>NC_060148.1:51286685-52486685 GCF_021461385.2 Schistocerca piceifrons
ACCTGTAGGTGGACAGCGAATATAATCTGCTGTATCCCAGTAGCAGGAAACCTGATAGAATTCCCTGGACGACCTCTGGTAATGCCACAGGGAACTTGAAACAAGACAGGGGGTGCAGAGATTTCCTGTCTGTTTAGTGAAAGGGAATGCACGGAAAATATTCAGGGCGATAGCTGAACAGAGACGAGAAGGAAATGTGATTGTAAGACACAGCACTGAGTGTGACAATGTTATTGTGCTGGCTGGAGCATTCTCTTCTTCTTTGCCCCCAGTGTACATGAGTAGCCCCAGTGCTCATAGCTCCTGCTTTACTGAGTATCTCAGGGAGTCATACCATGCTCTTTGGGGCCAGTCACCCAGGGGTAGCGTCTTTTTTAGTAATCAGGAGAGTCCTCAGTCCCAGGTTTGAACCTCACCATCACTTGAATTTTGAATACGAATCATCAGCATTGGTGTCTGAAGACTTCCAGCATCAGGTGTCAGCCTCTTTCAGCCAACAGCCTTTCGAAAGAGGGTGGAGAGGCCGACAGAGGTTCAGGGCACTCTCTTTCCCTTGAGGTCTGAAACTGCTCCTAAATGAGGAAAAATTGGCAATGATCAACAACGTGAGGGTACAGAAGGCAATGTAAACCACTGCTTAAAGATACATAACGTGCATCAACATAACATGTGGCATGTGATTCAATGAGAGCCATAATGGTCTCTCCATTAGCAAAAGACTAGTCCCCCATTCAAACCTCAGACGTTCTTAGCAAAACAGTTTTTAGCATGGATAGGGACTGCAACTGCTGTGTTCGGATGCAGGCTGAGTTGGCATCCCTTCGCTCCCAGCTTCAGGCAGTGTTGGCTTCGGTCACACAGCTTGAGGCTGTTGCCAATGGGCATCACTGTGGGGGTCGGGATGGGGGTTTGTCGGGGACGGCCAGCTCGTCCCACGCATCCCCTGATCGGACTACGACTGTGGTTGCCCGGGATACTGCCCGCATTGAGGCTGATCCCTCACCTGTGGTAGAGTGGGAGGTCGTTTCAAGGTGTGGCAGGGGGCGAAAGACATTCCGGAGGGCTGAACGGAAAGCCTCTCCAGTTTGTCTGACGAACCGGTTTCAGGCTCTGTCTCAGGCTGATACTGATCTTCGGCCTGACATGGCTGCTTGTCCTGTTCCAGAGGTTGCCCCTCACTCTGCAGGTTCCGGGCAGTCGCAGAGGGTGGGCTTACTGGTAGTTGGGAGCTCCAACGTCAGGCGCGTAATGGGGCCCCTTAGGGAAATGGCAGCAAGAGAGGGGAAGAAAACCAATGTGCACTCCGTGTGCATACCGGGGGGAGTCATTCCAGATGTGGAAAGGGTCCTTCCGGATGCCATGAAGGGTACAGGATGCACCCATCTGCAGGTGGTCGCTCATGTCGGCACCAATGATGTGTGTCGCTATGGATCGGAGGAAATCCTCTCTGGCTTCCGGCGGCTATCTGATTTGGTGAAGACTGCCAGTCTCGCTAGCAGGATGAAAGCAGAGCTCACCATCTGCAGCATCGTCGACAGGACTGACTGCGGACCTTTGGTACAGAGCCGAGTGGAGGGTCTGAATCAGAGGCTGAGACGGTTCTGCGACCGTGTGGGCTGCAGATTCCTTGACTTGCGCCATAGGGTGGTGGGGTTTCGGGTTCCGCTGGATAGGTCAGGAGTCCACTACACGCAACAAGCGGCTACACGGGTAGCAGGGGTTGTGTGGCGTGGGCTGGGCGGTTTTTTAGGTTAGATGGCCTTGGGCAAGTACAGAAAGGGCAACAGCCTCAACGGGTGCGGGGCAAAGTCAGGACATGCGGGGACCAAGCAGCAATCGGTATTGTAATTGTCAACTGTCGAAGCTGCGTTGGTAAAGTACCGGAACTTCAAGCGCTGATAGAAAGCACCGGAGCTGAAATCGTTATAGGTACAGAAAGCTGGCTTAAGCCAGAGATAAATTCTGCCGAAATTTTTACAAAGGTACACACGGTGTTTAGAAAGGATAGATTGCATGCAACCGGTGGTGGAGTGTTCATCGCTGTTAGTAGTGGTTTATCCTGTAGTGAAGTAGAAGTGGATAGTTCCTGTGAATTATTATGGGTGGAGGTTACACTAAACAACCGAACTAGGTTAATAATTGGCTCCTTTTACCGACCTCCCGACTCAGCAGCATTAGTGGCAGAACAACTGAGAGAAAATTTGGAATACATTTCACATAAATTTTCTCAGCATGTTATAGTCTTAGGTGGAGATTTCAATTTACCAGATATAGACTGGGACACTCAGATGTTTAGGACGGGTGGTAGGGACAGAGCATCGAGTGACATTATACTGAGTGCACTATCCGAAAATTACCTCGAGCAATTAAACAGAGAACCGACTCGTGGAGATAACATCTTGGACCTACTGATAACAAACAGACCCGAACTTTTCGAATCTGTATGTACAGAACAGGGAATCAGTGATCATAAGGCCGTTGCAGCATCCCTGAATATGGAAGTTAATAGGAATATAAAAAAAGGGAGGAAGGTTTATCTGGTTACCAAGAGTAATAGAAGGCAGATTTCAGACTACCTAACAGATCAAAACGAAAATTTCTGTTCCGACACTGACAATGTTGAGTGTTTATGGAAAAAGTTCAAGGCAATCGTAAAATGCGTTTTAGACAGGTACGTGCCGAGTAAAACTGTGAGGGACGGGAAAAACCCACCGTGGTACAACAACAAAGTTAGGAAACTACTGCGAAAGCAAAGAGAGCTCCACTCCAAGTTTAAACGCAGCCAAAACCTCTCAGACAAACTGAAGCTAAACGATGTCAAAGTTAGCGTAAGGAGGGCTATGCGTGAAGCGTTCATTGTATTCGAAAGTAAAATTCTATGTACCGACTTGACAGAAAATCCTAGGAAGTTCTGGTCTTACGTTAAATCAGAAAGTGGCTCGAAACAGCATATCCAGACACTTCGGGATGATGATGGCATTGAAACAGAGGATGACAAGCGTAAAGCTGAAATACTAAACACCTTTTTCCAAAGCTGTTTCACAGAGGAAGACCGCACTGCAGTTCCTTCTCTAAATCCTCGCACAAACGAAAAAATGGCTGACATCGAAATAAGTGTCCGAGGAATAGAAAAGCAACTGGAATCACTCAATAGAGGAAAGTCCACTGGACCTGACGGGATACCAATTCGATTCTACACAGAGTACGCGAAAGAACTTGCCCCCCTTCTAACAGCCGTGTACCGCAAGTCTCTAGAGGAACGAAGGGTTCCAAATGATTGGAAAAGAGCACAGATAGTCCCAGTCTTCAAGAAGGGTCGTCGAGCAGATGCGCAAAACTATAGACCTATATCTCTTACGTCGATCTCTTGTAGAATTTTAGAACATGTTTTCTGCTCGCGTATCATGTCATTTCTGGAAACCCAGAATCTACTATGTAGGAATCAACATGGATTCCGGAAACAGCGATCGTGTGAGACCCAACTCGCCTTATTTGTTCATGAGACCCAGAAAATATTAGATATAGGCTCCCAGGTAGATGCTATTTTTCTTGACTTCCGGAAGGCGTTCGACACAGTTCCGCACTGTCGCCTGATAAACAAAGTAAGAGCCTACGGAATATCAGACCAGCTGTGTGGCTGGATTGCAGAGTTTTTAGCAAACAGAACACAGCATGTTGTTATCAATGGAGAGACGTCTACAGACGTTAAAGTAACCTCTGGCGTCCCACAGGGGAGTGTTATGGGACCATTGCTTTTCACAATATATATAAATGACTTAGTAGATAGTGTCGGAAGTTCCATGCGGCTTTTCGCGGATGATGCTGTAGTATACAGAGAAGTTGCTGCATTAGAAAATTGTAGCGAAATACAGGAAGATCTGCAGCGGATAGGCACTTGGTGCAGGGAGTGGCAACTGACCCTTAACATAGACAAATGTAATGTATTGCGAATACATAGAAAGAAGGATCCTTTATTGTATGATTATATGATAGCGGAACAAACACTGGTAGCAGTTACTTCTGTAAAATATCTGGGAGTATGCGTACGGAACGATTTGAAGTGGAATGATCATATAAAACTAATTGTTGGTAAGGCGGGTACCAGGTTGAGATTCATTGGGAGAGTGCTTAGAAAATGTAGTCCATCAACAAAGGAGGTGGCTTACAAAACACTCGTTCGACCTATACTTGAGTATTGCTCATCAGTGTGGGATCCGTACCAGGTCGGGTTGACGGAGGAGATAGAGAAGATCCAAAGAAGAGCGGCGCGTTTCGTCACTGGGTTATTTGGTAACCGTGATAGCGTTACGGAGATGTTTAATAAACTCAAGTGGCAGACTCTGCAAGAGAGGCGCTCTGCATCGCGGTGTAGCTCGCTCGCCAGGTTTCGAGAGGGTGCGTTTCTGGATGAGGTATCGAATATATTGCTTCCCCCTACTTATACTTCCCGAGGAGATCACGAATGTAAAATTAGAGAGATTAGAGCGCGCACGGAGGCTTTCAGACAGTCGTTCTTCCCGCGAACCATACGCGACTGGAACAGGAAAGGGAGGTAATGTCAGTGGCACGTAAAGTGCCCTCCGCCACACACCGTTGGGTGGCTTGCGGAGTATCAATGTAGTAGATGTAGAGGTGGCCCAAGAGGGAGGTGACCACGAGAAAAAGGTTGAGTAACCAACGAAAGGATAACATTCTATGATTTGGGAGCTGGAAAGTGAGGAGTTCGAATGTGGTTGGGAAGCCAGAAAATAAGAAATGGGTTTCTGGTCACATGAGAATAGGGTAGTAGCAACAGCAGTAGGATTTAGTATCAATAGAAAGGCAGGACAGAAAGTGAGTATAGATATGTTCTCGTGAGAATCAAAAGCAAACCAACAACATGCATAGTTCAGGTATACATGATGACGTCGCAAGTTGAAGGTGAAGAGGGAAAAAGTGAGGATATTGAACAGGTAATTCAGTACTATGTAATAGTCATGGAGGGACTGAAACGCGATCGTAGGGGAAGGAGTAGAAGAAAGTGTTACACGAGAATATGTACTTGATAATAGGAATAGGAGAGAAGAAAGGCTAGTTAACATCTACAGTAAATTTATCCTCGTAATAGCTGGTATAGTCTGTTCAAAAATCACTAGACGAGGGGGTATACTTGGAAATGAATCAAAATATGGGAGGTTTAAAGTCACACCATATTATTGTCAGGCAAACATTTTGAAATCAGATACTGGGCTGTAAAGCATACCCAGGAGTAGATATAGAGTCATAACAATTTAGCAGTGATTAAGAGTAGGCTGAATTTTACGAGACTCGTCAGGAGCAATCGATGTACAAAGAAGTGGAATACAGTAGTACTAAGGAAAGAAGAGATGACATTAATGTTCTCTGAGGCTACAGATACTGCAATAATAAGCAGCTCAATAGGTAGTTCAGTTGAAGAGGAATGGATATCTCTAACAACGACAGTAACAGAAGTTGGAAAGAAAAACGTAGGTACAAAGAAGCTGACTGCGAAGAAACCATGGAAAATATAAGAAATCCTTCAGTTGATCAATCAAAGAAAAAAGTTCAAAAATATTCAGGAAAATTCAGTAAGAGAGAAATATGTCACTTAGGAATGAAATGAATAGGAAGTGCAGAGAAGCTAAGGCGAAATGGCTGCACGAAAAATGTGAAGAAATCAAAGAAGAAATGATTCTTGGGACGACTGACACAGCGTACAGAAAAGTCAAAGCAATCTTCCACGGAATTAGAAGCAAGCGTGGTAACATTAAGAGCACAATGGGAATGCTAGTGTTAAATACAGAGGCGAGATCGGATAGTTGTAAAGAGTACACTGAAGGCCTCTCCGATTGGAACAACTTGTCCGATGGCGTGACAGAAGAACAAGAAGGAGTCGGTATGGAAAATATTGGTGATTAGAATCAGATTTTAAAAGCACTTTGGAAAATTTGAAATCAAAGAAGGCAGAAGGTACATTCAATCAGAAGTTCTAAAATCACTGGGGGATGTGGAAAAAGGTCTCACTGGTGTGTAGAATGTATGAGTCTGGCAATGTACAATCTGACTTTGAGAGAAATATAATCATCACGATTTGGGAGACTGCAAGAGCAGAGAAGCGTGAGAATTATCGCACAATCAGCTTAACAGCTGAAGCATCCACGTTTCTGACAAGGATAATACACAGGAGAATGAAAAGAAAATTGAAGTTCCGTGACGTTCATAGGATTTGTGCTCCTGGAGAAAGCGTTCGGCAATATCAAGTGGGGCAAGATGTTAGAAATTCTGACAAAAATACATGTAAGCTATAGGAAAAGACGAGTAATTTGCAATATGTACAAGAGGCAAGAAGGTAAAATAAGAGTGGAAGACCAAGAATGAAGTATTCGGATTAAAAAGGGTGTCAGACAGGGATGTAATCCTTCGCCCCTACTGTTCAATCTATACATCGAAGAAGTGATGACGGAAATAATGGAAAGATTGTAGGGTGGAATTAAAATTCAGGGTGAAATGATATAAGATTTGCTGATGACTGATTCCCTCAGTGACACTGAAGAAGAATTACAGGGTTTGCTGAATGGAATGAACAGTCTAATTAGTACGGAATATGGAATCAGAGTAAATCAGAGAAAGGCGAAATTGATAAGAAGCAGAAGAAGTGAAAACAGCGAGAGACTTAGCATCGTGACCGACGATCAGTAAGTAGATGACATTAAAGTGTTATGCTATGTATGCTGCGAACAAACCGAGGCCGAACAAACCGAGGCCGAACAAACCGAGGCCGAACAAACCGAGGCCGAACAAACCGAGGACGAACAAACCAAGGACGAACAAAGCAAGGACGAACAAAGCAAGGACGAACAAAGCAAGGACGAACAAAGCAAGGACGACGTCAAATTCTCACTAGCACTGCCAAAAAGGGAGTCGTGCTTACCTGGCTTCTGCTGGTGGCTCACCGAGCATACTGTAGACTTCAATGACTTCTTGCGGGTACTCGAGCACAGCGTCCGCCCAGCCCCGCGTGGCCATCACCTGCAGGTGGTCCTTTATGAAGGCGACGGCAGCCCTGGTGGCGTCCGGGCACGAGTGCCTCACTGCCGTGACGGCCGTCGTCGCTGCGGTCTCGACGGCCAACTGCGAGATCAGCTGCCGCTCGCAGGCAGCCTTCAGGGCCGACAAGCCGTACTTGTCGGCCGCCGAGAGCAGCTGGGCGGCCGTGTCGGGCAGCTGGGGGGCCTGCAGGGTATACGTGTAGGCGACCAGGAGCCTCAGCACCGGGCCCTCCACGTCGTCGATGCTCACCTGGCCGCAGCTGGCCTCCAGCATGTCGTGCGCGAACATCGCTGCGAACACGGGGCTCGCGGCTGCCAACACGGCCCTGTGAGCCGCCACCCTCGTCTCGCCCGCCACCACCGTCACCAGGGCGCCGTCACCCCCGTCTAGCAGGGCGGCCAGGGCCTCGGTTGTGGTGTTCTGAACCTCCGGAACTGCCGACATGGTGGGTGGTCCTGAAACACAGTGCCACTGAGCAGCCCTCACACTGCACCCTCAACACTTGTACGAGGCGCATGCAGACCTGTATGATACAACAGCTGTGAAAGCGTTGTCCACCCTAAATCAATTGAACGTCACCAGTTTCCTTCAAAGGACAAGCGCCCGTACTGCTTCGTGATCACCTAACGTTTGTAACTACCACTGCGGTGCTACGATACACTGCTTTCACTCTCTGAAAATGTTATCGTTCTCAGTCAAAAGATGGTTCATTTATGTCATAGCAAAAAAATTGGCAAAGCAACAAACGTCTTTCAGCCCTAAAGTTACACGACATATTTAAATCCAAGCTCATGGCACCTCTGAGAAAAATTTTCTTCCTCCTTATCTCAGGTTCCTCAGATCCGTGACACCTCATCAGAAGTAATGTACATGTAATGCAGAAATCAGTTTCCTCGGTGAATTTCTCAGGGTAGGCACGATTAAACTTGACCTGCCATGGTGGCCAAGCGGTTCTAGTCGCATCAATCCGGAACCGCGCGCCTGCTACGGTCGCAGGTTAGAATCCTGCCTCGGGCATCGATGTGTGTGATGTCCTTAGGTTAGTTAGGTTTAAGTAGTTCTATTGGACTGATGACCTCTGATGTTAAGTCCCATAGTGCTCAGAGCCATTTGAACCGCTTTGAACCACTGTAACAGTCTAAATTCATTGGTATGTTTAACTCTCCTTTGAACAGATTGATATCTGCGTCTTCTTTCTTAAGAAAAAGATACAGCGCCCACCTCTGTCGTAAAAAATGCTGCATAATACAATCATAAATCATGTCGCCATTTTATCCAATTGTTGCGAGCTATGGTGTACCCAGGTATTTCCAGGTTGAGCAGTTTAAGAATGAAACTCGTTGCCTCCATTTCCAGAGCATGTGTTGTGGAACTTTCGCACAAATATATATTTGCATCTCCTTTTGGCGTGGACCTGTTTGTATAGCATCTTTGCCCCACAGAACGCTCGGATACTTATTAGATGACATACGTCATGGCTAAACCAAAGTAAGCTCTATCACAGCTCCGACATCACTCTTTACTCTCCTGGTCGTATGAGGGGTAAACGACGGAGTCAGTGAAGTAGTTCCACACCCTACAGTGTAAACTGGTTCCGTAAATTCAGACAAGTGGGTTTCGCGAGTACGGCATCCACTTTCTTCGAATCGTGCCGAATTAGCATCTCCATTCCACCAGCGAAAGACCTCTGCCGGACCGTTACGGTGCCAGGAGAGCGCCTAAGAATTCGTCCGAAGGCTTCTGTCACGCCAGCTCGACGTGGATGGAGACGCCGAGGCAGTGCTGTGCAAAGCGTAGCGCCGGAGGTCAGCGCAGGGTCGCATGCCAACACGTGCACTGCAGGCTTCTGGAAGCCACCCGACCAACCCAAGTCTTCCTTCCCCATCCCTCGTTAGTTGTACATTAGCTTCCGTTTTACATCGCTTTGTGGTGTTTTCGCCTCCCCATTCCAAGTATGCACTCAATGTTATAGGCTCAAAACTTTGGACACTGGCGTTGTAATCGCATAATGAACGACTTTTTACTGTTGTTTACAGGTATTGTTACCGTATTTTCCTACATCCAAGTGGTGCTGCATGTAAATAAACGAAGTGGTAAAAGATGTAAAGCCATTTACATTTCCATACAGTCTTCGAGCATCGATATGTTCCTCGTCTAAGAATCAGACGTCATTGTCTTATAAATGTTTAATGTATCCTGAGATCAGTGGTGTAGTATTCTACTTTATTGTGACACTCACAATGCGACTGTAGTTTACACTGAGCTTTCGCAGATTCTTTCACTCCAACGGTTTTCTAAGTAATCACAAATTTGTCGAGATACTGAGCGGGATCGTGTCTGAATTGTTAGTAGACAGAGAGCCATGGTCCCGATCACCTTCAGCATATTTTGGAGAGACAATCTTCGTACGTGTCTGCGCCACGTAACCGGCAGAGAAACGTGCGTGAAATGCAAGTAGTGGACTGGATATGCTGGGCGCGGCTGTGAGACACTCTGGGCTCACATTCGGGAGGACAGTGGTTCGACCACACACCGTGCAGTGGTCTGCAGCAGGTCTTCAGACGAAGGGCGAATGAGTTGATGTGGCTGCTGGACCGGTTTTCTGTTTGCTGTCCACCCACACAGGTTTTTCTTCATAGAGTCTCTCTCGATAGAAGTGCCGTGACGGTGCCCTAGAAGAGGGATGACCTTTAAGGTAGCCCTACCGGTCTTCATTACCGAATGTTCCACAAATTGCAACAGGTATTGAGCTGTCGGTGTGTCGTTTCACAGGAAAACCATGAGGAAGTGGTCTCATTTCGTCCATCATTAAAGTTGTTTACAAGCTTTCCAATGAGTACGACGTGCATTAAACTACTTTTCAATATTTATATAATTTCCAATGGTGGTGATGTTTCCTTCTACAGTGTAATTTCCGTGTGTGGGTCACACAAGTCAGAAACGAGTTCACGGTGCCATCAATTTGGAATCATTACAGTCGTCTCATCAGTATGAATTGCAAACTTCTTTATTCTTTTTCCATCGAAATTCGAAATTAATCACCAAAAGCACTCTACGCCCTCTCCAAGGTTTTTTTATTAATGAGTAAACATTTGGCTGAGCTTTTGATATTAACAGATCACTTTCTTCCACCCCTCAGAGGCATTTTTGATGTGATGGGGCTTTCCACTGTAATTCCACATGTCTGATGGCATCTGGTCTTTATCAACCAACTGGTCCAGAAATAGTCAAATAATCGACGAAACTAGTTTTTCAGACAGTATTTTCTGAATAGACAGCCAACCATGATCCAATATTTTTAAGACAATATATCGTACTCCGGATAGATTGTTAGATAACAATGTCTTTCTTAGTTTTTCTTAAGAGGGGACTTCTTTCCACGTCGTTGATTAAAATGAAAACTGCAACTCGTAATCTCTGGTTCAGGAAATAAATTTCCAGCTGATTGGAATGGACGTTAGCAACTTCCAGAGTCATTATGAGAGAAGAAGGTTCCATCCGAGGACATTTTTATTTGCCAAATAATAGTAAATATTAGGACTATATAGTATGTTTCAAATAGTGAGGTGCATTCTGACTCCTAACATGTACACAATTGTCTTTCATGATTCAAACCAACTGTTAGTGGTTAAATTGTGCTCTGTGCGAAATTCTTCCAGGCAGCTTCCCCTTTCATTCCCTTACTTCAATTCTTTTCTCCTCCAATTTTTCTTCCGCTTCATATTCTGCCTATCGATTTCGAAAGCCCCATCACAAGTTTTCATATCGCTTAACGATCTGACCAATTTCTTTTCTCTCAAAAAGCATTTCCTTAATCTCTTCGTCATTTTCGGAACTAGTTGACGCGCAAGCCAGTACTTCTGTAACTGGTTTGGCTGTGTGTCTGTCCTGGCTGTGGTAACGACTTCACTGTGCAGCTCAGACAGCAATAAGATGTTAGTGTTTTCGGCCGAGAACGATATTAAACAAATTTCCAGTGACTTCAGGGAGAAATCTAAGGATTTGGTCCAACGAAGGATGCACTCCACGGCAAGCAGTACACGGATGATGGGCAGGTCACTGATGCAGCAAGACGTGAGTGGCTAATCAACTGTTTATTCACTCCGTCAGTTTTATCAGTTGAATGAAACAACCAGATGAAACTGGCCATGTCAGCTATATGAAAACTTTTTCTATCACTCTCTGGGTTTGCAATGTAGCTAATTATTACGAATTGTAATCTTACATCGAAAGCGTAGCTTACCACGGAGCTGGGAGGAGAGCAGAATTTTGGTTCTCACGCTGGCACAGCTGATTTCAAGTGAATAACTTCAGTACTTTCGGAGATATAAATTTTTACCTAAGGGACGACTGTGATGGATTCATCTATAGCATCAACTGAAACTACAACCAGAAGTACACGTCCACAAGATCTAATTGTCTGGAATTTTCTTTCGTTTCATTGCAACAGATTTCTGACTAAATAAAAAGTACTTTGAAAATAATTATTTCATAGTGTTTTGGTTATTTAAGTGTTTTTGCAGGGTCTGAGGACATACGTTGAAATTTTATGGAAATTAAGTAAATCTATATGTGAGAAAGTTTCTTGTACAATAGTAGAATTTTTGGCGTACGCCCGACTTAGGTTGATTTTGTAAAAGGCAGCCAGAAGGGGCGTTGAGTATTAAATTTGTAAGTAATTTATGTTGCGGAATGGAATCTAATTTTGTCTTCATTAAATTTTTTTTAGTTTCGGAATTACGTGATTTCTCGTCTAAATTACCTCTGTATCTCGTCTATGTCCGAACAACATCGCTTTGGTTCACTCCGAGATGCCTGGACACTTCCCTTGTTGAAAGCCCTTCCTGGCACAAAGCGACAATGCGGACGCGATCGAACCGCGGTATTTACCGTCTAGGCATTGTTGAACTACATAGAACACGAGCCGTGTACCTCCTTCCAGGTGGAATGGCTGGAACTGATTGGCTGTCGGACCCGCTCCGTCTAATAGGCGCTGCCCATGCATCGTTGTTTACGTTTTTGGGTGGGTTTGGTGACGTCCCTGAACAGTCAAAGGGACTGTGTCTGTGATATAATATCCACAGTCATCGTTTATCTTTAGGAGTTCTGGGAACCAGGCTGATGCCAAACTTTTGGTGTGTGTGTGTGTGTGTGTGTGTGTGTGTGTGTGTGTGTGTGTTTGTCAGGGTCTTTGTAGTTACACTCCCTGCAAGAGGGGGCTCGCATGAAAAGTGAGTCATGGTAGGGCAATGAAACAATGTTGAAACATTTGTGAGGTTGTGAGGACATGGGGAAGAGGAACAGTAAACAAACCATTAAAAATCGCATTTTAATTTCCACATGAGAGGGTAAACGTCGTTAATTGCGTTCAGTGTTTACATTCCACGTTACGAACTTCCGCCAGTGTGAAGACCACCTGCATCCACGAGAGCCTGGAACCGCCCTAGAGGTACCATTCCACGGCTGTTCACGGCGCTTCGCGAAAGGCGGGCCGTGGGATGTCCGGCTGCCGCGACACAGCTCGTGCACTGCGTGCGAGTCGCACATCGCGGCCAGCATTCCCAGCCACGGCAGCAGCAACTTCTTCAACAGTCTGGGGCGCAATCGGCTGTCGGCCTTTCCCATGAGCAGTTCCCAAATCGCCATTACTCGAACCACTCTCGCCTACAACGGTGCGGAGAGAAGACCTCTCTGTATTCCGTTAATGCGTCAATACTCTAAGAGGAGCACCACTACTGCTGAAGCATCGATAAAACATCTTTCCGTGCTCACCTTGTGCAAATCCATGTTTAATTTATAATGGGTAATGGATCGGGATAGAGATGAGACGTAGCAAGGTGTTTTAGATGAAAGTTGTAGGTGCCAAAAAGGGTCGACCATTGCTACTAATTGACAACCTTGAACGTGATTTTCAAGGTGATTTGGAGGTCAAAGTGATGTTTAGAATCGGAAACCAAGTTTTCTCATTCAAATTTAAAGGAGCAGCAAATTCCGGGAATAAAATGGCACATAATTCAAGGTCGTGGCTAGGTTCAATGAAGATAAAATAATCATGTTTTTCGTTCTAGTATGGATTAATTCACAATACGGAAGATGCAGCAAAATTCAATGTTAGATACAAACTGGAAGGCGCATAAAGGATCATGTATCATTACCAATAATGAAGGTCTTAAAGATAATTATAGATCATTCTCAAGTTGTGTTTTGTTTCCATGGAAATTCCAATTAGTGACGTTGGATGTTGAAAATCGAGAAGAGATTTGGCCTTTATGTTTCAGTTAACGTGTTTATTGGAAATAATAAATGAATCATCAAGTATAAATGTGATTTGGACGGTTGGGAGACAGAACACGTATAAATAAACCTGAGATCACTGGTTTGCAAGTCGCTGAGCGAGTCCCTCGCGTCTTCCCTCAGGACACCTCTTCTGGTTTGTATCTAACATTGTATTCTGCTGTATCCCTCCTATATTCAGAGTTAATCCATGCTAGATCTGAAGACGTATTTGCTTGTTCGACCTGCACTGAACCTTGCCATGACCAATAATTTATCATTTTCCACGTAAAATGTTTCTAATCTTAGCTCCAATATAGGGATCTCATTTTAAAAAAATCACTTTAACCACCAAATAACGTTCAAAGTTACGGCCATTAGTAGCAATGCGTGGCCCCCTTTGACACATATAACTTGTATGTAAAACACCTAGCTATATCTCGTCTCTATCCCGAGTTCCCTAAGCAGATTCAGAAGGATGTAGGCTGCAGTAGGTACTGGGAAATGAAGAAGCTTGCACAGGATAGAGGAGCATGGAGGGCTGTATCAAACCAGTCTCAGGACTGAAGACTACAACAACAACAACAACAAGAACAACAACAACAACCCGAGTTATTCCACATTATCGATTAAAATGGGCCATTCTGTACATAGGAATAACCGGAGGGAGTGAGTTAAGCAATAACTAGACCAGATGACTCCTCTGTTCCACTCGCGGATAGCACGAGGGAAAAACGACTGGAATGCCGGACATTTGCCACGCTTGCCCATCTGCCAGGTAGCGATCCCTCAGGTAAGGGACGCCCTTCCTCGTACTACTTCTGTCCGCTTTCAAACCGCCGCCTCCACATCTTACTCAATACAACCAGTACGTAAGGGACCTCCTTCTTCGACATCCTGGCGAAATACAGATTTTTTCCGAAATAGAAATATTTATATCTTTTGGGAAACGAAAGCTATTCCGGCTATTATGTCAGTATGTAATTAGTTGTGCCTAGTATAAACAGAGATCCCTCTGTCGGTACTACATTCTTAGACCCAAATCCTACGCATTAGATCGCATGCATTACGACAATTCCAAGCGTAAGAACTAGGAAAAACAAATAAAAGGTAATTGTCATCGTCAAACAGGAAAGCGGGACTATGACATACATTTCTTTTAACGATAGCTTACTCATGACCATTTATGCTTTTCTCTCTCTCTCTCTCTCTCTCTCTCTCTCTCTCACACACACACACACACACACACACACACACACCTCAGCATTAATAAACTAATTATGCAATAGGCTACACAAATGAAGTAGTGGTCGGTATTATTTCGAAAGTACGAGTATCGTGAAAGTCTGTGGTGATTTGATGTATTTAACTTGTTGAACTGTATTGCCAATGAAGGCAGATCTAATTACATGGCGATGTCTTTCGAACGACGTGATCTCTTCCTCTCACAAGGCACACACGGCCAGCTGCCGTATTCCTGTCGCGCGCATTATTCTCAGCTCACTGAGCAATGTGTTGTCACCTATCAACTGTTTACTTTGCTCAGCAACAACCGTTTTATTCGCGAATCAAATTTTGTCAGTTTGCAAGCCGTTAAGTCAGTAACCAGTATATGGCATGTGCGTCTCGTATTGCCCGACGGCTACGCTCGTCATTATTTTAATACTCCTCAGATGAAGAAAAGGAATAAAGTCCTTTGTAAAGTTTCCATTCCAGTCGCTCAGTGTTAAAAATACGATGGGTTATGGGATTCAATCACAATTCCAACAGCACTGGCGGTTTATCTTTGTGTGAATTGTTAACCTTTTCTCATTCGATGAAGCGTCACTATTTCTGAGTAACGGCCACATTTCTCTTGTTGACCGGTTTAATTGTACTTCTTGCCAAAACACACTATAATCTTAACATTGATTTTTGAAACAGCTACTGTGACAATTCTGAAACAGTGTGTCTCATTTAACAAGTAACTGGCGACCAGAGAGCTCAATAGCTTACGAAGAACCTCATTGTGTCTACTTGTGGTATAGTTCAATTCTTTTATCTCGGCGGTTCGCGCATGCCCGCCCAGAGGCGGGAGATTGCTGCGTTGCCAGCTGCAAGCACCAAGAGAAGCAGCGCCATAGTATAGTATAGTTCGCAAACTTACGTCTAGGGGGGAGCGCGCAGTTTATGAAGTAAAGCCACCACGGCCGCATTAACCCTTTCGCTGCTGCAGACACGTGCTCCCCGCATTCCGCGCTGTGCGCGATTTTGTCATCACTGCACTGCTCGCCTGTGCACACACATCGTGTTCCGACTGCTTTGGCACACCTTATCATTCGATTTCACAAAAACTATTTGGGCCAAAAATTTGATTTTAACATATCATCTTCACTGATACCTTCCCCCCCCCCCATAAATGACGATTTTTTTCGATGTTCAACGCAGTTTGTAACGCCGGAAATGCATATCCTCCTATTTCCATCTATTGTACTATTATTTTTTTCCTTGTTTTGTTACCTCAAGATATGACATTTCTGTCTCTTTATATATTGTAATTGCTTTACTGTTTGGATATATATATATATATTTATGCACTTATGTCGATGTATAATTGGTTTGTTTCGTAAATATTATTTGTATTTTTACGCTGGGTCTTGCCTAGGGAAAACTGCTATCGAACGATTACGTCGATAGGTCGTGTGAAGAATCAAAGTGTGTAGGATCTTTGGTAGTGTTAACTCTGCCGCGTGGAGCGCGGGCTGAGGGAGGGTCTGGCGGGAGTAGCGAGTGGGGCAGGTGGTGTGTGACGCTCCCGCGAGTTGCCGCGCTTTCGGGGTTTGGCAGCATGTAATTGCGCTCGACTTGCGATGATAGTTTCTGACATGGTGTCGCGGACGGGAAACATTAACTAGCGGACATCAAGAGCCCGTTTCGTCTGGTGACCGTGTCGAGAAGAAGGCGCGCCAACATCCAGCTTCTGCAACAGCGACGGCCGACAATGAGTGACTGTCGCCACCTCCTCGACCGACGGCTTCAAACCTTCAATCAACCGACAAGGAAGACTGGACGCACGTAAAGTTTTAGAACTGTATGGCAGACCTCAGCTTTTAATCTTGTTCCATTTGCCTCGCAAAATTACAGCAACTTAGCATCAACCTTTGTTGCTCATTGTCCCAATTGCATTACCAAGCAGGGTCCCTTCCTTTTCCGAAATGAACCCGAGTGTCGTTGAAATTCAAACGCCAGCATTAAAGTAATATAGCTAACTCGTTTTCACTGCTTTAATTTCAAAGTTCAATTATGGCATTAATAGCTGGCTACAATATTCAGATTACACAAGCACGAATTAAGAGTGCGAGCTTTGTTACCGTATTTTAGCTTACCTGTGACTGCAGCTCAGCTTGGTACGTACTAAATTTTACTATTGTTAATTGTTCAGAATCATTTAATTCAAGTTCAAAGTTAAATCTCTTATTTCTAAATTGCGTAGATTCAAGTAGTTTTTGAAATGATTGTTGAGGTAGTCCAAGACTAACCGTATTTTACTGAATTTCGATGTGCTTCAGAAAGAAAGCTCACTATTAACTTCAGTCACTAAATTAACTTTCGATTTTCCGGTTATTAATTCTTTTGCTAAATTAAGTCAGGGTGTAGCGAAATTTATTACTTCTGACAAACTTTCAGTTTTCACACTACACGGGTCAACCTTCAGTTGCCACGCTTCTAGTGCTAATTATATGTGTAATAATCTTTCTTTTTCAGTTACTATAGTAATTGTCCTTAGGACTGGCGACCGTGATTTCCCCAAATCTCAAATACCTAATTACCGCTAGTTAATTGTTAATGTAACGGCTGCACATTTACTTTCTTTATTAACTTTACCCCTTTTCAAAATTAATTTCCACCAGTTTCATTTGCATTTTTCCTTTCATTTAGATGTAACCCTTTCCTCCCTCTTTACCGACAGGTTAACTTCGGTGACGATTGCTTTTCCAAAACTCCCATTAGGTACACGCGGTTTCATTTTTCACTGTCATTAAGGTCGGTAAGTGAGGGGGGAGGTTACACGTGGCGACCGTGACAGGACAATCTTCAATTTTGAGGTTGTTCTGGACACGAAGTTTGCATTGTGCAAATATCGTAACAAAGTACTGGTTACGTACAGGCCGTTACGTCAGCGAGAATAAGTAGTGGGAGTAATCCTAATTATATTTGAGATTTGTCATTTATATTGAAAATTATTAAAATGAGTGAAGGCAACAATTACCAAAATTTGGTAGACTTAGATACGGAACAATCGGTCGAACAGTGGGAAACGCGCACAGCGGTACCCATTGTTCCGGGGCAGGCGGCTAGCATGAAAGACGCGACCGCCGAAACGCAACAAAGAGCAGAAATGGAATTCCAAACTTTAGAAAATGTTTCGGAATCGGAAGCGAAAATCAAATCTGTACCCCTTGATGATGAATACGGGGGAACATGTATAGAGGAACCAGCTACGGAAGTAAAACCGGTAGTCTCCGGGAATTTAACTGATTTATTGAATGTTTTGATTAATGAAATCAAGAGTCAATCGGCAGAAATTATAGCTCTGTCTGCCAAGCAAGAAGCTCAGTCTGAAAAGATTGAACGAAAGCTAGACAATCAGAACAAAGCTATTAATGTTGTTAACAACAATGTTGGAGTTGTTAATACAAAAGTTGATAAAATCAAAGAAGATATTGTTGTAATTAATACCGAAATCGGTAATCTTAAACAGGAAATGATGGGCGTTCAGGCGGAAATTGCGAGCATAAATACTCGTTTTGATTCCGAAATTAGCAGAATCGAGAAAAGTGTAGGAGACGCAGTTGCTCCGATCATCGAGAATAAGGTGACGGAACAAATTCAATTAGTGAGAAAAGAGGATCATCAGAAGGTGGAAACTTTAAAGGCTTTAGTATCCGAAGTAGATACCAAAGTGACGAAGCAGGCTAATACCTGCGAAGAGAAAAAGAGGGAAGTGGAAACGCTTGCGACAACCACTTGCCAAGTGATTACGAGGGTGTCGGAATTAGAAAAGAAACTTGATGAAAAACAGAGCTATGTGCCAATCTGTGCACATAGTTCGGAATTGTTGACGAAAGAGGAGCGGTTCGACCCCTTGAAAAAAGGCGGTATACACCCGACGGATTTCATTAAAAATTGTGAAAGAGTTTTACCCAGATCATGGACTAATGAGAGAAAAATTAATGCGGTTATTGATGTGTTGGCTGGTGATGCCAAGCGTTGGGGTTTAAACCTCAACATTACGAACATGACTTTTGACGAGTTTAAAAATTTGTTTCTGGCTGAATACTGGTCAGAGCAAAAACAGCAAAGTGTCTGGCGCGAATTTGTCGTATCGAGGCCTTTCGATGCGAATTCGCGCGGCTCGATGAGGGAGTTTTGTGAGGGCTGGATCCGCAAGTTGGAATATTTGCGTGATCGCCGCACGGAATCCGAAATAGTCTGGGAACTCTACAAAAAGCTTCCAGATGATACAAAACGCTACGTAGGAAGCAATTACAGGACAATAAATGATTTCCTGGAAAGAGTGGAGGACGAGGACAATTGGCGCAATAATCGCGACAATGGTAGAGGCCGTGGTAACAACGACGGGTACCACAGCAACCACAACAACGATAACCATGGGAATAATGCATACCGCAACCATGGCAGCAATAACAATAATGGTTCGGACCGTAATAACAATCGGTACAATGCAAATAATAACTGGAATAACGGAAACCAGTATCATACTAGCGTGATACGGGCTTCGCGCAATAGTAATAACGTCAGAGGGTGTGATAAGCCGCCTCAGCAGCATCCGGGGAGCGTATCTGCTGGGACGAGACAGGGAAACCATTAGCCGCGCCGGTGAGGGGCCGACCGGGCGTGGAGAAATTTTGGCGGCCCAATAACAGGAGAAAACCCAGGTGTCGTCGTTATGAAAATTCCGTATGGAATAATCAACGGCGGGAGAGTGTGCCAGTGTTAGGAGAAAGGAGTGCGCCCACAAGTAGTAAATCAGCTGTATACATGGCAGCAGAAAATACATTCACTGTCAGTGAGAACAATTTAAGTAGTGTTCCGGAAATCGATTATAAAGTGGCAGCTGTAATACCCACAGCGGAACTGGAGATTGAGTTTAAGAATGATTCGCAATTGTTGAGAGAAGATCAGATGTCGGATAAAACGTCCGTCATCGAGCGAGGGGATGCAGAGAGGGATGAGGTCTGGTTAAGGCAGTTCGGTCGCTTATACGACGAACTAAGAGATTATAGGGGCCTGTACGGGAGGAGTGTTTATAGGGAGCGCGGGCAGGATTTGCCGCGTCTCGTCCCACAGGAAGATGGTATTTGTGAAGTGATGGAAAGTTCTGGCCCTAACCGGCAGACTTTACCAGAAATAGTTGATGTTAATGGGGAGCACGAGCAAGATTCGTCGTGTTTCGTCCCGCAGGAGTTAGATGTTGAAGTAGTAACGGAAAGTTCTGGCCCTAACCGGCAGACTTTACCGAAAGTTATAGTGGTAGAAGTAGCCGACCCATCCGACGCAAACCTCCAGTTTAAACATTGCGAGAGTATTAAGGAGAAAGATTACGAAAATTTTAGTGATAGCCGGACACGATTGGTAGAAAAGCACATAGATTACAGCGTGTATGAGGTTAGAGCTGACATTATACAGTCAGACGATAGCAGTGTGGGTTGCGCAGATCCAGAGGAAGTAATTTCAGATGCTACTGGGCACATTCCTCCAGGTAGATTGGCAGATGAGATCAATCTGACCAAAGTGGAATCAACGAAGGTGACAATTAGTGAATTGATAGCAAAGCAACACTCACTAGTTGACGAGTTACAGGAAAAGGTTTCGGTATTGGAGGTGAAGCTAGAGACTAAGCCTCAGTACAAACGTGGTGAAATTAAAACTGTATGTGAACAGAGGCTGAAAAAGCCGCCAGATAAACCGGATTTAGGATCAAAGCCGGATGGTTTTTTCTGGAATGACCTGGATATAGACGAGGATTTACTGTGGGAAAATAAAGAAACAGTCGAGGACAAGTGTAGACAGATAGTAGTGTCTGTTAATATGCACGACCTACAACTAAACGTGTTGATTGACACCGGTGCAGAATTGAGTGCTGTATCTGGGAAAATATTTGAGTTACTGAAAGACAGACCTGGCATCGTAGTTATGCCAGTAACAGGAGTGAAAATTATCGGTGCTACTGGGAAGGCCAGTAAACCGGTCACAAAACAGATTTTTGTCAACTTCGAGATATGTGGGGCACGATTTGAACAAGAGTTTGTCGTCGTGCCAGACTTAACTACGGAAGTAATTATCGGGTTAGATTGGCTATTAAAGTACCGTGCAGTGATTAATTGCGAAAGCAAAACTTTGACATGTACGTCCCAAGATAAAACAATAGTAGTTAGTTTTGACGAGGCAGGAGACGGTGTGCATAGGCAATACCAGCCTATACACATTGTTAACTGGCCGGATGGTATTGATGTAGGTATGAATTTGAACTGCCGTAAAGTGAGGAATTTCGGCATTGACAAAAGTGTAGAAAGTGAATTGGAAGAGATAATGAAATTCCCTCCACGGATTAACATTAGTATTGGTGTGAAAAAAGATCGTTTGCGAGAAGTAATGAAGCTAAAAGCCGATGCTCGCATACGTCGTCATGACGCTAAAGCGCGTTTTGCTAAGTTTGCAATCGGAGACTTAGTACTTGTAAAAGCTCATGAGAAATCGAGCGAGATAGACCATGAAAACTCTAAATTTAAGTTTGTTTATAATGGACCATATAAAGTCATTGGTATGCCTCACACAAATGCTTACGGAATATTGTAAACTTGAAATTGTACCAACCTAGGATCGATTAATACCACACAATGGGTAATTTATACAGTATGTAAAATAGAGTGTAAGATTTAACGATTTGCTAGATTGCCATGCTTTTGACTGACCAAGGTCATTAAAGAAGTTGTAATTAATAAGTAATTAATTTTGATTAATCAATTTAATTTTAATCAATTTAATCATGATCTAATCAACTGAAAAATCCAAGCTGCTAGTTTAAGTTTTCAGCTGAGTCACAGTAGATTAAGGAATGTAAATATGATTTTGTAAATAGCTGTAAGATTTCATAAATATGTGATTTACTAGTCATTGCCGATGTACTTAGACGCTGTTTTAAGTTTCAGGCTAGTACATGCGTGTGATGATGGACAGTGTTGAGTTATCCACTGTGATAGTATTAAGGGACTCCTTGAGATTACTCGGGAGTGAGTTTTTCCTAAAGAACTCAGTGAAACGGACGTTCTGGAAACGCCGTCATAAGGGCGAGTGAGATCAAGCGTGCCGCACACGCGGGCGCAACAATACTGGCGAGGCGAGCCGCTGTCGGCTCTTGTGCCGCTGTTGGCTCTTGTGCCGCTGTCGGCATCCTTTGTACTCGCGAGTACGGAATGTGGAGTTGCTTTTCTTCCCGGACAGCTGATGTGAAAGGATTCTGCTGTCAATATTTATGTTTTATTTTATCTGCTGTATATTATTTTCTTGTTTAGCGTTAATTGGACATGACGAGAATATTAATTATGAAAAGGTTACATAAAAATGTGTATTCTATGTAATTAATTATTAATTTGCGTATTTTGATCTACCTGTTTTTATGACCATGTACTCTGATTAATTTTGTAAATAGTATTCCATTTCTTGATACTGTTGGGAATTTTGACAATTTTAGAATAGCTAAACCATTTTCTATGTTTTCTATGAATTTTAATATGTTGTCAACCTGTTTTATTTTGTGCAAGATGACAGAGTGGAATAAGATTAGGAGTGTCTCCACTCAATTATTATGGTCTAAAAAAATTTATTTATGCTTAATTAGACGAATGCTAAATTTTGTTGATGTTTTGAGCATATGCATTTCCGCTGTTTCTTTTTTGGGACATTTTCTGAGTCTGTTTACGTTACACGAACATCCTCAGACAATGTGGGGCACGTGTAACGCCGGAAATGCATATCCTCCTATTTCCATCTATTGTACTATTATTTTTTTCCTTGTTTTGTTACCTCAAGATATGACATTTCTGTCTCTTTATATATTGTAATTGCTTTACTGTTTGGATATATATATATTTATGCACTTATGTCGATGTATAATTGGTTTGTTTCGTAAATATTATTTGTATTTTTACGCTGGGTCTTGCCTAGGGAAAACTGCTATCGAACGATTACGTCGATAGGTCGTGTGAAGAATCAAAGTGTGTAGGATCTTTGGTAGTGTTAACTCTGCCGCGTGGAGCGCGGGCTGAGGGAGGGTCTGGCGGGAGTAGCGAGTGGGGCAGGTGGTGTGTGACGCTCCCGCGAGTTGCCGCGCTTTCGGGGTTTGGCAGCATGTAATTGCGCTCGACTTGCGATGATAGTTTCTGACATGGTGTCGCGGACGGGAAACATTAACTAGCGGACATCAAGAGCCCGTTTCGTCTGGTGACCGTGTCGAGAAGAAGGCGCGCCAACATCCAGCTTCTGCAACAGCGACGGCCGACAATGAGTGACTGTCGCCACCTCCTCGACCGACGGCTTCAAACCTTCAATCAACCGACAAGGAAGACTGGACGCACGTAAAGTTTTAGAACTGTATGGCAGACCTCAGCTTTTAATCTTGTTCCATTTGCCTCGCAAAATTACAGCAACTTAGCATCAACCTTTGTTGCTCATTGTCCCAATTGCATTACCAAGCAGGGTCCCTTCCTTTTCCGAAATGAACCCGAGTGTCGTTGAAATTCAAACGCCAGCATTAAAGTAATATAGCTAACTCGTTTTCACTGCTTTAATTTCAAAGTTCAATTATGGCATTAATAGCTGGCTACAATATTCAGATTACACAAGCACGAATTAAGAGTGCGAGCTTTGTTACCGTATTTTAGCTTACCTGTGACTGCAGCTCAGCTTGGTACGTACTAAATTTTACTATTGTTAATTGTTCAGAATCATTTAATTCAAGTTCAAAGTTAAATCTCTTATTTCTAAATTGCGTAGATTCAAGTAGTTTTTGAAATGATTGTTGAGGTAGTCCAAGACTAACCGTATTTTACTGAATTTCGATGTGCTTCAGAAAGAAAGCTCACTATTAACTTCAGTCACTAAATTAACTTTCGATTTTCCGGTTATTAATTCTTTTGCTAAATTAAGTCAGGGTGTAGCGAAATTTATTACTTCTGACAAACTTTCAGTTTTCACACTACACGGGTCAACCTTCAGTTGCCACGCTTCTAGTGCTAATTATATGTGTAATAATCTTTCTTTTTCAGTTACTATAGTAATTGTCCTTAGGACTGGCGACCGTGATTTCCCCAAATCTCAAATACCTAATTACCGCTAGTTAATTGTTAATGTAACGGCTGCACATTTACTTTCTTTATTAACTTTACCCCTTTTCAAAATTAATTTCCACCAGTTTCATTTGCATTTTTCCTTTCATTTAGATGTAACCCTTTCCTCCATCTTTACCGACAGGTTAACTTCGGTGACGATTGCTTTTCCAAAACTCCCATTAGGTACACGCGGTTTCATTTTTCACTGTCATTAAGGTCGGTAAGTGAGGGGGGAGGTTACAAGTTATTGCGCAGCATTAAGTGTAGTAAACCATTGCACGAAATTTTGAAGAGTTTGCAGAGGCAAAAGTCCACAGCGTATACTTTCCGTTGGTCGATTTTAGTTGCCACTAGAAATTTCAGATAATTACATTCAAACGAATGAAATTCATGAAGACACTTAGATATTGTTTTTAAATAAAGAAACCATTAAACACCACACAATGTTTGAACTCAGAACCTGTTGCTTAGCAGCCAAGCACCTTCACAATTACGCTAACACAGCTCGTCATTCAACATAATTCCTGGAGGACTTTAAAGTATCACGCAGAATACCGACAAACACTGTTGGTGTGACTATGAATTATTCACGTTTCGTCGAAGTACAATAGGAAATAGCCGGCCGTGGTGGCCGAGCGGTTATAGGCGCTACAGCCTGGAATCGCGTGACCGCTACGGTCGCAGGTTCGAATCCTGCCTCAGGCATGGATGTGTGTGATGTCCCTAGCTTAGTTAGGTTTAAGTAGTTCTAAGTTCTAGGGGGCTGATGACCTCAGAATTTAAAACCCATAGTGCTCAGAGCCATTTGAACCATTTTGAACAATAGGAAATAAACAATTACCGCTGTTCTTTATTGTGAAAAAGCGGTTAGTGAGAATTTCCTTGCTATTGCCTGAATTAGGAGGCTTATTGCTTGTTTGGTGTAATTAATTAATAGAATATGAAGCAATTGGTATAAAGAATAGTTTTTCCAAACTTTCTTTTATAGAAAGTCTGCTATCAAGACATTGCTTTTGTTCTATTACTTTATTTATGATTGAACGTTTCTAAAACTGAAGACACTCGTCCGTGCTCTGCAGTGCAGTCGAACTCTGGCAGCGTCGTTCTCTGTTCATTGGCTGACTGTTTTGTGACGTCAGATGCGCAGAACGAACCTAAACTCGGCCGCCATCGTAAATGACGCGCACTTTAGCATAACAGAAGAAATTTCCTGTTTATTTTCATACTAGGAAAGTCTTGTTTCGCTAGCTGCGATAACTCTTACAGATTTACAGTCGTTGGAATCTATTAACTAAAATAGAAAGCACAACTTCAGATGAATCGCCACAGATAAGAAAGTTCGATATGATTACGAACCGGTGAAGGTAAAGTAATCTCCTTGTGTGCCATCATTCGCCAATACTTCGTTTCCGTGTCTGTAGCGGTTTATGAGATATGAGGCACGTTCTAAATATTTCATTCCTGCAGGCGAGGGATAGGGAACGAACGCGCTACGCAGGATTCATTTTCTCGAGATCGAGACCGCCTAACAACTCTAAACAAAGATTCAAATTGTTAACTAAATTTCATTGCTGCTGCTGTCTTTAGTCTTAAGACTGGTTTGATGCAGCTCTCCACGCTCCTCTATCCTGTGCAAGCTTCTTCATCTCCCAGTACCTACTGCAGCCTACATCCTTCTGAATCTGCTTAGTGTATTCATCTCTTGGTCTCCCTCTACGATTTTTACCCTCCACACTGCCCTCCAACACTAAATTTGTGATCCCTTGATGCCTCAGAACATGTCCCACCAACCGATCCCTTCTTCTAGTCAAGTTGTGCCAGAAACTTCTTCCCAATCCTATTCAATACCTCCTCATTAGTTATATGATCTGCCCATCTAATCTTCAGCATTCTTCTGTGGCACTACATTTCGAAAGCTTCTATTCTCTTCTTGTCCAACCTGGTTAGCGTGCATGTTTCACTTCCATCTAAATTTCATACGGAGGAACATTTCATACGCACCAAACATAAAATTATAGCGAGTCCTATTTTTCACTGCAAACTTTTCGATTTTTGCGAAGCGCCTTACGAAAACATGCTCCCGTGTCCCACTCCAGTCCAGTCCAGCCTCCCGTCTCCAGGACAGAGGGAGGCTCCCTCCCACCTGCTGCTGCTCCCCCCCCCCCCCTCACCCTGCCGTAGGAAAGCGAGTGGCGTTGCGGGGCAGCCGCTCTGACGTCACGTGACCCCCCTCCCCCTCGCCCTACCGCCAGCAACGAACACTGCAAGCCGTGACCTTCGCGCTTCGCGCAGTCTTATTTTGTTCCACGTAGCGACCACATGCAAGTCCTCCTGCGACAGAACGCCGCGTTCCGAATAAACAACTCCGTCCTCTGCTTGCGCCTACCTCCGCTCAGCCCTGTTCAGTAACGACACGACTGAGATCGTAAGCGCCTGTTTTAATACCGGAGGCCCTGCTTTGCAGTTTAACAGCAAACTGTGCTTTGCACCGTCACCTCTTTTCCGGACAATACAGGAACTACTTGTGGACGGGATACGATCGTAAAGTTTTGCATGTACTTATGAAAACAGCGCCATTCGTCACGTCAAGGCTGACTATTGCATCTCTCATACTGTGAGAACAGACACTGCCACACACATACTTCTTTCGAGAGCTCCTGGGTGACGACTGCACACGTTTTGGGACAGTATGTGAGCGCCGTGTCGGCTGCTGAGTCCTGACTGCACTGCGCCGACGCAAGGGGTCGCGGCTTCTCTCCCAGCAGCAGCTCCTCCGCGCCTCGCCGTGCTGTGCCGTGCCGTGAGAGAACGCGCCGTGCAGCAGGCCCTGCCCGACCTGCTAGGCCACGGCCGCACAGGACGCGCCTGCGGTTTCTCCTCGCACTTTTCCTGATTATTCACCATCGCTGTTGGTCTGAGTATTTGGCTTTCCTGATACTCGTTAATAGGCGACGACAAACTGCTGTGACTATAATAATCATCAAATAAGGATTTTATTAATAAGTAAACTGACTCATTCTCATTTCAACTAAATAGGATTCCTCCATTATTAATCTTGAGCCACACAGAAAAAAGACGATAGTAATTCTCTTTTGGCGTCATTAGAGAGTAACTGTCCACAGATACAATTTGCATGATTCACGTCTACCTAGGCGGTAATGATCTTTTGGATATTTTTACGCAGAGAAGTAAAAAGAGGAAATAATTTGTACACGCGATAGGTGTAAAGAAATATTCAATACTAATTTTCATAATAGGAAAAGATAAAGAGAAATAGCTTTTTGAAACTTAAATAAGGAGACAAATTATGCGTCTGACTCGCCAGTTAACTCGTCTGTTTGCAGTTCGCAAAATTTACACGACAAAAGAAAGACGACGTGAAGATCGAAGCCATATTTTGATGAACTATAAGTACAACAATATTTGCGTACGTATTCAGAATTTTAAGCGTACATAAACGAGAGACGGTATCATTCGTGAGTGGTAACGAAGAATTATATTATCGGTACGAGTCAGCGATATAATACAGGTCCAACTGCGCTTAAAAGCACGTTCCATCACCTACTGTGGCATGTATAAGAGCTTCTCGTCTTATGGCGGAATCAGTTTGTGTGCGCTGTGGCACCAAGAAAGATGTTTCGTAGCAATAACTTACGTGTATTTCATCATCCAATATAAAACTAAGTTATCCAGCTGAAGTATTCATCTAGTTTAAGCCACACCACATTTTCTCCATCTACATGAGTATCACGCAATTCGCTCTTAAGAGCCTGGCAGAGGGTTCATCGAATTACCCTCCGACTAACTCTTTCCCGTTCCACTTCCCAACAGCGCGCGAGAACGGCGGACACTTCAAAACGTCCCACAACAACTTGTCTCACTACCCTTATCATTTCTCTCCGTGCAGGTGAGGATAGCCAGAATATTCTCGCATTCGCGAGACAAACCTCGTGACTGAAATTTCGTGAAGAGATGACACCGCAACGAAATGGCCTTTTACTTATTGCCAGCCCAACTCGCGTATCATATCCGTGACACTTTCTCCCACATTTGGCAATAAAACAAAACGAGCTGCCCTTCTTTGGACACTCTCGATGTCCTCAGTCAGTCGCACCTGGTCAGCGTCCATCACCGCACAGCAAACACTTCCAGCGAGGCAGGGGAGAAGCGTAGCTCAGGCAGTCCCTTTAGCAGACCTGTTGCACCCAACTGTTCTGCGAATAAAACACAGTTTTCGGTTCGGCTTCCCCACAACATTTTCTTTGTGTTCTTCCCAATTTAAGTTGTTCGTAATGGTAATTACAGTCGGTTCTCTATTTCGCCTCACACTTCTCCTTACCTAGGAGCAGTTGCCACTTTTCACCAACAAGTTATCGTCTCCAAATCATTCTGCATTTGATTTCAATGTTCTGCTGATCTTACCAGACGGTAAATGACAGCATCATTTGTATACAATCTAAAATGGTTACTCGCATTGTGTCCTAAAGCATTTACGTAGATCAGTAACAGCAGAGGGCCTTGAACACTTGCTCGGAGCACGAAAGATCCACCTTCTGTTTTACTCCACGACTTTCCTTCAATTACTACGAACTGCGACCTTTGTGAGAGGAAACCACGAATCCAGTAGCACAACTGAGAAGGTACTCCCTGGGTGCGCAGTTTGATTACCAGTCGCTTGGCCACCGTCAAGAGCCTTCTCGAAATTTATAAATATGGGATCAATTTGAGATCCTCTTTCAACAGTGCTCATTACTTCGTGTGAATAAAGAGCTAGTTGAGCTTTACAAGAAAATTTTTCTCAATCCGTGTTATATGTGTGTCAATATATCTTTTCCTTGAGGTAACTCATGGTCGAACAAGGTGTAATTTCCAAAATTCTACTGCAAATCAATTCCAGTGATATGGGTCTGTAGTTCATGGCATTACTTCCATTTCCTTTCTTGAATACTGGTGTGACCTGTGCGACTTTCCAGCCTTTAGCTACGGATCTTTCGTCGAGAGAGCGGTTGTATGAGGTCCAAGGGACGTGCCTTGATACTCAACATTTACTTTGCCAAAATAGAATACTGAATAAGTGACGGATTAATCACCTTTGAAGTACCACTGCACTGTTTTGTTCCACAACAATTTCTGAAGCGAGCCATCAAACTGGTAACTGTACCTTACAGCGTCACTGAGTACGGCTGTAAATGCGCATAGAAAGAAAGGCAGATTATCTGAGGGGTCAGCATGAACATATCACCACAGGTGGCTGTGTTGAACACCAGTGGAGAAAGTTCTAGAGTCCTGTGCGACACGCTTCAGACGTGTGTGTGTGTGTGTGTGTGTGTGTGTGTGTGTGTGTGTGTGTGTGTGTGCGCGCGCGCGCCGGGCAGAGTAGTGGGGGAGGGCGAAGACCCGCCGTGGTTCCACATCGGCGTTAGAAAGCAACACAACTCAACTCAACTGCAAAACTACACGCGGCCAAAGCCCCACAGCAGAATTAAATTAGCGTACGGTGAGCCTTATGTGCAGCATTCAACGAATTTACAAGTATAATTCTGTCGATCGTTTTAAGTCAACAAATAGGTCGAAACCATCTGTCCAGCTGCCCCCCCCCTCTCCCCTTGTATACTTCGCTCCATTACTAAATTGGCGATCCCCTGTCTCTATGTGCCGTATTAAGCGATGCATTCTTCTAGTAAGGTCGTGCCACGAATTTTTTTTCTCGCAAATTCTCTTCAGTATTTTATTAGCTACGTCATCTACCCATCAACTCTTTAGAATTCCTCTGCAGCACTGCAATCCGAAACCTACTATTCCCTACTGTCTAACGCGTTATCGTGCACATTTCACTTCCACACAAAGCTACGTGCCAGACAAATACCTTCAAGAAAAGACCTGCAAAAACTTGAATTTATATTGGAATTTGAAACCTCTCTCTTCTTCAGTGATACTTTTCTTGGCCACACCAGGTTGCATTTTATGTCCCCTCCACCTTGTTCCTCGTCAGTTATGAATAAATAGCAAAACCCTTCTACTTTTAGTGTCGTTTCCTAATTAATTTCCACAGCATTGCCTAATTTAATTCAGCTACACTGCATCGCTTGATGATATCTTCCTTCCACGACACTGTCCATTCCGTTTTGTCCTCAAACCATTCATTTTGCTCCACGAACTTTAAATTCCTTCGCCACATTTTTCTTTGGTTTCTTTTACTGAGTGTCCAGTGCAAAGACCGAATAACATCGGGGATAAGCTATAATTTTGTCTCAGTCGCTTCTCAAACACTGCGTCCCTTTCATGTCCTTCCCTTCCAAGTCTTGTAACTGCTGTCTGGGTTCTGGTCAAGTGGCGTAGAAACATTCGTTCCCTGTTCTTCACTCCAGCTGCCTTCACAATCCCAAAGAATATTCCGGTCATCACTGCCAAGTGTTCTTAAGTCTAAAAACGTTATAAAAACAGGTTTGTCTTTGCTTAATTTTATCTTCTAAGAGGAGTCATAGGGTCACTACTGTCACGTCCTTACAATTGTCTGCAGCACAAACTCATCTTTTCCGAGGTCAACGACTTCCTGTTTTTCCAAGCTTCTGCAGATATTACGTATCAGCATTTTGCCACCATGACTTATTAAACTGATACTATTTTGGTAATATTCACACCTGTCAGCACTACTTTGTTTGGAATCTGAGTTATTACATTCTAGCGATTACAGAGAGAGGCCGCAACGTCTTCTCCGAAAACTGTTTCACTGACGGTGTTGGTCCTAGTTCCGCTTTAACCATCGGAGGAATATCAGAATGGCGGATATCGAAAGATGCGACCATGTGATAGAAAAGCAACTGGAATCACACAGGAGAGAACGCCACTGCGCATTTTCCGACAACTGTCTCGTACCGCAAATTCGAGAACCCACACACAATGGGACTTTATTAGACTATAGACACACGGATTAACGATCACGATTTCAACGTAGGGGCGATGGTTACTGAAGCCAATACATCCTTCACCAAGCCTAGGAGAATATTTACGATGGAAAAAGCAGGTGTTAGTATCTTAAGACAATGAATGTGCATCATTTATTTTCGATATGATGCTACGTGAACGAATTATGAGCAAAGTGTAAAATGACAAGATTGATAGAAAGTAACGGGCAGCACAATGGCTACCGTCTTTCAGGTTTTGGGTTACGTAATTACTGTAATTACGTAAAAACTGTAATTACTGAAGCCGGCCGGAGTGGCCGAGGGGCTCTAGGCGCTACAGTCTGGAACCGCGCGACCGCTACGTCGCAAGTTCGAATCCTGCGCCGGGCATGGATGTGTGTGATGTCCTTAAGTTAGTTAGGTTTAAGTAGTTCTAAGTTCTAGGGGACTGATGACCTCAGAAGCTAAGTCACATAGTGCTCAGAGCCATTTGAACCATTTTTGTAATTACTGAAAAAATGTGAAGTCACTAAAGCAAAGTCAACAGTTAGCAAGCTACTAAAGCGACCACAAGATTTAATTGAAACAAAAATAGCTCTTTTAAGCAATGACACAGCTATATTTGAATTTCACTATCGTTTATGACGAACACGCTTCGTCGATAAACTTTGATTCTGACACGACATTCTTCATCTAGCAGTACAAAATGAGTCCTGAGCTGGAGAGCGATCCAAAAATAAAAAGAACAGCTACTTCCGGCCACTTTACGGTGTGTGGCGGAGGGTACTTGGGGCAGGAAGGCCATTCTGCGCTCCGTCGCCGCGTCAGCCTCGCTGCCGCACACTCCTCTCCCCCACAGCAACAGGTACTTTTTTCCCGCGGGTGTGGCCGCACTGTGCCAGCTGCCCGGGGAAGTCCCGGCCTCCGTGGAGCCTGGGCTGGCCGCGGCGGGCGGCCGCTCCCCGGTGGCAGACCGCTCTCTCTCTCGCAGTGGCTGTGTGTCTCCTCAGTGTTTCAGCCTCGCAGCCGGAGTATTTGCTTCCGCGCCTATCAGCAAAGCGTCAACCACACCCGCGTATTCTGGCTGTTGAGACGTTTACGCCCCACATGAGGTTGCCAACGTGGAAGCTTCACTATTGCCAGCTGAGGTATCCGCCCACGCCTTAAGGCAGAAATTTCAACATGTCTAGATACGCAAGCTTCATCCATCGTGCTTCACAAAACTAAAGTGTCAGCAAGTTTTACAATAGTATAAGCAACCAGGCAGTGGTAACGATTCACTTTAAGTTATCTCCTTTATACAGAACATGTGCAAGCGTAACATCTGACACAGTAATGAAAAACTTACGAAAACGCTATTTATTCTGATTTTTTTTCCGATACACAAGTTGTTAGGGCTTGACAAACATATCCCTATATATAACGGTAGGTTCGTGTAGACGGGAAACAGTTTTACATTTATTGGGTACTGTATTCGAATTTCGCGAATCCAGACTGACCGCCGCTGTTTGCGAAACACGAAAATTTGGGCCGGATCTGAACTCTAACCCGAAAGCCGCACAAACTTCCACAGCTCACGTCAATCCGGGTTCGTAAAACGCGAAACTATTTGGTAATGTTTACCACAGCTGCAATCGTGAGACGAGAATGTCTGCACCTCTCAAGGGCACTGAAGTGTGATCCGGAGATGGAATTAACACGTACATTGCAAACATGGAGTTGAATTTATTTCAGAACTACGAATCACTGTATTTCGATTTAAAATCTCGTTGAGTACACTGGAATATGCAATTGGAATTATCGTGCATTGACGGAGACTAATGGGTTACATTTCCCACAATACTGTTGTCACGGCGTAAATACGAGACTGGATCTATGGCTTGGCCCACTTTAAAAGTATGCTCTCTTCTTCATCAGCGGTAGGTTTAGCTTCCGTTTTGTTTTGCAAAGACGCAGTTGTATTTCTTGCACGAAAGGACGTTTCTAGGGGAACCTGTAGTTTTCTTTCATTTCTATTCCGAGCTCAGCAGCTAACTGCAATAGCGAGTGACGTCGTCACGAGAGTTTCCTGCAGCACATTCCTGTTTTCTGGTATCACGAGGTCTCAAAACGACGTCGTCCTTACGTGTAAAACACAGCCGATAGCGGTAATTTCGAAATTTGTCTGTGCCCGTACCTCTTCAAACTGATGTCCGCATATAAGTACCAAAACCAGTTATATTTTTATGAAAAAAGCTAACGCACTCCAGAGAACAAGACGGGCTGCATGCCGTGCAGACAAATATGGCCGCCGATATGCGGCAGTCTGTGTCGGCAGCCTTTAGTGCGCACCGCGAATACGGCACGACGCTGCTTTCAGCTGTAGGGACAATCTGTGTGCGCCTCACGCCGCCCTGCACGGCGTGTGGAGCAGCCACCAACGACGCTCTTAAAGCCCAACTCCAGAAAATAAGCTGCTTATGTATGAGCAGTAATGAAGAGGAGATGAGGTTATTGCAACATTTTCAACATTTCGCGGCCCTGTCACCAACTGTGTAAATATTAATTTGAAATTAACAACAGCCTCAGTTGCAATGTTTACCTAAATTTACCTAGGTTTCAGTTGGGACAACCCGACCATCTTCAGAATAAAAGGAACTACGATTTGTCCATACTGGACAACGTCAGAAACTAAAAACTATAATACAGAAATACGTCGCCACGTTGTAATAACTTATCCGGGAAACAGCCACGGCCCCCACTCCGCGACCGCAGTACGGCAGCAACGGAGGTTGTACTGGTACTGTCCACAGCCTCGAGAGCGCATGCGCGACAGTGTGTGTTGACACTCGTACCAATGTGTACTCTTGAACTTAAAATTTTATGAATAACCAGGTGCGGCTAACGAAATTGACGTACACGTTGTCCAGTAAGGAGCACAGATATAGCGACTGTCTTAACATTTGTAATAATTAGTTGGACGTCAAAAGTGAAGGGACCAATGCGTTTACTATTTTAAGCCAACCTAGCATATTTGAGCTAAACATCGGACTTGACCGCATGGGGATAACTACGGGTTTGAAATACCGGATGATCCCAGCTATTCGGCAAAACGGGAGTGCTAAAACATGTTGCCAAGGGTATAATGATTACTCCCTACGATTATGGCGGATGGAATAACGGTTGAACACCTTCAAAAAGTTTTTGCTTCGCAGCTGCAGCTGGTCGTTAACAAGGTTATTTTTTGTCATGTAGTACGTGAACTTCGCAATGCAAGAGCTGAGTATTATTCGGAGGGTTGAGTGTGTGAGTCGTTTGCACCAAGTGTTCAGCGAATGTCGAACCACGCTTGCCATCCGCAACTTTCGTAGGGATAGGCTCCTTGTATCTCGTTAGTAAGGCTCTTCCTGTTTGGCCGATGTAAAATTTCGGACAATTGCCACATGCAATCTTGTAAACTCCGGATAATGACAATTTAGGCTTTTTTAAAGTGTGAATCAGGTTCTTCTGCAGCCTACTATTAGTAGGCAAAATTGTCTGGAACCCCTGGTTCTTTAGAAGACGCCCTATTTAATATGAAACTTTACCTATGAAGGGACTAACTTCTGGCATGATACCTAACGTGGTACTTTTAGTCCCATTATTATTTACTTTCCTGTCTCAGAGCTGTCTCTTCATTTCAAGCTCTTAACCGTTATTTCGCGCTGTTGTTTCAAGGTTTGCCAGTTCGTGTTCGAAGGCTTCTGCGGATAGGGGAATGGATATCGCTCTATGTATAATAGAGTGAAAAAGTGCCATTTTATGCGCCAGCGGGTGTGCAGAATCGGCAGGTATGACATTCTCATATGCTTCGTGGAGATGAAGATGTCGTATTCAATGTGATCATCTACTATAGATAATGTAAGATATAAGTAGTTCAACGTCCTACTGGGTGACTTGTTTTCAAGAGTAAAAATAATTTTCTCGTGGAGATCGTTAAACACTACCAGTATCTGATCTATGTCTTCTTGGGACGAGTCAATTAGCATGAGAATATCATCCACGTATCTTGCATTAACTTCATTTTCTCCGCTATCTCTAAATTACTAACAAAAAATTGAGAGTCTATCACATTCATAAACATATCGGAAAGAATCTCTGCTAGAGGATTACCCATTGCTAACCCGTACGGTTGTGAGTAAATTTTGTCATTAAAACAAAAATGACTATTTCAAAACAATGCGCAGGAGATTCATGAGCTCATCAATTTCAACATCTGGGAATTTCTTATGGAAGCGTAAGTTCCGTTCCAGAATATTTGAAGTCCTACAAGTACGTTGGTAGAAAGGCTGGAAACATTAAAGGGAGCCAGCTTTGATGTGGCATGGCAGATTACATTATTAAGTTTATTTACCAACTTCACAGTTTTTGATGTCCTAATCATCATCATTTCATCCCCATCGACGCGCAGGTCGCCGAAGTGGCGTCAAATTGAAAGACCTGCACCAGGTGAACGGTCTACCCGACGGGAGGCCGTAGCCACACGACATTTCATTTCACGGAGTAATTTTTCCCGAAAACGAAGTTGTCCTTAATTTTGTAATGTAAACAGATAGCCAGCTTATGGTACGTACTCTTTGTACTGTCCACGATAGGACTTATCGGATGGAAGTTTTTGTAAACTTTGAACTGACTCGTTAGTCTGGGCGGCTTCGGGTTCATATTCAGGAGCCATTTCTTTAGAAACACTCCCATTAATTTATTAGTGTTCTGCAAACCTGTTCTTATCTCTTTCTGTAACGCTTGAGTAGGATCTGATTCGATGGAAGTAATGCCATTTTGATCGAAAAATGCCTGTTTTATCTATGTATTCCGCTTTGGACGCTGTAATTAACGAGTTCCCCTTATCGGCTTTCGTAATTAGGGCGCCATTATTCTCCAGTTTACGATTAATATTTTCACCGGTCTATAACGTAATGCTTTGATTGAGCGACAGATCATTCATTTTCTAAGATTTTACAGGATTATTAGCCAAACCGCGTTTGAACATTCCTTGGCGTTTTGGTACACTCCAAACCTAATTTAAGGCCTACTGTGAAATTGTCTACCACGTGTGGTTCTTTAATCGCAGGTGCGATATTGAATTTCAGCGCTTTGGACAGTAAATGGGTCTTAGCTGTTAAAAACATTATAGAAGTTTTATTACTAACACGTTCACAGAACGTAGGTGTGAAACCTGTATTACTGGAACATCCTTGTTGGTTACTTTTGATAACACCCTTGGACAAATTTGACATTTTTTTCGCATGCCTTGCAGCGATTTCTTCTTTCTGTTTGGCAATGACATCAGTTGCCTGTGTCCAAAAATCATCTATTCGATAATTGGAAAACTTCGAATAGTGCATCAATATTTCAAGATACAACAAATAAGCTTTCTCGTTTAATTAATCTTTCTTTGTATGCAATTCCACAACCACAATTCTGTTATTGAGGATCTGAGCTATGAATTTCTTTTTGAAAGTAGGCGATTTGTAATATAATTTTCGTACATAATTGCGAGTACTAGCATGGCCATTTCATTTATTAACAAGTGTAAACAGAATAACGTGACCCCGAAGTTTGCCAGCGGATATTCCATGCCGCAAAACACAATCGTTCTTTCCGTTGAACGGACAGCACGGGTCTTATCAGAGAACCATCTGAGAAGAAATTCGCATGTTCTAGGTGAAAATGCGAGTAGATTTTTGTTTTGTAGAAAATCTTCACATACCCCCCTTGGCGCCCCCCCCCCCCCCCAGAGATAAAACGCGACGTTGTTAAGGCGGTAATGAACGGAAGAATTTCGGAACACTGACTACTTCTAGCAGGGAAGAGAGGTGGTGAGCCCCACACAGCGTATCCCAGACCCAGTCGTGTTCACGGTCGGTGCAGCAGTGTCCGCAGTCCGTGGTTAGCGTCCCAGGTTCGATTCCCGGCCGAGTCGCTAATTACCTTCTCTCGGTGTTTGCGCCGCCCCCGTAACTTCGGGTCATCTCCACCGCCGAGCAGATCGGCCAAGCTGAAGGAAACGTTCTTCTGCCTGAAAACTTCCTGTGGCGTACACATTTTTTACCCGCCAATGTTTTCCGGCTCAGCGTGAAACATCGCTTTCAAACGATATGAAGCACACAAAATGCACCGACATCACTGTACCTGTATACCCTTATGTGCATAACCGTAATACGTTACAGTGCTCTTTTCCAACACACTTCTCGTGTATCAATCAAATCTAAACATAAGCACCACAAAATTAATATCGTGATGGGGCATGCAGTAAAACTAAGAAACCACCTACAGATCCAAACGTGAGACGACTTTGCGGAATGTGGTGGTGGGTACTTTGTTCACCGAAGCCGTTCTTCGCTGCGCCGTGACGTCAGTGTTGCTGCTGCCGCCGTCGGCCCCCTCCTCCCCCCTCCCCCCCCCCCCCCAGTGTGCTCATCGCAGCCGGTTTCCACCAGCCTCGCCGCGTGACGTCACCCGATGACCCTGGACTGGCGACCCGCAGTTATCTGCACTGCGCGGACGCCCACTTCCTGCCCACAAACCGCTGTTCCGCAGCACCAGCGCGTCTCCTCGAAGCTTCCAGGCTTGCAGCGAAATGACGACGACGACGGGAAAAATCGAGAAACTGCGGCCAATAAAGACGCCTTACCGTGGATCACGCTACCCACGCGCCATTCGTGGGCGGAAGAGGAACCTAAATTTTCCCTGTCTGTTCCCTTGTGCTGCGCCGAGTACGCTGGCCGGAATTCTGTAGCGGCTGTTTTTTGCAGTAACCCATATATATTTGCGCTGGTCACTTTCAACAGTTCCCAGTAAGTGACTGTTGTCTGCGCTCTGATTCGTTGATGCAGAAGAGACTGACCGGTCGCCGTATTCGGTTTGATACTACCGGAGCACTGGTGCCACATTTAGTGGCTTTGTATTGAACAAAGAGCAAGGAAAAAATCCCTCTAAATCTCGTAGCTACAGGTACGAATTCTTACAATATAACCGCGCAGAATATCGCTGTATGGCGTCATCCCCGCAAGCTGCACTTACTTTAGGTTCAAATACCAAGTTTAATTTCTGACGCTTCAAACTAAGCACAGTAAGAAACTAACTACAGTAAGGTCCGCACTGTGGATCACCACACAAAAACTGTCAAGAGTTGACGCCATCGTTTTCTTTAGTCCTGTCTGAAATATTTCGGTAGAGAAAAGTCACGTTAATAAAGCTTTGCGTGAGTTTATAAAAAACTGCACCGTTCATCATGTAATGAATATATTTTTAAAGCACCTACATGAAAGAGGCTACAAAGATGGTAGTAATTCTCTTTTAGCCAGTTTAGAGACTAACCGTCCATAGATATATTTTTCATGTTTTACGTCCATCTAGGTGGTAACGATTATTCGCATATTTTTAAGTAAATAAGTAAAAAAGAGGAAATAGTTTGTACACGCGGTAAGTATAAAGAAATACGCAATACTAATTTCTGTAAGAGAAAAAGAAAGAGAAACAGCTGTTTGAAACTCAGATAAGGAGACAAAAATCCCTGACTTGCCGGTCGTCTTGTTTCCTTGGAGTTGGCAAAATTTACACGACAAAAGAAAGAAGGCATGAAGGTCGGGGGCATATTGTGATGAACAGTAAGGAGAACGATATTTGCTATCAGCAGATTTGCCCAAGTATTAAGCATTTTAATCGTCAGTAAACGAGAGACGGAATTATTCGTGAGTGGTAACGAGAATTCATTGTATCAGCTGTGCAACTCAAGAGACAAGCAAAGGTGCTGCAGTGCTTTATAGAGGGCGTTACTTCACCTACTGTGGCATTTCGTAACTTGTAATCGCAGTTTTACGTACGGAAAGGAACGACGCTTCAGTGACACTAAGTGAACTAAGGGTAGGTAGGGCGTGAATTACAAGTTAATGAACAGCAACACTGACAGCTCACCATACACTAGGTATTTACGCGTTAGAAAGCACTTGCGTATAAATTTCTCAGCATTATTTTGAAAGAAGAATAAAGCCACTGATGCAGTGGTTTCCGTACTTGGCTCTCCACATAACGAACTTCTACATCCAATTTTAGAATTGAAACACTTACACTCGACCTATTAACGATACCTGCGTCTTTGTATACGTCAGTTACACGCGGAACTGCATCGGTTACATGTACGTACATAATTAACTTGTGTACCACAGAGGAGTAATATGGGTTCACTAGAAGCAGGCATGTACTCATCATTTACGTACATTATCTTTCATTGCTTACGGAAAGATTCCCGACACTAAGGTACACAGTGTATGTACTGGGATTAAAGTCAGCACGTGAAGTGTAACCAAGCGCGTTCAGAAAGTACCAGATTCTGTGAATTAAAATTAGGGGCAGCAGTGATTAATTGTAAGGGCACAGAAGTACTTTGATGGTTAACATTTCGCGGGTGTTCCTGGAGGCACATTACGTGTACAGATATTACGTACGTTATTGAAATAATCCGTAAATGCAATGTTGTCAACCAGACTGACTAAGAATTTAAAGAATTCCTGGCCTTGTGTAAAATGAGCAAGGGGATCGAGATCACGAGTTGAGCTGCTCACTACCGTACTGGTGTAGAAACTGAAGACGACAGACAAAAGGCGAAACAGAGGGCTACCATGAACGATTCACTCGTTTCCACAATTCGAATTTTTCCGAAGTATTACGTGTACGAATATGATTGCATGCCATTACGAATTCAGCGCCTTGCCAAAATGCCGACAAGGCAAGACTTTTCATGTGTTGGAATATGCGAGGTATTTGACCAAATGTGGCAGCTGCAAAAAACCGTGTAAGGGGTGTGGGGGGGGGGGGGGGGGGGCTGAACGAGATTTTTGTACGCAGTCCACAAAGTCAACAGCACGCAGAAGCCACGAACTCTGAACACGGCAGCAAAGTGTGTGGAAGACAGTGCGTCGGCGGTTACACTTCAAACCGTACCGTCTGGATCCCTTACAACAATTAAAAGCGGACTGTTACGGCCGGCGCCTTCAGATTTGCGCCAAATTGGAGGCAGCAACTGAGGATGGACATTTCGCCCCTACGCTGATATTCAGCGACGAAGCAACTAACACTTTTCTGAAAAAGTTTATCTCCGCAATGTGAGTGTGCCGAACTGAAAATCCTCACCAAATTTCGGTGCATGAACGCGATTCGGCTAGGGTTAATGTATCCTGTGCAGTGTGACAGGCGAAGCTGAATGGGCCGTTTTAATACTGTGAGACAACTGTGGCGGGTACATCTTATCTCGATATGTTGCAGTTGTGGTTGTTTGGACTACTCATTCCTTCAGGGAGCATCGATGTTTGTTGCTACCTAAACGACGAAATTTGGCATCGCTGGATTGGCCGTAGGCGGTTAACGCAAGTACTGACCAGCTTGCAAAAGCACTTAACAATGGATGTTTGAAAATCTGAAACTGGTCACGGGTTTGTGTAATTAAACTGTGTGTGTCGTAATTGCGGTTGTCTCCTATATTTAAGTCATAATGTTTATAATTGTACTACAGCCCTATTTCTCTTAATGTTTATTTTCGAAAATCTAGCGATTAAAATAGGGTTTCATTGCACTGTGGCTGACTCAAATGAACTTGAAATATTAGCAGAAGGCCACTCGATCACTGACTACACAAAGTAGAGACCATAATGGATGTTACCGAGAACTCGCGTCACAGGTATGTATGCACGATGATCTTCAGAGCCATTTTGTATCTTTTTAGACCACTCGGCCAATGGGTTTGCGAAAATTTGAAAGGGCGCGAAACACAGGAACGTAACAGTGAGACGCAGTACAAAAACCAGACAAGAAAACACCGCAGGCGGGAGAGCGCGGTCTGTACTCGTCCGGAGAGTGGGGGCTGCCGCGGGGCGCCGTGCTCACGTGTCGGGGGCGTGCGCGGCTGGCCGGCTGGCTGCACAGACTGCACAGGTGTAAACCTGCCTCCACACTAGGGACAAGCGGTGCCCAGCACTGAACCTGCCGATTCCAACAGTGCATCACCAAAACGGACATACAACACTCTTCGAAAGCTAACATGCGTGAAATACGTGCCACACAAAAATTGTTACTGTAGCATTCCACTTCTCTCGCTCCGCTGAGTGACAACCATACTGTAACCTGACAACCTGTACCAGAACTCTGGCCGAGCAACGGATCACTTTTCCACCACAACACTTTACAGAAAATAATATAGCAGCCACGCGTTCTCTTGTATCCGTGAGTGTGTGTGACGTCACGCAGCACACCATTACGCCACGAGTCAATGTCGACGGCCGCTATCAGCAGCTGCGAGCTGCTCCAGTTTAGGCAGCCGCCTGTACTGGAAATACGGGTACTTGCAGAGCCTTGATGCTTTGAGAAAAGTGAAACACACGACGGAAGTCTGAGAAAACCGCAGATTTTTTTCACTGATTAACTACTGAATGGTGTATCACCAAATGGACCACCAAGGCGACAGCGAAATTTTCACGAACCGTTTTTTTTTTCTTCATCTGAGACACTCAAGTACCGGGTGCTCGTAAGTAAAATGCAACTACTGACCGAAGTCCACTGTGGTCTGTGAGTATGGTAAGGCAGCGAAACAATGTAGACATGCTAATGCGTTAACGTGAAACCAGTTGGCGCCGGAGGAAATCAATTCCAATAGCAGGTGCGAATCTGTCACTGTGCAACACCTCGCGGAAGTCTCCGGTGCTCATACTGAACAAGTTCTGCAAGTGGCGGTTAATAATATCGACATTCTGCCTTTCTCACTTGTTTGTCCCTTCCTGTCCACATTCCGTTCCCAATGCATTAGATATGGGAACATTTCTTTCCAGTGTAAATCGGTTCCGCAAGGGCGCATTAGCATACCAAGTTTCGCCGCCATACAGCAGTCACAGCCCACGATGGACCTCTGCGAGTGGCTCAACTTCGGACTACAAGCACACAGTGGTACAGCGAATGACGGACATTTGCCACGCTGGACATATGCAACACTTGACTAGCTTGACTAGCGATCCCTCAGGTTAGGGACGCCCTTCCTCGTACTACTTCTGTCCGCTTTCGAACCGCCGTCTTCACATCTTACTCGATGCAACCACTACGTAAGGGACCTCCATCGACATCTCGGGGAAATACAGAGCTGCTTCTCCGAAATCTAAACATTTATAACATTTGGGAAACGAAAGCAATACCGATGACTAAGTCAGTATGTGATTAGTTGTGCCAAGTATAAATACAGATCCCTCTGTCTGTACGGTAGCTTCCTTTCACGCTTACTTATTGAGATAGAAACAGTCTATCGCCATGAGAACAACAAGAACGGAAAGATGTAAAAGAGTGCGAATGTACGCTAATAATTTCTTTTTGGTGACTGCAATGTGCCTACTTTAATTACTACAACTGCATGCCCAAAAGACAATAAGGAAAGAAGAAATGGATATGTGAATGTTTGAAAAGAAGAACGACATACTCCACATTAATTTACTCTCTAAAATACGATATCCCTTGCGGCGAAATCTTAGTTAATAAAGTGTAGCGGGACAATGTTCAATGTTGATAAACAGAGATAAGAACGTCTGTGATTGAAACGTCATCTAAAGTTGACGTACAATTTTAAAATGTTAGAAATAAGGAAATTTAGTAATACAGAATGCTATGCTTGTAACGTATGTTGTTGTCCTACATTGTTTAGCTCTGGTATTTACAGGGTCAAAGAGAAAGCATCTTAGGTTTTGGAGGGAAAAGCCGTAATTGTAATGATCTCCACTACAACAGAAACAAGAAGCACAACTTAAGGAAAAATAATGTAATGTGTGTTCCAGCTCACAAGCGACATTGAAGCAGACAGTTCCTGTGACTTAGTACGGTCAGAGGTTATATTCGACAACCGGAATAAATTAATAACTGGTTCCTTTTACCGACCCCCGGTCTCAGATGAAACAGTTGTTGAACATTTCAAAGATAACTGGAGTATCATCTCAAATAGGTTCCCTACTCATACAATTATAGCTCGCAGTGACTTCAATCTACCTTCCGTATGTTGACAAAAATACATTTTCAGACCCTACTGTAGATAGAAAATAACTTCCATAATTGTTCTAAATGCTTTTTATAAAATTATTTTTAACAATAAGTTCGCGAGGCCATTCAAATTGTGAATGGTTACGAAAACACACTTGACCTCTTAGCCACAAATAATCCCGAGCATCACGACGGGTACAGGGATTAGTGAACACACAGTCGTAGCGAGGATCAATTCAGTAAAAAAAGAAATTCACCAAAACTAAACGCGAAATATATCTATTTATAAAAGCTGCTAAAAATTCGGTAGACTTCTTTCTAAGAGACACTCCCCCATCCTTGCAAACTATGTAAGTGAAGACCATATGAGGCTTAAAGTTCAAAGAAATAGTATCAACAGCACTCGAGAGATTCGTACCAAATAAATTAATAAGAGACGGAACTGATACCCCACGGTACACAAAACACGACAGAAAGCTGCTGCAGGAGCACCGAAAAAGGCAAGTATAATTTGGACGAACGCCAAATCTCCGAGATTGGCGAAGTTTTACTGAGACTCGAAATTTGGTGCGAATTTCAATGCAAGATGCATTTAATAGTTTCCGCAACGAAAGTCTCTAGAAATGTGGCGGAAACTCCAAAGAGATTCTGGTCCTGTGTTAAGTAAACCAGCGGAAAGGCTCAGTAAGCAGCTTTACTACGCGGCGGGTGAGGAGGGGGAGGGGGAGGGGGAGGAGGGGGAGACAAGGGACCCAACCCTTCGGAGCAGCTAAAATCGTGGCGAATGTCCGCACACCGGTACAGCACGGTTCCTCCTGCACGCAGGTTACCCTCAGCCACGTGTCAGGGTGACAGCTCGCCACCGTCTCCACGTTGAGTCACGTTTACTGCCAGCCCAAGTATCATGTGGGACACCACAGTGAGAAATTTTATGCAACTATCACATTTTACTGGTGGACAGAACACTTGAAAGCACCCAGAAACACTGTACACATTCCCAAGTCACGATGACCTTACTCCCTTATTATTGGATATCTATGTGTCACCTAAAGAGCTGGTTCCACACACTCGCGATTAAATGGCGGCCTTCTTAGGAAACTGTTTTGGCTGCCGCTACTGTTCATCCGTGATCGCCACAGTTTTCTACAATTCAGCAAATCTTATCTCGCTACACACGATACGTTTTGAACAGGTCTTTAATACGGCGTGCATCAATTGCGTTGCATATTTTGTGATAGGCGAGTATAAATACGAAAACCACCACACATAGTTCCACGTCACGAAAGTGAAGGGCATTTACAGCACCGATTCCGGGTTACTTATTATACATAAAATCGCGCAACTTTTATCGAATCATCGTGTCCCTCACGTGTGACGACAGTCACTTTTCCGTGACGTCTCGCGTTCTTTGCTGGCAGTGGATGAGGGGAGCACACTGAACAGTCGTCGTGTTGATCTACCTGTTTCCGAAGATAAAATTGTCAATTTTATGGTTTTGGTATTCAAATATGCGTTTACGACGATGTGCAGTCTAACTGACACATGGCATTTTTGAACTCTTCAAAACGGGTCGTCTTCAGTACTTTGTAAATGCGACGTCAGTGGCCACCCACGATTCCGAAACTGTGACTTACCATCGATAACGGGTAAGGCTTCTGTAACAGTATCTGGCTAAACGAAATAATGTTTACTGTAGGTTTCTGTCAAACATAGTATTTTAATTAAAAGCAGGAGTGATGAAAATTCGTGACTAACGAGGGTAATTTTTCTACATGAGCTGTGTGTGGCGTAAAAGCGCAATGTAGTAAAATACGTAAGCCACTGAAGGTATCGGAGTCAGTCATCTGGTAATCTCTGAACTCCTTCCACATCGGACACCGCTGAACACACTTCAGTACAGCTACGTTGATAACGAGTCTATCAGAGACAGAACCCCAAGCCACAAAAATGTCCACATTTCCTCCTCCTCCTCCTATTTCGTGACGTGCTGTTCTGCAGTTCGCCATCGTTAGGCAGTCACGTGTCACAAAGCTTCGCGCATTAGTTGCAGTACGTTTGACAGCGTAATGTCTTGTTATTTCTCGCGACAAATCCCTTAACTTGGCTCCACTGCCGTGTTCAGACTGCAGTGTTAAGATCACAACTCTAAAAATGCTTCATTTTTACAGCGTGCTCGACGGCGTCAAAATTGTCTTCCATGTTTCTGCGCCATTTATCACTCTGGCTCATGTTAGATCACATCTGTCCTACAAAACAATGGGCATATGCGAAGAGCGTACTTTACAATTTTTCTCCAAGAAACTTATTTATATAACGTTTTATCTTCAACCATCTTCTACCATCTTATATAAAATATCGGTAATTGAGAATTTATACTTGCAATGAAAACCAGAAATTTTCGTGTGATATGTAATTGTGAACTACAAGATCTGCATTTTTCTTAAAATTGGTGACTCATGAGTTAATTGCCATATATGGCGCAAAACCATATCAACCAAAATCACTAAAAACAAACGCAAAATATAACTATTTACAACAGCAGATAAAAATTCTGCTTGATGCTTTCCTAAGAGTGTCTCCATTCCTTCCAAGCTAATTAAGTAAGTGTAGAGAAGATATGGCTCAAATTCACAGGTACAGTATCGACAGCAATAGATTCATACCGCCTAAGTTAAGAGACGGGACTGATCCACCATGGTACACAAAACACGTCAGATCACTGTTGCATAAGCAACGAAAAACGCATGCCAAATTCAGAGGAACGCAAAATCTCGAGGACTGGCTAAGATTCACGGAAGCTCGAAATAGTGTGGACGTCAACGCTAGATGCTTTTAATAGTTTCCACAATGAAACATTGTCTCAAAATATGGTACAAAACCCAAAGAGATTCTGGTCGTATGTAAAGTAAACCAGTGGCAAAAAACAGTCAACACCGCCACTGGGCGATAGCGATGGAGAAGTTGCCGATGGTGGCGCCACTGAAGCGGAGTTACTAAATACAGTTTTCCGTAATTCCTTCACGAAAGTAAATATTCCAGAATTCGAAACCAGAACAGTTGTTAGCGTGACTGACAAAAGTAGATAGGTGTTGCGAAACAACTCAAATCACTTTACTAAGGCAAGTCTTCAGGTCCAGATGATATAGCAATCAGGTTCGTTTCAGAGTATGCAGACAACACCGCCTTTCTTATGAATCATATACAACCGCTCACTTGACGAAAGGTCTGTTCCTGAAGACTGGAAAGTAGCAAAGGTCACACCAATATTCAAGAAAGGAAACAGGAGTAACCCATTTAATTACAGACCCAAATCAATGACCTCAATTTGCAGTACGATTTTGGAGCACATACTGTACTTTAACATTATGAATCACTTTGAAGAAAATGACTTAATGATACATAACCAACACGGCTTCAGAAAATATCGTTCTTTATTCCCATCAAGTAATGAGTGCTGTCGACAAGGGATCTCATATCGATTCAATATTCCTAGATTTCCATAAGGTTTTCGATACCGTTCCTCACAAGCGACTATTAATCCAATTGCGTGCATATGGAGTATCGTCTCAGTTGTGTGATTGGATTCGTGATTTCCTCTCCGAGAGAGGTCACAGTTCGTGGCGATGGACGGTAAATCATCGACTAGAACAGAAGTGATATAAGGCGTTCGCACGGTAGTGTCATAGACCCTCTGCTGTTCCTGATTTACATACATGATGTAGGAAATATCTGAGCAGCCCCCTTGGATTGTTTGCAGATGACGCTGTAATTTACAGTCTAGTAAAGTCATCAGTCGATCAATTCCCACTACAAAATGACCTAGAGAGAATTTCTGTATGGTAAGAAAAGTGGCAATTGGCACTAAGCAAAGAAAAGTGCGAGGTCATCCACATGGGTACTAAAAGAAATCCGAGTAATTTTGGGTATACGATAAATCGCACAAATCTTAGGGCTGTCAAGTCGACTAAATACATAGGAATTACAATTACGAGCAACTTAAATTGGGAGGACCACATAGATAATATTGTGGGGAAGGCGAAACAAAGACTGCGCTTTGTTGGCAGAACACTGAAGAGACAGCCTACATCACACTTGTCCATCCTCTGCTGGAATATTGCTGCGCAGTATGGGATCCTTACCAGGTAGGATTGACGGAGGACATCGAAAAAGTTCAAGGGAGGGCAGCTCATTTCGTGTTATCGCGAAATAGGGGTGAGAGTGTAACTGATATGAGACGCGAGTTGGGCTGAGAGTCACTGAATCAAAGGCAGTCTTCATTGAGGAGAGATCTATTTACGAAATTTCAATCTCTAACTTTCTCTCCCGAATGTGTAAAAATTTTGTGGACACCCAACTACGTAGGAAGAAATGATCATGATATTAAAATAAGAGAAATGAGAGCTCCAACGGAAAGATATAGGTGTTCCTTTTTCCCACGCGCCATTCGAGAGTGGAATGGTAGAGAAGTAGTACGAAAATGGTTCGATGAACCCTCTGCCCAGCACTTGAGTGTGAATTGCAGAGTAACCATATAGATGTATATGTACATGTGATGAGTTTCATATTTAAATGCTTTAGGTATTCAAACCAAACAAAGAAAATTACGCACCACGTGGAGCGTAGAACCACCGCCCGCCGGCACACACGATGGTCAGTCTACGACCCTGTCTATCACGCCACGCATGTAGTTAACACCTCCCTTACTTCTGATACATAGTCCTACTCGAAAAAAGTTAAAAGCTGATTTTTGTCTGTAATCTTGTGAAGAACATTAACTACTTGTTTCTCGCCATTAACGGTGTTCCACGCGCGTGTTTCACTACGAAGCAGGAAGCAGTGTCGTCCATTTTCGCGGTACGGTATGAACAGCGAGACAATCAGAGCACAAGTACTGGTTACAGAGACACTGTGACTGTACATAATTTAAGATAAAAGTTACGTACGTAAAGTACGATTAAGATAGACGTTGATGGCTATTAATACGTCAGAATGTCTGGAAGGTTCTTCCGCACTGACATACTAATAAGCTACCGAACACTTAAGTTGGACCTACTTCCAAGAGCGGAACACCACCAGTTTAAGAGAGCTACGGCTGCTGACCAATCATCCCGCTTGCGTTTGTTTACATTTAGTTCGCTCTTATGATGAAGTACATGCTACATACGAACCCCGTAGCCCCACCCTTTATTTCGCATTCACGTTCATTGTCATACCCGTCTCACAGCCATACCACCTTACTCCACACCAACCTAGACCTCCCGCTGTGCTACGGAGTACTGAAAGCTTGTTCCCAACAAATAAGTAGGAGTCTCAGCCAGATATGTATTTTTCCTGATAGACTGAAATACGCTGTTCAAAAACTGCGTAAAAATGAGGGGTCGACAGAAGCGTCCGATCCCACGCGTCGGCTTTGACCCGTGACGTAAGGGTGTTGTGTGTGACGTCACGACGGCGCGGAGTTTGGTTTGTGAGTGTGGCGTGTTTGTAGACGTCGTCGTGTTGTGGTTAGTTGTGCTCTCTGGTGGTACGTTCAGGGTTTTCGTTTGTGTGGTGTAATGAGCTCAGTTTGCTTTTGATCATTATCCAGAATTGTTAGTGTGTCGGCTGTGTTTGTGGTGGAATTCGTTTCAGTGAGTTAACGATTTTGTGTGAAAGTTAATTTAGTGTTCGCTGTACATCGTGTGGTAATTTTATTAAAATTAATCGGTTGTTGTTTTTGTTCAGGAATGGATATGACGGATAAAATTAACAGTGCACAGGTCAACGGAAGTGTTCGATCCCAATGTGTGGCTGTTGGTATCGGGAGATGTTTCTCGAGCTATATAGGCCAAGGAAAGTGTTTGATCCTAATTTATGGGATCTGGAGCTGCTGTTGAGCTATATAGGTCAAGGCAAGTGTCCGATTCCAGATGATATTGTGTTTAGTGGTATTTGGAGAGTTTTGTGTTGTTTTGTATTGGGGTGGGTGTCTAAATTAGTTTATATTTAGTTTGCCCCCACAAAAAAACACCCCATTTCCCGCGCTTGTCCCGTTAGTCTCATTAGGCTTTTTGTGGAAAGTGTGTGTTATGTCCTAGCCAGTAATGCCAACCGAGCCCGCTGCCAAAAGGTTGGCAGCATCAAAGTACGGACGCCGTCCGTATAAGCAGCGCCAGCGATACAGGAAAAGGGCCGCAAGTCTGCGCGCGCCACCGCTGGCTTCTGGCTTCTTAAGCGCTGGGGTCGTGAGCGCTAGGACAGTTCTGTATTCGCCGCTCAGTTGTATACTCGCCACCGAATTGTGTACTTGCTAGTCAGTTGTGTGTTCATCGCAGCAGAGTTGTTGTTTGTCGTCAGCCGACGCTGACCTAGCCGCTCCGACTCGAACTAGACAGATTTCTGTAGACACCGAGTTCACTACTGTGTTTGTGTATCTTCGTAAATAAAAGATAAGTACCGACTTTTATTTAATATGAGTGTTTGGGCTTTCATCTTTCTGTTCCCTGTTCCAGCGGACCGGTCGGCCCGCTATTAAAAGTGTGGCGGTGACTTCGTAAGCCATTTCCACAGCCAAGTGTTCGTCGCTACGAACACCGCCACAAAACTGGCGACGAGGTGTTCCGAACTCGTGTGCAGGGCTGGTTCAACTTGTTCTTGTTATACTAATTATAGCGATAAACTTTTGGGGGCTGGTTTAATTTGTGTTCACTATGTCTGCCGAATTACAACAGTTGATCTTGTTACAGAGTCAGCAAATACAAAGTCTGGTGGAAGCAATCGCCAAACAAGCGGCTAATCCTCCAACGCAAACGGAACAAGCACAGGCAGCACCACCGTTCAGGGCTTTTGATGAATCCAGAGAAGAATGGCAAGAATATTTCGCGCAGTTGCAGGCGCACATGTCAGTCTACAAAATCACAGGTACTGAGCGGCAGCTTTATTTAATTTCCACTGCAGGCGTGGAAATCTATCGACTCCTTTGTAAGTTGTTCCCGGAATCCCAGCCAGAAGCTTTAGACTATGACGTTGTTGTTAACAAGCTTGCTGAGTATTTCGAGTCGCGAGTTCATGTGGCAGCGGCCAGATTCAAGTTCTTCAGATTAAAGAAACTGCCACATCAATCTAATAAACAGTGGTTAACAGATTTACGGGGCCTCACCCGTCAGTGCCGATTTAATTGTGTGTGTGGAGCTTCCTACAGTGATGTCATGTTACGAGACGCTATTACGCAAAACATTGCAGATTCTCGTATTCGTGCTGCTATCTTAAAGTTGCCTGACCCGTCTTTAGAGACTGTGATGAACATCATTGAAGCCCAAGATACTTTTGACTATGCTGAGTGTGAGTTAGATCAGCCATGTGTTTCTCAAATTGCCTGCGCTAAGCAAGTTATGTCACGCCCGCGGCCCCACCGGCAGAGTCAGACTGTAAACACTAGCCGGCCGCGTCATGTTAAACCCATTCGTCAGCCGCGTGTGCAAAATGGTAAAGTTAAGTCTTGCTCTAAGTGTGTTCTTGCTCATCCTCGTGAACGTTGCCCGTTAAGAAACGCGGTTTGTCACTTTTGTCAAAGGAAAGGACACATCCAGACTGTTTGTTTGCGTAAACGCAAGAACAATTCTAGTGCTGCCCAGCCCATGGATATTCATGTTCTTCAAAGCCAGCCCACCCAGAAGGTCGCGTTTAAAGACTCTTCCACGGTTCGTGTGGGTAATAAACTTGTTCACAATATGCCACCCACCAAGCCCTCTGCTAGGCGACCCAAGCGTAATTCACACGCTGTAAAAAGTAATGTACAGACTGCAAGTGAAGCGGGAGTTGTTGTTCCACCCGCCCAACCCACGAGATGTCGTAAACAGCGAACGCGCGCTAAACGCGCTGATTTTGTGTCTTCCGCCTCCACTGCACCGATCCAGAGACAGTGTAATAAACTATTTGTGAAGCTACGCATCCAGGATAAGACCTTCAATTTTCAATTAGACACTGGTGCGTCTGTGACTCTCATAAATAGTGCTACGTATGCGGCTATCGGCCGCCCTAAACTTTCAGCGGCAAAACATTCTTTGGCTACTTATAGTGGAGAACGAATTCCTGTGTTAGGTGTATGTAGCGTGCCAGCCACATTCCGTGGCAATACAAAAACAGTTTCATTCACAGTGCTCCGCGCTACAGACAGTGTAAACATTTTCGGATTTGACTGTTTTGACTTGTTTGGCCTGTCTATCCAAGACAATGTGTTGCAAATTGATTCTGTTGTTGTTCCTCAAGACAGCATCACCGAGTTGTGTAAACGATACAGTGCCATATTTAAAGACGAACTAGGTTGTGCTGCGAACTTTGCCGCTCATATTACGTTAAAAGATAATGCTCAGCCTCGATTTTGTCGTGCTCGTCCAGTGCCTCACGCCCTCCGGGCACCGGTAGAAGAAGAACTTCGTCGTTGGCAAAACAACGGTGTTATTCGACCCGTTTCAGCGAGCCAGTGGGCTTCTCCCTTAGTTATTATAAAGAAACCGTCTGGCAAGTTACGTTTGTGTGCTGATTTTAAGTCGACAGTTAATCCTCAGACTGTCATTGATTCTTTTCCCTTGCCTAGACCGGACGAGCTGATGGATAAGTTAGGGGAAGCTCGTTTCTTTTCCAAAATTGATCTCCGTGAAGCATATTTGCAATTGCCCCTCGACGAGCAATCACAACAGTATTTTGTCATAAACACGTCGTTGGGATTGTTCCGTTTTCTGCGTTTGCCTTTTGGTTGTGCGTCAGCTCCAGCTGTTTTTCAGCGGTTTTTGTCACAACTTCTGGCTACTGTGCCATCGTGTTACAACTATTTGGACGATATTGTTGTGTCCGGTCGGACGCCTGCTGAACATTTCCGTAATTTGGAGTGTTTGTTTAAAGTGTTGTCCCAGGCAGGCCTACGTTGCAACATCGCTAAATGTTCATTTTTCCTTACGGAGATGGAGTATCTGGGACATGTTATTAATGCTCAAGGCATTCATCCCTCCCAGTCACATTTAGCAGCTATTCGTGATTTGCCCGCCCCTCGCAATCTGCATGAATTGCAAGCAGTTCTTGGCAAATTGACATATTATATTAGGTTTATACCTAATGCATCACAGATTGCTGCACCGTTGCATCGTCTCCGCCGTAAGAATGTTCCGTTTGTGTGGTCAGCTGATTGCCAATCAGCCTTACAGCAGCTTAAAGAGGCTTTATTGAATGATCGTTGTCTGGTCCATTACGACCCTACCAAGCCTCTGGTGTTAGCTTGTGATGCCTCTTCTTTCGGCCTCGGTGCTGTGTTGTCTCACCGAGTCGGTAACACCGAACGTCCTATTGCGTTCGCATCTAAATTGCTAAACAAAGCTCAGTGTAATTATAGTCAATTGGACAAGGAAGCGTTGGCTATTGTGTTCGGTGTCACAAAATTCCATCACTACCTCTATGGTAGACCATTCTGTTTCGTCACAGATCACAAGCCCCTGACGTCACTGTTTCATCCGTCTAAACCAGTTCCTCAGCGGACGGCTCAGAGACTACAACGTTGGGCTCTTTTGTTATCACAATACCAGTATGAGATACTGTATCGCCCTACAGCTCAGCATGCAAACGCTGACGCGCTTTCTCGATTGCCGATTGCTGCGGATGATGTCTTCGATTCCTCTGAAGACTCTTGCCATCAGATTGACGCCGATGAGCATCAATCCCTCCGGGATTTTCCGATTGATTATCGTCAGGTGGCACGTGAGACAGCTACGGATCCTCATCTGAGTTTACTATTACGTTTTGTTCAACGTGGTTGGCCGTCCAAGGCAAAGGACATATCGGATCCTGTGGTTCGTCGCTATTATCCGCAACGTCATCTGTTGTCTGTTTCGCACGGAGTTTTGCTGTTACGCACCGAGAATGACCAGCTTCGTGTAGTGGTTCCCCACGTGCTCCAATCCAAGGTCCTCGGCTTGTTGCATCAAGGTCATTGGGGAGTGGTCCGCACCAAGCAGCTTGCCCGCCGTCATTGTACATGGATCGGCATTGATAAGCAGATTACGCAGATGTCTACAGATTGTTCGACGTGTGCCGAACACCAAGCTGCTCCGCCTCAACGCTATTTTGAGTGGGCACGCCCTGCCGGTCCCTGGCAGCGAGTACATATTGATTTCGCTGGTCCATATTGGAATTCTCGTTGGCTCATCGTGATAGATGCATTTAGTAATTTTCCGTTTGTTGTGCCCATGCAGTCTACAACGTCTGCACAAACTATACAGGCGTTGACTTCAATTTTTTGTATTGAGGGTCTTCCAGAAGTTTTAGTGTCTGACAATGGTCCACAATTTACCTCTGCTGAATTTGAAAGTTTTTGTTCTGCCAATGGCATTCGCCATGTTCTTACTCCGCCGTTCCACCCTCAATCGAATGGTGCAGCGGAACGTTTTGTACGCACATTCAAGGATCATATGGACCGCCTTCGTGCTACGCACTCTCGTCAGCAGGCCCTCATCACGTTCCTGTCGTCGTACCGGACCACGCCACGCGACGGCCCTTCGCCTGCGGAGCTTCTCCACGGCCGTCGTCATCGCACCCTACTACGGTTGTTGCACCCCCCGGATCGACCCGCCGCTTCTGAGCATCGCACGCGTTTTCAGCGCAACGACGCCGTTTTTTTCAGAGTTTATCACGGTCGCCGTCGTTGGGAACGTGGTACCGTGATAAGTGTCCAGGGTCGAGGTTTTTATACTGTTCAAGGTGCTACTGGGGTGCACAGGAGGCATCAGAACCAGTTGCGCCGCGCTGGCCGCCCGGATTCTGCCGCTCGTTCTTTGTCCACAGATTTGGTCCGCGGCGGGTTCCAGCCGCGCCTTCCGACTTCGCTGCCGCCCCCGGAGCAGCAGCAGCAGCAGCCGTCGCCGCTACCACGCCGACAGCCCGTCCCGTTGATGCCTCCCGCGCAGCTTCCTCCGGGAGCGCCCCAGGTGGTCGCTCCGGCGCCTGCGGTCCCTCTTTAGTCGCCACCGCCTTCGGAGCTGATGGACGTCGACCCCTCAGCCGGGCCGCCTTCCCGAGCGGTGGCTGTGCAGCCTGTCCTGCAGCCGCTTTCCTTGGGCACCCCCAAGGAGTCTGACACCGCAGCGCCTTGTCCGGCGCCCTCTCAGCAGCCGTCGACGCAGCGTCAGGAGACGCTGCCTCTCTTCGTGGGTCCCGACGCCCCGTCGCGTCCAGTACCAGAAGCTGCGCCCGTGGTCACAGGCGTGCACCCTGACCTCGGTTTTCAGTCGGTGTTTCCCGGGGCCCCGCGCAGCCAATGCTGGGGTGCGGACCGGGGACTGCCACCGACAACAGTCTCCGCCCCGGTCTCTTCTGCTACGCCTGCGGCCAGACCCCTCCCCCGCCGTCGACGCTCGCCACGTCATTATTCAACGACGGTGCGGCGATTTGGGGGGGAGGAGTGTTATGTCCTAGCCAGTAATGCCAACCGAGCCCGCTGCCAAAAGGTTGGCAGCATCAAAGTACGGACGCCGTCCGTATAAGCAGCGCCAGCGATACAGGAAAAGGGCCGCAAGTCTGCGCGCGCCACCGCTGGCTTCTGGCTTCTTAAGCGCTGGGGTCGTGAGCGCTAGGACAGTTCTGTATTCGCCGCTCAGTTGTATACTCGCCACCGAATTGTGTACTTGCTAGTCAGTTGTGTGTTCATCGCAGCAGAGTTGTTGTTTGTCGTCAGCCGACGCTGACCTAGCCGCTCCGACTCGAACTAGACAGATTTCTGTAGACACCGAGTTCACTACTGTGTTTGTGTATCTTCGTAAATAAAAGATAAGTACCGACTTTTATTTAATATGAGTGTTTGGGCTTTCATCTTTCTGTTCCCTGTTCCAGCGGACCGGTCGGCCCGCTATTAAAAGTGTGGCGGTGACTTCGTAAGCCATTTCCACAGCCAAGTGTTCGTCGCTACGAACACCGCCACAAAAGTGTGTGTGTTTGTTTTTCGATGTATTTTCGTCCTCATAATGTGTACGTAACGACTTTATATGCGCCATATTGGAATCGTGGTTTATGGTCGTTTCCGCCATATTTGTGACGTCAAAGCAGACGGGCGGGATCGGACGCTTCCGTATTTCCAAAATGGGGATAGGTCTGATGCTAACAACTACCAGCCAGTCTCACTTCTGATAGATTTATTCAAAAGTCTTGAAAAAGTAATGTATTCAGGAGTAGCATCACGTACCTGTAAAAATGAAGTACTAACAAAATGTCAATTTGGTTTTCAGAAAGGCTTTTCAAGAGAAAATGCTATAAATATGCTTTGACTGATCAAATATTAAATTGCACTGAATAACAAAACATCACCCATTAGGATATTTTGTCGCCTCTCAAAGGCTTTTGATGGTGTGAATCATGAATTTCTTCTACACAAGCTTAAGTACTGTGGCATGAGTGGGTCAGTGCACAAATGGTTTAATTCATATTTAACTGGAAGAATGCACAAGGCTGAAATTAGCACTACAGATTGTCTGCAAAAATCAGCAGAGTCCTTTAACTGAGGAGGTATCAAGAATGGTGTCCCACAGAGTTCAGTCTTGGGTCCCTTACTGTTCTCAATATATATTAATGCATGCAAAGCTAGTTCTTTTTGCTAATGATACAAGTACAGTAATCACACTCAAGGAAATTGTTAATAATGTCTTTCACAAAATTATTAAGTGGTTCTCTGCAAATGGACTCTCATTAAATTTTGAGAAAAAAGTGTATGCAATTCTGTGCAGTAAATGGCGTAACACCATTGGTAAATATAGGCTATGAAAGCAAGTCTATTGCTAAGGCAGAGTATTCAAAATTTCTGGATGTGTACACTGATGAGAAATTGAATTTGAAGAAACATCAATGATCTGCTGAAATGATTAGGTTGAGCTACTTATGCTACTGGGGTTATTGCAAAATATTGGTGATGAACATAATTAAATTAGCCAACTATGCCTATTTTCATTCACTGCTTACACATGGTATCGTATTTGGGGGCAATTCGTCACTAAGAGGAAAAGTATTCATAGAATCAGGCTAACAGCTGGAGCCCACCGAAGATGACCTTGCGGACATTTATCTAATGAACTTGAGATATTCACAGTACCTTCGCAGTACATATATTCATTTATGACATTTGTCAATGACTCACCCCAATTCAAAAATAACAGCAAAGTGCATAGCTACAACACTAGAAGAAACGAAGATCTTCACTACTCTGGATTAAATCTCACTTTGTCACAAAAAGGTGTGAATTATGCTGCCACAAAAATATTTGGTCATTTGCCAAATAGCATTAAAAATCCGGCAGATATCTAAACAACATTTAAAAGAAAATAAAAGTATTCCTGAATGACAGCTCCTACTGAATAGATGAATCTTTAGGCATGAAGTATTAACTATCAAAATATTTACTATTTTCTATAAAGAAAACTTATGTTAAAGTGACACATCCCACATCATTACGAAATGTATTAATGCGCTATGCAACAAGGATCAATGTATGTATGTATCTATGGATGAGGACCAATTTATCAACACAACCCATATTTCAGGGAGGTGGCTATCTTATCAGCCCTTCTTTGTGGAAGTTTGTCTACAACCACCTGCATTGCTATATTTCATTTACTTACACAAAAGACGATGAAATTACTCCCAACGTGTTAATGACAAGAGATCCATTTGCTGTGATATAAACTGTGCATTCCTTCCTCTACGCAACAGTAACACACTTTATACTGTAGGCAACTACAGATGTAACAATGCGTTCTTCTTAAAGCTGCAACAGTTGAATAATTCTCTATTTGTCCTGGTAAAGTATTACTCAGCAGCAGCCGTTTGGTTTGACAAGAACATGTATGTGAATCTTCAGTTTCTCCCAACTTATTTTTTGATGGAACAGTCCACAGGTGACCTGCCTGTTCGTAGTGTCCAACGTGCACGCTATGAACCGAAAGTACAGCTATGGACTGTTCCATCAAGAATATATATAATAGTTGAGTTCTGCAGTGAGATTTGTAGCTGATACTCTGTATCTTGATATCGTTCTGAGCACTGACAAACACTTGTCAGAAAAGATTCTGAGGGTGGCTGGTTTTACTGCCAAAGTGTTTCAGTGCTGGTCCTTTACGTGGGGCACTGCTTCACACATCCAGATACCCCCTCAGCAGAAAACCGACTACTTTTTTGGGAAGTGTACGGCACACTCACTGCCTGGCGATGCACGATTATTAACAGAAGTGAAGACGAAGCCCCTAACGCCGGGAATTTTGACAACTTTTCTAGCAAGAGGATAAATTTTAGGTCAACGTAATAATTCATTAATTTCTGCACTTACACATATAGTCTTACTGACTACCCAACAGACTACCTTGTCACCAAAAACATCACTCTAGAAAAGTGAAGATATCGAAATTCAATGGAACAGCGTTCTGTATTAAAACACATTTGCGTGACATAACGTGCTGACGATTGCTAGTGCAGGACTGGGAGAAAGAAGCTAACAGATCAGTTGTACTAAATTCGGCAGTTTTCGTGGAGCTGACTGCTTCGGGAAATACCGGATTCAATGCTCCACTATCGAACTGTCAAAATGCGTCTAGCTTGGTTTGATTTCAAACCATTAGGAATAGGTTCAGACTGTTCCAAGGTCTACGCACTATCCTGACGTAAAGTAATTGTTTAATTCCTCAACAGTCGAAGTTGCCATAGCATCTTATCTATATTCAGAAGCAGTGTTCCGTCATTCTGTTCTGTTATTCCTAACACGCAGAATAATCCTTTTATGGATCACATGTGTATAAATACAAGCCTATATTTCGAGAAAAAATTTCAAAAAATGGCGCGAATACGAGGAGAAATCTGGTCCGAGACACTATGCTTTTCACTCATGCCTAAAGTCCGTAAAACTGCAGAATTAATAGGAATGTCGGTACCAAAATTTGTAATACGAAATTCGCTAATATTCTGACAGTGTAATAACCGAAAGCGGTTTGCTTTATACGCGATAGTCTCCATAGTGAACCTGAATGAGACCTTACAGTTACCGTGGCTTTGCAAAAACAAACCAAAAGAAAACAAAGAAAATAATTCAACACTGCGGGAACGCATGAAAACATACGTCCTTACCTTATTAAGGGTGTGGGTGTAGCAGAAGAAATTCTCTGCGCAGAAACAGCAGCACGAAACCACAACGCAGAACGTCACACTGGACACGACTGGCTACAAATGCGACAGACGCCTGAAGCGGCAGGGCTGTGGCAGGCAGTCAGTGCTGCCAACGGCTGCGAGGCCGGCAGGTACCAACTGCAGTCTGCTACGGGGGCCTCACGCAGGGGACAGCGCTTCCAGGGACCCCGCGCAGAACATGCGAATGTAATACGAAAACTGTCGTCCTAATTTTGTTATTGCGGACAAGCTGAAAAAAATGAAGTAAGACGTTTGTGAAAGTATTTTTAGTGTAATGTAATCCAATTCTACGCTCACTGTGACACTGCTGTGGCCACTGGAGTACCTCTCAGAAAATTATGCCCGCACCGGCGTCGAGGGAACCAGCGGCTGTGAGACGGACGCGCTACAGTACTGTTTATTAATACATGGCTGTTGCCCATGCCTAAATTCGGTTCACTGCTTCTCAGCCCCTGTCCGCACCTTTTCTACTCACTGTTGTGTCTAACAATCAAGCGTCACAGAAAGAACGTTAGCGTCAGCTTCTAAAAAGCATTACACTCACCATCAGGTACCTAGTTCAACGTAATATGGCCTTAAAGGGAAGGAGCGAGAAGCCCCATCAAGAAAATAATGGTAATTTTCTTGGTTTGATCGAGATGACAGCAGAATTTGACCCTGTTTACAGGAAGATTAGAGGTGAGTAAAGACTCAAGAAAATCATGACCATTATCTTGGAAAAAGCATTCAAAATGAACTCATAAATTTGCTTGCCAACAAAGTAAAAAACAGCATTGTTAATTTTGTAATCGAAAGTAAATATTTTATGACATGCTTGATTGTACTCCTGATACATGCCACAAGGAACAAATGACATTGATTGTTAGGTCTCTAAATTAATCAGAAGACGCAGCAACTGTAGAAGATCACTTTCTCGACTTCCTGAACGTCACTTCAACAACAGGAGAAAGTTTGACTGCAACCGTTTTGTCGGAACTAGATAAACTAGGATTGCAGAAGCCAACGTTATCGATTATAAAAGGTTATCGAAGTGGTGTTGGAGCCAGAATATTAAGGTGCAGCCAAGAGCATTATATATGCCATGTGCCAGCCACAGTCTTAATCTTGTGTTATCAGATGCGGCGAAATCTACTGCAAAAACAGTCATATTTTCTGGCGTAATTTAAAGAATATACATTATTTTCAGTGCATCCACTCAGAGATGGGAAATATTTTTGCGCAGGGCGCCAACTTTAACAACGATGAATCTTTCAGATTGAAAGTAGGGCGTAGAGTGTCAAAGCTGTTAAAGTGCCAGACGAGAGAAGTCAGAGGCTCCCTGCCTGAGGTCAGCAACAGCGCTGTTGAAACGAAAACAAAGAGCGGAGCTCACTCCCTTGCTGTGGACGATTTGAAAAGCTTCGAGTTTATTGTAGGCGTTGTCGTATAGTATGGCCTTCTCTTTGCCATTAGCGCAGCAAGTAAGGCAGTTCAAGCAGCAAACGTTGACGTGAAAGTGGCAACTAAATCCCTCGAAAGTCTAGTTACGTTTATTTGCAATTTCTGCGAAGGAGGTTTCGTTAATGTGCAGTTAATAGCGAAAGAGATACCTGAAACTTCGCAGACTTGACCAAAATTTGGAGGAAGGAGATCTGCCGAGAAGGCGAAGCAATTTGGTTATGAGGGTGAGGACATGGTTTGCATAGCTCAACCTTCAGAGGAGAAACATAGAATCGATTTTCTCTACTGTGTCTTTCAGACAGTGTTAAAAAGTTTGAAAGAAAGGTTTGGCTAACTGGCTAAGTATTCCGAAAATTCGGCTTTTTTTTCTCCAGACAGTTTAAAAATGCGTACAGGACGAAGAACTGAAAATGCTATTTAAAATCCTTGGGAAAAAAGCTAAGTTTAAACACAAATTGTGAATGTTCGAAAGACATTGTTGCACCATATTTCTTGTCAGACATTAGTGTGCTCAGACAAACGGTGCCTGATGACGTGGAAGCTCCTACGTTAATACTGAAGTACTCGAATGACGCTGCATACCCGTTTCCTAGCATTTACATCGGCCACAGAATTTTGCCAGCGTGCCAGTAACTGTCGCCGTAGTTCAACAATTAAGTTCTGAAGATATTATTCATGAAGTTGCTCTTCAAAAAGCGTGGAAAAGAAGTTCTGTGCAAAGTGTGAATACCGTTAGTGTTTATAACCTACAACTCATTTAATATCTTGTAAACACAGAGCACAGTCGAATGATGAAATCATTGAAGCATGTATGTCGAACAAAATTTGTGAAACTTATCTGATCCTGTAGTAACAGTTCAGATGGTTCAAATGGCTGTGAGCACTATGGGACTTAACATCAGAGGTCATCAGTCTCCTAGAACTTTGAACTACTTAAACCTAACTAACCCAAGTGTTGTGTTGGCAGAAGAGCCAGCACCGTGTTGCTAGTGGAGGCCGAAATGCGCGCGTTTTAGCTCACGCAGGCTGGCGTGAGGAGGGAAAGACTATACTGACGTGAGGTCTGAAACATGACAAGGAATGAAAATTCAGAAAGCGGACGAAATTAGTTTGATACTCAATTGTAATCCATTAATGATGAACGTCGCTCTTGACGGTACATGATTCACAATATTATCTGTTCTTATAGTAACTGAATATGGCGCCTTGCTAGGACGTAGCAAATGACGTAGCTGAAGGCTATGCTAACTACCCTCTCGGCAAATGAGAGCGTATTTTGTCAGTGAACCATCTCTAGCAAAGTCGGCTGTACAACTGGGGCGAGTGCTAGTAAGTGTCTCTAGACCTGCCGTGTGGCGGCGCTCGGTCTGCAATCACTGACAGTGGCGACGTATACTAACGGACCGCAGCCGATTTAAAGGCTACCACCTAGCAAGTGTAGTGTCTGGCGGTAACACCACACTAAGGACATCACACACATCCATTCCCGGGGCAGGATTCGAACCTGCGACCGTACCGGTCGGCGCAGTAACCGTTTGGTGATGCATTGGTACTACGTTAATGACGGAAGTTAGAATTCTTTTGAACGTCACGGAGATATGTGAGCTGTGTTGGAGGAGGGATTGAGAGGTTGGGGGGGGGGGGAGGGTGTGGGAGAGCCCCTCGCAGAACTTGGGCACACGTCCCCACGCCGGCTGAGCCCTGCCCACCCACTGCTGGCTCTGAAATTTTCTGTAAGCAGGCTTTCACACAAACACTACTTTGTCTATTCGCATTACCCTTCTCTGTACGCGTTCAATATTCCCTGTTAGTTCTTTTTGTAATGGGTCCCACACACCCGAGCGATAGTCTAGGATGGACCACACGACTGTTTCGTAAGCTGTCTCCCTTGTAGACTCACCGCATTCATCCAGTGTCCCGTCCACTCTGCCATCTAGTTTACCTACAACTGAGCCTATGTGACACTTCCATTTTATATCACCTCAGTGTACCACACCCGTGTCTTTGTATGAGTTGACTGATTCCAGAAGTGAGTGATTAATATTACAACAACCTTAGAATACGACGTTTTTGCATGTTTTTAAGAGCACAATTTTGTACGTAACTTCTCTGCAAAACAGACTGAAGTAGATGGCAGGGTGTTCGTCTAGCCACCATCACACGATTTTACATTTCTTCCCGCTTACAGCAATTTGTCGAAGCCCCCTTTACTTTGAAATCATGTGAAAATACGAATAAATATTTGTACAGCTTCTTTCAGACACTCCTTCATTATAGAGAATGTATCATCTGCACAAACTGTGGCCTGACTGTTAACATTGCCTCCAAGGTCATTAGCATACGACGTTGACAGCAGTGCACGCAACACACATCCCTGAGGCGAGTCTCAAGCTACTCCCACACCTGTTGGTAAGTCTCCTTCCGAGATACCATGCTGCGTCCTCCAGACACCTAGACAGATAGACAGGTAGATGGACAGAGACGGGGAAAGTGGGGCGAGGGAGGGAGAGAGGCAGAGCTGGAGACAGAAGCGCCTCATTCGCGTGCAGGGGGCGGCCCCCGCCTCTCCCCCCTCGTGGTGAGTGTCGCCGCAGTCCGACACACACACTGCCGACACTCCTTCCCGCTCTCTATACACCCCTGACGGCAGCGCTCCAAGCGGACACTAAGCTACAGTTCTGAATGCGATATACGAGGAATGCGAATAGCATCATTTATATTCATTTGTAGCACAGTTTTTCAACAGGGATCGTCTGTAATTCTGTAAAAATCTGCAGTAACTAAAACATTACACCTAATTTTTTTTTTTAATTTCCTAAGGACCGTGGGAGGTATGAAGTGGTACATTTCGGGACGTTTTACTTACGATTTTCTTTTAAGTAACATATATTTAATGAAGGATGTCGTTTTCTTACAAGGGAATCAAAAAGGCTAGTAAACAGCGGAAGACTTGACCTTCAACAGAAAGACGTTGTATATTCGACGACGTGAAGTTTTGTTCACAACGCTTCCAGTCGGATGAATGAACGTGGAACGTGGGAAACTTGTATGGAATGCAATGTCTGCATTATGTAAGGTACCAAATAAGCCACCGCAACTATAGATGAAATGAAAAACACACAAATGTGATAATAAGACGTAAAAAACAATGAAACTTTTTCCAACACGGATCACATCAATTCCACAACTGTTGCTACATCTTTGCCAAGAACGGCAATAATCTTACAACACATTTGGTTTTGAATCAAAAACAATTACATTGAAAGAAATATTCCTGTATTAGGAAATCTATTGCGGTGTAAGAGTCTGTCAGTGGTTAAACTCCATACAGAACTGTTACTTCTCAAAGAGACTGTCCATCATAACAAGAACAGAGAGCAACAGAGATATCTGTATCTCATGCTTCAAACATGTGTTTGCGTTGTCTTCCTTTAAGAGGAGCAAGCTGCAGTTATACAAATTACTGCCTCGCGAGTAAATTGTTGCTTACGTCACAGAATCAGTGAAATTCGGCTGTTTTGACATTTATTTCACCGCCATTCACGTCCCTGGCTAATTTACTAATGCTTGGATGCAACAGTAGAGTAACCATTTCGTTAATTAAGTAGAAAAATTACTAAAAACTAACGTTAATCTCACGGCTGGCTTTCTCGCTGCTAGGTGCGCTAGTCTCGTTCCACTGTGTTGTGTGTGTGTGCGTGTGTGTTTGGTGTTGTTTTTCGTTTTTCACTTATTTTTAGCGGTCATTGGTGACTATTAGCCAGCCTCCTATGCTGCGATTGGCTGGTGAAAAGCAGACTGTGAATTCGTCGTTGTGATGCTAATGTGCCATATTTGACTTGTGTGTTTTAACCCCCGTGGGACAAATTTTCTAGTGGCCACTCAACGTTATTAAGTAACATTAGTTTCTTGTAGGTATTTATAAGCTAAAATGGACGAAATCGTGCCGGCCGGAGTGGCCGAGCAGTTCTAGGCGCTACAGTCTGGAACCGCGGAACCGGTATGGTCGCAGGTTCGAATCCTGTCTCGGGCATGGATGTGTGTGATGTCCTTAGGTTAGTTAGGTTTAAGTAGTTCTAAGTTCTAGGGGACTGATGACCTCAGAAAATAAGTCCCATAGTGCTCAGAGCCATTTGACCCATTTTTGGAGGAAATGGTACATCGGGATATAGTGAGAAATTCGAAGTGGAATCCGTACTCCTGCAAAAAAAAAAAAAAAGGTGAAATGTACTACTTGTACGAGTTGTGTGTACGAACGCTTTCTTTTAGCTGTTCAGTACGCGAGAGTACCGACCGAGGTGGCGCAGTGGTTAGCACACTGGACTCGCATTCGGGAGGACGACGGTTCAATCCCGCGTCCGGCCTTCCTGATTTAGGTTTTCCGTGATTTTCCTAAATCGCCCCAGGCAAATGCCGGCATGGTTCCTCTGAAAGGGCACGGCGACTTTCTTCCCCAGCCTTCCCTAATCCGGTGAGACCGATGACGTCGCTGTCTGGTCTCCTCCCCCAATAAGAACGCAACCCACTCGGTAGGTGAGAGTGTTGTGCCCGTGAGACAGTGCAGCCGGGGGCACGCGCCAGTCTGTGGCCGGCACTGCAGTGTGGCGAGTGGCGCGAGAGCCCCGCAGGCGGGCAGCCGCTGTGGCCGGAGGCGGAGGGCCGGCTGGGGGCCTCCTGTGTGGGGCGCTGCGGCCTCAGCTGCAGTTCACCGCACAGCGCGCACAAGTCAGCGGCGACGAGTAGGCCGAGGAACGAACCCCACCTGTGAACAGGTGCGTTCCGTGCCTTTCTAGCCGGCCGCTTCACGGGCCAGCGGCACCAAGCACGACTGTGACGAACCTGAAGACCGTGGCTCACTCACAACGTCGCTGTTAATGTAGCAACTGTAGTCTGATGCAACAGGCACCTCCCTCTTTGTGTGATATTTGAATTTGCGAAGATTTAACGTATTTATTGGCAAGGGGCTTTTGTTAGCTACATCTCTGAAATGTTTTAATGTCTCTTAAAATGTCAGTGAATTAAATAAGGCCGTAAATATAGCAAAATTTTGCTCACCTTGTGGCACCTGATTATGTTTGTTAGTGAAGCGAAACATTTTCAAAACTTAAGAATATTCAGGAATAACAACGGCAGATATTTTTGTCTTACGTACTGCAGTAGCATTGTATACGTTTAAACTGTCCAACTGACTGCCAGAATTCTGGTGAATCTCCTTTATGGGTATCGATATATACAGTACACATCTTATTGAGGACAATATACTATTACATTTACCTGTCACCTCAACTTATTTTTAATACAATGCTTTCTTTAGTGAAATTATTCATTATCGCGATTTTTTGTATTTTAAGATTGTAATGATGAAAGTCTCTTCCGGTTTGTTGCCGGATCATAAAATCAACTTGACTAGATATTTCGGCTATCCAAATATCGAGTCAAGCTGATTTTATGATCCGGCAGCAAACCCGAAGAGACTTTCATGACTTATTACGCCGGGAAAGCCTGCGTAATCACATCATTGTAATGAGTTTGTAAGTTACACAGTTGAGCGATTCGAAGACAGTTTCAGGCTTCTTATTTGTTTACTAATGCTATCGTAGAACTCTCCATCAGACGAGTCCATCACCTGTTCGCCTGTGTCAAGAATATGTTTTTCCGTGAGTGAGTGCAAAATGCTACAATAGTGCTTGTTTTGCATGTCTAGTCGCACTCTTAAGTCACTTTGTTACAGTTACAGGGCTTAGGCTGTTATGTTTTGTAGTTTTATATATCTGTCGTTATCGGGAACGCCCGTTCAATATATGCATTGCAATGCCGCAACACTAGTATTATTATTGCTAGTTTAGCAAGATTCGAAAACACACATTGTTCGTCAAAATGAAGATGGGTGCGCGCAGATTAAACTGTACCCAACATGCAGAGTAGGGTACATATTAAATGTGTATTATTCTCTAACTTACTGAAGATCCAAAATTAACGTAATACTGGATTAAATATTTTTGTAGTTTGAAATGAAAATTTACGAGGGTTTTACTTTCAGGCAAAAGAAATTGAATTACAAGCATATTTTTTTACAATTTCAGCATTCTGGCGGAAAGCCGTGGATATGAAGCAACTCCGCTGCCGTTGGCAGCACTGTTCCCGCGCCTCGCCCCACGTAAAGTGCAGAGCCGCGACACGTCGGCCGGCGCTTTGGCGCGAGTTTTTCAAACCGGGCCACTGTTATCAGAAAATAGTTTCCAGCTTTCCACAATAACGATCTTTTTATAAAAATAAATATAATTGGTATTTGTTTCGATATTCTGAGGGAGTATTATATCGGTGGAATCAGAGCATGTACAGCTCTGTCGAACAAATTAATTACAAAATAGTTTTTCTATGGTACAGTTCAAAGCATCGTGTTCCACAAACCCCAACTTCGCACTCTTCACCATACAAACGTGCTTTTCTTCTCGCTTATTGCTGACTGGCAACACACACGGCATTTTCGCGTTGGCGCCTGATTTTTCGCGGAAAGGTCGTATGCGTGATTCTGGAAGATGTCGTCCCACCAGACGTGTCGGCTCTGACACCTGTCAAGGTTCCGTGCTGAGAGAATCAACTGACGTCGATACTGTCTCTTTCTGTGAGGTTCATTTGAAACTCAGGTCTTCGGAATTTTCCACCAAGTTGGTTGTACAACAGGTATGCATTCAGACCTGCTACGTCCATGAAATGGCCAAATCGCTGCATATATATTTTCTAAGACGTTTCCTCGTCGCCGAATAACTGGTCCAGTATTGGTCAACTGAATCAACGCCAGCCGTTCACTCGCTGCACTCCAGTATCACTCCAGGATTCCACTGCACTTTTATCTCCTCAGTCTGCCGCAGCTCGCCGCTGTAAACACAAGGAAGCGTGTACACGTCTCTGCTGTCTCGCCACCGCACTGCCATCAGCTTCCCTCTGTAAGAGGTCTTACATTTACCTCTCTCGAGTTTTGCCTCCTTCGAAGCTGTTGGCATTTCTTTCCCGTTAATACTAACAGTTCCAATGCAGCCACTGCTTTTAGAAACGAGAAAATTTAACCGCTCATTAATAATATAGAGAAAGTATATCCATTGTTAAAACATCCGTGAAGCAAAGACTTTAGACACTAGATGATATTCACTATATTGTGGCTTAAACACAATGTCTTTTCCACTGCAAGTTACAAAGTGTCACAAAGAATCGCTACCTGCTTTACACAAGCGAAACTATTTAATATCAAAGCGAGACTGATAGACGTCCCGCCCTTTCCACAATTAACAGCGATTCATGATTGGATAACTCATGTCCGGGAGTAAAAAGCCTCCTCAAATGTTTTCTATAGATGATCAATGACAGGTCTGTATCTACACAATTCAGCGGGAATACCAGAGTCATTTTGAACAAACGCTCTTGTCAGTAAAATGAAGGAACCTCAAATAGTACATTTCAAAATTCAGTCTTTAAATAATCCCTGAGAGGAATAAGATATCGAATAAAGATTACAATTTCCGAATACTTTTTTCTACCCATTTGCGAACACACGATCGCTGTTTTAATGTGTCCTGCGTGTGCGTTTATGAAATGTTCAGCACATTTGTTCGTCTCGCTCGCCATCTTTGCTAGCAAGCTCCCATAAAAAAGTGATGCTATTAAACGACTGTGGAGGATCTCCAAAGAAATTTTTACATCTAGATTTCGTGTCGAACGGAATTTACTCCTACCTACACTGCAATTAGCGGACCACGAAATTGCCGAACCGGAACCATTGTAATCAGTTATCACTTCTTGTCTGACGTCCCCTTCACATCTTGACGTTTCTGAGTCATTGTCATTGAGTATCATCATCGCTCTCTTCACCACTATTCGACACTCCGTACCGTTTATTTATTTACTTTTTCACTCATCACTCTTCTGACGGGTTTGATGCGGTCCGCCAACCTCTCCACCTCAGAGTAGCGCAGGCAGCCCAGGTCCTCAAGTGTTTGCTGGGTGTACTCCAGTCTCTGTTTTCCTCTACAGTTCTTACCCTCTACAGCTCCCCCTAGCACTGTGCCAGTTATTCCGTCATCTCTTTACAGCTGCCCTACCATCCTGTCCCTTCTTGTTGTCATTGATTTCTCCATATATTCCTTTCCTCGCCGACTCTGCTGAGAACCTCCTCATTCATTACCTTATCAGTCCACCTAATTATCAACATTCTTCTGTAGCACCACGTCTCATATGCTTCTATTCTCTTCTGTTCTGGGTTTCAGACAGTCCGTGTCTCACGGTCATATAAAACTGTGCTCCAAAACTTAAACCCTAAGAAATTTCTTCCTCAAATTAAGGCATATTTTTCATACTAGTAGAGAAGCCAACATCTCTTTTTCTCAACACATACTAATCGTACGGGGGTAAATGAGGTATCGTTAGAAAGTTTTTAACCGGCTCCTGTCATTCTATATTAGTATTTCACTAAAATTTTGCTACTTGCGGAGCTTAAAGGAGACTTTCAACTGTCACACGCAAAAGGGTGTGGCGGATGGCGAGCATCATACCTATAGCCTACGAAGCTAAGTTATTAAACAGGAATAACAGTCTCCCTCTTCATACCACCTTGCTACAAAAATAATTTTATTTGTTGTAAAGCACTTATTAACTGGACAGTTTGTATACAGCCCAGTAACAGATAATGTCTGTGACCGCTGCAGTTATCCACTATATCTGCCACTGTACAAGTTGACTTTCCTAATCGAGTATACCTTCTGAAACGACAGACATATCTCCCATTGCCACCTTCAATTCTGATTTACCTACAGCCACCATGATCTAACGTGCTTACTGTAACTGAAAATGTCTCTCGAGAGGAAGTTCCAGGTTACGTGGATGCTGTGACAGTCCCTGACCTCTGTCACTCCTACAAACCGGGACAAACAGTCCGAATGCAAAAAATGTTTCCTCTTGTTCCCACAACTACCCTTACACCAATGACTAAACTTATTCGAAATTCTGACATTATTTAAAACTGTAACAGCGAGCATGTTTCGCACAGGTCCCGTGGTTATGTTGTGTATTCCATCGTCTTTGACATGGATAAGTAGGTGATTTTCCAGTCGATTCTAGATAAGTTTCCCAAGCTTTAGGGGACCTTTATAGTAATTCCAAAGTCCTTGAGATTTTAACTGGGCTGAATTATAAAGTTTTTGTACGAATTACTTTGAGGTATCGTCTCAGTCACAACCCTTTTAGCTATTCGGTGTAAATTGTCTGACCTCTCTCCCGCCTTTCTTCACATCCTTTTGATGGCACTATTCTTTATCAGACGATTCACATACGGTTTACATTGATCAAACAGAAACGGTAAAAATGTAATGTGTACTCAGGACTAACTGCCTTTCGTATACAATCGCTTGCTCGACGAGAGACCCGTACCTAAAGACTGGAAATCGGCACACGTCACACCAGTACACAAGAAGGGGAACAGGAATAATCCGCTGAATTACGGACCCATATCACTGACGTCAATTTGCTATATGACTCTGGAACACACACCATGTTTGTAATCAAACTGCACGCCTACGGAGTACCGTCCAAGTTGAGCGACTGGATTCGTGATTCCATCGACTAAAACAGATGTCCTACCTGGCGTTACCCAAGAATGTGTTACAACGCCCACTGTTGTCGTTAATCTACATCAGGAGTGTCCAACGCACAGTGCACGAGCCGCATGTAGCCCAAAGCAAGTATAAATGCTGCCCAAGAATTCAACATCTCTCACGCTATCGGAAAAAATCCGCTTGTCTGAAGTTACGATAAACAAAAGTTTTCAATTTGAAACTCTCGCCGCACGAAGGTGCAAAGTACAAAATATCTGTCTGATGCGAGAAGCGGCAGTTGACACGATCCACACGAGTACTAAAAGGAATCCGGTAGTTTTCTGTTAGAAGATACCTCACACAAATCTGGAGGACGTCAATTCTGCTAAATACCTAGAGATTACAATTACGAACAACTTAAACTAGAACGATCACACCGATAATGTTGCGGGGAAGGCTAACTAAAGTCGGCGTTTATTGGCACAACGCTTACAAGATGCAGGAGGTCTTGTGAAGAGAATGCCTGCACGAAACTCGTCCGTTCTCTTCTGGAGTGTTGCTGTGCAGTATAGGACCCTTACCAGATAGGACTGACGGAAGACACCGAAATATTTGAGAGAAGGGCAGCTCATTTCGTGTTATCGCGATATAGGGCCAGTGTGACACGGATATGATAGGCGAAAATATTTTGTTGACGCCCACCTACACAGGGAGAAATGATCGCCGTGGTAAACTAAGAGACAACACACCACATGTAAGTGGTCGTTTCATCCACGTGGTGTTCGAGAAAGGCACGGTGCAGACAGAGTGCAGAGGCGGTCCGGCGAGTCCTCTGCCACGCACTTAAGTGTGAATTGCACAGCAGTCGTGTGGACGCAGGAGTGTATGTAGGTGGGACAGGGGTAAACCGGAAATGAGAGAAACAGTTAGAACACATTGGTTAAATGCCATTAAAACACGTTAAATTTATTTTCATTGCAACACACAAATTGTAAGTTATTTTCATTTAAATTTTGCCAAGATACGGAAGAAGTACAATGGCTTTTATACGGTGAAATAACCGGTGGATTTAATTTCAGACGTATTCGTACATTATTTGTGCTCATCAGGACCACACAGGTGTCCCTGCTGAATTGTTTACATTGGCCGAAGAACAAAAGGAAGTAATATCCCCATAAGGACTTACCATTTCGAAACAAAGGTGTTCAATTTCTTTCCGTTTCCTCTTCCTATGTGACACCGTTGAAGCTCCAACAACAAATTAAACAACAATTTTGTTCAACAGTTCTACTTTATCCATCCTCTGCAAGACAACTATCTTGTTGACCGTGGACATAAGCACGTTCCTTCTCTTTGATGGCCCTCTATACTCGCAACGGATGGGCCAATAGAGGAAACTACACAACTCGATGTTCACTTGTTAACTGCCACTGTGCTTGGATCTCTGTATGCCAGTAGCTGTATTTAAATTTAATATTTGTTACCATCGATTGTTCCCTCTGTAGTATCCAATACTATATAGTTATTCAGATGAGCGACATATCTGAATTAAGGAGGGTCGGGTAAGTGAAGTTTCGTTGTCTCCGCACCTGTAACCACCTGCCTCCGTTGGGACAGGAATCGTTACATTCTTCTTGAAGTCTGAGGATACGTTGCTTGCCTCATATGTTTTGCACACCAGGGGGGGAATGTTTTATCCTGGCTAGCGTAGCCAAGCATCTTAGCGACTCTGAGGGAATGTCATGTACTCCGCAGATCTTGGGTTTTTTGGTTGTCTTTTGTGTCGTGAGGATTTGAAAGCAAAGTGCATAATACGTGTTAGTGATTAAATGACAGAGGCCGCAGCCTTCCGGCGCCAGAGTCACTTTGCCTCCAATCACTGAAGGATCGCTCACATGTGGAGCTGTCGACAGACGGCCATAAAGCGAGTGAAGCCACCTGCAGCACACTGATCATTCATCCCAAGACACACAGTGATACAGCTGAGCACCACAAGTCACATTTCTGGACTCGTTTAAGATACTGTAATACGATTTGCCTCCATATTAAACACTGTGAGAAAGGCTTCAGTGATCGACGTATAGTCTCTTTTCATAGTTATATTAATCGCAGGGATATAGGTATCAATTTCGCTTTTTGCAATAGGACTGTTGTAGTTTCTGTTGTTAGTATCGTAGTTCTGAAAGAGACCAAGTCTACAGCATTTCGCTCTTCAAAATCTAGTTAGTACTTTCGGAGTAATTACAGTATTTGTAATTTAGGGTTAACCAGAGGCGTTAAGTAAGTAATGCAACACATTTGTTTTTCTCCGCCAGTTTCGCTTGAAAAAAAAAAATGCAGAATATGTTGTGGGGAATCGAGGAATACTCCGGCTTCAGCCGTCACAGTTTCATGGAGTTGCGACAGGTGGTGGTACGATACGCAGACTTCAAAATGGCGTCTGGGACGGAGGCGCGTTCCCAGCCCAGAGCCGCCACTGACGGAGACCTGGCAGTGAACAAAAGCACAGGGAGTCGGCGCGCGAGGCGTCCGTCGTCTTCACAGCGAAGTTGCGCAAACCCGTCCGACGTCCCGTGTGGCGGCCGGGCGGCCACGCACAGCTGTGGTTCCTGCAACATCAGAACGTGCGGACTCTCATTCGAGGTAAACGAAAGGTCAGTGTCAAGCAGGTCGCCGCTCAGCTGAACGTCTGTGTTGGTAGCGCTGGCACTCTCGTCCACACTCATATACAGTGCCGACTCAGCTTCGCCAAGCCAGCCCCGGAGGCGCGCGATATGCAGGTGTAGACACCTGCTCGAGAAAATTTACGTACATTCCGTACACACCGCGGCAGCCCTCGTTCCATGGTACACACCCGTGACGTCATGACATCGACACAGGCGTCGTGTTCAATACGACCTACTTTGCAACGCCACACGTGCGAAGCCCTTACAATCGACAGAACTTGTCCTTAAACTCTTATCACTACAACAACTCGCAACGTTTATCAAGTTTAAGCATTTTAAGGTCGTACTTTTTATTTTGCTACAGCTTTAACACATTTTTAAAACGTGTAAATGGTGTTCATGTAATCCATCGTTTGGAATACGCCGGGTGACAAGCCTCGACAATCGAATCCCGCAATCTCTGTTGCCAAACTATTTTCGTTGCAGTCACTTTTTCCCGCTGCGACATCTTACACATTCCGGCCACGTACTTAAACAGAACCGTAGTAGCCTTGATGACGGCAGAGGAGAAATGTATAATCAGTAGCCGCTCGTATGAAATGTGGTGACGCACTCAAGTGCTTGACTAGTCCATAGCAGAAAACTACTAGGAACTGGCGCGATTAGTGCGAACAGAATTGCTATGCTAGAACTACTGTGCACTACTGAAATCTTTAATTTCTGTTTAGTATACTGACTTTATGTGCCAAAGCGTCTCTGGTATTCACAGCAGTTCTGTGAATGACGCATACTACGACTTTCTTGTTTCGTTCGGAATGGTGCTTCGACTTCCAGCTGCTAGTAAAGTTTTGTCGAGGTTATCCACATATGCGTGTTGAGGCAATATTTAGCCCGTTTTAGTTTAGTTAAGACTGGTGACATATGAAGCTACGTTGTCTTCTGGTCATAAGAAACTGGTAGCACCTGCTTGTTCCGACAGATTATGCGTAACCGCTCGCGCACGTACATCACGACGCCACACAGATTACGTTACTCTTGTAACTACATATCGAGACGAGAAAGAAAAAGAACCGCCTGGTTTAACGACGTCTAATTAATTTTTGTGCTTGTCATTCAGCTCTCGCTGTGTGTACTGCTTCATTTGGGACGCTATCAAGCCACGTCGCACTTACAAACAAAGCGATGAAGCAATTTGACAAACTCGTTTAAATATTCTGTTTCTATGTTCCAGTGCTTCGGGAATTGACTGAAACGGCGTTGTCTTCTCTCTCTTTATCCAGAGAGAACAGTCTTGCGATTTGACAATAGAAAGGAAAAAATCTTTCACTGGTCTGTAATTCGTCGATATCTACATCTACATCTACATCCATACTCCGCAAGCCACCTGATGGTGTGTGACGGAGGGTGCCTTGAGTACCTCTATCGGTTCTCCCTTCTATTCCCGTCTCGTATTGTTCGTGGAGAGAAGGATTGTCGGTATGCCTCTGTGTGGGCTCTAATCTCTCTGATTTTATCCTCATGGTCTCTTCGCGAGATATACGTAGGAGGGAGCAATATACTGCTTGACTCTTCGGTCAAGGTATGTTCTCGAAACTTTGACAAAAGCCCGTACCGAGCTACTGAGCGTCTCTCCTGCAGAGTCTTCCACTGGAGTTTATCTATCATCTCCGTAACGCTTTCGCGATTACTAAATGATCCTGTAACGAAACGCGCTGCTCTCCGTTGGATCTTCTCTATATCTTCTATCAACCCTATCTGGTACGGATCCCACACTGCTGAGCAGTATTCAAGCAGTGGGCGAACAAGCGTACTGTAACCTACTTCCTTTGTTTTCGGATTGCATTTCCTTAGGACTCTTCCAATGAATCTCAGTCTGGCATCTGCTTTACCGACGATCAACTTTATATGATCATTCCATTTTAAATCACTCCTAATGCGTACACCCAGATAATTTATGGAATTAACTGCTTCCAGTTGCTGACCTGCTATTTTGTAGCTAAATGATAAAGGATCTATCTTTCTGTGTATTCGCAGCACATTACACTTGTCTACATTGAGATTCAATTGCCATTCGCTGCACCATGCGTCAATTCGCTGCAGATCCTCCTGCATTTCAGTACAAATTTCCATTGTTACAACCTCTCGATACACCACAGCATCATCTGCAAAAAGCCTCAGTGAACTTCCGATGTCATCCACAAGGTCATTTATGTATATTGTGAATAGCAATGGTCCTACGACACTCCCCTGCGGCACACCTGAAATCACTCTTACTTCGGAAGACTTCTCTCCATTGAGAATGATATGCTGCGTCCTGTTATCTAGGAACTCCTCAATCCAATCACACAATTGGTCTGACAGTCCGTATGCTCTTACTTTGTTCATTAAACGACTGTGGGGAACTGTATCGAACGCCTTGCGGGAGTCAAGAAGACGAACGAACAATTAAAATGACGCGGAGTTTGTAAGCTGCCGCGAAAACAGCTGTGGGCCGAGAATTCCGTTACAGCTGGGAACGGAGCTGCTGGCGGCGACATTGTTGCGTCAGAAGCTGTCCGTGTCGTTGCCGCGTTGAGCTCGAGTAACAAATCGATATCAGGGCGAAAAACTGCACCGCCTTTTTCTCCGTGACCGCATTACTGCCAGGGAAGGTGTCGATGTCTGCGACGCTTTTCCCACACACGGAGACGTAATACGTTCCGGCGAATTTCTCTGTACTCAGTCAGCGATAAGACAATAGCCGCAGCCAGGCTGGAACTATATTGTTGCGGAATCTGTTTTGTGCGGCGTCTCTGGTCACAGAAAACGTAATTCCGTTTTATTACGTATGCCTCGGTATTTCGTTGATAACACTACTGCAAATGATTTTTTCTAAGACAGTAGTGTGAATTGTTGTAATTAGTTTAGTCACGTAGCAAATTACTGAACATGTTGGAAATATGTGACGATTCCGAGATTTTACTGTTCCCTATGCTTTAGTTGCGTTACACGTATTCGAGTCTCGTAGTATTACTTCGCATTTTCAAATGAGTTTACGTGGGTCGTCCAGCAGTGACAACGTACGTGGCGCCGACAACTCCTGCCCGTCTAACCAGCATCTGGAACGATACGCAGACGGAAGACATGTACTCCACAGAAGCGCTGTGTAGGCTCTTCTGCCGATCGCTGAATGCCTCACACCACTATAGACAACTGTGGCGTCACAACGTAGACATACTTGAGATATTGATTAACACCGAGTCTTCACCGTCGTATCTACATCTCAATCGACGTACAAACCACTGCGACGAGCATGGCAGAGAGTGCTTGGCGCCGTAACACTTGTTAGAAGTTTTCTCCTTTCCAGTCGCACATGATGGTGAGCGGGCAGAGTGTTCGCTTAGGCGCCCCGTGCTACAGTGCTGTGCTCAGCCCGACTCTGTACCGACGGCCCTCACCACGTGTTTCCTCTGGTATGCGTATAATCATCCCTTCCCAGTCTTAATGAAGCGTAGTTGTACTTGGAGCCTTTGTCCTCATTTATCTATCAGTCGTTAACTTCAGTTCCTCATATTTCGTTCTTGACTTATATGGATACGCTTGCATACTCGCTGCAGAAACATTTTTATGAAAACTGATAAGATAGCCTCTTGTACTGCACGTCGCTCGCAAGCATGGTAAATGAAATTTCGTTTTTGACAGTTTCATCCTTACCTTAATAGTAGACCGAGCGGGGTGGCGCAGTGGTTAGACACTGGACTCGCATTCCCGCGTCCGGCCATCCTGATTTAGGTTTTCCGTGATTTCCCTAAATCACTCCAGGCAAATGCTGGGATGGTTCCTCTGAAAGGGCACGGCCGACTTCCTTCCCCATCCTTCCCTAATCCGATGAGACCGATGACCACGCTGTCTGGTTTCCTTCCCCAAACCAACCAACCAACCTTAATAGTAATATGTTGCAGAGCAGACGAACGTTCCATTCGCACAGGTAGGCCAACAAATGTAATTACCATCAGAGTTCATGTCCACTGTAATGCACAGTGACTGTCGCAATGTATCTGTGAAAATATCATGTAATTTCAGAGGTTTCTAATCAGCAAATGATTTCACACAGCTGTTATCTTGTGAGTTTTCAAACTGTTGTAACACAAAGTCAGATGTCTTACGTTTTATGTTCCTTTGCTCTATAACTACAATAACAGTTCTGGTAAAGTGATCGTTTGTAAGTCTAAAGATAAGGAGTAACAAGATTCAGGGCCAACATTTTAATCTGATTGCAAAATGTAAACTTCCACGCCCGTAATTGTCATAATTAATTAAATATTCCGGGCTATTATGCCGTGGTCGAAGGGATTTCACTCTAAAGCACGACGTTTCGTCCCCATGTGGGGAGGACATTTTCAAGAATGATCGTAGCTTTGTTGCTGGTCTGCTGTTTCTCTGCGACAGACGACGGCATGTCTAGGGACCGACTGTTTCGTCCAGGCCAGTGCTTCGATATAAACATAGAAAGTTGTAGTTGAGATCTAACTCCTGAAGCTTATGAACGATCTGTTCTCGAGACAATAAGTCAAAGCGAATACTGGATAAGTCGCAGGCTTATGAACACGTTTCAGAGTTAGACTTGAGAGCTGTTCCCGATGGAGTAGCTTTGCGGCCAGGCCTGGATTTCCTCTGGCAGGGCTGAGCGCTCAGCGGCAAAGGGGGTACCGCGGCAGGTGGCAGCGGGTGTCGCCCCAGTGGCCACGGAGCTCTGCTGGAGGCTCGCCTGCTCTGGAGAGGGCGACTCTGGACACTGGAGAGAATTCAAGCCCTGTAATTATTCCAGAAACGATGTGTCCAATAAAATGTCAATTACAATTGTGTGAATAAAAACGTAGAAGTTAAAAACTATAGCAAAACTAATGAAATTCCAACTATTTATTTAGTCAGGCACCATCAATCTGGTGGTGGATAGCAGCATGGGGCCAAAGGTATCTAAGCAACAAACAAAATGACGGTTTTATTATATAAATGTGTCGAGCCATTAGAGTCCTCAACATTCACACAACAAAATGAAGCAGTACAGCATTGTTTTCTGTGTTGATTATTTCACTTTTTTCTAACGCAGTCTGAGGGAATTTCGCCTGTCTCATACATCTCGCTCACCAGATGGTAGAGTTTTGGCAGGATTGGCTCTCCCAAGGCTGTCAGTAGTTTTAATGGAATGTTGTCTACTCCTTGGGCCTTGTTTCGTCTTAGGTCTTTCAGTGCTCTGTCGAACTCTTCACGCAGTATCCTATCTCCCATTTCATCTTCATCTACATCCTCTTCCATTTCCATAATATTGTCCTCAAGAAAATCGCCCCTGTATAGACCCTCTATATACTTCTTCCACCTTTCTGCTTTCTCTTCTTTGCTTAGAACTGGGTTTCCATCTGAGCTCTTGATATTCATGCAAGTGGTTCTCTTTTCTCCAGAGGTCTCTTTAATTTTCCAGTAGGCAGTATCTATCTTACACCTAGTGAGCTAAGCCTCTACATCCTTACATTTGTCCTCTAGCCATCCCTGCTTAGCCATTTTGCACTTCCTGTCGATCTCATTTTTGAGACGTTTGTATTCCTTTTTGCCTGCTTCACTCACTGCATTTTTATATTTTCTCCTTTCATCAATTAAATTCAATATTTCTTCTGTTACCCAAGGATTTCTACTAGCTCTCGTCTTTTTACCTACTTGGTCCTCTGCTGCCTTCACTATTTCATTCCTCAAAGCTACCCATTCTTCTTGTGCTGTATTTCTCTCCCCCATTCCTGTCAATTGCTCCCTTACGCTCTCCCTGAAACTCTGTACAACCTCTGGTTTTTTCAGTTTATCCAGGTCCCATCTCCTTAAATTCCTACCTTTTTGCAGTTTCTTCGGTTGTAATTTACAGTTCATAACCAATAGATTGTGGTCAGAGTCCACATCTGGGTATATCTCGTGAAAAGTCCACGGGGATAAGATTGTAGAGGCCTACCGGTAATCTCTCTTCCCGCGAACCATACATGACTGGAACAGGAAAAGGGGGAAGCGACACCGGTTCGCAAACTACCCTCCGCCACACACCGTCAGGTGCCTTGCCGTATACACTTTAAATGCAGACGTAGAGCCGCAGACCTGCGGTTTTCCTCAGAGAACAACTCTACTCACTTGTTTTTAGCAGTTTTCTTTAACAAACCGAATCAAAATTAGATGAATATGATGCAGTTTTAATTTCAAACGAGTACGGTGTGCAGTTCTCATTAGCAACTGATGTGGAAAATGAAAGCGTCTCAGCAGTTGATATTCTCTCTATCCTAGGTCATCAGTCAGAAATTTTCTCTCGTTTCCAATTCCCGAGAGGTTGACTTGGCTATTATTTTTTACAAAGCCATGTGATGTAAGAATAACATTGAGAACGGTTCAGATGGCGACTCGCCATGCGAACGTTTCACGGCGAGGTGTCAGACATGCTGGGGCGGGTATGCACAGCTGAACACAGCTAATGTGTTCCATTAGGGGGAAGCAGCCTGTGCTATTCTGTCATCAGCAGTAAAGACAAGTGCTGTCCACAGATGTCTCGCATATGGGGGCTGCACCTTGGAGTTCTGTTAGGTCGGTATAACACTGACTGTATACTCGGAAATAGAGGCAGCTTTCACCTGTGTCCGGCACCAGATTGCGGCTGCGCTCTCACCCAGTCGTGTCAGCCCCTGTGTCTGGCTGAACACGTACTTGGATAGGAATTTCTCTGGGGTCAAGTATGAAAGGGATGTCGCCACCTCTTCCCTGAGGGCACCTGTGTGTAGTTTGACAGCTGGCGGCTGTATCACTTGGCGGGGATTGCCGCTAACCTCCTGTGCACTCTACTGGGCAGTCGTCTGCCCGTTGATTGTGTGTCTGTTGCATTATTTTGCGAGCCAGTCTGTGAGCTGCCCTGTTCATTATTTGGACAGTTTACGAGTACTGGGCATGTCTACACACCACTGTGCTGCATTTCTTAGGAGGAGTCTGCATGTCTGTACTGAAATTGTTTTGGTAAATTAGGAGTTGTTTGCGTGTCTGGAGAGCGTTGTTTAGGAGTAGTTTACAGATCTGTGGGCTGTGTGGCGTGACCCCAGGCATGGCAGAGCGTGTGTTTTGTGTCAGTGTGATAAATATACTCCATCCCTAAATAAAATATTCCAAAATAAATAGAGTGCACTCCTTCCTTACTCTCCCCAGCGCAAGCTGAGTCATTTTCGCGCCATTTTCCCCCAGCAGACCACCATCTCGGATTACGTCACAGGAGGGATGACAGCACCCTCTCGTGACACGAATGTGTATAGTTCACTTGGAGTCTAGATCTCATAGCGGAGACACTGCTTGCAAAATAAAAACTCATGTCCCGCACAGGCAGAGTCATTTTCCCCCAATTTACACCCATGATCTTGGGTTATGTCATGAAAAGGATGACAGCGCTCTCTGGTGGTGGTACTGAGTACTAGGTCCTGACCTAGTGGTGAACACACTGTTTGACGCCATATTTGATAACGGTACTTGCATCATCAGCTGATGTAATGGCTGTCATCTTGGACAGCACCTCCGGTGGTGGTAGTGTCTACTAGGTCAGCTGGAGTGCGTACCTCCTGGCGAACACACTGGATGGTGGTGCTGTCTGTGATTGTTTAAATAAAGACTGGTGCATGATTTCCATACTTGACGATTAGCAAGCATGTTTGCAGAGTATTTTAGAGGGATTACTATTTTGACAATTTACGAGTTGTTTGGCTCTCAGGACGTAAATATACTGCATTATTTACGAGTGGTTTGCATGTCTGTGGGCTGTGCAATGCGTTATTTTGACAGTTTGCAATTAGCAAGTGCAAGTGTAAAAAAAAAATGGTTCAAATGGCTCTGAGCACTATGGGATTTAACATCTGTGGTCATGAGTCCCCTAGAACTTAGAACTACCTAAACCTAGCTAACCTAAGGACATCACACACATCCATGCCCGAGGCAGGATTCGAACCTGCGACCGTAGCAGTCTCGCAGTTCCAGATAGTGCGCCGAGAACCGCCAGACCACTGCGGCTGGCGGTGCAAGTGTAGATCATTATACATGAGTTATTTAGGAGTAGTTTGCAAGTATGTATGCTGTGTGGCATGTCAGAGCATGTGTTCTGTATAGCTTTGACAAATATACTCCATCCCTAAATAAATTGTTCGAAAATAAATGAAGTATACTCCTTCATCTCTCCAGCATCCCAGTGCAGGCTTAGTCCATTTCCCACCAATCCCTAGGAAGAGGTGGCGGTCAGGTGACTTAGGTTAGTGGAGGTGAGCTTTGTTTCCTGCAATTTTGTTAGGTTGGTAGAGAAACCCCAAGTGACTTTTCTTTACACCCAAAATTCAAACTTGGCGCCAGTTCATAGGAAGAAGTGGCGGTCGGATGACTTTGGTTAGTGGAGGTAGCACAAGTTAGCTGTCTTACCGCGATTTTCTTAGCTTAGTGGAGATAACCGCCGTGTGATGCATTATCCTGTTGGAATTTGAACTTCCTGACTTTTTCTCGGGGAGGGGAGCGTTTCACTTTCCCGCCAAAATTCCAACTTCCCACCAAAATCCGTCATTTTGGATAACGTCATTGCCGGCATCTGGGATGACTTTATGCACTGTTGCCAAGTCCATACGCTGCTATCTTGGATGACGTCATCGCCGCCATCTTGCATATATATGGCAACAATGCAGAGTGGCGCTGTATTCCCTTTGTCCCAATACTGCTCTTCTTTGGTGCAAATAGAAAGGGAGCAGCCATGATTAACAGCGCAGCAGCATTAACAAAACTAACCTAGCAGGTTGATAATTGCAAAGATATAACAATAGATAAACAACTCATGCATCATCAATGTAAAACGACAGTAGTACCAAAATAAACAAAACTATGACTAAATTGTGGATAATAATTGACTTACCCTTGTGCACAGTTGTGTATAATCCTCTGAGAGATCGTAGTCGCCAGCCGTAGTGGCCGAGCGGATCTAGGCGCTTAGTCCAGATCGGCGCGACTGCTATGGTCGCAGGTTCGAATCCTGCCTCAGGCATGGATGTGTGTGATGTCCTTAGGTTAGTTAGGTTTAAGTAGGTCTAAGTTCTAGGTGACTGATGACCACAGATGTTAAGTCCCATAGTGCTCAGCGCCATTTGAAAAATATTGATGGTAGCTTGTTTTGTACGACTAGCATGGCAGGTTTGCGGGAAAGGAAGCGTATTAGGTTTTTCTTCAGTTCCCTTTATTTAAACAAACTAGTAAGATGACTGCAGATGATGTGAGCATGATGTGATGTAAGTACTGCTACCAATGTGACGTTGTAATTGAACACAAAAAGTGTATGTGTGCTAGAGACACAGAAGTAAATTCAGTCTGAGATCACAACTGAAAATACATTCTAGTTGTTGTTGTTGTGGTCTTCAGTCCTGAGACTGGTTTGATGCAGCTCTCCATGCTACTCTATCCTGTGCAAGCTTTTTCATCTCCCGGTACCTACTGCAACCTACATCCTTCTGAATCTGCTTAGTGTATTCATCTCTTGGTCTCCCTCTACGATTTTTACCCCCCACGCTGCCCTCCAGTACTAAATTGGTGATCCCTTGATGCCTCAGAACATGTCCCACCAACCGATCCCTTCTTCTGGTCAAGTTGTGCCACAAACTTCTCTTCTCCCTAATCCTATTCAATACTTCCTCATTAGTTACGTGATCTACCCATCTAATCTTCAGCATTCTTCTGTAGCACCACATTTCGAAAGCTTCTATTCTCTTCTTTTCCAAACTACTTATCGTCCATGTTTCACTTCCATACATGGCTACACTCCATACGAATACTTTCAGAAATGACTTCCTGACACTTAAATCAATACTGGATGTTAACAAATTTCTCTTCTTCAGAAACGCTTTCCTTGCCATTGCCAGCCTACATTTTATATCCTCTCTACTTCGACCATCATCAGTTATTTTGCTCCCCAAATAGCAAAACTCCTTTACGACTTTAAGTGCCTCATTTCCTAATCTAATTCCCTCAGCATCACCCGACTTAATTAGACTACATTCCATTATCCTTGTTTTGCTTTTGTTGATGTTCCTCTTATATCCTCCTTTCAAGACACTGTCCATTCCATTCAACTGCTCTTCCAAGTCCTTTGCTGTCTCTGACAGAATTACAATGTCATCGGCAAACCTCAAAGTTTTTATTTCTTCTCCATGAATTTTAATACCTATTCCGAATTTTCCTTTTGTTTCCTTTACTGCTTGCTCAATATTCAGATTGAACAACATCGGGGAGAGGCTACAACCCTGTCTTACTCCCTTCCCAACCACTGCTTCCCTTTCATGTCCCTCGACTCTTATAACTGCCATCTGGTTTCTGTACAAATTGTAAATAGCCTTTCGCTCCCTGTATTTTACCCCTGCCACCTTTAGAATTTGAAAGAGAGTATTCCAGTCAACATTGTCAAAAGCTTTCTCTAAGTCTACAAATGCTAGAAACGTAGGTTTGCCTTTCCTTAATCTTTCTTCTAAGATAAGTCGTAAGGTCAGTATTGCCTCACGTGTTCCAGTGTTTCTACGGAATCCAAACTGATCTTCCCCGAGGTTGGCTTCTACTAGTTTTTCCATTCGTCTGTAAAGATTTCTTGTTAGTATTTTGCAGCTGTGACTTATTAAGCTGATAGTTCGGTAATTTTCACATCTGTCAACACCTGCTTTCTTTGGGATTGGAATTATTATATTCTTCTTGAAGTCTGAGGGTATTTCGCCTGTTTCATACATCTTGCTCACCAGATGGTAGAGTTTTGTCAGGACTGGCTCTCCCACGGCCGTCAGTAGTTCCAATGGAATATTGTCTACTCCGGGGGCCTTGTTTCGACTCAGGTCTTTCAGTGCTCTGTCAAATTCTTCACGCAGTATCATATCTCCCATTTCATCTTCATCTACATCCTCTTCCATTTCCATAATATTGTCCTCAAGTACATCGCCCTTGTATAGACCCTCTATATACTCCTTCCACCTTTCTGCTTTCCCTTCTTTGCTTAGAACTGGGTTTCCATCTGAGCTCTTGATATTCATACAAGTCGTTCTCTTATCTCCAAAGGTCTCTTTAATTTTCCTGTAGGCGGTATCTATCTTACCCCTAGTGAGATAGGCCTCTACATCCTTACATTTGTCCTCTAGCCATCCCTGCTTAGCCATTTTGCAGTTCTTGTCGATCTCATTTTTGAGACGTTTGTATTCCTTTTTGCCTGTTTCACTTACTGCATTTTTATATTTTCTCCTTTCATCAATTAAATTCAATATTCCTTCTGTTACCCAAGGATTTCTACTAGCCCTCGTCTTTTTACCTACTTGATCCTCTGCTGCCTTCACTACTTCATTCCTCAAAGCTACCCATTCTTCTTCTACTGTATTTCTTTCCCCCATTCCTGTCAATTGCTCCCTTATGCTCTCCCTGAATCTCTGTACAACCTCTGATTCTTTTAGTTTATCCAGGGCCCATCTCCTTAAATTCCCACCTTTTTGCAGTTTCTTCAGTTTTAATCTACAGGTCATAACCAATAGATTGTGGTCAGAGTCCACATCTGCCCCTGGAAATGTCTTACAATTTAAAACCTGGTTCCTAAATCTCTGTCTTACCATTATATAATCTATCTGATACCTTTTAGTATCTCCAGGGTTCTTCCATGTATACAACCTTCTTTCATGATTCTTAAACCAAGTGTTAGTTATGATTATGTTGTGCTCTGTGCAAAATTCGACCAGGCGGCTTCCTCTTTCATTTCTGTCCCCCAATCCATATTCACCTACTATGTTTCCTTCTCTCCCTTTTCCTACACTCGAATTCCAGTCACCCATGACTATTAAATTTTCGTCTCCCTTCACAATCTGAATAATTTCTTTTATTTCATCATACATTTCTTCAATTTCTTCGTCATCTGCAGAGCTAGTTGGCATATAAACTTGTACTACTGTAGTAGGCGTGGGCTTCGTATCTATCTTGGCCACAATAATGCGTTCACTATGCTGTTTGTAGTAGCTAACCCGCATTCCTATTTTCCTATTCATTATTAAACCTACTCCTGCACTACCCTTATTTGATTTTGTGTTTATAACCCTGTAGTCACCTGACCAGAAGTCTTGTTCCTCCTGCCACCGAACTTCACTAATTCCCACTATATCTAACTTCAACCTATCCATTTCCCTTTTTAAATTTTCTAACCTACCTGCCCGATTAAGGGATCTGACATTCCACGCTCCGATCCATAGAACGCCAGTTTTCTTTCTCCTGATAACGACATCCTCTTGAGTAGTCCCCGCCCGGAGATCCGAATGGGGGACTATTTTACCTCCGGAATATTTTACCCAAGAGGACGCCATCATCATGTAATCATACAGTAAAGCTGCATGCCCTCGGGAAAAATTACGGCTGTAGTTTCCCCTTGCTTTCAGCCGTTCGCAGTACCAGCACAGCAAGGCCGTTTTGGTTATTGTTACAAGGCCAGATCAGTCAATCATCCAGACTGTTGCCCTTGCAACTACTGAAAAGGCTGCTGCCCCTCTTCAGGAACCACACGTTTGTCTGGCCTCTCAACAGATACCCCTCCGTTGTGGTTGCACCTACGGTACGGCTATCTGTATCGCTGAGGCACGCAAGCCTCCCCACCAACGGCAAGGTCCATGGTTCATGGGGGGGGGGGCTGCACAGCTTATATGTCAGTAAATTGAGTATGGTGCAGTTTACACCAATCTAAGATAGGACCATACATGCTGCCAGCAAATAGTTTCCAGTAAGCTGATAATGTAGCGGACTGGTTCAAACAACAAACAGTAATAGAGTTGGGTGATGTACTAGACAGCCACCAATATTCCGGCATTTGTACCTTCAAAGAGACTGGGAGTTTACGTTTGGAAATAGACGAGACTGTGAAAGATGTTGGCTGCATTCTTGTAAGTTGTATGGATACATTATATTCCACGAGAAACACAAGGTCGAGAGAGAGACGTTGTGTTTCTTAGCAGTAGACTATTTCTCAATAGTTGCAGTGCTATTGCAAATATTTCTGTCACAGTGTTCACAGTTCATACTAATTAATGGAAAGTTATCGAGTGAAACAGCAGTCATTTCCAGTGTTTCCCAAGGTTATGCTGTTCCTTATCTATATAAACGAGTTAGTAGACAATCTGAGCAGCCCTCTTAGGTTTGTTGCAGATGATGCTGTCATTTACCATCTAGTAAAGTCATCAGAAGATCAAAAAAATTGCAGAACGATTTAGAAAAGATATCTATATGGTGCAAAAGTTGGTAGTTGACCCTAAATGATGAAAAATGTGAGTTCATCCACATGAGTGCGAAAAGGACTCTGTCAAACTTTATTTAGACGATAAATCATTCAAATCTAAAGTTCGTAAATTGAACTAAATACCTAGGTATTTGAAAATGAGTTAGAGAACCATATAGACAGTGTGAATATAGTGATGGGAGATTTTCATGCACAGGTAGGTAAAGACAGAAAGAGATTTGAGCAAGTCTTGGGTTGTTTAGGATATGGGGGCAGAAATGAAGAAGGGGAAAGACTCCAGGATTTGTGCCAGAGGAGTGGAATGAAACTAGCAAACAGCTGGTTGATGAAGAGAGAAAGTCATGTTATCACCAGATATAGTTTGGATAGAAGAACCAAGAGTGTAATTTATTATATCCTAGCAGACAGGGAATGGGGAGAGAGAGTAACAAATTTGAAGATAATTTCTAGTGTGAGTGCAGATGGAGACCATAGATTACTGGTGGGACAATGGAAAATGGATCAATGTGTGAAAAATAGAAAACAGTAGAAAGTGATGAGGATATGGAATTAGAAACTGAAGGAGAGTAAACGTGCTGACAATTATAGAGAATTATTCACACAAAAATTTCCAAAAGAAGTTTTCTGCAATGTAGAAAAAGAATGGAGTTTATTCAAAGACACTTTAGTCGAAGCAGCACAAAAAGTATGTGGTAGAACATTTGGAAAAGAAAAAGCAGGACAGACAAGTTGGTGGGATGATACCACAATCCAAGCAGTTAGAAGAAAAAATGGAGCATGGAGAAAGTGGTGGAAAACTAAAAATGACGAGGGCCATATAAGATATGAAGAGGAAAAGAAGAAGTGCAAAGAAATAGTGGAAACAGCAAAGAAAAAGGCATGGGAAGAGTTTACAAAAAAATTTGAAGAAGATGTGAAGAGCAATAAGAAAATGTTCTATAAAATGATGAAAAATAAAGGAAGGCTTATGAAGTACCAGTAAAGATGGAAACAGAGGAAGTTACTGTGGTTGAAGATCCTGGGAATATAAAAGACCGCTGGAAAGAACATTTTAAGAAACTGTTAAACGCTGAGGAGCAGGTACACGAGGTAACAGCAAATAATGGAGAAATTGAGAGAAGTTGGGAGGCAGAACTAGGACAAATTATATAGGAAGAAATGGAAATAGCTGTGAAGAAGATGAATGGGGGGAAAGCCGCAGAACCTGACGACATGATAAGAGCAGCAGGTCTGTTGGGAATGCAGTGGCTGTGTAGAGTACTATCAAGTGTATCGAGAAATAGTACAGTACCTGACGATTTGAGAAGAGGAGACATTGTTCCCATCTTCAAAAATGGCAATAAAGGCTTTCTAAAAACTACAGAGGAATAACCCTTATGAATCATACAGCCAAGATTTTTGAAAGAATTTTACTAAATCGAATATGTGAAAAGATAGAAAAGGAGCTGAGTGAAGAACAGCATGAGTTTAGGAAAGGAAGAAGCACAACTGACCTCATATTTTCTATCCGTCAACTGATGGAAAAAAGTTGGGAATATAACAAAAGGGTGATAATGGTTTTTATCGACATAGAAAAGGCGTATGACTCACTTACCAGGGAAAGACTCTGGGAAGAAATGAAGAAAATAGATATAGAAGATGGATAAATTAATGTAATGAAGACAATGTACAAAGGACACTATTGTAGAATTAGAACATCATTGGCGAACTCTGAATACTTCGAAATAAGACAAGGACTTAAGCAAGGAAGTGTTCTATCTCCTGCTCTTTTTAATGTTGTGATGGAGGAAATGAATAGGGCAGTTAATGATATAGTAAAAGAAAAAGACAAAAAGATTATTTTTGCAGATGATATGGTAATATGGGGTGATAAAGAGGTACATGTACAGTTACAACTCGATGTGTGGAAGGAAATAATGAAAAGGTATGGATTAAAAATAAATAAAGATGAGAGTGAAGTAATGGTATTTGGAAGAGACCGAGGGATCAACGGATGTATTACTTTGGATGGAGAACCCCTCAAAATGGTAGACAGTTTCACTTATTTTGGGAGTGAAATATCTAGTGATGGAAGAATAACCAACGAAATTAATAGGAGGTTACAGAAGGGAGGCAATTTCTACCAAACAATAAAACACCTGATTTGGAATAAGGAAGTTTCAGAAAAAGCAAAACTCCTTATGTATAAGAGTTATTACTTCCCTATTGTTACTTATGGAGGAGTAACATGGACAATGATAGGAAGGGTCTGGAGCAGACTGCAAACAAGGGAAATGAAATTTCTCAGAGCGGTTATGGGAAAAACAAGAATGGGCAGAGTAAGGAACGTAGATATCAGAAAGGACCTTCAACAAGAATGTATGAGAGAAGAAACTGAAAAAAAGAGATTCAGATGGTACGAGCATGTTAAGAGGATGTGTGGGCAGAGACTCCCCAAAATTATGGAAGAACTAAAGATGGGTGGAAAAAGACCTAGAGGGCGCCCAAGAAGACGGTGGAAAACAGGAATGAGAATATCTGTGGAAAGGAGAGGTGTGACCTGGCAGCATGTGGAAGAAGAAAAGTGGTGGGAGGACCAAGCCAAATGGAGAGGACTCGTCAGCACCCAGAGCTGGCAGTAGCTGGAGCGGGATCCAGATATAGATAGACCTAGGAATCACAATTGCGAACAACATAAAATGGAGAGAACACACAGGAAATGTTGTGGGGGAAAGCGAACCAAAGATTGCGTTTTACTGGCTGAAGATGCAACAGATCGACTACAGAGACTGCCTACACTACGCTTGTCTGTCCGCTTTTGGAGCGCTGCTGTGCGGGGTGGGATCCCTACCAAATAGAATTAACGGACTACATCGAGAATGTTCAAAGAAGAGCAGCACATTTTGTACTATCAAGAAATAGGGGAGCGAGTGACACAGACGTGATGCAGAATTTCGGGCGGACATGATTAAAAATAAGGCGTTTTTCGTTGTTCTAGAAACTTCTCACGAAATTTCGATCACCAAGTGTTTCCTCCAAATGCGAAAATATTTTTGTGACACCAACCTCCATAGGGAGAAACGATCATCATCATAAAATAAGGAAATCAGAACTCGCTCGGAAAAATATGTGTTCGTTTTTTCGCGCCCTGTTCGTGATAGTAATAATCGAGGATTATTGCGAAGGTGGGTAGATGAACCCTTGCCAAGCACGTAAGTGTGATTTGTAAGTGCCCATGTAGATGTAGAGGGCTCCAAGAACTATGGGACTTAACATCTGAGGTCATCAGTCCCCTAGACTTAGAACTATTTAAACCTAACTAACCTAAGGACATCACACACATGCATGCCCGAGGCAGGATTCAAACCTGCGACTGTAGAAGCAGCGCGGCTCCGGACTGAAGCGCCTAGAACCACTCGGCCACAGCGGCCGGCATGTAGATGTAGATTACGAGTTTACTACGAGTGATATTGTAGTGGACTTTGAAGGCCAGCTATGGCTCTTTCACTTGCTCGTGTAAACTGGGATAATAATTTATTTAATGCGTGTATGTTTTTTATGTTGTTACTTGCTTTTTTGTTACCCCCATTTCTTTCCGATGTAACTTGTGACAATGTAATTAATTGTGTTAGCTGCAATGGGATGTTATTGTATGTATGTGTATTATCTTTCTTTTCTGAAATACATTCTTTGATTTAGGAATAAATCTCATTGCCTTCATATGTCGCCTCTAAGTAGCGTCTGTGACTCAGATATGACGTCGGTCAAAGCTACAGAGTAGAAAAATCTCTGGAGTGTGCATTCCGTGCTGCGCATGTTGTCAACATTAAGCTGAAATTGTCACATGATCTCAGGATGACTCTTTTTAAGACCAATTCACCTTGGCCGTCATGTCCCGTAATGTCAAGTCATAACATTCCACAATCCATTTGAAATGGCGGCTTTGAGACAAGTCATCAACAGACCGTCACGTCACGTCACGGCAGGCCAAGGTTTCCCGGCAAGGAAGTGTCGACGGTATCATCGTCTGCTATCATCGTAAGTTAAGCTATTTTGCCGCGCTCGCTCGTGATAGTTGATCTTGTGCTTTTGTATCTTCTTAATCTTTATTGTATTATTGTATGTTGTTTTCGTGGCAAATTGTAAAGGTTTAGAATTATTTCCACTGGATGTTTTAACACAAGGAATGTGAGATATCTGGAAGCGAAAAATTATTCAGGTATGACAATAACAGAACAGACGCCCTCTTTTCCATAGCACAGAAATGTCGATGTTTTGAAATATTGTTTCACGTCTCAGTATTTCAACAAACAAAACTGATCAAGAACATACGTTATGAGGTTTGGTTTGGGCATTAATAACCGTAGTTCCTCAGTTGCAATACTACACTCCGACACGGACTAAGTGAACTGACGTTACATGACGTTAGAGACAGTGTGAATACACGCTGATGTGACGCTTCTGTGACGTGATGCCCGCTCATTTTGCGCATCAAAGCTGTGAGAATAGTTTATTATAGGTATCAAACTCAAATTGGTAAGGTGTCTACAAAACACCTGTCCCAAATACACAACACATACGAAGGGAACCTATCTGTACTAGCGATATGGCGGCATTCAAAATTTATAGAACGTTTTATGGAGAAACCTATACCACCCCGAGATCACATGTCCGCGGTAGCAGTGTATGTCGACAATAGAAAATAAATTCTGTGCATCTGAATCCTCACTCTGTGGTCAAAGCCGAGGGTGAAATCGGACACTAGAATTTATTCATTTTTTTCTGTTAATGTATCATTAAATGGGGTGTCTTTATCGTCCTTGTGCCAATGTAATTCGCATCCTTAACACCAGTGCAGTACTGTCCCATAATCTTGGGTTCTCGTCTCCCTAGAACTGAATTAGTAGAGACTGCGCGAATTTGAGCTACTAATATGTTGATTCATTTCGCTATCAACTTTGGCACTCAGGCCATAGGCCTGACACTCTAGTGGTCTGCAACATATTGGTTACAACGCAAAATATTTTAATAGCAAACTTTCGCAGTTCTCTGTAGCATGGTATGTGTAACATATGGACGTGTTTCTCATTTAAACTTGTATACAACGTGAGTATTCTTTTCTGGATGATATCACATTCTTGTTCTGCAAAATACTGTTTACACCTTGCAGTCGCAGATAACACTGTTCTTCCGGAGATGAATTTATTTATAAATCTATTCACAGATAACATAGTTCTTCCAAAGATGTTTGATTTTATGTATCTACGATCTTCCTGTGAACATGGATTGTCCAACATAGACATGTTATTCATCTTTGGCCATGTCAACCAGTTTCTTCCATAGTATATTTTCAGATCAAATTCATTACACATGTAACTACTGTACTGATGTTCATTGTGTGCTTCGATTATATAATGGCTGGAAAACATAATTGTTACCTATCTGTCGTTGACTTAGACCATTAAGCACTTTCTTGATGCTGAAACATCCATTTTAGATCTTGACGATGCCTTCACATACACTGTGTGGTCAAAAGTATCTGGATACCTGACTGAAGATGACTTACAAGTTCGTGGCGCCCCCCATCAGCAATGCTGGAATACAATGTGGTGTTGGACTTGTTATTATTCACAACTCCAAATGAATTACAAGCTCTCTCTTTAAAGTACTTTAATCACGATATGGGATCGTAGTAACTTTGAAAATTAATTGTAAATACTCTTGGGAAATCGTAAATTAAAAAACAGGAGAAAAGTTGTGCATAATTCGGGCTGGCAGAACTTGCTCAGTCGTATTCCTCGCTAAACTCCAGTCGTGGCAGAGATCTCGCTCAGACATCGACTTCAATTGTCCAGTCGCGAGACTGGAGTGAGAGTGGCACTGTTGCAGGGACGCCGATGGTGGGGGAAATGGGAGAGAAGTTGATCTCGACAACCCAAAGTGAAAGGATTGAAGGTTAAAGAGAAAAGGAGCAGAAATAAACACGGAAGCACTATGTAACACGACGTCTTTGCTGATTGACAATCCAGTGTTGGGAACCTTTAATTGAAAAGACCCTAAGTAAGTCTTGGTGCCAAGTCTTGGTCACAAGTAGTGTTGCTGTATTTGGGATAGAATTATACATTTCGATTTCCAGCTTCAGAGTGAATAACGTAACAATTTCTGAAACAGACTGTTGCAAGTCCAGTATTGGCTGCCAACCAGTGGGAAAACTTTCTGAGCCGAATTACCTCAATGAGTGTGCGTCATCATGGTTTGGTGCAACTTACAAAATCGCAATCTTCCGTCGTATGAATACGACGGAGAGTCTACTTTATATTCTAAACTTTGGAGAACATTCCCAGGTTCGTACAAATAAAGCGAGTCGGAGGATACACACCGTTCGAGAACGTCCTCAGCTTGAGTAAAGGTGTGGGGGAGGTCGCTCAAAACAAAGAACATTTCGTATCAGTAAAACTAGAGGAGCCTATCACAAGTCGAGAACATTCTCTGTTTTTTGAAGTGATCTCTGTATCATACATCGAACTGAGTAACTTCTGTAGAGGTTAATTTTTACCGACATTTTGGCGGTAAAGGCAGAGTTTATATTGCCTGGAAGGTAAGAAGGTATACGTAACCTGAAGAAATAGAGAAGAGAAACTATTGAGGCTTATACGGGTTTCCCAATAAAAAACATCACTTGCCTGGCGCATTTCCTTCGAGAAAACCATGATAAAAGAGAGGGATGACCTTCCAAACGAAGTGAAAATTAAAGCATTTTATCAAAGTGATGTACGAGAAGACTTTGGTATACACAGAACAACTGTGCCGCTGACATTTCTGGATATTCATAATCATGTCTTCTCACAGCATAAATCTAATATCTTGTTACGTTAGAAATGTAGGCGAATCAGAAAAAGTATCAGCTGGTTGATTACAGACCTAGCGATCTGTTTCTCGTAACGAACCCCACAGGCGATCGCTTGCCTCCTTGACACGCGAGCAGATCGTTCCGCGTCGTATTCAATCAAAATTATCTCGTGTTAGAAAGCTCTGCCACAGTTCCGGTTTGGAGTAGATGAAAAATCGTGTAATTTTAACATTTCATTCACATAATGTGTTCACCTAACTTCAGTAACAGAAGAGGTTCCCGCATATCGTTAATTCGATAAGATCGTAGAAAACGCATTTTTCTAAATTGTCATTAATCGTCTTAATAGTTCGTTGCCCCACGTAAAAGTGAAATCGAACGTAGTGCAACTCTTCCAGAACACACTGATCCCAGTTCCATCTTTGTACACTAAATGATTAGCCTGTTTGAGCGAGCTGAACGAAGTCTGACGTTACGCGTGCGTTCTGTGCGTCACACGGCGGACGGCACACACAGAGAACCTTCTCAGGGAGGTGGGGAGTCAGTGGCGAGGAAACTATCTCGTCGGAGAATACGCTTCCAATTTTTCATTCCTATGAAACTGCAAACTTTCTCAGTGAATACTCTTTTGCTCTGAGAATCTGCTCTGGAGAATAACCTCACGGTTTGTCCCTATGAATGTGAAATCGAAGGGCGTACCCACGATATAAACTAGTGGAATTGGGTGGGAGAGGGGGGCAATTCACAATATTATCGAAGGATAGGGAGTAGGCAAACTAGGCATCATTTCTTGATAAATAAAACGGAAAACTGATGACAAGCGGCTTTCAATAAACATTTTAAACACAAGAATGCACTCGCATAACAAAATACACTCCTGGAAATTGAAATAAGAACACCGTGAATTCATTGTCCCAGAAAGGGGAAACTTTATTGACACATTGCTGGGGTCAGATACATCACATGATCACACTGACAGAACCACAGGCACATAGACACAGGCAACAGAGCATGCACAATTTCGGCACTAGTACAGTGTATATCCACCTTTCGCAGCAATGCAGGCTGCTATTCTCCCATGGAGACGATCGTAGAGATGCTGGATGTAGTCCTGTGGAACGGCTTGCCATGCCATTTCCACCTGGCGCCTCAGTTGGACCAGCGTTCGTGCTGGACGTGCAGACCGCGTGAGACGACACTTCATCCAGTCCCAAACAAGCTCAATGGGGGACAGATCCGGAGATCTTGCTGGCCAGGGTAGTTGACTTACACCTTCTAGAGCACGTTGGGTGGCACGGGATACATGCGGACGTGCATTGTCCTGTTGGAACAGCAAGTTCCCTTGCCGGTCTAGGAATGATAGAACGATGGGTTCGATGACGGTTTGGATGTACCGTTCACTATTCAGTGTCCCCTTGACGATCACCAGTGGTGTACGGCCAGTGTAGGAGATCGCTCCCCACACCATGATGCCGGGTGTTGGCCCTGTGTGCCTCGGTCGTATGCAGTCCTGATTGTGGCGCTCACCTGCACGGCGCCAAACACGCATACGACCATCATTGGCACCAAGGCAGAAGCGACTCTCATCGCTGAAGACGACACGTCTCCATTCGTCCCTCCATTCACGCCTGTCGCGACACCACTGGAGGCGGGCTGCACGATGTTGGGGCGTGAGCGGAAGACGGCCTAACGGTGTGCGGGACCGTAGCCCAGCTTCATGGAGACGGTTGCGAATGGTCCTCGCCGATACCCCAGGAGCAACAGTGTCCCTAATTTGCTGGGAAGTGGCGGTGCGGTCCCCTACGGCACTGCGTAGGATCCTACGGTCTTGGCGTGCATCCGTGCGTCGCTACGGTCCAGTCCCAGGTCGACGGGCACGTGCACCTTCCGCCGACCACTGGCGACAACATCGATGTACTGTGGAGACCTCACGCCCCACGTGTTGAGCAATTCGGCAGTACGTCCACCCGGCCTCCCGCATGCCCACTATATGCCCTCGGTCAAAGTCCGTCAACTGCACTTACGGTTCACGTCCACGCTGTCGCGGCATGCTACCAGTGTTAAAGACTGCGATGGAGCTCCGTATGCCACGGCAGACTGGCTGACACTGACGGCGGCGGTGCACAAATGCTGCGCAGCTAGCGCCATTCGACGGCCAACACCGCGGTTCCTGGTGTGTCCGCTGTGCCGTGCGTGTGATCATTGCTTTTACAGCCCTCTCGCAGTGTCCGGAGCAAGTATGGTGGGTCCGACACACTGGTGTCAATGTGTTCTTTTTTCCATTTCCAGGAGTGTAATTTAAATTCTTGGATCGGACTCATATTTTTCTGATACTTCCTTTTCTAACATCCCGCCAGTAGGGTGACAAGGCGGGCGGGCATCACCCGAAGGGGGACATCACCCCAAGGCCGGTGTCGCCCCAAAGTAGGTCATCCCCGACCAGGATGTTGCCCCAAAGTAGGTCACCCCAGACCAGGACGTCACCCCAAACTAGGTAGACTCCAGATGACGTCCATGACGTCACTGATGACGCAAGTGCCACACCCCTTGCCACACACCCATGGTGGGAGGTTTGAAATTTGGCGGGAAAGTGCCACGCTTCCCTCCCTCACAAAAATGGCGGGAAGTTCAAATTAAAACAGGATAATTCATCACACCACAGTTATATCTACGAAGCTAAGAAAATCACGGGAAGATAGGTCACTCGAACTACCTCCACTAACCTGTCACCTCATCCTAGGAGCTGGTGGGAAGTTTGAATTTTGGCGGGAAGATAGGTCAATTGGGCTACCTCTGCTACCCTAAGATAATTGTGCAAAAGAAAGGACACTTGGACTAACGTAAGTCCACCTTCTCCTAGGGATTCGTGGAAGAAGGCCTCAGCTTGCACTGGGCTGGTGGAGAGAGGAAAGAGTGTACTTTATTTATTTTGGAACAATTTATTTAGGGATGGAGTATATTTATTACACTGATACCAAACACACGCTCTGACATGCTTGGGGTCACGTCACACAGCCTATAGGAACGTGAATCACTAAAAGACTCTGCAAACATGATTGCTAATCATCAAATATGATGGCAACTGTAAATGAAGTTACCAGATGCGGAAATATGTCTGAAACTGTAATAGATCAAGTATTTATAAACAAGGACAAGTGTGAATATAACACTCAAGTAATTGACACTGGTTTCTCGGATCACAAGGGTATCAAATTGAGTTTAAATGTCACATCTTACAAGGACCCTGTTATCAATAACAATTACAGAGAAAGGAGATTTATAAATGATGACAGCATAAGAATTTTTAATTACATTCTGGAAAATAACAACTGGTGTAGTGAATCAAGTGGTGATGTCAACAGAAAGTTTGACTCATTTCTTGAAAGCTGCAAACACTGCTTCGATGTTGCCTTTCCTATAAAAAGAGTCAAAACTAAACTTAAAACCAAAACATGGGTTACACAGGGGATTAGAAAGTCATCAGACACTCTCAGAAAGTTAAATAAATCAGCCAGGAAGAATGTAGTACTGAAAGCACATGTGAAATGTTATAGAAGCCTGTACAAGAAAGTAATAATTGCAGCTAAGAAGCTTGATAATGATACCTATATAGAGAAAGGTAACAACAAAATGAAGTCAACTTGGGAGGTAATAAATAAAAATATAGGTAGACACAAAAAAAAAGATAACAGCTTTGTCATTAAAAGTGGGGTAAAACTGTTTAGGACCCACTTTAGATTGCCAACATATTTAATGAACATTTCACAAATATAATCATAAATTTAATTAAAACTAAATGCAATTCCAATAGCAAGGTAAAAATCCCCATGAATGACATGACAATGTTCCTTTATCCAGTATATTTATATTAAAAAATAAAATGTCATGTGGGTGTGATGGGATTCCTGACAAGGTCATTAATCAAAGTGCAAGAAACATAGCCTCACGTCTCACTGAAATTATAAATGAATCTTTTAAAACAGGGGTGTTCCCATCAAAACTTAAAATGTCTACTATAAAGCCACTTTACTAGAATGGTGATAAATATGATGTTAGTAACTTTAGGCCTTTATCAATGTTGGCAGGTTTCTCAAAAATAATAGAAAGGATAATGTATCAGAGACTATACAAATTTCTTATTAAGAATAGAATATTGGTTAATGCGCAAAATGGTTTCCGTAAAAATAAATCAACTGAAACAGCTATCTTCAATTTTTTTGCAACTTGTTCTAAATTCCATAAACAGAAAGGAATTAAAGTGTGGATTGTTTTTAGACTTATCAAAGGCCTTTGATGTCAACGACCATAAGTTACTGCTTAGGAAGTTATATGCCCATGGGATACGTGGAGTTGCCCACAAATGGTTTGAATCATATCTGTCAGACAGGTATCAGAAGGTGGAGATAAGCCAGGCAGATAGGACATATTCATCAAGATTCGAGAGAGTTTTGTATGGAGTACCCCAGGGATCTGTATTAGGGCCATTACTGTTTTTAATATTTATCAGTGACCTACCAAGTCATCTATCTGAAGCAGAGGCAGTACTGTTTGCTGATGATACAAGTTTGTTTGTTAAAGTAAATAGTGAAGCTGACTTACATGAAAAAGTCACATTAGCAACAGACGAAGCAGACAGATGGTTTAATGAAAACAGACTCATTGTGAATGCCAAAAAAAAACAATGTGGATCAACTTCAGACATATTACAAATAAAATAAAAACTAACCTTACAGTAGAACTGGGTAAGTGTATGATTGAACAAGCATCATACACTAAATTCTTGGGAGTATGGTTTGATGAACACTTAAGATGGGAAAAGCATGTAATATCATTGAACAAAAAATTAAGTCAAACATGTTATATACTTAGAATGCTTAAAAGCTCATGTAATATTAAAACAGTGTTATGTGTTTATTTCTCTTTCATGCACAGTTTATTAAGATATGGCATACAGTTTTGGGGGAACATCAGTCTAACAAAACACTCATTTAGACTACAAAAGAAGGCAGTCAGAATAATAAAAGGTATAGGATATAGAGACTCTTGTAGGCAAGCTTTCAAAGAATTAAAAATCATGACACTACCATCTTTATACATATATGAAAGCATATGTTTCTTAAAAGAACACGAGGACTTTTCTACATTAAACAGAGAATTTCACAACTACGAAACAAGGAATAGGAATGATTTCCACAGAGAAATTCATAAAACAGCTATGTATCACAAAAGTGTACTATACCAACCCAAAATCCTCTACAGTGCTCTCCCCAAAGAACTAAAAATAATACCAAAACTGTACATATTTAAAAGAGAATTAAAAAACATGTTATTGAGCAGTAGTTTTTACAGTATTGAAGAGTTTGTGAATTGTTGACAATAAAAGCACAGTTAATATTTCCCTGACATACTAAATATGTGTAATTGCTCACATTTAAATACTTGCTGTTTCTATGAAAGTGTGAATCTGTTAATGTAAGAATGTAAATAATCTTTGATGTGAGAATCACTAACTTTTTTTTTGTACGTTGTTATCGTACTTGTGTATTTTTATGTTAATGTTCTAAAAGTTCTATTAAAATTGTAATGTCTAAGTGACATGTAAATTCAATTACAAATTTTCATGTATATGTATTTTAAATTGTAATGTTTATTGACAAGTCCTATATCATTTCGCTAATAAATTGAATTGTCAAAATCATGCACCAGTCTGTATCTCAACAATTTGAGCCACTACCGTCGTCCAGTATGTTCGCAACAAGGTCCAGAGCCCAACTGAGCTAGTACACAGTACCAGCACCAGAGGGTGCTATCATCCCTCTCATCTGTTTGACCGCTTTCTTAGATAAGATTAGATTAGACTAGATTTGATTAGTACTTGTTCCATATATCATGAATACAACACTTCATAATGATGTGGAACTTGTCAGGTTAATAAAAGGTGTCTATACAAGATATTACATTACACAAAATATTACATGACACTCAATATTTTTAATTTTTTTTGCGGGGGTTGGGGAAATTATCCACTTACTATATCCAAAAATTCATCTAATGAGTAGAAGGAGTTGCCATTAAGAAATTCTTTTAATTTCGTTTTAAACGCGATATGGCTGTCTGTCAGACTTTTGATGATGTTAGGTAAGTGACCAAAGACTTTTGTGACACCATAATTTACTCCCTTCTGAGCCAAAGTTAGATTTAACTTTGAGTAGTGAGGATCATGCTTTCTCCTAGTGTTGTAACCATGCACACTGCTATTACTTTTGAATTCATTTGGATTGTTAATAACAAATTTCATAAGTGAATATATATATTGTGAGGCTACAGTGAAGATCTCTAGCTCTTTGAATAAGTGTCTGCAGGATGATCTTGGATGAGCTCCAGCAATTATTCTGATTACACACTTTTGTGCAATGAACACACTTTTAATCAATGATGAGTTACCCCAGAATATGATGCCATACGAAAGCAGTGAATGAAAATAGGCGTGGTAAGCTAATTTACTCAGACGTATATCGCCAAAATTTGCAATGACCCTAATAGCATAAGTAGGTGAACTCAAACGTTTTAGCAGATCCTCAGTGTTCTTTTTCCAATTCAACACCTCATCAATGCACACACATAGAAATTTTGAATATTCTACCTTAGCTACCAATTTCTGATCAAGTCTGTAATTATCAATGGTGTCATTCCATTTACTGTGTGGAACTGTATATACTGTGTTTTGTCAAAGATTAATGAGAGCCCATTTGCAGAGAACCACTTAATGATCTTTTGAAAAACATCGTTTACAATTTCACCTGTTAATTCTTGTCTGTTGGTTGTGATAGCTATACTTGTATCATTGGCAAAAAGTACCAGCTTTGCATCTTCATGAATACAGAATGGCGAGTCATTAATATATATATAGAACAGCAGAGGACGCAAGATCGAACCTTGCGGCACCCCATTCTTGATTGTTCTCCAGTTTGAGAAATCTTCAGTTTTTTTAATATTATGTGAACTGCTTATTTCAAGTTTCTGCACTCTTCCATTTAGGTATGATTTAAACCATTTGAGCACTGTCCCATTCATACCACAGTACATAAGCTTAGTTAGAAGTATTCCATGATTTACACAATCAAAAGCCTTTGATAGATCACAAAAAATCCCAACGGGTGACTTCCAGTTACTCAGAGCATTCAATATTTCATTAGTGAAAGTATATATAGCATTATCCGTTGAAAAACCCTTCTGGAAACTAAACTGACATTTTGTTAAAACTTTATTTTTACAAAGGTGTGAAGCTACTCTACAATACATTACTTTTTCAAGAATTTTGGATAAGGCAGTCAGAAGAGAGATTGGGCAGTAGTTGTTGACATCAGATGTATCCCTTTTTTTATGTAGTGGTTTAACAATGGCATACTTCAGTCTATCTGGGAAAATACCCTGTTCAGAGAGCTATTACATATGTGGCTAAGAATCCCACTTATTTCTTGGGGACAAGCTTTTATTATCCCGCTGGATATGCCATAAATTCCATGTGAGCTTTTATTCTTGAGAGAGTTTATTATCTTCCTAATTTCAGAAGGAGAGGTGGGTGGAATTTCAATTGTATCAAATGGTGTTGTAAGGCCTTTTCCATTAACTGCCTTGCTTCTTCTAATGAACATTTGGATCCTATTTTCTCTACAACATTTAAAAAATGATTATTCAAAATGTTTTCGACTTCCAGCTTGTTGTTTATCAAGTTTCCATTCGCTTTGATGGTGATGCCGACATCCAGTACTCTTGGTTGCCCTGTCTTCCTTGTAACAATATTCCAAATTGTTTTGATTTTTTTTCAGATCTTTTAATCTCAGACATGATGCACATGCTTCTATACTTTTTAATAACCTTTCTTAATGTAGCACCATAGTTTTTATAATATTTGGCTGTTTCTGGGTCACTACTCTTTCTTCTTTTAGATACAGTTCCCTTTTGTGGTTACAAGATATTTTTATTCCTTTAGTAAGCCAAGGTTTTTGGCATAGTTTCTTATAATTAGATTTAACTACTTTCTTGGGGAAACAGTTTTCAAATTCTGTTACAAGTGTATCATGAAATAAGTTATATTTTAAATTAGCATCGAGTTCCTTGTACACCACATCCCAGTCTAACTGCTGAAGATTTTCTCTGAAATTTCTAGTTGTTGAGTCACTAATTGAACGCACAACTTTGGAGAGTAGTTTTGAATTACTGAATGGAGCTACGTCATATACTGAAACTAGCTGAACATCATGATCGGAAAGCCCATTCTCAACAGGACAAGAATTTATGTTATTAAACCTATCATGGTCTATAAAAGTGTTATGCTGCGATCGTACGGGAGTGAAGACCGATTTTCAAAGCACAGATGCCACAAGGTGGCATGCTTCTGAAAACACCCTTAATAGTAAGAGTATTCTCCTTGTTTGGAAATAGATCACTGTCTAAGCACAGACGGGGGCGATCGTCACAAGCGCATCTAACAACATTCTCAAACTTGTACTCATGTCACATGACTATGTAAAAATAAAAACTGAGCCAACCTCACGGAAATTGTATAATGTCCCAGAAATTGTTAATTCTCGCTTTCTTGATGTTTCAGCTTGTATGCAAGAAATTTCTTGCCCTAACAGAACCTGTTTACGAAAATAGCACAGAATAACGTTGAATGCAGTCTCCCTCGTGGACCTAATGAGGCACACCCTCTATCGCATGTTACCCTTCCTGCTTTCAACACACACAAACGACCCCTCCACTATGTAGAGGCCCCTATATCCCAGCACAAACGATGTGAATGAATCGGACATAATGATTGGCTCTTATCGAATTTACTCACTGAATTACTGATGCCGCCGGTATCAAAGCAATGGTTGTGATGACAGACTAATCTGTAGCGTAGCCTACGATATAGGTGAGGTTGGTAAATTGTGTGTTTTAAAGCTGATGATATTCAATTGCCAACAGTAGAAACTACTGATCTCCAAGTTAAATATTGTCGTTTTGTGAATTAAAAAGGGATGTTACATAAATGTGAAATACACTGCGAGTAAATAACGAAAATTCTGTTCACTGCTTGTTTTAGCTGTCTGATATGCAACATGTTTTGTCGTGTTGTTACTGATAAATACTTGTCAGAGAGTTTTATTGGTACATCTGTCACTCCTGCTGTGAAATGTTGGCTCTGATAACAGACTGACCAGTAGTGTAGCCCAAGGTCTAGGTGAGGCTGAAAGAATGTGTGTTTTAACATTAATCTTGTACAAATAAAAAGAGTAGAGTTTACTGATCTTCCTGGTATAAATTGTCGATATATGAATTTAAAAGGGATGATAAATAAATGTGAAATACACTGTAAGTAGATATTGAAAATTCTATCCTACTGTTATTTTAAGCGGCCCATACCCCAAAATTGTCTGTACTGTAGTTATTGATAAAAACTAGTGTTTCATTAGTCTGTCGGTATATCCTGCCCTGAAGTTTTGGTTGTGATGACAGACTAACCAGCTGCATAGCCCAAAGTCTAGGTCAGGCTGGAAGGTTGTGTGTATTAACATTGATGATATACAAATGCCAACAGTAGAAATTACTGATCTCCCAGTAACATATAATCATGTTGTGAAATGAAAAGGGGTGATAAATGAAATTGACATACGCTGTGAATAAATAACAAAAATTCTGTTCACCTATTGTTTTAGCTGTCTGATATGCAAATTATTTTGTTGTGAAGTTACTGATAAATACTTGTCGGAGTGTTATATTGGTCTGTCTGTCCATCCTGCCATGAAATGTTGGTTATGATAACAGACTGACCAGTATCATAGCCCAAGTTTTAGGTGAAGTTGGTAGGTGGTGCGTTCTAATGTTAATGTTGTGGAAATGGAAAGAGATGTATTTATTGCTCTTCCAGGTACAATTGTATCAGGCGGGTAAAACCAGAGGAGAACAGATTTTTTATTATTTACTCACAGTGTATCTCATATTTAATTATCATACCATTTAAATTCACAAATTGACAATATTTATATGGGAGGTAAGTAATTTCTACTGTTGGCAGTTGCACATCGTCAAAGTTAAAAAACACTACTTTCCAGCCTGACCTATAGCTTGGGCTATGCAACAGGTTAGTCTGTCACCACAACCAAAACTTCAGTCCAGGAAGGATAGACAGAACAATAAAACACTCAGAGAAGTTTTTATCAATAACTACTGGACAGGCAAACTTGGGGTATGAGCAGGCTAAACAAGAGGAGAAGAGAAGTTTCATTATCTACTCACAGTCTATTTCACATTTATTTATCATCCATTTTAAATTCACGTAACGACAATATTTAACTGGGAGATCAGAAATTTTGACTGTTGTCAATTTCACATCATCAACGCAAAATCACTCAACTTTCCAACCCCACATACACCGGGGCTATTTGGAATTTAAATTATTTACTCACAGTCTATTGCACAGTGGAATACACTGTGAGTATAGTGGCTCAGACAACAAACTTGTGTGTCATGTAGTTGCTGATGAAAACTTGTCCATTTATTTTAATGGTCTGTCCTTCCATCCTGGTCTGAAAGTTTGGTTGTGATGGCAGACTAACCTGTAGCGTAGCACAAGATCTAGGTCAGGCTGGAAGGTTGTGTTTTTTAACATTAGTGATGTTCATTAGCAAGAGTATAAATTACTGGTCTCCCAGTTTACTATTGTCATTTTGTGAATTTAAAAGGGATGATACAGAAATATGAAATACATTGTGAATAAATAATGAAAATCCTTTTCTCGTCTTGTTTTAGCTGTCTTATATGCAAATTTTTTGGTTATGTATTTACCAATAAATACATATCAGAATGTTTTTTATTGGTCTGTCCGTCCATGCTGTCCTGAAGTTTACGGTGTGATGACAGACTAACCTGTAGCATAGCCCAAGGTCTAGGTCAGGCTGGAATTTTGTGTGTTTTAACATTAGTGATGTTCTATTTCCGGAATAGAAACTACTGGTCTCGCAGTTAACAATTGTTGTTTTGTGAATTTAAAAATATTGATAAAATACGTGAAATACACTGTGAGTAGATGTTGAAAATTCAATTCTACCCTTTGTTACCCGGCTTATACAAAAAAATTGTCTGTCCCGTAGTTATTGATAAAAACTGGTCCGTTTATTTTACTGGTCAGTCTGCCCATCCTGACCTAAAATGTCTGTTGTGATGGCACACTAACCTGTAGCGTAGCCAAGATCAAGGACAGGTTGGAATGTTGTGTGTTTCAACATTAGTGATGTTTATTAGCAAGAGTATAAATTACTGGTCTCCCAGTTAAATATTGTCATTTTGTGAATTTAAAAGGGATGATAATGAAATGTGTAATACACTGTGAGTAAATAATGAAAATCCTGTTCTCCTCTTGTTTTAACTGTCTTATTTTTTGGTTATGTATTTACTGATAAATAATTGTCAGAGTGTTTTATTGGCCTTTCTGTCCACGCTACTCTGAAGTTTTCGTTGTGATGACAGACTAATGTGTAAGGCAGCCCAAGATCTACGTCAGGCTGGAAAATTGTGTGTTTTAACATTACTGATGTTCAATTGCCAGAGTAAAAATTACTGGTCTCCCAGTTATATATTATCGTTTTTTGAATTTAAAAGTGATGATAAAGAAATGGGAAATTTACTTTTCTCCCAATGTTTTAGTTGTTTCATACACAAGGTTTTTGTTATGTAGTTAGTGATAAATACTTGTCATAGTGTTTTATTAGTGTGTCTGTCCATCTTGCCCCCGAAATGTTCAATGTGATGACAACCTGATCTGTAGCATAGTCCAAGGTCTAGGTTGGAAGGTCGTCTGATTTAATGTGTTGGATGTGCAAATGTCAAGAATAGAGATTAATTATCTCCCAGTTATATATATATATATATATATATATATATATATATATATATATATATATATTTGATTTGTGAATTTTAAAGGAATGATAAAAAATGTGGAATACACTATGCGTAGATATAGAACATTACATTCTGCTCATCTTTTAGCTGATTCATACAAGAAAATAGGCTGCCCCGTAGATATTGATGAAAACTTGTCGGTTTGTTTTATTGGTCTGTCTGCCCATCCTGTTCTGAAATTTTGGTTGTGTTGACAGACTAACATGTAGCATTGCCAAGGCTCTATGTCAGTCTGGAATGTTGTGTGTATTAACATCAGTAATGTTCTATTACCAGAATAGAAATTACTGGTCTCTTAGTTAAATATTGGCGTTTTGTGAATTTAAAACTGAAGAAAAAGAAATGTGTATTGCACTGTAAGTAAATAATGAAAATTCTATTCTCCTCTTGTATTAGCTGTCTTATTTGCCAATTTTTTTGCTATGCAGTTACTGAAAAATACTTATCAGAGTGTTTTATTGGACTGTCTGTCCATGTTGCCCTGAAGTTTTCATTGCGATGAAAGACTAACCTCTAGCGTAGCCCAAGAACTAGGTCAATCAGGAATATTGTGTGTTTTAACATTAGTGATGTTCAATTGCCAAAGTAGAAAATTCTGGTCTCCCAGCTAAATATTGTCTATTTGTGAATAAAGTAACGTGAAATACACTGTTAGCTAATAATGAAAATTCTGTTCTCCTCTTGTATTAGCTGTCTTATTTGCCAATTTTTTTCTTATGCAGTTACTGAAAAACACTTGCCACAGTGTTTTATTGGTCTGTCAGTACATGCTACACTGAAGTTTTGGTTTTGATAACAGACTGACCTGTAGCATAGCCAAAGATCTAGGTCAGGCTACAATGTTGTGTGTTTTAACATTAGGGATGTTCAATTGCCAGAATAGAAATTACTGTTCTTCCAGTTAAATATTGATATTTTGAGAATTTAAAAGGGATGATAAAGAAATGTTAAATACACTGTGAGTGAATAATGAATATTCTGTTCTCCTCTGGTTGTAGCTGCCTTATTCACAAATTTATTTAGTATGTAGTTACTGATCATTTGTTGCCAGAGTGTTTTATTGGGCTGTCTCCAGATGCTGCCCTGAAGTTTAGGTTGTGATGACACACTAACCTGTAGCATAGCCAAAGTTCTAGGTCAGGCTGGAATGTTGTATGTTTTAACATTAGCGATGTTCAATTGCCACAGAAGGAATTACTGGTGACCCAGTTAGATGTTGTCCTTTTGTGAATTTGAAAGAGATATTAAAGAAATGTGATTTACACTGCGTGTGAATAAAAAATTTTTGTCTTCCTTTTGTTTTAGCTGTCTTATACACAAATTTTGCTGATAAATTGTTGCCAGAGTGTTTTGTTGGTCTGTCTGCCCATGCCACCTTGAAGTTTTGGTTGTGATGACAGACTAACCTGTAGCACAGCGAAAGATCTAGGTCAGGCTGGAATGTTTTGTGTTTTAACGTAAGTGATGCTCAACTGTCAGAATAGAAATTACTGCTCTTCCAGTTAAATATTGTTGTTTTGTGAATTTAAAAGGGATGGTAAGGAATGTGAAATACACTGTGAGTGAATAATGAAAATTCTGTTATCCTCTTGTTTTGGCCGGCTCTCACATCAAAACTGTGTGTCCTGTAGTTATTTATAAAAACTTGTCCAAGTGTTTTATTAGTCTTTCTGTCCATTCTGCCCTGAAGTTTTGGATGTGATGACAAATTAACCTGTAGCGTAACCCAAGGTCTAGGTCAGGCTGGAAGGTTGTGTGTTTTAACGTTGATGAAGTGCAATTTCCAACACTAGAAATTATTGATGTTGCAAATAAATATTGTCGTGTCGTAAAACTAAATGGGATGGTCAATAAATGTGAATCACATTGTGAGTAAATAATAAAATTTCTGTCCTCCTGAAGTTTTAGCTGCCTGATATGCAAATTTTTTGTTATGTAGTTACATACATTCATTTTTTTATGTAGTTACATACAAGATCAGTTATTTCTACTGTTGGCAATTACATATCATCAACATTAAAACACACAACCTTCCAGCATGACCTAGACCTTGGGCTACAGTACAAGTTAGTCTGTCATCATAGCCAAAACTTCAGGGCAACATGGACAGACAGACCCACAAAACATTCGGAGAAGTTTTTATCAGTAACTATAGAACAGAAGAATTTTGGGTATGAGCCAGCAAAAACAAGAGGAAAATAGAATTCTCAATATCAACTCAAAGTGTATTTCACATTTAGTTATCATCCCCTTTAAATTTGCGTAATGACAGTTTGTACCTAGAAAATCAGTATATTCTTCTGTTTTCATTTGCACAACATTAACGTTAAAACACACAACTGGCCAACCCCACCTAGACTTTGTGCTACACATCTGGACAGGCTGTAAACATTTCAAAACAGAATGGACAGACAGACAAATAAAACACTCTAATTGGTATTTGCCAGTAAATACACATCCGAAAAATTTCTGTATCAGATGGGTAAAACAAAAGGAGAACAGATTTTTTATTATTTACTCACAGTGTATCTCATATTTAATTACCATATCTTTTAAATTCACAAATTGACAATATTTATATGGGAGGTAAGTAATTTCTACTGTTGGCAGTTGCACATCATCAAAGTTAAAAACCACTACTTTCCAGCCTGACCTTTAGCTTGGGCTACGCAACAGGTTATTCTGTCACCACAACCAAAACTTCAGTCCAGGAAGGATAGACAGAACAATAAAACACTCGGAGAAGTTTTTATCAATAACTACTGGACAGGCAAACTTGGGGTATGACTAGGCTAAACAAGAGGAGAAGAGAAGTTTCATTATCTACTCACAGTCTATTTCACATTTATTTATCATCCATTTTAAATTCACGTAACGACAATATTTAACTGGGAGATCAGAAATTTTGACTGTTGTCAATTTCACATCGTCAACGCAAAATCACTCAACTTTCCAACCCCACATACACCGGGGCTATTTGGAATTTAAATTATTTACTCACAGTCTATTGCACAGTGAAATACACTGTGAGTATAGTGGCTCATGCAGCAAACTTGTGTGTAACGTAGTTGCTGATGAAAACTTGTCCATTTATTTTATTGGTCTGTCTGTCCATCCTGCTCTGAAGTTTTGGTTGTGATGGTGGACTACCCAGTAGCATAGACAAAGTTCAAGGGTAGGCTGGAATGTTGTATGTTTTAACATTAGTGATGGCCCGTCTGGTTGGCTGTGCTGTCTAACGCACAGCTTTACATGCTGGAAGGAGCGCTTGTCCCCGGAACGAATCCGCCTGGCGTGTCGAGGGCCGGTGACCTGGGGAGTATTTGGATGGGTTTTAGGACGTTTTCGATCTGCCTCGGCGAATGCGTTCTGGTTCCCCTTACTCCGCCTCAGTTACACTATATTGGCGTTTGCTGCGCCAACAAGTTCTGCACATACGTGTACACCACAAATACTCTACCATGCAAACACAGGGGTTAGACTCATCTGGTGTGGGAAGTTCCCTGGGGGGTCCACAGAGGGCCGAAGCACACAATAACCCTGGGTTCGGTGTGGGGTGCCGCAAGGGTGAAGTGGACTGTGGTAGTTATCGTGTGGTGGTGGACCACTGAAGCTGCGGTGGGGACAGAGCCTATCTGTCGTTTCTAAGTCCCGGGTTAACATACAAAACAATACAATAACACATTACTGATGTTCAGTTGCCGGAGTAGAAATTAGTGGTCCTCTAGTTAGATGTTGTGTTCTGTAAATTTAAAAGAGATGATAAGGAAATGTGAAATACACTGTGAAGTAATAAGGAAAATTCTGTACTCCTCTTGTTTTACCTGCCTTATACACAAATCTTTTTGTTATGTACTTTCTGATAATTCTTTCACAGTGTTTTTTTGGTCTGTCAGCCAATGTGGTCCTGAAGTTTTGGTTGTGATAACAGACTAACCTGTAGCATAGCCAAGATCAATGTCATCCCGGAATGTTGTGTGTTTTAAAATTAGTGATGTTCAACTGCCAGAATAGAAATTACTGCTCTTCCAGTTAAATATTGTTGTTTTGTGAATTTAAAAGGGATGCTAAGGAAATGTGCAATACACTGTGAGTGAATAATGACAACTCTGTTGTCTTCTTGTTTTATCTGCTTTATAAAATTATTGTTTTATTATGTGGTTACTGAGAATTTGTTACCAGAGTGTTTTATTGGTCTGTTGTCCATGCTGCCCTGAAATTTTGGTTTTGATGACATACTAACCTGTAGCGTAGGCAAAGATCTAGGTCAGGCTGGAATGTTGTGTGCCTTAACAAGAGTGATGTTGAATTCCCAGTATATAAATGACTGGTCTTCCAGTTAACTACTGTTGTTTTGTGAATTCAAAACGGGTGTTAAAGAAATTTGACATACACTGTGAGTGAATAATGAAAACTCTGTTCCCCTTCTGTTTTAGCTGCATTATGTACAATTTTTTTTTACTTTGTAGTTACTGATAAAATGTTGCCAGAGTGTTTTATTGGTCTGTCTGTTAGAGCTCCCCTGAAGTTTAGGTTGTGATGACAGAGACAAGGTCTATTTCAGGCTGGATTGATGTGTGTTTTAATATTAGTGATGTTCAATTGCTAGAATAGAAATTACTGGTCTTCCACTTAAATATTGCTGTTTTATGAATTTGAAAGCAGTGCATAGGATATGTGAAATACACTGTGAGTGAAAAATGAAAAATCTGTTGTCCGCCTGTTTTAGTTGCCATATAACAAATTTTTTTCTGTAGTTACTGATAATACTTTCACAGTGTTTTATTTGTATGTCTGCCCATGCTGCCCTGACGTTTTGGTTGTGAAGACAGACTAACCTGTAGCATAGGCAAAGGTCTAGGTCAGGCTGGAATGTTGTGTGTTTTGACATTGTTTATATTGTGGTCTTCAGTCCTGAGACTGGTTTGATGCAGCTCTCCATGATACTCTATCCTGTGCAAGCTTCTTCATCTCCCAGTACTTACTGCAACTTACATCCTTCTGAATCTGCTTAGTTTATTCATCTCTTGGTCTCCCTCAATGATTTTTAACCTCCTCACTGCCCTCCAATACTAAATTGGTGATCCCTTCATGTCTCAGAACATGTCCTACCAACCGGTCCCTTCGTCATGTCAAGTTGTGCCACAAACACCTCTTCTCCCCAATTCTATTCAATACCTCCTCATTAGTTATGTGATCTACACATCTAATCTTCAGCATTCTTCTGTAGCACCACATTTCGAAAACTTCTATTCTCTTCTTCTTCAAAGTGTTAATCGTCCATGTTTCACTTCCATACATGGCTATACTCCATACAAATACTTTCAGATACGACTTCCTGACACTTAAATCTATACTCAATGTTAACAAATTTCTCTTCTTCAGAAACACGTTTCTTGCCATTTCCAGTCTACATTTTATATCCTCTCTACTTTGACCATCATCAGCTATTTTACTCCCCAAATAGCAAAACTCCTTTACTGCTTTAAGTGTCTCATTCCCTAATCTAATTCCCTCAACATCGCCCGACTTAATTCGACTACATTCCATTATCCTCGTTTTGCTTTTGTTGATGTTCATCATCTATCCTCCTTTCAAGACACTGTTCATTCCATTCAACTGATCTTCCAAGTCCTTTGCTGTCTCTGAGAGAATAACAATGTCATCGGCGAAGCTCAAAGTTTTTATTTCTTCTCCATGGATTTTAATACCTACTCCTAATTTTTCTTTTGTTTCCTTTACTGCTTGCTCAATATACAGATTGAATAACATCAGGGTGAGGCTACAACCCTGTCTCACTCCCTTCCCAACTTCTGCTTCCCTTTCATGTCCCTCGACTCTTATAACTGCCATCTTGCCATCTGGTTTCTGTACAAATTGTAAATAGCCTTTCGCTCCCTGTATTTTACACCTGCCACCTTTAGAATTTGAAAGAGTATTACAGTCAACATTGTCAAAAGCTTTCGCTAAGTCTAAAAATGCTAGTAACGTATGTTTGCCTTTCCTTAATCTTTCTTCTACGATAAGTTGTAAGGTCAGTATTGCCTCAAGTGTTCCAATATATCTATGGAATCCAAACTGATCTTCCCCAAGGTTGGCTTCTACTAGTTTTTCCATTCGTCTGTAAAGAATTCACGTTAGTATTTTGTCGCTGTGGCTTATTAAACTGTTAGTTCGGTAATTTTCATTTCTCTCAACACCTGCTTTCTTTGGGATTGGAATTATTATATTCTTCTTGAGGTCCGAGGGTATTTCGCCTGTCTCATACATCTTGCTCATCAGATGGTAGAGTTTTGTCAGGACTGCCTCTCCCAAGGCCGTCAGTAGTTGTAATGGAATGTTGTCTACTCCTGGGTCTCGTTTCGACTCAGGTCTTTCAGTGCCCTGTCAAACTCTTCATGCACTATTGTATCTCCCATTTCGTCTTCATCTACATTCTCTTCCATTTCCAGAATATTGTCCTCAAGTACATCGCCCTTGTATAGACCCTCTATATACTCCTTCCACCTTTCTGATTTCCCTTCTTTGCTTAGAACTGGGTTTCCATCTGAGCTCTTGATATTCATACAAGTGGCTCTCTTTTCTCCAAAGGTCTCTTTAATTTTCCTGTAGGCAGTATCTATCTTACCCCTAGTGAGATAAGCCTCTACATCCATACATTTGTCCTCTAGCCATCCCTGCTTAGCCATTTTGCACTTCCTGTCGATCTCATTTTTGAGACGTTTGTATTCCTTTTTGCCTGCTTCATTTACTGGATTTTTATATTTTCTCCTTTCATCAATTAAATTCAATATTTCTTCTGTTACCCAAGGATTTCTACTAGCCCTCGTCTTTTTACCTACTTTATCCTCTGCTACCTTCACTACTTCATTCCTCAGAGCTACCCATTCTTCTTCTACTGTATTTCTTTCCCCCATTTGTGACAATTGTTCCCTTATGCTCTCCCTGAAACTCTGTACAACCTCTGGTTTAATCAGTTTGTCCAGATCCCATATCCTTAAATTCCCACCTTTTTGCAGTTTCTTCAGTTTAAATCTACAGCTCATAACCAATAGATTGAGGTCAGTGTCCACATCTGCCCCTGGAAATATCTTACAATTTAATACCTGGTTCCCAAATCTCTGTCTTGCCATTATATAATCTATCTGATACCTTCTAGTATTTCCAGGATTCTTCCATGTGTACAACCTTCTTTATGATTCTTGAACCAAGTGTTGGCTATGATTAAGTTATGCTCTGTGCAAAATTCTACCAGACGTCTTCGTCTTTCATTTCTTTCCCCCAATCGATATTCATCTACTATTTTTCCTTCTCTCCCCTTTCCTACTCTCGAATTCCAGTCACCCACGACTATTAAATTTTCTCTCCCTTCACTACTTGAATAATTTCTTTTATCTCATCATACATTTCATCAATTTCTTCATCAATTGCAGAGCTAGTTGGCATACAAACTTGTACTATTGTAGTGGGTGTGGGCTTTGTATCTCTCTTGGCCACAATAATGCGTTCACTAATGCTGTTTGTAGTAGCTTCCTCGCACTCCTATTTTTTATTCATTATTAAACCTACTCCTGCATTACCCCTATTTGATTTTGTATTTATAACCCTGTATTCACCTGACCAAAAGTCTTGTTCCTCCTGCCACCGAACTTCACTAATTCCCACAATATCTAACTTTAACCTATCCATTTCCCTTTTTAATTTTTCTAACCTACCTGTCCGATTAAGGGATCTGACATTCCACACTCTGCCCCCCAGAACGCCAGTTTTCTTCGTCCTGATAACGACGTCCTCTTGAGTAGTCCCCACCCGGTGATCCAAAGGGGGGACTATTTTACCTCTGGAATATTTTACCCAAGAGGATGCAATCATCATTTAACCATACAGTAAAGCTGCATGCCCTTGGGAAAAATTATGACTGTAGTTTCCCTTGCTTCCAGCCATTCGCAGTACCAGCACAGCAAGGCTGTTTTGGTTAGGGTTACAGGACCAGATCAGTCAATCATCCACACTCTTGCCCCTGCAACTACTGGAAAGGCTGCTGCCCCTCTTCAGGAACCACACGTTTGTCTAGCCTCTCAACACATACCCCCCCCCCCCCGCATTGTGGTTGCACCTACGATACGGCTATCTGTACCGATGAGGCATGCAAGCCCCCACAACAACGGCAAGGTGAATGGTTCATGATTAGTGATGTTCAATTGCCAGAATAGAAATTACTGGTCTTCCAGTTAAATATTGTTGTTTTGTGAGCTTAAAGTGGATGCTATTACTGATCTTCCAGTTAAATACGGTTGGTTTTTGAATTTAAAAGGGATGCTAAGGAAATGTGAAATACAAAGAAATCGTAAGAATAGAAATTATTGGTCTTCCAGTTAAATATTTTTGTTATGTGAATTAAAAAGGGATAACAAAGAAATGTGAAGTACACTGTGGGAGAATAATGAAAATTCTGTTCTCCTATTGTTTTAGGTGCCATACACCCAATTTTTTGTTATGTAGTTACTGATAATACTTTCACTGTGTTTTATTGGTCTGTCTGCCCATGCTGCCTTGAAGGTTTGGTTGTAGTGATGGACTAACCTGTAGCATAGCCAAAGATCAGTGTCATCCCAGAATGTTGTGTGTTTTAACATTAGTGATGTTCAACTGCCAGAATAGAAATTACTGCTCTTCAAGTTAAATATTGTTGTTTTTTGAATTAAAAAGGGATGTTAAAGGAATGTGGAATTCACTGTGAGTGAATAATGAGAACTCTGTTGTCTTCTTGTTTTAGCAGCTGCATACACTTATTTTTTTATTATGTAGTTACTGATGAACTGTTACCAGATTGTTTTATTGGTCTGTTTCCCATTCTGCCCTGAGATTTTGATTGTGATGACAGACTAACTTATAGTGTAGCCAAATCTCTAGGTTAGGCTGGAATGTTGTATGTTTATCATTAGTGACGTCCAATTGCCCGAATAGAGATTACTGTTCTTCCAGTTAAATATTATTGTTTTGTGAATTTAAAGGGGATGGTAAAGAAATGTGGAAATATACTGTTAGTGAATGATGAAAATTCTGTTTTCATCTTGTTTAAGCTGCCTTAAACCCAAATTATTTTTATGTAGTTACTGATATTACTTTCACAATGTTTTATTGGTCAATCTCCCCATGCAGCCCTGAAGTTTTGGTTGTGATGATGGACTAACTTGTAGCATAGCCAAAGATCTAAGTCAGGCTGGAATGTTGTTTCTTTTAACATTAGTGATGTTCAATTGGTAGAATAGAAACTACTAATGTCCCAGTTAGATGTTGTCTATTTGTGAATTTAAAAGACACGATAAACAAGCGGGAAATACACTGTGATTTAATAATTATAATTCGTTTCTATTATTGTTTCAGCTGCCTTATAAGACAATTTTTTTATGTAGTTACTGATCATATTTTCACGGTGTTTTATTGGTCTGTGTGTTGATGCCGCCCTGAACTTTTGGTTGTAATAATGGACTATCCTGAAGCATAGCCAATGATCTAAGTTAGGCTGAAATGCTGTGTGTTTTAACGCTAGTGATGTTCAAATGCCAGTATAGAAGTTACTGGTCTACCAGTTAGATGTTGTCGTTTTGTGAATTTAAAACAGACGATAAAGAAATGTGAAATACACTGTGAGTTAATAATGAAAATTTTCTTCTCCTCTTGTTCCAGCTGCCGTATACGCAAATTTTTTTATTATGTATTTACTGATAATAGTATCACACAGTGTTATATTCGTCTGTGTGCTCACGCTGCGAGGAAATTTTGGTTGTGATGGCTGACTAACTTGTAGCATAGGCAAAGATCTAGGTCAGGCTGGATTGTTGTGTGTCTTAACATAACTGATGTTCAACTGCCAGAATAGAAATGACTGGGCTCCTTGTTACATGAGGTCGTCTTGAGCATTTGAAAGGGATGTTAAAGAAATGGGAAACACACTGTGACTAAATAATGAAAATTCGGTTCTCCTCTTGTTTCAGCTGCCTTATTCACAATTTTTCTTTATGTAGTTACTGATAAATTGTTGCCAGTGTGTTTTTTTTGATCTGTCTGTCCATGCTGCATGCAAGTTTTGGTTGTGCTGACAGACTATCCTGTAGCATAGCTAAAGATCTGGGGGAGGCTGGAATGCTTTGTTGTTTTAACGTTAGTGATGTTCAATTGCCAGATTAGAAATTACTGGTCTCTTAGTTAGATGTTGCCATTTTGTGAATTTAATGGAGATGATAAAGAAATGTTAAATGTACTGTGAGTAAATAGGTCTGTTCTCTGCTTGTTTCAGCTGTAATACACGCAAATTTTTTTATGATGTAGTTACTGTAAAATTGTTGCCAGATTGTTTTAATGGTCTGTCTGCCTATGCTGCCTTGAAATTTTGGTCATGATGACAGACTTACCTGTAGCATAGCCAAAGATCAAGGTCAGGCTGGAATATTGTGTGTTTTAACATTAGTGATGTTCAATTGCCAGATTAGAAATTTCCCTTCTCCCAGTTATGTGTTGTCGTTTTGTGAATTTAAAAGTGATGATGAAGAAATGTGATGTACACTGTGGGTAAGGAATGAAAATTCTGCTCTCTTCTTGTTTTAGCTGCCTTGTACACAATTTTTTTTATTATATAGTTACTGATAAATTGTTGCCTGAGTGATTTATTGGTCTGTCTGACCATGCTACACTGACGTTTTGGTTGTCACAGCAGACTATCCTGTAGCATAGCCAAAGATCTAGGTGAGTCTGGAATGTTGTGTGTTTTAACATTACTGATATTCAATTGCCAGAATAGAAATTTATCTTCTCCCAGTTAGATATTGTCGTTTAGAGAATTTAAAAGAAGAACAAGACGAAGAAATGTGAAATACACTGTGGGTAAGTAATGAAAATTCTCTTCTCTTCTTGTTTTTTGCTTCTTTATACACAAATTATTTTATTATGTTGTTACTGATAAATTGTTGCCAGAGTGTTGTATTGGTCTGTTTGGTTGTCACGACAGACTATCCTGCAGCATAGCCAAAGATCTAGGTCAGGCTGGAATGATGTGTGTTTTAACATAAGTGATGTTCAATTGCCAGAATAGAATTACTTGTCTCCCAGTTAGATGTTGTCATTTTGTGAATTTAAAAGTGATGATGAAGAAATGTGATGTACACAATGAGTAAGAAATGAAAATTCTGTTATCTTCGTGTTTTAGCAGCCTTATACACAAATTATTTTATTAGGTAGTTACTGATAAATTGTTGCCAGAGTGTTTTATTGGTTTGTCTACCCATGCTGCCCTGAAAATTTGATAGTGATGGCAGACTAAGCTGTAGCACAGTGAAAGATCTAGGTCAGGCTGGAATGTTGTGTTTTTTAACATTAGTGATGTTCAATTGCCAGAATAGAATTACTTGTGTCCCAGTTAGATGTTGTCATTTTGTGAGTTTAAAAGTGATGAAGAAATGTGATGTACACTGTGAGTAAGATGAAAATTCTGTTATCTTCGTGTTTTAGCAACCTTATGCACAAATTATTTTATTAGGTAGTTACTGATAAATTGTTGCCGAGTGTTTTTTTTGGTCTGTCTGCCCACGCTACCATCAAGTTTTGGATGTGAAGACAGACTATCCTGCAGCAAGGCCAAAGATCTAGGTCAGGCTGGAATGTTGTGTGTCTTAACATTACTGACATTCAATTGCCAGAATAGAAATTTCTCTTCTCCCAGTTAGATGTTGTCGTTTTGTGAATTTAAAAGTGATGATAAAGATATATGATGCACACTGTGTGTAAGTAATGAAAATTCTGTTCTCTTCTTGTTTTAGCTGCCTTATACACAATTTTGTTTATTATGTAGTTATTGATAAATTGTTGCCAGAGTGTTTTTTGGTCTGTCTGCCATGCTACCATCAAGTTTTGGTTGTGATGACAGACTATCCTGTATCATAGCCAAAGATCTAGGTCAAGCAGTTATGTTATGTGTTTTAAAATTAGTGATGGTCAATTGCCAGAATAGGAATCACTGGTCTCCCAGTTAGATGCTGTCATTTAGTCAATTTGAAAGAGATTATTAATAAATGTGAAATACACAGTGGGTAAGTAATGAAAATTCTGTTTTCTTCTTGTTTTAGCTGCCTTATACACAAATTATTTTATTATGTAGTTACTGATAAATTGTTGCCAGAGTGTTTCATTGCTCTGTCTGACCATGCTACACTCAAGTTTTGATTGTCACGACAGACTATCCTGTAGCACAGCCAAAGATCAAGATCAGGCTGGAATGTTGTGTGTTTTAACATTACTGATGTTCAATTGCCAGAATAGAAATTTCTCTTCTCCGAGTTAGATGTTGTCATTTTGTGAATTTAAAGTTTTAATGAAGAAATGTGATGTACACTGTGAGTAAGTAATGAAAATACTGTTATCTTGGTGTTTTAGCTGCCTTATACACAATTTTTTTTATTGTGTAGTTACTGATAAATTGTTGCCAGAGTGTTTTATTTGTCTGTCTGACCATGCTACACTCAAGTTTTGCTTGTCACGAAAACCTATCCTGCAGCACAGCCAAAGATCTAGGTCAGGCTGGAATATTGTGTGTTTTAACATTAGTGATGTTCAATCGCCAGAATAGAATTACTTGTCTCCTAGTTAGATGTTGTCATTTTGTGAATTTAAAGTTTTAATGAAGAAATGTGATGTACACTTGAGTAAGAAATAATACTGTTATCTTCGTGTTTTAGCAGCCTTATACACAAATTATTTTATTGTGTAGTTACCGATAAATTGTTGCCAGACTGTTTTATTTGTCTGTCTGCCCCTGCTACCATCAAGTTTCGGTTGTGACAACAGTCTATCCTCTAGCATAGCCAAAGAACCAGGTCAGGCTGGAATATTGTGTGTTTTAACATTACCGATGTTCAATTGCCAGAATAGAATTACTTGTCTCCCAGTTAAATGTTGTTGTTTTTAACGCGAGCAGGACGAATAAGCGAGCAGCAGCACCTCAGACGCGAAATGCAACACCTGGAAAGTGTTCTGAGGAGCAATGGTTACTCTACAGATTATAAGTGTAAGAGATCCAAACACTGTGCGAAGTAAGAAATCAGAAAAAAGAAATGTCGGGTACGGCCTTTCTGCCATACATTCCCAGAGTGACGGACAGAATCGTCCGTATATTGCGCAAACACGGCGTAAAGACGATTTTCAAACCGACAAGGAAGGTCAAAGAGTGTCTTAAATCGGGTAAGGAGAAAAGGGACCCACTTGCAATATCGGGAATATACCACTTACCATGCACATGCGGAAAAGTTTACGTCGGAATGACTGGACGATCAATCAACACCAGGATCAAAGAACATAAGGACATTGCAGGTTGGGACAGCTGAAGAAATCGGCCGTGGCGGAGCACGCACTGGATAAGACCGATCACATAAATTTCGCCGACACGGAAGTTCTGGCTGTAGAGAAGCACTATCACACCCGATTGTTCAGAGAAGCTGTAGAAATACAAACACACGCAAACAGTTTCAACAAGAAACAGGAAAGCCTTAACGTACTGCCGCGAACGACCGTCGCAGGTTATAAGAGGAGAACCGCTCCGAAACGATCGCGGAGAAGCCCTCGGACGTTGGCGCGCCAGGTACATATAGTCTGCGGCCGCGAGCTCGGCTCCAGTTCACCACCAGCAATGCAGGGTGAAGCTTTGACAATGCCAGCCACTCGTGCTGGCGAAACGTCAGTGAAATGATCAGATGAACGTCGGCCGAAGAACCTAAGAGAGAAGGCAATAGGCAGTTTGTCAGGTTTGCTATACTACAACTACTGTGTACTACTGAAATCTTTAGTTTCTGTTCAGTATACGGACTTCTTGTAGCAAAGCGTCTCTCGTATTCAGAACAGTTCTGTGAATGACGCATAATACCACTCTCTAGTTTCATTCGAACCAGTGTTTTGATGTAAACATCGAAACTTTCACTTACTATTGAAGCTCTGGAGTTTATCGGCATAATGAGTCTGGAGGCAATATGTAGCAGCTTCCCGCGTAGTTGAGACTGCTGACATACGGTGCTTCGTTGTCTTCTGGCCATAAGAAACGGATAGCGCCTGTTTGATCCGGCAGATTATTGCTTAACCGCTCGTGCACGTACTCCACAACGTCACACAGATTACGTTACTCTTGTGCCGTACGTGTATACAGGAACTTGAAAGAAAAACCATATTTAGCGACGTCTCGTTCGGTTTTGTGTAGTCTGTGTGCTGTGCTTTATTCAGGAACTAAGGACGCATCGGTAGTCAGCAACGGCAGCAAACTTCTGCCAAGTTCTGAATCTCCGTTTCCAGATCAAGACACGCTATCAACTCAGGTCGCCTTTACTAACGAGGCGATGAAGCGATTTGACAAACTGATTTAAATGTTCCGTTTTTTAACTTTCAGTGCTTCGGGAATAGACTGAAACTGCTTTGTCGTCTCTCCCTTCATCCACAGAAAACCCTGTCTTCCTATTTGACAATAGAAAGGAGAAAGCCTTTTACTGGTCTGTAATTCGTCAGTATCAGATAAACGAGCAATTAATATCACGCAGACTGTATAAGTTGTCGCGAAAACATCTCTACGCTGAGAATTGCGTTGTAACTGGGAACGGAATTGCTCGCGACGACATTGTTGCGTCAGGGGCTGTCCGTATTCTTGCCGAGTTGAGCTTGAGTAACAGATCGACATTAGGGCGAAAAACTCCACCGCTTTTTTTTTCCAGGAGCGTATTACTGCCATCGTGCTGCCAGGGAAGGTGTCGATGTCTGCGACACTGTTTCCACACATGCAGACGTAATGAATTCGGCGATTTTCTCTGCACTCAGTCGACGCTAAGACAATGGCTGCTGCCCAGGCTGACAGTGTAGCTGCGGCGTGTCAGATGACAGAAAATGTAAAGCCGTTTTATTACGTGTGCTTCTGTTTGCCGTAACAGAACTGTAAATGGTTTTGTGCATGATACTAGTACGAATTGTTGTAATTAGTTAAGTCAAGTAGAAAATGAAGGAAATGTTAGAAATATGTCGCGCTTCCGAGAATTAACTGTTCCCTACGCTTTAATTGTGATACACGTATTCACGTCTCGTAACATTCCTTCGTATTTTCAATGTGTTTATGTGGGTCGTGCAGGAGTTACATCGTACGCTGTGCCGGAAACTCCTGACCGCCTAAATCAGCACATGAAATGACACGCAGACGAATGACATCTACTCCACAAAAGCCCTATGTAGGGTATTCTGCCGATCGGTGCATGCCTCACGCCATTATAGACAACTGTGACGTCACAACGTCGACATACCTGAGATTAACACCGAGTATTCACCGTATCGACGTACAAACCCTGCAAACCACTGTGAAGTGCATTGGAGAGGGTAACTTGGCACCGTAGCACCTGCCAGAATTTTTTCCCGTTCCAGTCGCATATAATAGATGAGTTCGGTAGCGACACGTCAAGGACGAATAACGTGTCTGTAGTTATCACCTGACGGTCGTCTGTGAAATTCTGTAACCGGGCTTTCACAGGACAGTTTGCGTCTGTCTTCGAGAGTCTGCACACTCAGGTTTTACAACGTTGCCCCACGCGATCTGTCGCGAGTGACAGAAGCCGTCCTTATGAGCTTTCAGAGCCCCCTGTTTGTCCTGACTGGTGCGGCTGCTGCACACTCGAACGGTATTCGAGAACGGGACGCGCGAGCGGCCTGGGGGCTGTCCGCTGTGTGGCCGACCACGGATCCCCAGAGTGTGCTTCTGTTTGCCGTAACAGAACTGTAAATGGTTTTGTGCATGATACTAGTACGAATTGTTGTAATTAGTTACGTCCCCTGTGTGGCCGACCGCGGCTCCCCAGAGTCCTGGGGGCAGTCCTCTGTGTGACCGACCGCGGCTCCCCAGAGTCCTGGGGGCAGTCCCCTGTGTGGCCAACCGCGGCTCCCCAGAGTCCTGGGGGCAGTCCCTGTGTGGCCGACCGCGGCTCCCCAGAGTCCTGGGGGCAGTCCCCTGTGTGGCCGACCGCGGCTCCCCAGTCCTGAGGGCAGTCCCCTGTGTGGCCGTCTGCGGCTCCCCAGAGTCCTGGGGGCAGTCCCCTGTGTGGCCGACCGCGGCTCCCCAGAGTCCTGGGGGCAGTCCCCTGTGTGGCCGACCGCGGCTCCCCAGAGTCCTGGGGGCAGTCCCCTGTGTGGCCGACTGCGGCTCCCCAGAGTCCTGGGGGCAGCCCCTGTGTGGCCGACCGCAGCTCCCCAGTCCTGGGGGCAGTCCCCTGTGTGGCCAACCGCGGCTCCCCAGAGTCGTGGGGGCAGTCCCCTGTGTGGCCGACCGCGGCTCCCCAGAGTCCTGGGGGCAGTCCCCTGTGTGGCCGACCGCGGCTCCCCAGAGTCCTGTGGGCAGTCCCCTGTGTGGCCGACCGCGGCTCCCCAGTCCTGGGGGCAGTCCCCTGTGTGGCCGTCCGCGGCTCCCCAGAGTCCTGGGGGCAGTCCCCTGTGTGGCCGACCGCGGCCCTCCAGAGTCCTGGGGGCAGTCCCCTGTGTGGCCGACCGCGGCTCCCCAGCGTCCTGGGGGCAGTCCCCTGTGTGGCCGACAGCGGCTCCCCAGAGTCCTGGGGGCAGTCCCCTGTGTGGCCAACCGCGGCTCCCCAGAGTCCTGGGGGCAGTCCCCTGTGTGGCCGTCCGTGGCCCTCCAGAGTCCTGGGGGCAGTCCCCTGTGTGGCCGACCGCGGCTCCCCAGAGTCCTGGGGGCAGTCCCCTGTGTGGCCGACTGCGGCTCCCCAGAGTCCTGGGGGCAGTCCCCTGTGTGGCCGACCGCGGCCCTCCAGAGTCCTAGGGGCAGTCCCCTGTGTGGCCGACCGCGGCTCCCCAGAGTCCTGGGGGCAGTCCCCTGTGTGGCCGACCGCGGCTCCCCAGAGTCCTGGGGGCAGTCCCCTGTGTGGCCAACCGCGGCTCCCCAGAGTCCTAGGGGAAGTCCACTGTGTGGCCGTCCGCGGCACTCCAGAGTCCTGGGGGCAGTCCCCTGTGTGGCCGACCGCGGCTCCCCAGAGTCCTGGGGGCAGTACCCTGTGTAGCCGTCCGCGGCTCCCCAGAGTCCTGGGGGCAGTCCCCTGTGTGGCCGACCGCGGCTCCCCAGAATCCTGGGGGCAGTCCCCTGTGTGACCAACCGCGGCTCCCCAGAGTCCTGGGGGCAGTCCCCTGTGTGGCCAACCGCGGCTCCCCAGAGTCCTGGGGGCAGTCCCCTGTGTGGCCGTCCGCGGCCCTCCAGAGTCCTGGGGGCAGTCCCCTGTGTGGCCGACCGCGGCTCCCCAGAGTCCTGGGGGCAGTCCCCTGTGTGGCCGACCGCGGCTCCCCAGAGTCCTGGGGGCAGTCCCCTGTGTGGCCGACCGCGGCTCCCCAGAGTCCTGGGGGCAGTACCCTGTGTGGCCAACCGCGGCTCCCCAGAGTCCTGGGGGCAGTCCCCTGTGTGGCCGACCGCGGCTCCCCAGAGTCCTGGGGGCAGTCCCCAGTGTGGCCGACCGCGGCTCCCCAGAGTCCTGGGGCAGTCCCCTGTGTGGCCGACCGCGGCCCTCCAGAGTCCTGGGGGCAGTCCCCTGTGTGGCCGACCGCGGCTCCCCAGAGTCCTGGGGGCAGTCCCCTGTGTGGCCGACCGCGGCTCCCCAGAGTCCTGGGAGCAGTCCCCTGTGTGGCCGACCGCGGCCCTCCAGAGTCCTGGGGGCAGTCCCCTGTGTGGCCGTCCGCGGCTCCCCAGAGTCCTGGGGGCAGTCCCCTGTGTGGCCGACCGCGGCTCCCCAGAGTCCTGGGGGCAGTCCCCTGTGTGGCCGACCGCGGCTCCCCAGAGTCCTGGGGGCAGTCCCCTGTGTGGCCGACCGCGGCTCCCCAGAGTCCTGGGGGCAGTCCCCTGTGTGGCCGACTGCGGCTCCCCAGAGTCCTGGGGGCAGTCCCCTGTGTGGCCAACCGCGGCTCCCCAGAGTCGTGGGGGCAGTCCCCTGTGTGGCCGACCGCGGCTCCCCAGAGTCCTGGGGGCAGTCCCCTGTGTGGCCGACCGCGGCTCCCCAGAGTCCTGTGGGCAGTCCCCTGTGTGGCCGACCGCGGCTCCCCAGTCCTGGGGGCAGTCCCCTGTGTGGCCGTCCGCGGCTCCCCAGAGTCCTGGGGGCAGTCCCCTGTGTGGCCGACCGCGGCTCTCCAGAGTCCTGGGGGCAGTCCCCTGTGTGGCCGACTGTGGCTCCCCAGAGTCCTGGGGGCAGTCCCCTGTGTGGCCGACCGCGGCTCCCCAGAGTCCTGGGGGCAGTCCCCTGTGTGGCCGACCGCGGCTCCCCAGAGTCCTGGGGGCAGTCCCCTGTGTGACCGTCCGCAGCCCTCCAGAGTCCTGGGGGCAGTCACCTGTGTGGCCGACTGCGGCTCCCCAGAGTCCTGGGGGCAGTCCCCTGTGTGGCCGACCGCGGCTCCCCAGAGTCCTGGGGGCAGTCCCCTGTGTGGCCGACCGCGGCCCTCCAGAGTCCTGGGGGCAGTCCCCTGTGTGGCCGACCGCGGCTCCCCAGAGTCCTGGGGGCAGTCCCCTGTGTCGCCAACCGCGGCTCCCCAGAGTCCTGGGGGCAGTCCCCTGTGTGGCCAACCGCGGCTCCCCAGAGTCCTAGGGGAAGTCCCCTGTGTGGCCGTCCGCGGCCCTCCAGAGTCCTGGGGGCAGTCCCCTGTGTGGCCGACTGCGGCTCCCCAGAGTCCTGGGGGCAGTCCCCTGTGTGGCCGACCGCGGCTCCCCAGAGTCCTGGGGGCAGTCCCCTGTGTGGCCGACCGCGGCCCTCCAGAGTCCTGGGGGCAGTCCCCTGTGTGGCCGACCGCGGCTCCCCAGAGTCCTGGGGGCAGTCCCCTGTGTGGCCGACCGCGGCTCCCCAGAGTCCTGGGGGCAGTCCCCTGTGTGGCCGTCCGCGGCCCTCCAGAGTCCTGGGGGCAGTCACCTGTGTGGCCGACTGCGGCTCCCCAGAGTCCTGGGGGCAGTCCCCTGTGTGGCCGACCGCGGCTCCCCAGAGTCCTGGGGGAAGTCCCCTGTGTGGCCAACCGCGGCTCCCCAGAGTCCTGGGGGCAGTCCCCTGTGTGGCCGTCCGCGGCTCCCCAGAGTCGTGGGGGCAGTCCCCTGTGTGGCCGACCGCGGCTCCCCAGAGTCCTGGGGGCAGTCCCCTGTGTGGCCGACCGCGGCTCTCCAGAGTCCTGGGGGCAGTCCCCTGTGTGGCCGACTGTGGCTCCCCAGAGTCCTGGGGGCAGTCCCCTGTGTCGCCAACCGCGGCTCCCCAGAGTCCTGGGGGCAGTCCCCTGTGTGGCCAACCGCGGCTCCCCAGAGTCCTAGGGGAAGTCCCCTGTGTGGCCGTCCGCGGCCCTCCAGAGTCCTGGGGGCAGTCCCCTGTGTGGCCGTCCGCGGCTCCCCAGAGTCCTGGGGGCAGTCCCCTGTGTGGCCGACCGCGGCTCCCCAGAGTCCTGGGGGCAGTCCCCTGTGTGGCCGACCGCGGCCCTCCAGAGTCCTGGGGGCAGTCCCCTGTGTGGCCGACCGCGGCTCCCCAGAGTCCTGGGGGCAGTCCCCTGTGTCGCCAACCGCGGCTCCCCAGAGTCCTGGGGGCAGTCCCCTGTGTGGCCAACCGCGGCTCCCCAGAGTCCTAGGGGAAGTCCCCTGTGTGGCCGTCCGCGGCCCTCCAGAGTCCTGGGGGCAGTCCCCTGTGTGGCCGACCGCGGCTCCCCAGTGTCCTGGGGGCAGTCCCCTGTGTGGCCGACCGCGGCTCCCCAGAGTCCTGCCTGCGATCCCCCGCGTGCGGCGCGAGTCTACCGGACCGGGCTTCTGCGGTCGCCCCACTCCACGCGCCTACAAACAGCTGCGCGCGGCTGTCTGCGCGAGCTGGCCCACTCACTCCAGCTGTTAGTCGCTGGTACGGCAGTCATACTGTACTTGATAAGTGCACAGTTTTACATTCCTGTACATTTTAAGCGAAGTGACAATCTTTGTACCACTTCGTAATCTTTTCGCGACCTTTTTGAGTACTTCTGGAGTTTTTTGTGATAGTATATCAGTAGCTACAGATCGCCAAAGTCCTCTGACGATGATAGACTTTGGTGACGTCATAACACCGACAGGATAGACTATGGTGAGGTCACAACACCGACGACCGCGAACAGTTTATGAGGAGCGATAGTGCAGTGCCACGTATACTCTACTAATCTTGGCCACCTATTCTTTGCACGGAGGTAATACATTTAGTACTCTGAAAGATTCACTCTCTTAAGACGAAGCCAAATCTTTTTTCGATTTTTCTGTGTCTACCTATCGTTACAATATAGTTCTGCTACACAATGATGGACATCTGTCAGGCCGTTTCTTACGCTCCGGGCTAAAAGCACCAAACGTATACTTTTTGCACCACTTTATTGTTGCCTCGACATGCGGACCGCGTGACCTGTGCTGGCTACATGTCACCATCGCCGTAGCATCTTCCGCCTCGAAATTCTGCTCTAGTCTGCCTCATATTCCAGCTGTGTATTCAAACAATCACTTAGTTTTCTTGACGACTATGTGAAGCGAATAAAAAGTTGTCATCCGTCGTGTTTAAATGCTGCCCATGACGAAGTTGTTCCACGAAACGACGCGATTCGTATGTCTACCTCTTCTTTCAAAGTCGTTGCCCAGTATGGAACAAAAGCACCTGCTTTCCACTCAAAATTATTCCTTGACGTAAGAAAGGTATTCGATACGTTTTCCCCCGACTGCCTAATCAATAAAATAACGATCGTACGGAATATCAGGCCAGCTGTGTGACTGGACTGAAAAGTGTCTAGCAAACAAAACACAGCATGTCGTTCTGAACGGAGAGAAGCCTTCAGACGTAAAAGTAACATCGGGTGTGCCGCAGGGCGGCGTTACAGGACCGTTACTTGTCACACTGCGCACCAAGGACCTAACAGATGTCGTCGGAAGTTGGACGAGGCTTTTCGCGGACGATAGTGTTGCACACAGGCAGGTCGCGACGGCAGAAAACTGCGGCGAAACGCAGGAACGCGTGCGGAGGATGGACGCTTTGTGCAGGGAGTCGCGATGGACCCTCAGCACAAACAAACGCAACGTAACCACACGAAGAGATCCCTTAGTGTGTGATTACTAAACTACAGAACAGTCACTGAAGGCAGTTGCTTACGTAAAATATCTGGGTGTAGGTGTACACAGTGATCTGAAGTGGAACGACCACATAAAATTAATCTGCGTCTACGTCACACACCGTAAGCGGAGGCTGTCTGTGGTACCGCTAACTGATCCCAGCCTTCCCCGTTGTTGTCGCGAAAGGCGCTTGGGAAAAATGATTGTCGGTAATATTGGCCCTAACCTCTCGAATTTCCTCGTTGTGGACACCTATGTGGGAGGAAGTAACGTGTCGACCGATTCTTTCGGAAAGTACCCTCTCCAAATTCAAGTAGGAACCCTCCCCCCCCGCGATGCACAGCGCCTCTCTTGCAGCGCCCGCGTCTGTAGTTTGTTGATCATCTCTGTAACGCTGTCGTGCCGACCGACCGGTCCAGTCACGAAATGCGCCGCTCTCCTTTGGATCTTCTCCGCCTGTTCAATCAGTCCTACCTGGTAATTGTCCCAGAAAGATGAACAATAGTGAAGATTGGGCGACACAAACGCCTTATAAACCTCATGTTTCGTGGCTGATTACATTTCCTTGAAATTCTTCCTGTGACTCTCTATGACATCCGCTTTTCCTACTAATTGGTTTATTTGATCGTTCTATACAAGGTCCCACTCGAAAGTTACTCCTAGATAGTTTCCAGTAGATACTGTTACCAGCAATTTGTCATCAGTAGAGTAGTTGTACAGTAGTGGATCTCCTTTCCAATGTATGTGCAACGTCTTACTTTCTTTACGTTCAGGTTCAACTGGCAGAGCCTGCAGCGTTCACCGACCCTCTGCAGGTCACTCAGCAAATCGGCACTGCCTTCTGGCGTCGCTGCTTCCTTAGAGACAGTCTTAAAGATCTTCCAACTGTAATGCTATGACACGAGGGCTACAAAGGACTTGTTCAGAATGCCACTTTAGTCACACATCCACACACAGAGATTCGGAGTGTAACTCTACCACGGCAGACAGGGGAATGAATTTGCGAAATGTCGTCTGCTTCTAAAACGACTACGGAGACGTGAAAGCATACTCTGGAAAATTGCCGTATATTTCCACTGCTGGCTGCATGTCTCACGCGATTATACACAGTTGTGTAGGCTGGCCGCTCCCACACAATGTAGCGGAATTTGCTTTTAAGCCGAACACGGGGTCGTTCACCCTTGTACTCGGGCCCACGCTGTCCGCTCCATGGGCGGTCACCGGCCGACATAGGCTGGGTCGTCCTCTGAAGGGACCGGCCTCCCGGTGTGTGGTCTACCTCTCTCGAACTAAAAGCTCCAGTGACCGTCGTCTCTGGAATGTATGTGTGTACGCCAGCCTCGAGTATTTCAACCACGGTGCACTTACTTGCTATTTGCATATCGTTTGCATGAATTCATACAACATTGACTAGTTTGGGTTCGAATGAAGCGTCTTGATGTGTGGAATATAATTGTGAGGGCGGAATATGTAAGAAATGGCGGTCAGGAGACCACGACGTCTTACACTGTTTCTGTATCGTTAAATAAGGCGTCTCTATCGTGCTTGTGCCAACGTAATTCGCATCCTTAACACCAATGCACTACTGTAACATTATCTTGGCTTCTCATCTCCATAGAACTGAATTGTAGAGACTGCGCGATTTCGAGCTGCTGATGTGTTGATTCATTTCGCTGTCAACTTTGGCATTCAGGCCGTAGGTCTGACACTATAGTGGTCTGCAACATACTGGTTGCAATGTAAAATAATTTAATGGCAAACTTTCGCAATTTTTTGTACCATGGTTATGTATGGCACACGGACATGTTTCTCGTTTATACCTGCATATGTCGTGAGTATTCCTGTCGGCATGATGTCATATTTTTGTGCTATAAACATGCTGTTTACATCTTGAGGTCACAGGTAACGCTGTTCTTCCAAAGATGTATTTGTAAATTTATTCACAGATAACATAGTTCTTCCCTAGATCTATCATTTTATGTACCCATGATCTTGCTGTGAACATGGATTATCGAAGATGGACTTACAACCTATGCTATTCATCTCTCCCAAATCCACCACACATTTACTACAGTACTGATGTTCATTCCGTGGCTCGATTGTTTACTGACTGGAAAATATATTTTATATTTGCTGCCTGTCTGTCATACACTGAGACGATTTTCCTCTTGTGTACACGTTAGGACATTAATTTCAATAGATCCTTAAGATGACTTCACTTAACGATATCTAGTTATACCCAACATTTCGAATGTGACAGTGACTTAAGGCCAAAATCATGATATTAATATAGAATAAGGAAGTTTTATACAGTATAAGTTATACAGTTATAAGGCGCAAATATCATTCAAAAGCTATGCTCGTCATAGTTTATTGCTGTGTTTCATTTCGGTGAGACTTTACTTACAGCAGTGAGCATCACTTACATGTGACCTCCTGCACGAGCGATATATCACTGGGAATATCGCGAGCAATTATTGCTAGCAATTGTTCGCAGAACACACGCGAGTTTTATGTAGCAATTTTAATCAGTTATTCCAACGCTACTACGTCTGGAACACCTGCTATCGAAAATTATCTGCAGTGATTATTAAAACCTCGTATGTCGACTAACACTCGCTGAAAAACAAGAGTTGAAATGTATTAAAGTTGTTTTGGGATGTTACAGACAGAAAATTGTAACATGTCAACTAAAATAGTGTTCAGATTTAAAATATCTGCTCTTCCTCCTTTTCCGTTGTCTCGGGATCAGTACGTTAATCTGTCAGTGGTATAGGGCTGCGGGATGCTCCTTCCTATTGCCATCCCATCAGCCACCCCTAATTCTTTTGGAGTGAGTGCTGGGGGGCGAAGGCAGTTTCGGCATTTCTAACAAGGGCTCAGGATTACGTCATTGCAGCTATTTTATACTGTACGACATTGTTGTCAGTTAATTTTTCTCAAAATTTCCGTGGGAAAGAACTACTCACTACAAATCAGAGCTATTCGGGCCAAATGTGTGTTTTTGCTAACTCATACGCATATTTATAGCTTAATATCTAGAAACCCATAAGGGAGAGAAAAAAATCGTAGATGCAACTTTGTAGAAAATTTTATGCTCTACAAAATTTATTCAGGCTACTTTAAACGAAATTTCCGCTGGAACGTTTACAGATGGGGAAAAAGATTTTGTCGCAATTTCGGCAGGTTTTTTGAATGTGGGCGCCTGCACACGAGCGCTGCAATGTCGAGACCTTTAATTTTACATCGGTGGTGGAGGGGGGAGGGCGGGGGGTAAGTTCATGCATCATACTAAAAAAACTGGAACTACCGGAATAATTGTGATCGCTGATTCCTAATTGCGCTGGGCTATAGGGTGTTTGGAAGTTGCGCGTTAAAAACTTTTAGGGTTTGTAGAGGGGACCGCGTACATGATATTTTGAATAGGAACCCATGTCCGGGAACGTTCCCTTTCCGTTCTACGACGGTTTCAGTACAGCTGTTTTAACTCACCCACTTCTGCTTGAGGAACTGAATTAGGCGTGACGCAGTACAGTTATTAGCTAACAGTTGGAAAGGAAACGTAACGAAACATCCACTGATCACTTATATTTGTTTGTATTAACATACTACACCCCCGCCTGCACGTCGGTGATTATATACAAGCATCGGAGTTATGCTGTGTTGCATACATGCTGCAGCAACAACCTCATACTGAAACTTTTTGATCGCTAGTTACACCTCGTCTAAAAATATGGAAAGCAAAGAGCTGGCAGTAGAAGCGATTTGCTCCACAGTATCAAAGATGATGAAGCCGTGAAAGTTCTTAAGGTATGCGTTTTAGAGCACGCGTTTACTAAGGCTTCTCTGCTTCGAATGATCGTTGGTGTAATATCCGTGAATATCGAACATTCCTTCTGATACGCCCTGTGCGGTTGCGTCTCTCAGTTATATATTGTAGCGCAAAGACCCAACGCAAACAGCAACCTGGCGGAGTCATTCCAGGCTTTAGAATGCAGTTCGCGGTACCGTTGCACCAACTGGTTGGCACGAACCCGACACCACGGCACCGCAGATATAGTTTCTTTCAGTATAGCGTTTTCGTATTCAGTATGAGATTAATATAAAACTGTCGCCAGCGTCAAAGTAGATGTCATTAAATTCGTACCACGTATTTTCTGATCCGCACATCGGAAAAACCCGAGACAGAAAAGATATTCGAAATGACTAGAAAGGCATGCTGTTATGGCATTGACGAGAACACAACTGACTTTTCTACTCGTTGCGATACGCAATCAGTGGTTGCTGTATTGGTTCTGCCTATGACTGATTGTAATGGATAACAACCCTTCTGGAAGAGGAAGAGAGAGAGAGAGAGAGAGACAGAACACTAAAAGATATCTGGGTTTCAACCACGTAGGTGATTCATACATGCTAGCTGGCATAATACAAATGTCACGAATTACATACGAACATTTCCACACATTTCTCAGCTGATCCGGAGGCAAGTAACTGACACCGCAAAAATTCGCAACTGCGACTGTTCACCATCACAACTGTCTACACTCTCTTAGTGATTAGTGAATTATTCTTGTCTTTGCGCCGAGAAAACTTCCTTGTCCACACTGAAAACTGAAATTCAAATCTCCTGTTGCCGATCTCTTTAAGAGAGAACTAGTAACATCGAATTCTCTTTTTATGAAGGTGTCTATTACACAACAAGCATAACAAGTGCCGAAAAGGAGTAGTTAGGTTTACTATGCGTCAGAGTCACTTTTGTCGACCTTTTCGTCTCTGGGGCACACCAGGCAGCCGACAGGCCCAGATTCACCGACCGGCCGCCGTGTCACACTCAGCTCTTAGCCGTCACCGGATGCGGGTACAGAGGGCCGCTCTCCCAGCCGTTGTCAGTTTTGGTGAGAGGAGCCGCTGCTTCTCACTCAAGTAGCTCCTCACTTGTCCTCACAAGGGCTGAGTGCACCCAGTTTGCCAACAGAACTCGGCAGCCAGGACAGTGGCCCATCCAAGTGCTAACCAATCCCGACAGCGCTTAACTTAGATGATCTGACGGGAACCGGTGCTACCACTGCGGCGAGGTCGTCGGCATGGTATACACCACTATACAATTTCATCACTGTCTGCTACATTTCCCCTCATTCCGTTTACGGTGTTACTTATTGCTTCCTCCGACATATTTCTGTATTTACAAGTACCAAGATTAATGTTCCACACACACGGTGAAACATCCCCTTCGAAAAAATTTATAAATGACAGTGCTGGAAAACCTCTACGTAAAACCTGAACGTGATCAATATTTCTCTCTTTACTTATTCTGATCATCACTGAACTAACACACAATATTGTTAGCGCAACGCAGTCTGTCTTTCAATAATACCCACATAAGAATGGCCCTGACTAACAATAACCTATACCTTTCATGAATCACTTACCTGACAAAAATCTTCGTTACTCGAACTACTGCAATACAAATGGTTCAAATGGCTCTGAGCACTATGGGACCCAACATCTGTGGTCATAAGTCCCCTAGAACTTAGTACTACTTAAACCTAATTAACCTAAGGACATCACACACATCCATGCCCGAGGCAGGATTCGAACCTGCGGCCGTAGCAGTCGCGCGGTTCCTGACTGAGCGCCTAGAACCGCTAGACCACCGCGGCCGGCTACTGCAATACGGTGAGCGCCAATATTGCCAGCTAAATAGAAGATTCTAACTACTGAAGGCACTAACTACTGATAGCCATAGTTAGCAAATGAAAGATTTTGATAGAGAACAAACAACATATTTACCTTAATAGTGATTTTTTTTTTAACTATGTGTCTTAACTGCTGAGATCATCAGTCCCCTAGAACGTTGAACTACATAAACCTAACTAACCTAAGGACAACACGCACATCCATGCCCGAGGTAGGATTCGAACCTGCGACCGTAGCGGTCGCGCAGTTCCAGACTGTAGCGCCTAGAACCGCTCGGCCACCGCGGCTGGCCCTTAATAATGTCCAAAACTCATCATATATATATATATATATATATATATATAAGGAAAATTGTAAGATGTCATGAACTGATATATATATATATATATATATATATATATATATATATATATATATATATATATATATATACACTCCTGGAAATTGAAATAAGAACACCGTGAATTCATTGTCCCAGGAAGGGGAAACTTTATTGACACATTCCTGGGGTCAGATACATCACATGATCACACTGACAGAACCACAGGCACATAGACACAGGCAACAGAGCATGCACAATGTCGGCACTAGTACAGTGTATATCCACCTTTCACAGCAATGCAGGCTGCTATTCTCCCATGGAGACGATCGTAGAGATGCTGGATGTAGTCCTGTGGAACGGCTTGCCATGCCATTTCCACCTGGCGCCTCAGTTGGACCAGCGTTCGTGCTGGACGTGCAGACCGCGTGAGACGACGCTTCATCCAGTCCCAAACATGCTCAATGGGGACAGATCCGGAGATCTTACTGGCCAGGGTAGTTGACTTACACCTTCTAGAGCACGTTGGGTGGCACGGGATACATGCGGACGTGCATTGTCCTGTTGGAACAGCAAGTTCCCTTGCCGGTCTAGGAATGGCAGAACGATGGGTTCGATGACGGTTTGGATGTACCGTTCACTATTCAGTGTCCCCTCGACGATCACCAGTGGTGTACGGCCAGTGTAGGAGATCGCTCCCCACACCATGATGCCGGGTGTTGACCCTGTGTGGCTCGGTCGTATGCAGTCCTGATTGTGGCGCTCACCTGCACGGCGCCAAACACGCATACGACCATCATTGGCACCAAGGCAGAAGCGACTCTCATCGCTGAAGACGACACGTCTCCATTCGTCCCTCCATTCACGCCTGTCGCGACACCACTGGAGGCGGGCTGCACGATGTTGGGGCGTGAGCGGAAGACGGCCTAATGGTGTGCGGGACCGTAGCCCAGCTTCATGGAGACGGTTGCGAATGGTCCTCGCCGATACCCCAGGAGCAACAGTGTCCCTAATTTGCTGGGAAGTGGCGGTGCGGTCCCCTACGGCACTGCGTAAGATCCTACGGTCTTGGCGTGCATCCGTGCGTCGCTGCGGTCCGGTCCCAGGTCGACGGGCACGTGCACCTTCCGCCGACCACTGGCGACAACATCGATGTACTGTGGAGACCTCACGCCCCACGTGTTGAGCAATTCGGCGGTACGTCCACCCGGCCTCCCGCATGCCCACTATACGCCCTCGCTCAAAGTCCGTCAACTGCACATACGGTTCACGTCCACGCTGTCGCGGCATGCTACCAGTGTTAAAGACTGCGATGGAGCTCCGTATGCCACGGCAAACTGGCTGACACTGACGGCGGCGGTGCACAAATGCTGCGCAGCTAGCGCCATTCGACGGCCAACACCGCGGTTCCTGGTGTGTCCGCTGTGCCGTGCGTGTGATCATCGCTTGTACAGCCCTCTCGCAGTGTCCGGAGCAAGTATGGTGGGTCTGACACACCGGTGTCAATGTGTTCTTTTTTCCATTTCCAGGAGTGTATATCAGTTCATGACATCAAGTCTTACAATTTTCCTTTTTCTGGCGGACATACATCCAGATCGTCCGCTCTCAAAACTCCGCCATCTCTCTCCCCACATCTACCACTGCTGGCGGCTCACCTCCAACTGCGCAACGCTACGCGCTGTTCGCTCACATCCATCTGCCCAACACTACAATAGAGAATATTCCAACAATGCAAACCAGGCACAGACTGCACACAACACAGTCAGTGATTTTGATACAGGGCGCTACGTGGCGTTACCAACATAAAAGCCTAAACAGCTTGCTTACGACGGATGATCCTCGTGGAGTCCCAGAAATCACACAGTATGGTACTGTAATGGCCACGTCTCTGTCACTGTCACTGCATATCAGGCCTCGGAAACAAAATTGTTGGCACTATGTCAAGTCTCGAAGGATCAAAAACAGACCGTGTGCCATTCGGCAAGAAACGCCATCTCGTGAAGAAGATGGTGGGGATGGGGGGGGGGGGGGGGTAGGAGGACCGAACCAAACCGACGTGCGCAAGTAGGTACACCCGGTTTCAGCTTTCATTTCTACGTGCGCCAGTTGCGACGACGTGTCGTTTTGGGTGTTCACACGCGCATTTTTACGTGTGTAAACGTGCGCGACCGATGCGTGCCCGTGTAAGCCCTCCTTAATGTACGATTCAATACCTCCCAGCATCCTTAGGAAACTAAAGAAAGACAAATACGGCGTAGTTTTTTAGTTAACGTTGATTTTTACTGCACTACATTCTGTCCCTCTTGTGAACACTGTGTTGTAAGTCAACATACACGATACTACCCGCTCTCGAACCTTATCGCATTTAGAAGTGAAGCTCACTGTCCGCTTGGGGCGCTGCCCTCGCTGTGCATTCCCATCAGATCACCTAAGTTAAGCGCTGTCGGGCTTGGCAAGCACTTCCGTCGATGACTGTCCACTTCTGCCTAGTGCTGTCGGCAAGCGGGCTGCACTCAGCGCTTGTGAGACGAATTGAGGAGCTGCTTGAGTGAGAAGTAGCGGCCCCGGTCACGAAGACTGAGAACGGCCGGGAGAGCGGTGTGCCGACCACGTGGCCCTCCGTATCCACCCACATCTGGTGACGCCTACTGGCTGAGGATGACACGGCGACCGGTCGGTACCATTGGGCGTTCAAAGCCTGTTCGAACGACGTTTGTTGGTATACCATGGGTCACTACTGCAAACATTACAAGAGAACCATTCAACCATTTTCATTGATAATTTCGGCATGTGTAAGTAGTATATATTTTAGGATAAGATATACTGGGCATGTGGCCTCATCTTTGTTAAAATAATAATGCATACTATTTATGCAAATTTAAGTGCTGCATGTTACTACAGTCCCCCACAATGTGTGACTTTATATGTTTTAACAGATCTGATACAGCAAAAAAGCGTTGTATGTACAGCAGCAGTCCTTCCAAATTTTAATTGCATAATGCCATACAATATGACGCAGTTTGTTGCAAATTTAGATTACTCATTTTAAGCAGGACATCTAATATACAGTGGTTTGACCTTTTTATGCACAGAGTTCCACTTTTCTCTTCTCATTCAGTCTATATTGGAAGTATTTTGGAATGAGGTAAATGAATCGTCCGAAACAAGATAAAGCCAGACAGCATTCAACTTTAGAGGAGCAGGAATCGCATCTCACATTAGAGAATGTTTTCTCTGAATAGACGTGCCTCCTAAGACTCTCAATAAATATGAAACTACATCGGTTCACTCGACAATGCTTTCCCAACTTGCTCATTAGCTTCTAGACACTCCTAACTCATGTCTCCTCGCAATCCACTTTCGAACCCAACATCTGCGCCTTCTCTTTCCCTGTTCGAGCGGTCTATAACTTCGCTCGTATTAATTCAGTTGGCGCCACGTTGAAAACCTAAGCTGTACTTGCTTGGACTGAAAATTCCGACACTCGTGTGCGAGGTTACAGGCGCACGTAAACGCACGAGCAAACGCCGCCACACAGGGCAGTTTGTTACCGACTCTCTCGCAGCCTGCAGTCACCAGCTCACGATCTGATGGCAGAGTTACTTATTCTCCATCACGGGGTCCCTGGTTCGATTCCCGGCCGTGTGGCGGATTTTCCCCTCTCGGGACTGGGTGTGAGCATCAGCGACACGTCAGCTGAAGAGACTTGCACGAGGCCATTAATGCTCCACGCGCATTTCATTGTGTTGTGTAACTTACAGGAATTTACCGGTGAATGTCGTTTCCCACTGACTAGTAATCAGCACGAGACTTTACCTTTTGCAGAACGGCCTCTTACAAGTATCCCTTAAAGGTGAGGTTTTGCTCGCTGCACTTTGCACGGTCGCGGTTACTGTGTGCCCGTTCTACAGGAGTAACGTTCACTCAGCCAGCGATGATTTCTTCCTCTACAGTCAGCCCCACACGCCTTCCCTTTTAGAACCCAAGGGTGTTCCTCTGCTGGAAAAGCTGTAATACAACCAGTAGCGATACACGAATCCAACGGCCAGAACAAATGTTTTTCAGTTTCCGGTTAACTGAGCGACCGATTGGAACGTAGTTTGTGAGCGAAAACTCCGATGTACTGGCGCGTGTCTCATACAGAAACACTGCCCATCCCGGGCTAATCGTAACTTCTTCCTTCAACGCTCGCACGCAACCGCAGTCACTCGTAATAGCCGGCTTATGGTAGCTAACCGAACCCCTTACCAACAGGATTACCAAACGGATTATCTGTGACGGAACGCTCCTCCAAATATCGCACAATTTGGCCATTACGAATGTTTGGTTTGCGGTCACTGCTTGTGTAACATGCCAGGCGGATCTTGGTTGTAAAAAAGTCGCTGTTTACATATTAAAATCGAAATTTCGCGTTCTCGTTTTTGTGACAAGTTCGCATGCACTTTGCGGCACTCCTCGGTGAAGTTTAAATCGTTATTCTACAAAATTACCAGAGGTATTCAGACCTCCTTATATCGGCATCCGAAAATGATGATAGCTAAGCTCCCAACTGAATTCTCTTGACTTCACAGAGCCTTTATTTAGCTCACAAAATAACCGTGAACGTACTATCCTCTAATTGGATGATACACATCGTAGCCACTTTGGTACTGGTATCGAACTGCGCAGGCACGCGTATTTCATATATGACCAGTAAAAAGTTGAAAGCTTTTATGAACAATTTAATAAATGAACAATTTTACAAACTCCACAAGTATCAAAATAACTCCCCCTTTAAATAACGGAATTGTCGTAAATTGTTTCTTGTTTCCCAGTCCCATAGAGTGACCTTATTCTACAGTACAAAATTCATCTGAGAGTATAATTCACTTCCAGTGTAGAACCAGAGTTGTCACGCTAATGTGTACTTACGTAATGGATATAACAACATTCATTTACTATCTTACTTTCCGTTCGCAGTACCATTCACATTAATAAACGAATTAACAATAATTAATAACAGTCTCAATAATCACAATAACTGCAGTTTTGTTCTGAAAATATGTTCTCACTAATTGATGATTTCATCGTCCGTAAGAAGCTCTAACACCTTTCGGCCGCAGCTGTAACTACTTGCAACCAGTTACTCGATCAGAGTGCACTTGTCATGCGATAATCACGGCTTACTGTCTGAAACTCTATGCACATCACCGTGTCTTCCTTACCTTACTTTACGGGCTAGAAGACGCACTTTTTTCTCCAAGATTCGGGTGCGTCTTGTACACGAAATTAATATAGACAGTCTGGTGTTTGATTTAAAGTTCCCGCCAGTCTTAAAAATGGCCATATATTCGACATGGCGGGAAAGCTATCTCTATGTGGCAACACCAGATTCAACTAGCAGCAGCGGTGCACCGGTGCGACCAACACGAGCTGCGGGGATTCTCGAACTCGCTAACACCGCCTCCCTGCCGGCCCTCCATCTGACCTGTGGCGCGTCACTGCAGTCTACGGTGCCAGTGAACTTTAAGTGGAGACGACTTTTGCTATCGACATCAGCACAATATTTTTGTTAGTAGCTAGTTTGGTAATGGAAAAAAATAGTAAAAGATATTCACGTTACGTGGGCTGTAAATTGAAAGTAACAGCACATGCAGAAGAACATGGAAACAGAGCAGCCGAATGGCATTTCGGCCCTCCACCAACAGAGAAAAAGCTATTCGCGATTGGTGGGCTAGTAGAGAAGAACTGAAAAAAATGAAGGAAGACTAAATGCGCAAATAGAGGACTGAATGCAATATGGCCAAAACTGTAAGATGACTTCTTGATATCGATTCCAGGACCCCGTCAAAATGGCACTGGAATTAAATACACGGTCGTAAGCTAGCTCTTGAGTGGGGCTTGACAGACTTTCAGGGTGGAACTGGGCGTCGCTGCAGGTTTATGAAGCATCGTGGGCTCTGAATGCGAAATAAAAGCAAAATATGTCAGAAAATAGCACAAGAGTATGAAGAGAAATCATTATCTTTCCATCGCTTTATTATTCAACATCGAACGAAACCCAGTGAGGAATTAAGTCAGCGAAGTATAAAAACGAGTGGACATGAAAAAATGCACTGCACTTTCAAGTTGTGCTGGCGGTACTAAACTTAATCCAGTGACCATTTGCAAGCGCAAAATAATGCCATATCAGATTAGCAGCCATTCGAAAAATTCTGTAAAACAGAAACAGAGATGGGAAAATACAGAGTTTACTGTTATTCTGGGAGGATGTACTTAAAAATTGCAACCTCTTGGCGTCTCGATAAGTAAACCATTTAAAGTGTATGTGAGAGAGGAATGAAACAAATCAATGATGGATGAAACCCAACATACATTCACGGCGAAGGGATCTTGGAAACGACCTACAATCAAACGAGTGTCAGTGGATAAAATAGTGAGAGAAGACATTACTCTTAAATCTTTCAAGAAGTGCGGCGTGAGTAACACTCTCGATGACAGTGAAGACCATCTTATATGAAGAGGATGACAAAGGAGAAGAAAAAGAAGACGAAGAAGAATGTGAAGAAGAAGGAAGCTCAGATTTCGATTTTCAGGGACTTTAATGGTCAGTTCGGTTTTATACACTAAGACATATTTTTAGTCTGGGTTAGCAGTCTGATAACAAAATGTTAAAACTGTACTTTTTCTTAAAAACTGCTTAAAACCGCAGGTGCGTCTTATAGTGCATAGCGTCTTATAGTACGTAAAATATAGGCGCGATATGAAGCGCTACGGATCAACTTCCAGACAAATCAGTCAATGGGGAACATAGGAAACGTGTGTGAAATGCAATATCTACATTTTTTAACGCACCAAATAAGCCACCACAACTCTGACTGAAGAGAAAACCACACAGACGTGACAAGAAAACGTCAAAAGAACAAAAGAGTTTTCCGCCATGGAAGAAACCAGGGCTGCAGTTGTTACCTCCTCTGAGCCACGGATAGCAAGACTTTTCAACACAGCTGCCTACTGGAGAAAAAGTAATTTCATTCGAGTAATATTCGCGTATTAACATGTCTGTCGCAGTGTAAGAAAGTGTTAATCCCTAGACACCACAGTAAATTGTTACGATAGACTCCAAGAAGAATGGCTGCCATAATAAGATAAAACAGCAGCACAAATGTATGGTTCTCATGCATGATGAACTAACTGTGTTATGTTGTTTTTACTGGAGTAAGCCGGAGTTACACAAAGGTGAGGAAAGTCATGCGAGTTCCCGGATTCGATTCCCGGCGGGGTCAGGGATTTTCTCTGCCTCGTGATGACTGGGTGTTGTGTGCTGTCCTTAGGTTAGTTAGGTTTAAGTAGTTCTAAGTTCTAGGGGACTGATGACCGTAGATGTTAAGTCCCATAGTGCTCAGGGCCAAAGTCATGCGATAGCGACATCCAGTTACACGCATAGCGGTAGTATCGCGTACGCAAGGTGCAAAAGGGCGATGCGTTGTCGGAGCTGTCGTTTATACCCAGGTTTATTTATTAAATTATTATTTTGCGTATGACAATACAGCGACAATATTTTATATAAGTACAACAATATGTAAACGAAATGTATAAAACAAAACAATGTGTAAATAGTACATGTGTAAAAAACAAGCAATAGTACAAAAGGATAAAGTACAAACACTCAAGACAAAATAACTACACGTTAAAAGCTTGGCAAGCCTGACTAGAAACTCATTCATATATTTAAAGCTCAATATCTAGATTGCTCAGCCAATCCAAAGCAGAGGGTTCCGCATATATAACCTCAGAGACAGGTCCGGCGTATCTTCTTAAGAGACATTCCTCAGTAATACGGCGGACGTTCGGTTCTGGTGCTCCACAGTCACAGGCTGGTGAGCCGCATAGACCCCACTTGTACTTATATGCATTGCATCTTGCATGGCCCGTTCTGATACGGTTTAATTTAGTCCAGGTACATCTCTTCGGGTCAAAGCCCAGTAATTCCAGAGTAGGATCTTGTTGTTTATTAATTCCAGAATCATTCCAAAAGTGCCGCCATTGATCCTTGATGTCAGGTTGATGTTCTTGTGTATTAATCCATATAGGCTTCCGTGACTTCAAGCGGGTCCATGGTATTTCGTTCAAAACATCATGGATTGGTAGATTCTGTGGGTAATCTGAGTCATGAATTTTTGACCACTCTCTTGCTGCTGCTTCTTGCCTTCTCAATTGTGGAGGTGGGATATTGCTTAGAGTATGCAGCCAAGGGATTGGAGTGGATTTAATAGTACCCGTTATTATCCTCATACACTCGTTCAACTGGACGTCGATTTTCTCAGTATGAGTGCTCGAATGTCAGACAGCAGAGCAATATTCGGCAACATGATATACCAGGGCCATTGCGGCAGTACGTGAGGTGGATGCTTGAGCTCCCCAAGTCGAGCCAGCCAATTTTCTCATGATGTTGTTGCGACTCTTTAGCTTTTGGCTTACGTTTTCTAGATGTTTTTTGTAAGTCAGGGAGTGGTCTAATGTTATGTCAAGGTATTTGAGGTTGAAGTTGTGTTTGACTCTTTGTTGACAGGAGTTCACATTCACTTCCTGGTGGGCCATTTTATTGTTCAAGAGGAAAGCACACACCTCAGTTGGATTAGGGCAGAGTCGCCATTTTTTATAATAGGAATTCAAGGACTCCAGATCTTCTGTGAGTACGTTCGCTCGTTCCTCAAGTGTTTTAGTTTGTACAACTAGTGCCAAATCATCGGCGTAGCAAAATTTCCTGCTGGCTGTATTTGGCAAGTCGCTAATATACAAATTAAAAAGGGTTGGAGCCAACACAGATCCTTAAGGAATGCCATTTTTTATTTTATACGATCTGCTGGTGTTGTGGCCGATGCTCACTTCGAAAGACCTGTTCGTCAGCATGTTGTTCATTAAGGTTGCCAGTTTTAAACTAGGTATGAGTCTCTTGAACTTAAGCATAAGACCCTGCAGCCACACAGTGTCGTATGCCGACGACAGATCAACAAAAGCTACCCTTGACTTCATCCTGTTCATGAATCCGCTTTCTATATATGATGTTAGGGCTAAAACCAGTTCGCAGCAGCTGCGCTTGTTTCTGAAACCTGCCTGATATGGAGGGGTTATTCCATCCACGATGTCCTGATTTCTACTAAGTATCAGGCGTTCCAACAACTTAAAGCATACACTCAAGAGGGTGATGGGGCGGTAGCTAGTTGGATCTTCTGGTAGCTTTCCAGGTTTAATGATTGCTAGCGTGCGGGCTATTTTAAATTGTGGTGGGACTATTCCAGTGTTTAAAATGTTGCCGTAAAAGTTTCTTAACCACACTTTTCCATTAGGTCCTAGGTGTTTTATAAATTCTGGGAATATACCGTCCAATCCCGCCGCTTTTAAGGTCTTTATCGCACCCTTGATTTCCTCTTCGTTAAATGGTGACGAAAGCGATGTATCGTCATTCGGAGTTTTATCAGGTTCTTGTAGTTCTTCTTTAGTTTCTGCTTCAGTTGTTGGATCAAGAGGGTTTTTCTCAGCACGCGCCTTTATGTGCAATGCCATCTCCTTGGTTTCATTTTAGGTTCCTAGTGGCGTGCTGAAGAGGAGTTACAAAGTTTCCTCAATAATGACTAGGCTTTTCTGCTGGAATGTGTAAAATTCAACTGGGACGTGAGTTCCTGCCACTTGTGTTTTCTGTGTGTGTTTAGTCCCTCTAATATTTGTCCACCGATTTCAGGGTTTACTGTTTATTGGTATTTATCATAAAGTTTATAAATATTATTGTCCCAGCAAGGAATATACTGTTGTCTAACTCCGTGTGGTATGTTCCTTTTGGCTGCAGCGATGACGACTCCAGTAAATCGTTTATAGTTTTCTTGCTGTGGGGTAATCCAGCGCAAATTTTGATCAACTTCTTGAGCATATTTTGCCCAATTAGCTTTCTTAAAGTTCCATCGCGGTTTATTGATACATTTTACTACTGGGATTTGGAGGCCTATGTTAAGTACATCTACATCTACATGATTACTCTGCACATTTAAGTGCTTGGCAGAGGGTTCATCGAACCACAATCATACTACCTCCCTACCATTCCACTCCCGAACAGCGCGCGGGAAAAACGAAAACCTAAACCTTTCTGTTCGAGCTCTGATTTTTCTTATTTTATTTTGATGATCATTCCTACCTATGTAGGTTGGGCTCAACAAAATATTTTCGCATTCAGAAGAGAAAGTTGGTGATCGAAATTTCGTAAATAGATCTCGCCGCGACGAAAAACGTCTTTCCTTTAATGACTTCCATCCCAACTCGCGTATCATATCTGCCACACTCTCTCCCCTACTACGTGATAATACAAAACGAGCTGCCCTTTTTTGCACTCTTTTGATGTCCTCCGTCAATCCTACCTGGTAGGCATCCCACACCGAGCAGCAATATTCTAACAGAGGACGAACGAGTGTAGTGTAAGCTGTCTCTTTAGTGGACTTGTTGCATCTTCTAAGTGTCCTGCCAATGAAACGCAGCCTTTGGCTCGCCTTCCCCACAATGTTATCTATGTGGTCTTTCCAACTGAAGTTGTTCGTAATTTTAACACCCAGGTACTTAGCTGAATTGACAGCCTTGAGAATTGTACTATTTATCGAGTAATCGAATTCCAACGGATTTCTTTTGGAACTCGTGTGGATCACCTCACACTTTTCGTTATTTAGCGTCAACTGCCACCTGCCACACCATACAGCAATCTTTTCTAAATCGCTTTGCAACTGGTACTGGTCTCCGAATCATGAATCCAGTCGCACAACTGAGACGATACCCCATAGGCCCGCAGCTTGATTAGAAGTCGCTTGTGAGGAACGGTATCAAAAGCTTTCCGGAAATTTAGAAACACGGAATCAACTTGAGATCCCCTGTCGATAGCGGCCATTACTTCGTGCGAATAAAGAGCTAGCTGCGTTGCACAAGAACGATATTTTCTGAAACCGTGCTGATTACGTATCAATAGATCGTTCCCTTCGAGGTAATTCATAATGGCTGAATACAGTATATGCTCCAGAACCCCACTGCAAACCGACGTCAATGATATAGGTCTGTAGTTCGATGGATTACTCCTACTACCCTTCTTAAACACTGGTGCGACCTGCGCAATTTTCCAATCTGCAGGTACAGATCTATCGGTGAGCGAGCGGTTGTATATGATTGCTAAGTAGGGAGCTATTGTATCAGCGTAATCTGAAAGGAACCTAATTGGTATACAATCTGGACCTGAAGACTTGCCCGTATCAAGCGATTTGAGTTGCTTCGCATCCCCTAAGGTATCTACTTCTAAGAAACTCATGCTAGCAGCTGTTCGTGTTTCAAATTCTGGAATATTCCATTCGTCTTCCCTCGTGAAGGAATTTCGGAAAACTGCGTTCAATAACTCCGCTTTAGCGGCACAGTCGTCGGTAACAGTACCATCGGCACTGCGCAGCGAAGATATTGACTGCGTCTTTCCGCTTGTGTACTTTACATACGACCAGAATTTCTTCGGATATTCTACCAAATTTCGAGACAATGTTTCGTTGTGGAACCTATTAAAGGCATCTCGCATTGAAGTCCGTGCCAAATTTCGCGCGTCTGTAAATTTTAGCCAATCTTCGGGATTTCGCGTTCTTCTGAACTTTGCATGCTTCTTCCGTTGCCTCTGCAACAGCGTTCGGACCTGTTTTGTGTACCATGGGGGATCAATTCCATCTATTACCAATTTATGAGGTATGAATCTCTCAATTGCTGTTGCTACTATATCTTTGAATTTGAGCCACATCTCGTCTACATTTGCATAGTCAGTTCGGAAGGAATGGAGATTGTCTCTTAGGAGGGCTTCTAGTGACACTTTATCCGCTTTTTTAAATAAAATTATTTTGCGTTTGTTTCTGGTGGATTTGGAAGAAACGGTATTGAGCCTAGCTACAACGACCTTGTGATCACTAATCCCTGTATCAGTCATGACGCTCTCTATTAGCTCTGGATTGTTTGTGGGTAAGAGGTCAAGTGTGTTTTCGCAACCGTTTACAATTCGCGTGGGTTCGTGGACTAACTGCTCGAAATAATTTTCGGAGAAAGCATTTAGGACAATCTCGGAAGATGTTTTATGCCTACCACCGGTTTTGAACAAGTATTTTTGCCAACATATCGAGGGAAGGTTGAAGTCCCCACCAACTATAACCGAATGAGTGGGGTATTTATTTGTTACGTGACTCAAATTTTCTCTGAACTGTTCAGCAACTGTATCATCGGAGTCTGGGGATCGGAAGAAGGAGCCTATCATTAACTTAGTTCGACTGTTAAGTATAACCTCCCCCATACCAATTCGCACGGAGTATCTACTTCGACTTCACTACAAGATAAACCACTACTGACAGCACAAACACTCCACCACCAATTCTGCCTAATCTATCTTTCCTGTACACCGTCTGAGACTTCGTAAAAATTTCTGCAGAACTTATTTCAGGATTTAGCCAGCTTTCTGTACCTATAACGATTTCAGCTTCTGTGCTTTCTATTAGTGCTTGAAGCTCAGGGGGTTTCCCAGCACAAGTACAACAATTTACAACTACAATTCCGACTGTTGATCCAAGCACGTCCTGTATTTGCCATGCACCCTTTGAGATTGCAGCCCACCCCGTACTTTCCCGAGGCCTTCTAACCTAAAAAACCGCCCAGTCCACGCCACACAGCCTCCGCTACCCGTGTAGCCGCCAGCTGAGTGTAGTGAACTTCTGACCTATTCAGCGGAACCCGAAACCCCACCACGCTATGGCGCAAGTCGAGGAATCTGCAGCCAACATGGTCGCAAATTGCTGAGCCTCTGATTCAGACCCTCCACCCGGCTCTGCACCAAAGGTCCGCAGTCGGTTCTGTTAACGATGCTGCAGGTGGTGAGCTCTGCCTTCATCGCGTAAGGAAGACCGGCAACCTTCACCAAATCAGATAGGCGCTGGAATCCAGGGTGGGACGATGTTGGCTCTTTGGAAAATGTTTCAGGACTCTTTTTGTACGGTGTAGTGGGACTCTATCCTGATCAGTGGACACAATGCAGAGATCAGGATTGATATCTGTTTGCCATCAGGCCGATTGGAATGTCTTAGGGTCCTTGGCATCGTATATGACGTACATGTCTTGTGCTTCAATCCACTCAGACAGAGTTTCTCCGTTTTCGTCGACGTTGCCATACCCCCAGAGAGTGTGACGGCTATTAAAATCCCCCACATACACGCAGGGGTTGGGCAGTACTGGTGAAGCTGGTGTTGGCCAGTTACTTTGTGGGTGCTTATAAACGGCTGCTATGGTCATTCCATTAAGTTCAATAGGAATTATTTCTATGTCATTAATTTCTTGGCATATCACCTCTTTGTACCCAGAAATGTTGTTACCAAGATACAGAGCGGATCCATGAATGTTCGATGGCAGTGCTGCGACCATCCTGTAGCCTGGAATGGTGCATGCTGTTATGCGCTCCTGCACTTGATGAGTTTCTTGGAGTGCTATGATCTCGATTTTATGATCGTTAGCCAGCTTGCTTATGTAGTCACATTTATCCCTTGTCAGGCTTTCTACATTAATTTGCAGAACATGGACGATGGGTCCAATATCTTTAGTCTGTTGGCTCTTAGAAGAGCCTTTCTCGATGGTAGCATTCTTCTTTTTCTTGTTTTGTCGCTGTGTGCGGCCGTGAGAGATCAATGATCTAGTTCGCCCGCCATTTGTGTAGACTTTCTGCCGTGCTGCTATCGCAGTCCGTTGCCCAGGGTGCGCCATCTCGGAGGTTGTCTACACATCGCACCCCTATACCCAGGTGAATCGTGTGGAAAGGTTTCCGACGTGATTGTGGCTGCACGGCGGGGATTAATAGGCTTCGAACGCGGGTTGGTAGTTGGAGCCTGACACGTGCGACATTCCGTTCTCGAAGTCGTCAGGGAATTCAATGTGCCAGGACCCACGGTGTCAACAGTGTGCCGAGGGTGCCACGTTCCAGGCGTCGCCTCCCTCTCAACCACGGACAGCGCAGGAGCCGCCGGCCTTCACTTAACGACCGAGAGCAGCAGTACTTGTGTAGAGTTGTCAGTGCTGACAGACAGGCAATACTGCGTGAAGTAACAGCAGAAATCAGTGTGCGAGTTAACGATGGACGTATCCATCAGTTTGAAGTATTTCTGGATGTGTAGAGGCATAGAGCGTTTGTAAAGAGTTTTTGGTACGGGTCATTCGTCGAGCGAGCGGTTTTATATGACTGTTACGTGCGGAGCTATTGTATGAGCAACCTCTCGAAAGGAACCTGACTGGCCAAGCGGTCTCAGGCGCTGCAGTCATGGACTGCTGCTGATCCCGGCGGAGGTTCGAGTCCTGCCAGGGGGCATGTGTTGAAAGGTGGCTACACTGAGCCACAGCGCCAGAGATCGCGCCAGAGAGTTTTGTTCCGCCGCCTCCACTGGCAGTGATTATTGAGAGCTCGTAGTGGGAGTTCTTGCCGAGAAGTGGTAGGGAGTGCTTGTCGTGAAATCGGAGTGGAGAGTTGTTGAGATGTCGTAGTAGTGAGTGCCTGTTCCATGTTTTATGCAGTTGTTTGATGGGAGAGACACCAGATGTTGTTCTAATGGAGATATTGTAATGATCAGAGTGATTTTCGTCAATATATATGGAGGTAAAAAAATTTTGCTTTGTTTTCATTATTTCAGTGTCTTAAATAATGCGTCATCACAGGTTCAGTCAACAAAGCATCTGGCTTGTGTTCTTGTATTAGAGTGTAATTCTAGTTTCCTTACGCAATTATGGTATTTCTATTTTTTTAATTACTTCAATATAATGGTACTTAAAATTTCTTGTCTTTTTCAAGAAGAACCGTGCCAGATGTGTACGTTGAGTCATACTTCCACACACAGAACAGTTATACTTGTGCTTTGTTATTTCGTAGGTTTTATAGTTGCTGGGGACTTAATTAATTAAGTGTGTTAAAGGAAATTTTCCTTCATTCTTTGTTGTTGTTCTATGCAGTCAGATTGCGTAATAATACTAGTCAGGGCCAGCCGTTTACGAGACTTCGTAATCGGACATACAGCTACAGTGACGAAAATTAAAAATCATTTTCATTTTTTTTAATTAAGCCCCCATGCACGTGGCGACCGCTGCCAGGATCGTCCCTTGGAATTCTTCTGATTGTACAAATAGCAGACAGTTGTATTGTTGTAGTAATTTGTAGTTTAGTAATAGTAGTCTATATTGCATGTGTAGATTGGTAATTGTCATTCTTCTATTGTTCGTTAATCGTATTTGAGGGAAGCATTCCGTGTGAATGATATTGTTGGTGCTAAAGTGTCATTGTGTGTAATTTTCATATAGTGACGAGTTTTGTATGTTTTGTAAATGATTACGCGATCGATGAAGAAGGCAAAAATGATGGATAGTCAGAATGACGAAATTGTTGACATGGCGAATTCGCGAACACAGGAGAACGGTATGATGAATAATGAAGTGGAAAACAATTTAATAAGTCGGTAAAATAGTCCGGAACCATTTCAAAATTTTTCTCAATCAGAAAATTCACAGAATAAGAGATTAACGACAGAAGATATGCAGCAGTTGATGGGTGCTATATTAAATTTGGGAGCATGCATGGAAACACAGTTTAGATCTGAATTAAAAACACAGATGGAAACAATTAAAACCGAGATGGGAACTTTGAGATCTGAATTAAAAACTGATATGGGAATAATGGAAACACAGTCTAGATCTGAATTAAAAACAGATAGGGGAACAATGGAAACACGGTTAGACTCACTGGGATCACTGTTGGGATCTGAATTAAAAACAGTGGGATCACAAATAGGAACAATTAAAACAGAGATGGAAACAATGGAAACACGGTTAGATTCACGAATAGGGACATGTTTCAAAAACATGAAAGATGAATTAAAGAAAGAAATTAGAGAAGAAGTACAACCGATTTTGAATTCTCACAATAATAGATTATTTGCAGTAGAAATTAGACAAAAGGAACAGGATAGAGAACAGGAAGAAAGAGATCGCGTGATAGTACAAAAATTTTCAGATTTAAATTTACAACGTGCACACGATAAGGAACAAATATTTGAGAGAATCGAGGAATCCGTACCAAATGACAGAATAAATAATCTAACACAACAATATGAACAGTTAACTACTAAATGCGTCAATACTGAAACGTGAGTCGCGACACTTACAGAAGACGTAAATAAACAGAAAGAACAAATAGGTGATTTATCGGAAAGAGTTGAGGAGATTTCAGATAAATTGACAAGTCTTAGCTTAAATGGGGATAGAGATTCAGATGATACAGCTCCATTACCATTCGCAGAAACTGAAGAGTACCAGAGCATAAATAAACATGTTGAAATTCAGGGAAAATTTAATGAACGCGTTAAAAGGGAAGTGGAGGCATTACGAAAGCAAGTCAAACAAATTGAAGGCGAGATCATGGGAAAAGATAGCAGGAGAAATTTAGAATCACAGATAGCAGAAGGGTTTGAAGAAAGTAATTTGTTTCATTTACGGGATGCAACAAGAGAGCGCCAGGCGCGCGACCTTGACAATAATCGACATTCGGACTGGGACAGACGCGGTAGGTCTTTGTCGCCACGAGGCGAAAACTTTGACTATAAACACTTTTTGACTGTTCGGAAATTTAAGATCTTCCGCAATTCTAAGAATGACATACATCCATGTTCATGGTTAGATCAATTTATGTACGCACTTCCACCAAATTAGCCACTAAGTCACAAATTGGAATTTATGTGTGGATATTTAGAAAACGAACCGGCGACGCGGATGCGCGCACTCATTAGAGATTGTAATAATCTGAATGATTTTTATCATGCATTTCTATCGGCATATTGGTCCGAAAACACGCAAGACAGAGTCAAACACAGGCTTATCATGCAGCGCAGCGTAATTTCAAACAGTCTGAGTTCCGCACGCCAGCGGAATATTTTGAAGACATGATTCGAAAGAATCAGTTCCTTTCCAACCCTTATAGCCCGACTGAAATAATTCGCATTTGTTTAACTAAGCTGCCACAATCTATAAGACAAATTGCTTTAGCCGGAAGATGTAAAGACGACATTGAGACTTTTAAGACTTTGCTACAAGAACTTGAGTATGACAACGACGACGGGACTTCTTGTAATTTTTTCAGTAACAGTAATTACAATAGATTTTCAGAGAAAAGGGATAGTGATCGGAACGGGCGTTATATGGGTAATGTTGAGAATGACAGACGTAACAGACAGGACAATAGATACCAGCCTTATGACAATAACAGACGTTCTAACAGAAGTTACACAAACAATTATAATAACGGTAATTCCTACCGGAATGATCAATCATACGGAAACAGTAATCGGTATCATCAAGACAGAAATTATTCATACAGCAATAGAAATTCTTTCTACAGAAATAACCAGGGTAGTAGATACAACAATAATTTCAGAAGTGATAGTCGAAATTACACAAGAAGTAGTTATGCAGACAGACAGGAAAACAGAAATTTTAATAACAGACACAACCAAGAATTTGCATCTAACAGACAGGAAGGACCTAATTGGCATCCTCCACGTGACAGAACTTCAGAGAGACAAGTGCAAATCGTAGAAATTGATCCGCTAAATGACGGGAATAATCAAAGACGTGACGCAAACAATCGACAATGACTTGTAGCTTCGGCTTCTGGCAGCAATATAGACGGTTCAGAAAGTAATGACACTACGACTTTACACTACGTACGCCTGGAAGACATGAGAGACATTTTGCTAGACGAAAAGGAAAATAATGTAGACGCATTTTTACATCCTGTTATTGAAGTATGTGTGGGTAAGAATAAGTTCACTGCAGTTTTAGATTCTGGGAGCCCACTGAATGTCATTAGTGAATCAGTTTTTCGTATATGTGTAAGAACTATTGCTTGTCCTGTGTTACCTGTTTCTAAAACTACAATTCGAGGCGCTATTTCTGGAAAAAGTGTGGAAGTTAAACAACAGACTAACCTAAATTTCATTTGTCAAGGATACGAATTTTCTGTTAATTTTATTATTGTTCCATTACTCAGTACACAAATTATATTAGGAATGGAGTTTCTTAACGCACATAAAGCGATTTTGAACTTTAAAGAAGGAAGTGTGAATTTGACTGTTGCCGGAATGCCGAAATGTTTGAAATTTTTTGAGTGTTTAGCAAGATCTGAATCAGATACAAAATGTTTAAGGTTTCTTACTTCTGATGTTTTCGTTGAGCATTATGACGACAGTGTGTTTATTCATGACAATGACAATAGATACAGAGACGCGATGGATGATATAATTAATAGCGAAGAATTAATTAATGAAAAGGTTAAGAAAGCTGAAGTGCCAGATGACGTTGCAAGAGAAGAGCTGCACCACATTTTGACGTCACATGCTACAGTGTTTAGTCATCATACAGGAACTATACAAGGCTTACAATATTTATTTAAAGTAAAAGAACACACACCATTTCGCGGGAAAACGTACGCTATTCCTTTGGCTTACAGAGACAAGGTTAAGAATGAACTTCAATATATGTTAGATCAGGGCATTATTGAGCCAGCAGTCAGTCCTTATACCAGCCCATTGCATGTCGTTCGTAAAAAGGATGGGTCGATTCGTTTGGTTCTGGATTCCAGACAGGTAAATAATATTATTATTCCTGAAACTGACCGCCCACAAAATTTAGATGAACTTCCTCAACATTTCCATGGAATTAAAGTTTTATCCACGATTGATATGCGCGCAAGTTTTTGGCAAATAGAACTCCACCCTGATTGTAGAAAATACACTGCCTTTTTAGCCTTTGGTAATTGTTACCAGTGTTCGGAAATTACCGTTTGGACTTACTGTATCTTCTGCAGCATTCATTCGTAGTTTAAACGAAATTTTACCTGTTTATCTTCGTGACAATATTACTTCATATGTTGACGACATTCTTATTGCTAAACGTTCTTGGAGTGAGCATAACAAAATTTTGGATTCATTATTACGTATTTTTGCAAGAGTTGGCATTACAGTGAACTTGGAAAAATCTGAATTTGGTCGTTCTCAGGTGAAATTTCTCGGTCACATTATTTCTACAGAAGGTATTCTTCCTGATCCAGAGAAACTAGATGCTATTCATAATTATGCTGTTCCTACTACAAAACGTGATGTTCGTAGTTTCCTTGGTGTCTGTAATTTTCTTAGACGCTTTGTTAAATTAGATGATTTGGCCACACCTCGTTTATGTGAACTATCTGGAAAGAAATCTAATTTGTGTTGGGATGAGGACGCTCAGTCAGAATTTGAACAACTCCGTGATGCTTTAGTTGCTGCTCCACTTCTTTCACATCCGGATTTATCCAAAGATTTTTGTTTGGCAACGGACTCATCATACAAAGGCCTAGGTGCACATTTATTTCAAGAGATAGAAGAAAACGGCGTTGTAGTACAGAAGACTATTGCATTTGGAAGTAGTGTCCTCTCTAAATCAGAAAAGAATTATTCGATTACGGAACTTGAAGCTTTGGCTGTTGTTTGGGCTTTCACAAAATTTCGCACATTTTTGTTTGGCAGACATACTAAGGTTTACACCGATCATCGAGCTCTGGAATTTCTTATGTCAACAAAATTAACTCATGGTAGATTGTCACGATGGGCGCTGTACCTACAGGAATTTGATTTTAGTATTGTTTACATACAAGGTTCTTCAAATATTATTGCTGATGCTTTATCACGTGCACCTATGGGTTTGAAACAAAGTGCCGAAGAGGACTGCAAAGGAAACAATTATTGTTTGATGTATATTCAAGGTGTTGCGTTTGAGAATTTTATTTCTTCTTCGCTCCAGGACATCGCTAAGGAGCAAAATAAGGACCCAATCTGGAAGGACATTAAGGAGAAGTGGAGGAGAAAGGAAAGCGTAGCGATTAGACAGCATTATTTAGTTCGCAATGATATTCTTTTTAAACTAAAATCGGTCGACGACTCTGTTTGGTTAGTTTGTATTCCTGATGAGTGGGTCAATAAATTGATTTGGTACACACATTTCAGTTATGCTCACTTTGGTCCCAGAAAATGCTTTCATAAATTACGAGAAAATTGCTACTTCAGTAATATGGAAAAACATATTCGATCTGTTCTTGCGAAATGCAAATTATGTCAAAAGGCTAAGCCGCCAACTGTTTCTCACAGAGCACCGTTGTTTCCTGTCATTCCAGCGAAATTAAAGGACATGGCTGCAGTCGATTTGTTCGGTCCAGTGGTTCGTTCTACTAATGGTTTTGCGTACATTTTCGTAGCAGTGGAGTTGACATCAAAATATGTGTGTTTTACACTTTTACGCAAAGCAACAGCTCGTTCAGTATCTAATACCTTCACCAAACATTTTCTTAAAGAAGTGGGTCATGTTGATAAGGTTATATCAGATAATGGATCACAGTTTCGCTCTAAAATTTGGCTTTGTACTCTACGGCGTCGTAAGATTAAACCAATTTTCATTTCACTTTTTCACCCTCAATCTAATGCTTCAGAGAGATGGATGAAGGAAATCAATAAATTGTGCCGTCTTTATTGTCATCAAAATCACTGAACTTGGGATAAGTATCTTCATATTTTTCAAAACATTCTGAATGAACTCCCTAATGATTCAACTTCTTTACCGCCTATACTGATATTAAAAAATAAAGTACCAACAAATCGCATCTCTGAAATCGTTCCTTTTCCGCCTTCACGAAAACTGCGGCATTGTGAAGTTGTGAATCTGGCTCTGCAAAATATTGCATCTGCGGCTGCTAGAAGAGAGAAATCAGCTAAGCATCCTGGTCGTTTAAAAACTTTTTCAGTTGGTCAAAAGGTGTTAATTAAATCTCATCGTTTGTCTCACAAAGGAAAAGGCTTGTGTCGCAAATTTTTTCTGCTTTATAACGGTCCATATAGGATTCGCAAAATTATTCATGATAACACTGTTGAAGTAGAAACTCTTAAATCTCGGCGCTCTAAAGGAATACATCACATATCCAACGTTAAAATTTTTGTGGAATGACATACTTTTGAGAAACGAACAGCTATATGTAAACATGCGGAGAGTACAAGGATACCGCGCTGTGTTTCGGCGGCGGCACATACTCAAAGCAACAGTGAAGTCTGCGCACCGTACAGGGCAGTCGTTGACCGCAAACAATTACTTCCTACGTCACGCGTTCCTACAGCTGATCGAGCGCTCAGTGCGAGTACACTGACAGCCGTAAACAAATACACAATCTAATTTCTCCGAATAAATTCTGTATAAAGCTATGGTGACTTTATAAATTATGTTATTAACGTTCAGTATTTTTCAGGATACAGTTGTATAAAATGTTTAAGACCTTCAGGTAGATTCTGCGTGTGTCCGACGTTTAGACGACTTGCTATGGAGAAAATTTCAGGAAGAATGTAATTTCGAAGATGAAACTAATAAAGTAAAAAGGTAACGATTAATTGAGTTTATTTTTCAGGCAACATATTTCCACTTAGGTACGTACTTTAGACGTAATTTGCTGCTCGCGATTACGTGATTCATACTTTGTGCTAAATTTCATGTTCTATGAATGTACTTGTGAATCGACGTGCTTGCGCACATTTACTGATTTTGACAATGATTGATTAATGAACAGGGTTGTTATTTGTATATATATGCATCGCTTGGCTGCACTGCTTTTTCACTGATGTTATTTTTTTAATTATGTGCCTGCTGTGCTTATTTATTTAAATTATAATTGTCACCTGATTAATTGTGCTGACTGTGGTTATGTATGTAGGTTATACTTTGTGATTTATCTGCTTGCGCCTTCATGTTTACTTATTAAGATTACATATGAACATTTATTTGCTTATGTCGATGTGATGATAATGACCTGTTTATTGTGTAAGGTATATATTTGCTGCTTTGCGTATGGATTGCATATTTACACATTTCTGTTTGTTGTCATAACTACTCTTTAATTTAGTGTATAGAAATGCTGATATACTGTGTACGAACATGGAGTTTAGGTCACACTATGGTATTAATTACAGATTGTTCGCTTGGCAGAGCCTCGTTGTAGGAACTGTTCTGCATCCACTTGTTGACATTCTGTTCTCCACCGGTATATTTACTCGCTAATGCATGTTTTGCTTACGCTCAGTGCTTTATATTTTAACATAAGAAAATGAACTGCAGTAATTCGACGAACGACATTGGTACAAGAAACTTCATAGAAGTCACATGAGCTGGAGGTTTTATGGAAGCTGTATAAATTTATGCTGATAGGAAGGAAGCTAACGACATGACATACCAACACTAGGTTTAGACCATTGACAGCTATTACACTGCATTTTTCGTGAGCAATTGAAATTGCAAGTGACACTTGACACAAGAAATACTCCATATGTTTGCTTCTGCCATAATTTTTGAAGTGGTGTACACACTGTGAAATATTATGATCATTCACACTCCGTAATCGTACTTAATTACTGAGAGTTCTTCGAACTAAAGGCTGTTAGAGGTCATGTATGCATTTCTTTTATTTTATGATGGACAAGGTAACCAACATGTATTTTATAATTCATAATGAGTAGAAGATTTGGGTCAGATGGATTACACAGAGGTTGTGTGTGGACATTGTGTCTTCGGATTGCATGCGATGATGAATTGAAGTTTGCACTAGGATTTTATCTGTACTTGTTCGAGGAGACTGACTAGAAGGAAGAGTTGTTATGGAAGTGAAATGATATTGGTGCTGAGGTTTATATGTATCGACGTATTGAAGAGGTATTATTGAGGTATTGTTGAGGTATTGAGATTGTGTGAAGTTGATGATTATTGGAGCTTTAGTGGACAAGAGGTAAGGTAAATGATATTGATGATAAGGTTTATATGTATCGACGTAAGAGGTATTATTGAAGTATTGAGATTAGGTGATGCTGATGATTATTGGAGTTTTGGTGGATAAGAGGTAAAGTAAGTGAGGAGCATATTTTTTTTTTGTTGGTTTATATGGAACAAGGAGGATGAAGATGGCAGACTAGAACACTCAAGTAGAAGGAAGATTGTCTACACACACACTTTGTTAAAATCACTAAGCAGTATACACCTTTTTTTTGGAGAGATGAAGTAATTGCATATCTTGGCACACTGACAGTTGTTCAGCAACCGTACATTTGATCTGGCTTGGCAAACATTGGTCCTGACATGGTGACTATGACGTTGACTAACTATTATTGACTGTTATACATTGCTGTCACTACTACTTGATACACATGATGAACATCAAATATTGACAGAATTGCATTTACACAGTTAACACTATTCAATTACACAGTAGCACTAATGTGGATGAAAGATGAGTGAGTGTGTTTTGTGTGTTTTCTTTTCCTATCTCCTAAATATTATTTTACTTGTTTGTTGTGGCTTGCACTGACACCCATAAATATTATAGGTTTACTGACATTGGTGTATTGTAATAGTTAATATGACAATTATCTGATATCATTTGTGTGTTTATTATAATTTGTATGTTTAGTGTAAGAGCATTGATAATAATGTGCATTCAAACTGTTGTTCACACCTGCACCTGTTCAACATTGATGTGGGACACTTAGAAATGTTTAATTACTGCTGATGAACTGTGTGATTAGTGATAGTGAATATTATGGACTGTTACTTGCACTTTTTCTACATGACTGGTGCCACTAGGACATGTTTAATTTCTGCTGATAAACTCTGATTAATAGTGTGATTAGTGATAGTGAATATTATGGACTGTTACCTGCACTTGTTCAACATTACTGGGTGCCACTGATGGACTGCTTCTGCTGAAATGGTGTCACTTGTTGCTGTAGCACCTGTTCAACATTGCTGGGTGCCATTCATGGAACTGCTTTTACTGAAATGATGTCACTTGTTGCTGTCTGCACCTGCTCAACATGGCTGGGTGCCACTGATGAACTGCTTCTACTGAAAAGATGTCACTTGTTGGTGTCTGCACCTGCTTAACATTACTGGGTGCCACTGATGGACTGCTTCTACTGAAATGATGTCACTTGTTGGTGTCTGCACCTGTTCAACATTACTGGGTGCCACTGATGGCACTGCTTCTACTGAGATGATGTCACTTGTTGCTGTCTGCACCTGTTCAACATTACTGGGTGCCACTGATGGACTGCATCTATTGAAATATTGAAATAATGTCACTTGTTGGTGTCTGCACCTGCTCAACATTGCTGGGTGCCACTGATGGATTGCTTCTACTGAAATGTTGTCACTTGTTGGTGTCTGCACCTGCTTAACATTACTGGGTGCCACTGATGGACTGCTTTTACTGAAATGATGTCACTTGTTGCTGTCTGCACCTGCTCAACATTGCTGGGTGCCACTAATGGAACTGCTTTTACTGAAATAATGTCACTTGTTGGTGTCTGTACCTGCTGAATATTGCTGGGTGCCACTAATGGAACTGTTTCTGCTGAATGATGTTACTTGTTGGTGTCTGCACCTGTTCAACATTGCTGGGTGCCACTGATGGACTGCTTCTACTGAGATGATGTCACGTGTTGATGTCTGCACCAGTTCAACATCGCTAGGTGCCACTGATGGAACTGCTTCTGCTGAAATGATGTTACTTGTTGGTGTCTGCACCTGTTCAACATTACTGGGTGCCACTGATGGACTGCTTCTACTGAGATGATGTCACTTTATGCCGTCTGAACCTGCTCAACATTACTGGGTGCCACTGATGGAACTGCTTCTACTGAAATGAAGTCACTTCTTAGTGTCTGCACCTGTTCAACATTGCTGGGTGCCACTGATGGACTGCTTCTGCTGAAATGATGTCACTTGTTGGTGTCTGCACCTGTTCAACATTGCTGGGTGCCACTAATGGAACTGTTTCTACTGAGATGATGTCACTTTGTGCTGTCTGCACCTGCTCAACATTGCTGGGTGCAACTGATGAACTGTTTCTACTGAGATGATGTCACTTTATGCTGTCTGCACCTGCTCAACATTGCTCGGTGCAACTGATGAAGTGTTTCTACTGAGATGATGTCACTTTATGCCGTCTGCACCTGTTCAACATTGCTGGGTGCCACTAATGGAACTGTTTCTACTGAGATGATGTCACTTTATGCCGTCTGCACCTGCTCAACATTACTGGGTGCCACTGATGGAACTGCTTCTACTGAAATGAAGTCACTTCTTGGTGTCTGCACCTGTTCAACATTGCTGGGTGCCACTGATGGACTGTTTCTACTGAAATGGTGTCACTTGTTGCTGTAGCACCTGTTCAACACTGCTGGGTGCAATTGATGGACTGCATCTATTGAAATAATGTCACTTGTTGGTATTTGCACCTGTTGACCATTGTTGGGTGCTACTGCTGTAACTGTCAACTACTTGTTGTGAAAGCATTTTATGTGAATATTGTATAAACTGATTTTTTTTGTGTATTTACTGTTTATGAAATGTTATGAGACTCTTACCTGTACCTATTCGATTGAATTGTTTAACCACATGATATTTGTGTAAATTATTATGTAAAGTCACATGTATGAAAGAATATGTATTCCTTACTGTATTTTATATATTAGGTTATTGAAAGGTCAGTGCAAAGCCAAAAATTTATCTAGTTATGTGATATTTACGTATTAATATTATCTTTTATTTTTGTCTGTATTTTTTTTGTTTTTTTGGACGAATTTGGTGGTATTTTCACCACCAATGCTGGCAAAAATACCATCAAATTCTAGCCCGTGGAGGAAGGGAATATGCAAGGTGGCTACACTGAGCCACAGCGCCAGAGATCGCGCCAGAGAGTTTTGTTCCGCCGCCTCCACTGGCAGTGATTATTGAGAGCTCGTAGTGGGAGTTCTTGCCGAGAAGTGGTAGGGAGTGCTTGTCGTGAAATCGGAGTGGAGAGTTGTTGAGATGTCGTAGTAGTGAGTGCCTGTTCCATGTTTTATGCAGTTGTTTGATGGGAGAGACACCAGATGTTGTTCTAATGGAGATATTGTAATGATCAGAGTGATTTTCGTCAATATATATGGAGGTAAAAAAATTTTGCTTTGTTTTCATTATTTCAGTGTCTTAAATAATGCGTCATCACAGGTTCAGTCAACAAAGCATCTGGCTTGTGTTCTTGTATTAGAGTGTAATTCTAGTTTCCTTGCGCAATTATGGTATTTCTATTTTTTTTAATTACGTCAATATAATGGTACTTAAAATTTCTTGTCTTTTTCAAGAAGAACCGTGCCAGATGTCTACGTTGAGTCATACTTCCACACACAGAACAGTTATACTTGTGCTTTGTTATTTCGTAGGTTTTATAGTTGCTGGGGACTTAATTAATTAAGTGTGTTAAAGGAAATTTTCCTTCATTGTTTGTTGTTGTTCTATGCAGTCAGATTGCGTAATAATACTAGTCAGGGCCAGCCGTTTACGAGACTTCGTAATCGGACATACAGCTACTGAAAATTAAAATTATTTGCATTAAATATTTAATTAAGCCCCCATGCAGTGTGTGTGTGTGTGTGTGTGTGTGTGTGTGTGTGTTTTTCCTTGGGACAATTTAGGTTAAGTAGTGTATAAGCTTAGGGACTGATGACCTTAGCAGTTAAGTCCCATAAGATTTTACACACATTTTTTGAACCTGATCAACATGCTATCTGGACCAGAAGACTTGCCTTTGTTGACGAATTTAAGCTGCTTTGTTACACCGAAGGTATGTACTTCTAAGTTACACTGGGTGCCAATTTTTTTGACTCGAATGGTGGAATATTTGCTTGGTCTTCTTTGCTGGAGGTATTTCGGGAAACTGTTTTTAATGTCTCCGATTTTGTGTCACCATTGTCGGCAACATTACGGTTGTTATCGTGCAGAGTAGGTACGGATTGTGTCTTGCAGCTGGTGTACTTCACATGCGACTGAATCCCCTTGCACTTTCTGTCGAATTTCTCTTCCGTCTATCCTGACAAGTGTTTCTGCATGGTGTCGTTGTCCTGCGGTCACTCCTTTCCTTTTCCGTGGCGGCCCGCCCAAGCAGCAGAAACCTTAACTGCAACCACCGTGTAGTTTACTCGTCTCTTGGTTTGATTTTTTATCCTGCTCAGCTTTTAGTGTAGATTCCACTAATACTCCAAGCAGCTTTATCTTTCTGTATAATGAAAAGCAACTGAAATCATGCCTCTACCTGCATTTTAGAACTGCCCTTTTATAATTAAGTGGAGTTTCATTAATTGTATACCTACTCGTTCTCCTCTATGCCGACAATATCTTCTGCATTTCGTGTGTAAATGTATTCCTTACGTTTAAACAGAAACTAGAAACTGAATTCATTGCTTGTCACGTGTTGACTGTTTTACAACACGAGGAAACTGGCTACGGGCACGGAACTGTATAATATGAACGGTACGAAATACTAAATAATGCGAAAGTTGACATACGAAGTCGTATTAAAAAAACATTGCGGTAAAAAATTCGATCTTTTGCCAATTACACTTCAGAACTGAGATATCTTTATGAATTTTAAGTAATAAATATATGTATTGCTTAAAAATGGAGGTGCTTTTGGCTCCCTTCATTTTTCCTGTCACTGTCCCTCCCCCATCTTCATGGTACTGTGCTGACGTGGTAACGACGCCTCCGTAAGCAGTTTCAATTACTGTAGCAATCATCAAAAACAGCATTAATAAATTGAATGCGAGGAAAAATGTGTGAGCGAAACGTTGGAAAAAGACTTTGTAATTAAGAAAACCGTACGTATGGGCAGCTACTTTGTGAAATACCATAATTTTGCAGGAGTATGACTTTTCCAGATTCACAAATAAAAGTTTACGTGGTACTGTTGCATGATTCGCCATCGACCAGACCGCGTCGGAGGACGTTTTGATAACCAGCCAAACACGCTACCCACAAACAACTGGAAGCAGCTGCCAGCGCATTGTCAAGAGCGGAAAAGTGCTGCAGTTTAAAAGACCGCGACACCCCACACGTGTGTCATGCCTGCGGCAAATAGTGACTGCATCTACTGTGTGAAATTTGTTCCCCCGTTTCCTTGTTCCGTTCTATTATGTACTATTTTCAACGAGGCATATCAGTTTCATAACACACAGCTTCTTGTTTACGTATAAGAAGCAACAAAACAAATCATTTACCAGGCTGCCTTAAAATTATCATTTCCGATATATCTTTGTTCCTGTGTTTTATTGACTGTTTATACTTTGTTGTTTTGCTTTTGCAAACGATGTGTAGAGTTCTTCTCGTGTATCTGTTCCTTGTTATTGTACTTATTTAGTCAGAATGTGTCAATTGAAGATCTCGTAGATTTTTCATCTATATCTGCATGACTGCTCTGCAATTCACAGTTAATTGCACGGCAGAGGGTGCTTCAAAGCACCTACAAACTATTTCTCTGCCGTCCCATACTCTAACGGCGCACGGGAAAGGTGAATACTTCAACGTCCTCTGATTCCCCTTATTTTATTATTTCTCCCTGTGTACGTTGGCGACAGTTAAACCTTTTGACATTCTGAGGAAACGGTTGGTAATTGAAATTTCAAGAAAAGATCTCGCCGCAACGAAAACGTCTTTGTTTCAGTGACTGCAGCTCTCGCAGCGCACCTGCGGCGCCCCCTCCCCTGTTTCCCGGTAACACAGAACGAGCCGCCGCCCCCTGGAGCTTTCCAGTGTCCTCTGCCAGCGCCGCCTGGTGAGGACGGCACACCGGGCAGCCACACTCGGCCAGAGCGCAGGCGGGCGCAGCGTGGGCAGTCTGTGCGGCCGGCCTGCTGCGCCTCGCAAGTGCTGTGCCGGCACAGCGCGGGCTTTGCTTTGCTGTCCCCACAACGCTATCTGTGTGAGCGTTCCAGTTTAAGCCGGAGGGCAGAATACACTGCATCTACGTTTTGTCTGAACGGCTATATTATTCGTGTCAAAATACTGCCTGTTCAACGAGTTTGTTTGCAAGGCCATCCTTCTCAGCAAGCACAGATATATTTGATTTGTAAGTAAAAAACGACTTCTCTTGCTGCACTGTCTTTTATTCTCCCAGACCAGAGGCATCGTCAGTGGAATCTATAATGATGAAGTTACCATACATGTTTGTTTTGCTCTTTACTATTGGTAGATTATAAAACAGACTTACTTCTGGTTTTTAATGTAATAAGTGCAGTTCTGAGTATTTTTAGTTGGCATCAGCGTCTCCTCTCATCTGCTCACAAGCTGGAGGTCGCACTACTACTCTGTTTTGCGAAAGAGGAACATGTTTTTATGTTTCGATCATTTCTCTTCAGACTTTTCATTTTGTTTGCCCTTGTTGTTGTCATGTAGTGTCAGTCCTCAGTTACTAATATAGACATTTGATGCCAAACTTTGACTTCAAGACGTAAGTACTTTGAATTCATTGCGCATCTCGGAGTTTGGTTTGTTTACGTACATGTTGCCAACCTAACGAAGTGTATACTGAAAACTATCGTGTATCGATTTCTGGTATGTGTCCGCCCCCGTTAGCTGAGTGGTCAGCGCGTCGCAATGCCACGCCAAGGGCCCCGGGTTCGATTCCCGGCTGGGGCAGGGGATTTTCTCCACTCAGGGACTGGGTGCTGTGTTGTCTTCATCATCATTTCGTCTCCATTTCCGACGCGCAAGTCGCCCAGTGTGGCGTCGAATGCAGTAAGTACTTGCCCTCGGCGGCCGAACTTCCCCGAATGGGGGACTCCCGGCCCACAATGCCGCACGCTCATTTCATTTCTGGTATGTGTGTGTGTGCGAGAGAGAGAGAGAGAGAGAATACATGCTATGATTTTTCTTTCTGTGGAATTTTTAATATGAATGTAATACCTGTCAAATAGTAGTTTAAAGTTTTTGTGTTCAGCTGGACTGAGTTTTGCGTCAATGTATTGCATTGTTATTACTATTATCGTTGTTATTATAGTCCAATGTTGTGGTGTTACTCTATTATTTTATTTGTAAGTGTAAACAATGTTTGGCATATGTACTTGATCGATCAACAGGGCTTTCTTTTCCTCTTTGATTTTCTGTCTGTCGTAATTTTCTTGCAAGGTTAGGATGTCTGCTCTTGTTGTTGATTCTAATTATTTTCACGTATTCTTTTCCATTGGTTGGTCTATGATTGTGTTCTCTTATGTATACTGCAAATGTGGAGTGACGTGTCCCATACTTCCAGAATCTCATGTCTTCTTTGTATCTGACGCCAACTGTTCTGCCTGTTTATTCTCTGTATCTCCCAGCACAAGTGTTTCACTGTGATTGATGTATACCTGCTCTAACGTTGTGAAGACTTAAAGTCTGAGTGTGGATGTGGGTTATATCCCCCAAACCACCTTCCACTTCTTTACGAGGTGGCTTACTCGGAATTTGCAGCCACCGTTCTTTACTGAATAGCCGGCTGCTGGAAACCCTCTAGACTTCTTCTCCGTAGAATAACGCTACCTACAGGAATTTTTAGACTCTTTCTACTTATCAAATTAGTAGACATACAAACTTTACTTTTCGTCAACTAACGATGTATTTGACTTCCGTATACAATAAAAATCTCACTTTCCGCATGAATATGTAACTTCCTGCAAGTCTCTCGTACAGTCGGACGTTAGAAACACATAGAGTTGCAGTTAAAAGAAAGTTGGCTTGGATACCATGACCTTTCTGAACTTATAAAAATGAGTCTTGCCTCTAACAAGGTTGCGTCAAGAGTATGCAAGAGTACTTTTTCAAATGTTCTTGTTTTAATAACAATAGTCAATGGCACATGGTTCTTCCTTACACACACACTTAAACATCTATGGATTGCTCGACAGGCACTTTTCAGTTCCGTCCGACCGCCACGTCTACTTTCTTCCCGCGACTGATTTTAAACCTGCACACACAAACATGTGACGTGCAGTAGATAGTATTCTACCATCCCACACTCATATCCAGAATATCGTGTGTTCGAGACGGTAGAAGACTGAGTGGTTCTAGAATTTACACAGAAATTCTAGAATCACTGCACTGCTTTCTGGTATATATATATCTTTTTTTTTTGTCAGTTTGGAAGTGTATTTTTTGGTAGAATTATCTGTTATATATGTGATGTTTATTCCCTGACTTTTTATAATGTTGGTGATTTTATGTGTGAATTTGTGTCTGTAAGCCAATTTGTGTTCTCTCATATACTTTCTTGATTGTCCAGTGTAGTCTGCAGTTGTTGTGGTACTGATTGTGTTTGGTTGTTTTCTGATGTTTTCAGTGGTTTTTCTGATTTTATTTTACTTTTAATTTTGTTGTTTATGAATAATACATATCAAACCAAAAGTGTAACGTAACTCCATTATCGATTCTGATGATGCCTTAAACTGGAAAAAACCGAAACGAGTTTCTGAGAATTAAATACAGTGCAGCAAGGGAAGGCGTTTTTATTTACAAAACAAATATCCGCCTGTTTATTTTACGGAGCATAGGGGCTTCATATGCTGAAATGTCCAAATTCCTAAGGGACCGAACTGCTGAGGTCATCGCTCCCTAGACTTACAGAACTACTCAACTATCTTATTCTAAGAGCAACACACACACCGAGCCTGAGGGAGGACTCGAACCTCCGGCCGGAGCGGCCGCGCAATCCCAGACATAGCTCCTCTAACCGCGAGGCAACTCCGCGCGGCCCGCGGCTTCGAGTGGGCAACAAGTTACCGAATATCGTCACAAATAGACATCCATCTCTTTTGAAAATTCGGTACAAGTTATCCTCGTGTTCATCACCTCAGTTCCGAGAGCGAAATGTGCCAACAGAAACGGCGACATTTCAGTTCAGTTGTCGACGGGCGGGCGAGTCACACAGGGCTCGGTACGTGAAAGAAAGGCCCCCATCCGCCACTGTCCCGGGGCAGCTTATTGGAAACTCGAATATGACACTCAGTGTTTCAATGAGGCGTCCAGTCCTTCTGATAGTCATAATGGGAACTCACACTTTCAGGTAAAATCGGTTAAAGCAGAATTAATGTGCACGAAAGAACAGCAAATTAGAGGGCCAGTTATTCGGGAAACGCCGGCAGCGAATTTTGCAGATGAAAGACTCGCATCGTACCACTTTCGACGTGACAAGCACAGGTACCAGTAGTAGTTCCTTGCTTGTAGTCAACATGACAATGGCGATCGTTTAACAATTGAAACCGCCGTAACTGAACACGTGCACCCATACTTCGCAGACCGCTTCACACACAGGCAGCCTGCGATGTCGTCCCTGTTGCTGCAGGTTCGAACCCCAGTCACCTCGGAGCACAGCCAATGCCCACGAGACACAGTTGTCAGGGATGACCTGAGGCAGATTCCCAATGTGCCAAAAATGAATCAACAGGTCTCGATGACATGCCCATCGGATTTTTTCACACATATCTGGACATAACTGGACCCACTGTTACAGAGACTGGATTGAAGTTTCCGCTGCCTTCCAAATTCCTGCCGTACTCCTCGGAGGGATCATTGCGCTTCCACCAAAGAAAACTTGTGGTCACACGGTGGGAGATGTTCACCGAAGCTCTCACCTAACTGTAGACTACAAACTCTTTATGAAACGCTTCGTGTCACAACTAAAAACCACAAATGCATTAGTCTTTACCGAAATTGCGGAGATGCACAAGAGAACATTTGCCGAGTCGCTTGTGCGTACAGGTGTGTGGCAGCACACGCAGTAAAGAACACGTGTGACGTCAGCAGTTCTTCCGGTCGACTTCCTTAAGGCTTACGATTGTGTCAACCATGAAGACATATGGCACAACTTTGCACAAACTCGCTTTTAGTGAACGTTTTACAAACTCCATGCGGAAACTATTAATCAGTACAGTTGTATAATACCCGTCAGTGACTCGAAAACCCATCCTGTGACAATTCCTATGCCTGTCAGGCAAGGCCATCCGCTGTCAGTGCCTCCGTATGTCTTAGCCTTGGATCATTTTCTCAGTACTGTCCACGAAACACTAAATGACGTTTCAATCGAAAAAACCAAACGTAATGTAACAGCATATGCCCGAGATGTGGGCGTCTCTCTAAAAGACGAATCTGACCTTAATCTAGTCTGGCCTCTAATGTTTCTGACTCAACAGGTAAAAGGGACAAGAGTAACCAATACGTTTCTGCTGCCCACTGGAGCAAGTACTGGAGAGGCGGAGCATTCCTTCACTTCAGTGGTCGAAGTGAGCCAGCGCGCGGTCTGTGGCGCCGGTGTAAACAGATCGGACAACACCAGTAGCCTTCGGCATATCTCCAGACACATACAGTCACAAGTTTCGGCCGAAATCGGACCATAACTGATGCAATTATGGCCTTCCTCCACCGTTTCCAATGCGAAAACGAAATTACGTGTGTGAGAGACGATGAAATGTGGCTTTGTTTGTATTGTACGCTGCTCTCTTACTACTTCGATTGGATTCAGGATATTGTCGCCAAATGCCATACACGCGCTGTTAGATGCCGATAATGCAGAAATATTCGGTGTCCACAATTGAAATGCAGGGAGTATGTGACGTCTCCTTCGTGAGGAAGTGTCTACGGTGAACATCAGCGTGTTTGACGATGGCAGTAACGGAGATGCGGAACTGGGATGTTTTCGCTCTGCTGATGACCGCTGTATCGTCCCAAAGCGCCGCAACGGCAGACAACAACAGAACAAGGGTGTGAGGAGCGTGTCGAATCTACGGCGACAGCGTGTAAGATGGCGCTGTCTTATCACGGCGACGGTGTGTGAGATTGCACGTGAAACGGTACGAAGTGCTCAACGCATTTTCTACCTCCGTGTCTGGACGTTTCTGAGGCGAGACGATACGAGACGTGGCGCTGTCAGTTTCGGTACAGACGGAGACACCGGTACCGCACGTTCCCCGTTTCCACTATGCGAGAAAACTTCGACACAGGTTAAGACAGACACCCGGCTAAATAAGTGGCCCCCAGTTGCTTAGCGACACACGACGGCAGGTCTGTGGATCGACTGTTTCCTTCAGACCAGTGCTTCGATATAAACAACGAAAGTTGTAGTTAATGTCTAACTCCTGGAGCTTACGGACGAACTGTTGTGGAGGCAATAAGTCAAAGCGAGTGCTGGATAAATGGCAGGCTGCTGAAAGCAATCGAAAGTCAGACTTGAGTGGTCGAACAGCACCGAAATTCAGCCATCGCAAAACTCAGACTACAGCCTGATTAAGCGCCCTGTCCATTTGTTTCGACACGTTCAACATGTGGGCGACGTACCAGGCCCTCGACACCAGAAAGACGCTGGGTAGCTCTGATTTCTGAATTAGGTTCAGCTTGCGTATTGCGTGTCTGTTGGTTACAGCCCTGACAGTAGTCAGAATTCACAGCCAGTTTAGGGCCACCGTGTGTGGCATCTGCACAGCGAGCAGTCTGAATGTGTTGGCGGCGCAGCCCCGAGGCGACTGGCGGTACGGAGTGCAGCACACAGTGGCCAGCGGAGACTCGTGGCTGTAGTTTGTCGTCGCGCCTGTCGCCTGTTGCAGTAGAGAATAAAGGTTGCACTGCGCGAAAGTCAGATTCGTCTTTTAGAGAGAGGCCCACATCATCAGCGAATGCTGTGCACGTTACTTTCCTTGTTTCTACTGAAATTCCATTTATTGTTTTTTCAACCAATATGAAGAAGACGAACGAGGCTGAGACATACACGAGCACTCAAAGCAGACAGCCCTGCCTGACAGGCCTACGAGCTGTCACATTACCTGTTCCTCAACAGTTGATATACATTATACTACTCGCATTGCTTAGTAAATCGATCATTTCATTCTATTTCATTTCATTAACAGTACAGAGTAACCCACCGCCTTGAAATGTAAGGTGGGTCGGATGCGTCTGAATCTAATAGCAAAGTCTTTTCATTGTTACAGTCTTATATTGTTACAGACTTATCTTAGAAGAAAGATTAAGGAAAGGCAAACCTACGTTTCTAGCATTTGTAGACTTAGAGAAAGCTTTTGACAATGTTGTCTGGAATACACTCTTTCAAATTCTCAAGGTGGCAGGGTTAAAATACAGGGAGCGAAAGTCTATTTACAATTTGTACAGAAACCAGATGGCAGTTATAAGAGTCGAGTGACATGAAAGGGAAGCAGTGGTTGGGAAGGGAGTGATACAGGGTTGTAGCCTCTCCCCGATGTTATTCAATCTGTATATTGAGCAAGCAGTAAAGGAAACAAAAGAAAAGTTCGGAATAGGCATTAAAATCCGTGGACAAGAAATATAAACTTTGAGGTTCGCCGATGTCATTGTAATTCTGTCAGAGACAGCAAAGGACTTGGAAGAGCAGTTGGACGGAATGGACAGTGTCTCGAAGGGAGGATAAAAGATGAACATCAACAAAAGCAAAACGAGGATAATGGAATGTAGTCGAATTAAGTCGGGTGATGCTGAGGGAATTAGATTAGGAAATGAGACACTTAAAGTAGTGAAGGAGTTTTGCTATTTGGGGAGCAAAATAACTGATGATGGTCGAAGTAGAGAGGATATAAAATGTAGACTGGCAATGGCAAGGAGAGCGTTTCTGGAGAAGAGAAATTTGTTAACATCGAGTATTGATTTAAGTGTCAGGAACTCGTTTCTCAAAGTATTTGTATGGAGTGTAGCCATGTATGGAAGTGAAACATGGACGATAAATAGTTTAGACAAGAAAGAATAGAAGCTTTCGAAATGTGGTGCTACAGAAGAATGCTGAAGATTAAATGGATAGATCACATAACTAATGAGGAGGTATTGAACAGAACTGGGGAGGAGCTTGTGGCACAACTTGACCAGAAGAAGGGATCGGTTGGTAGGACATGTTCTGAAGCATCAAGGGATCACCAACTTAGTACTGAAGGGCAGCGTGGAGGGTAAAAACCGCAGAGGGAGACCAAGAGGTGAATACACTAAGCAGATTCAGAAGGATGTAGGTTGTAGTAGGTACTGGGAGATGAAGCAGCTTGCACAGGATAGAGTAGCATGGAGAGCTGCATCAAACCAGTCTCAGGCCTGAATAGGACAATAACAACAACAACAACAGTCTTATTGGTATACAGTTGTTAATGCTTTTTTCTTAAATAATATAAAGATCATAATATATAAAGATTTCTTTGAGGTTACAGTGAATTGAATGCTAATCAATTGTTAAAATGGTTTCATACAATTTGTTACTACCACGTTGATGAGGATGTAATTTATACAATGGAAATGGAAGTGAGCGTTTGGCGTCATTGGCCGGGAGGCCCCTCGCGGGGCAGGTCCGGCCGCCATATCGCAGGTCTTATTACATTCGGCGCCACATTGGGCGACCCGCACGCCGGATGGGGATGAAATGATGATGAACACAACACAACACCCAGTCCCGGAGCGGAGAAAATCTCCGACCCAGCCGGGAATCGAACCCGGGCCCAGAGGACGGTAATCCGTCACGCTGACCACTCAGCTACTGGGGCGGACATTTATACAATGCAAATGTCAAAGAAAAAGAAAATAGAAAATGTAACACAATGAGCGTCGTTAAGAATAATTTGTAATGTATAAAAAATGGTTCAAATGGCTCTGAGCACTATGGGACTTAACTACTGAGGTCATGAATCCGCTAGAACTTAGAACTACTTAAACCTAACTAACCTAAGGACATCACGCACATCCATGCCCGAGGCAGGATTCGAACCTGCGACCGTAGCGGTCGCTCGGCTCCAGACTGTAGCGCCTAGAACCGCTCGGCCACTCTGGCCAGCTGTAATATATAGAGTGAAATTGTATGCTGCATGTAGATGAGTAATACAGTCTAAGTAGCATGTTGGTTAGTTACGGCCTATTTCTATCTATTTGATATGAGAAGGTCTCAGTACAACCCCGAGCTATTCTCGTATGAAATATTTTGCGCTAATGTATGTTTACACAGATTAAATGCTGACTGAGCACTTCATACGTGGAATACATGAATCTTAGATTCGCATGAGAAATACACTTATGTTTGTAGCTTGTTAGTTGAAACAGAATATAGTTCATTGCTACTTGAATGTATTATTCCTTAAATAACTTAATACATTTATGATACATGAAATTCATTGATTATAGCTTTGAATAGAGAAGAGAATATACTTCTGCCTGCACACATTAAGACCAGCAGTACATTACTGCTTGTCTGCAGTATACTCTAAACGCTATGCAGGATGTGATTGGCGAGGAGGAGCCTCGGAATAAAAGTTCTTCGATCCTTCTCCTCCCAAGCGACATCACCTCATTACTACGGTCTTAGTATGTGGCGCTGGTGTTCATTTGTTTCATGATTTTTGTGTTGCTTGTGACTGTGTTGTGGCACGCAGTGCGATAGACTATTGGCTTTGGTCCCTCACATGTTGATCCCTTCTCAGTCATGTTCGCTTAGTGTTCCTTCGTCGGTTTCGGAATCTGTGGTCGTGTTCGTGTCCTCCAGTACGTTTCGTTGTGTTGTTCGTGCTTGTCTACGCCTCCTTTCGTATGGGTTTTGGCGCTTGTATTCTTCGTGCAGAGTTTTCGATACAATATAGGCTACGCTATTTATTGTGTTCCAGCCGTCGCGATTACGTATCATTCCGGCGATGTCATTGTCGTTCTGTACGGGTCTCGCTTGTGCTAGCGTGTTGCACAGCAGTGCGACATGCTCTGGTGTCCCAGTTTCTCCGCATACGCATTCTTCGTCGTTAGTTGGTCCCATACGGCTTAAATGTACCGGATACGGCCCGTGGCGTGTCAGGAAATGGACCATCCCCCAGCTTGGGTCGACGAGGTTCAGTTGTAGTCTTTCTCGTACATCAGGAAAAAAAGAGTGTACTCAGCGACCCTTATCGGATGCATCCCACCCTCTCTTCCATGCCTGAATCCGCCATTGTTTCATTTGTGTTTTGTTCGTAATATCGGTTCCCGTAATTTCGATAACTTTATCGACCCTGTCCCTCTTACGCCAACAAAGTGCAGGTCTGTGGCGTATTGTTATGTCTACAGGGCAAGTCCCCATCACATCGCAAAGTGCCCCTAGTGACGTAGTGTTGGAGGCTCCGTTCATTCTCAGGAGTACACTACGCTGACCTCGTCTCGCAGTTGTGTTGTTAGTCTGCATGGTCAGTCTGTGAGCCCAAGCACTTGCAGCGAAGCATGGTATGGATTCAAATATCGCAATGTGGTTGGTCCTCATCGTCTTAATAGGTAATTTGTACTGAGTTATGTTGAGTCTTGCGTAATTTTGCAGGCTTTGTCAGTTGTCAATTTTGTGTGGTGGTTGAAAGTCTGTTTTTCGTCTAGATGCAGTTCGAGATAACGTGTGGCTTGCTTGTATTGTGTAATTTTAGATTTGGATTCCTCTGCAGCGTCCCTCTGGGCAGCAAACATACAGTTTTGCTGGGAGCTATTTTTAATTTGTTTTCTTTGCACCAACTGTTAATTTTCTGAAGCAGTTCCCTGCCTCTTGTCTCTTGTGCTGCTCTCGAGTAAATCGATCGCAAAACCCCAGTGTGTGCGCGAGGTTTCACGTAGCTGTTTTTATCTGACACAATCGGTAAACATAAGGAAGTCTAGCGCAAGAACAGCGGCTGGGTCACGCGCCCCTGCTGTGCGTGGTACCACGCGTGTGTACGCACAGGCGGCTTGGGAGCTGCTCCTCTGTGCAGGTCCGCGTTTACGGTCATTGGCTAATACATTCACGCATGGTGGTTTTAATTTCGATACTAGGATTTTCACAACATGTTTGTAATCGGAATTTAGGAGAGTTATTGGGCGAAGATCTCCGGCTCTATGACTACATGCTTCCTATCGTACAAAAATAACTATTTCCTCCAAGAGATTCTGAATTTGGGTGGCAGCAATAAGTTCATTCACATTCCCTGTAAAACAGGTTCCAATAACGTCCAAATACGTTTGATGAAACTGATTTTGGCACACCACGCCTACATCCACGTCTACACGGCTACTCTGCAAACCACGCTTAAGTGCTCGGCACAGGGCTCATCGAACCACCTTGACATTAGTTCTCTGTTATCCCATCTCGAACTTTTTTTTTTTTCATCAGCCTACTGACTGGTCTGATGCGGCCCGCCACGAATTCCTTTCCTGTGCTGACCTCTTCATCTCAGAGTAGCACTTGCAACCTACGTCCTCGATTATTTGCTTGACGTGTTCCAATCTCTGTCTTCCTCTACAGTTTTTGCCCTCTACAGCTCCCTCTAGTACCATGGAAGTCATTCCCTCACGTCTTAGCAGATGTCCTATCATCCTGTCCCTTCTCCTTATCAGTGCTTTCCACATATTCCTTTCCTCTCCGATTCTGCGTAGAACCTCCTCATTCCTTACCTTATCAGTCCACCTAATTTTCAACATTCGTCTATAGCACCACATCTCAAATGCTTCGATTCTCTTCTGTTCCGGTTTTCCCACAGTCCATGTTTCACCACAATGCTGTACTCCAGACGTACATCCTCAGAAATTTCTTCCTTAAATTAAGGCCGGTATTTGATATTAGTAGACTCCTCTTGGCCAGAAATGCCTTTTTTGCATAAGCGAGTCTGCTTTTGATGTCCTCCTTGCTCCGTCCGTCATTGGTTATTTTACTGCCTAGGTAGCAGAATTCCTTAACTTCATTGACTTCGGGACCATCAATCCTGATGTTAAGTATCTCGCTGTTCTCATTTCTACTACTTCTCATTACCTTCGTCTTTCTCCGATTTACTCTCAAACCATACTGTGTACTCATTAGACTGTTCATTCTGTTCAGCACATCATTTAATTCTTCTTCTCTTTCACTCAGGATAGCAATGTCATCAGAGAATCGTATCACTGATATCCTTTCACCTTGTATTTTAATTCCACTCCTGAACCTTTCTTTTATTTCCATCATTGCTTCCTCGATGTACAGATTGAAGAGTAGGGGCGAAAGGCTACAGCCTTATCTTACACCCTTCTTAATACGAGCACTTCGTTCTTGATCGTCCACTCTTATTATTCCCTCTTCGTTGTTGTACATATTGTATATGACCCGTCTCTCCCTATAGCTTACCCCTACTTTTTTCAGAATCTCGAACAGCTTGCACCATTTTATATTGTCGAACGCTTTTTCCAGGACGACAAATCCTATGAAAGTGTCTTGATTTTTCTTTAGCCTTGCTTCCATTGTTAGGCGTAACGTCAGTATTGCCTCTCTCGTCCCTTTACTTTTCCTAAAGCCAAACTTATCGTCACCTAGCGCATTCTCAATTTTCTTTTCCATTCTTCTGTATATTATTCTTGTAAGCAGCTTCGATGCATGAGCTGTTAAGCTGATTGTGCGGTAATTCTCGCACTTGTCAGCTCTTGCCGTCTTCGGAATTGTGTGGATGATGCTTTTCCGAAAGTCAGATGGTATATCGCCATACTCATATATTCTACACACCAACGTGAATAGTCGTTTTGTTGCCGCTTTCCGCAATGATTTTAGAAATTCTGATGGAATGTTGTCTATCCCTTCTGACTTATTTGACCGTAAGTCCTCCAAAGCTCTTTTAAATTCCGATTCTAATACTGGATCCCCTATCTCTTCTAAATTGACTCCTGTTTCTTCTTCTATCACATCAGACAAATCTTCACCCTCATAGAGGCTTTCAATGTATTCTTTCCACCTATCTGCTCTCTCCTCTGCATTTAATAGTGGAATTCCCGTTGCACTCTTAATGTTACCACCGTTGCTTTTAATGTCACCAAAGATTGTGTTGACTTTCCTGTATGCTGAGTCTGTCCTTCCGACAATCATGTCTTTTTCGATGTCTTCACATTTTTCCTGCAGCCATTTCGTCTTAGCTTCCCTGCACTTCCTATTTATTTCATTCCTCAGCGACTTGTATTTCTGTATTCCTGATTTCCCCGGAACATGTTTGTACTTCCTCCTTTCATCAATCAACTGAAGTATTTCTTCTGTTACCCATGGCTTCTTCGCAGTTACCTTCTTTGTACCTATGTTTTCCTTCTCAACTTTTGTGATGGCCGTTTTTAGAGATGTTCATTCCTCTTCATCGTGGAACTATCGTGGAACAAGGCTAAGATTATTTTGATACACAAGAAAGGAAGTACTCACAATATTAAAAACTACCGTCCTATTAGCTTGCTCTGAATTTTGCACAAAATTTTCACAAAGATGTTGTTAAATCGAATTAGTTGCACCCTAGACTCAGCCCAACCTATAGAACAAGCTGGATTCCGAAGCAATTTTAGCACTATTGACCACATTCTGACCGTTAGTGAAGTGATAAGCAGAGCGAATGAATACCAACTGCCTCCCTGCATTGCCTTTGTTGACTTTGAAAAGGCATTTGACTCCATTAGCCATGTAGCTGTCCTCCAAGCTTTGAGTGAGCAAGGAGTGGGAGCAGCATACATTGAAGTGCTCAGGAAAGTCTACGAGAATTCTTCAGCTTATGTTAACATCGGCGAATCAACTCAAGAATTCCGCATCATGAGGGGTGTCAAGCAAGGCGATCCCATCTCCCCAAAACTGTTCTCTGCTGTATTGGAAATGGCTATGTCAAAGCTGAGCTGGGAAGGTAAGGGAATTAGAATTAATGGAAGAAGGCTTACAAACTTGAGATTTGCCGATGATATTGCCATACTGGCCAAAGACTTCGCAGAGCTCAAAAACTTAGTTACAGATCTTGCATCGGAATGTCAGCTGGTTGGCTTGAACATGAACCTTTCCAAAACAAAAGTAATATCCAACAAATGGGTCCCAGCTGGAGATGTGAAAGTCAAGGACAGTCTACTAGAAGAGGTCAGTGAATATGTCTACCTTGGCCAGATTATAATTATGAAGGGAGACATAAGGCCAGAAATCTATCGATGCATCAAGCTTGGCTGGCAAGTATTTGGGAAGAATTCAAAAGTATTCAGATCAAAAATGCCAGTAAATCTGAAGAAAGCAGTATTTGATCAGTGCATTCTTACTGTGATGGCGTACGGCTGCGAGACATGGACACTGAACTCATTCACGAAAGGGAAACTCAGGACAGCACAGAGAGCCATGGAGAGATCAATGCTGGGCCATACAAGAAAGGACAGGAAAAGGGCAGATGACATCCGGTCTGTGACGAAGGTTAATCACATCTTAGAGAGAGTAGGTTCCTCGAAATGGCAGTGGGCTGGCCACATTGCAAGAAGAATAGACAACAGATGGACGAAGCTAGTACTGGAGTGGAGTCCGAGAGAGCACCGGAGGCCTAGAGGAAGACCACCAGACAGATGGGACAAAGACATCAAGAAGATCGCTGGTAACACCTGGCACAGAACTGCCCAAGACCGTCCCACTTGGAGAAGACTGCTGAAAGCCTACCTGAATCCACGACTCGAAGAGGCCACATCATCTAGTGATTGAATTGGCTGCTGCTGCTGATGATGATGATGATGAGTTCATGTAAGTTAATATGGGTACAGGTCATTCATGGCATCAGGAATAAAATAATAATTGGATCCTTTTACTGATGCTCCAGCTCAGATGATACAATTGCTGAGAGGTTCAAAGAAAACTTGAGTCTAATTTCAAACATGTACCCGACTCATGCAATTATAGTTGGTTGTGACTTCAGTTTACCATCGATATGTTGGCGAAAACACATGTTTAAATCCGGAGGTACAGATACAACATGGTCCGAAACTGTGCTGAACACATTCTCTGAAAAGTATTTCGAGCAGTAAGTTCATGAGCCCATTCGAATAGTAATCAGTTGTGGAAACACATCTGACCGCTTACCAAACAAATAATCCAGAGCTAATAACGGGCACCAACACATATACTGAGATTACTGAACACAGGATTGTGTAGTAAGAATCCACGTGCATAAACACAGGACTGTCGTACAGAAACTGAATATTGTAACTCCCTGACGAAAGATCCGTAACCCAAAGAGTGGAAACTTGCACAGGTCATATTAATATTCAAGAATTGCAGTGGGCGTAATCCATCAATTTACAGGGCCATATTATTAACGTCGATTTGCAGCATGATTTTGGAACATATATTGCGTTCGAACATTATAAATAATCTCGAAGAGAACGGTCTATTGACACACAGTCAACATGGACTTAGAAAACACCATTCTTGTAAAACACAACTAGCGTTTATTCACACGACGTATTGAGTGCTGTTGACAAGGGATTTCCAGGTGATTTCGTCTTTTTAGATTTCCATAAGGCATTTGACACTGTACCTCACAAGCGGCCTCTAGTCAAATTGGGTGCTTATGGAATATCCTCACAGGCTGGACTGTGACTGGATTCGTCATTTCCTGTCACAGAGGCCACAGTTCGTAGTAATTGGAGTAAATTCATCGATTGAAACGGAAAAGATTTCCACCTTTTTCCAAGGTAATGCTGTTCCTTTTCTATATAAACGATTTCAGAGACAATTGATGAATCGTCTGAGGTTGTTTGTAGATGGGCTCTGAGCACTATGGGACTTAACTTCAGAGGTCATCAGTCCCCTAGAACTTAGAACTACTTAAACCTAACTAACCTAAGGACATCACACACATCCTTACCCGAGGCAGTATTCGAACCTGCGACCGTAGCGCTCGTGTGCTTCCAGACTGAAACGCCTAGAACCGCTCGGTCACTCCGACCGGCTTGTTTGTAGATGATGCTGTCATTTACCGTCTAGTAAAGTCATCAGAATATCAAAACCAATTTGCAAAACGATTTAGAAAAGATATCTGTATGTTGCGAAAATTGGCAGTTGACCCTAAATAATGAAAAGTGTGAGGCTCTCCACATGAGTGCTAAACGGAATCGGTGAAACTTCGGTTATACGATAAATCAGTCAAATTTAAAGGCTGTAAATTCAACTAAACACATAGGAATCACAATTATGAACAACATTAATTGGAAAGCACACATAGGAAATGTTGTGGGTAGGCGAACCAAAGACTGCGTTTTATTGGCTGAAGATGCCACAGATCTACTAGAGAGACTGCCTACACCACGCTTGTCCGTCCTCTTCTGGAGCGCTGCTGTACGGTGTGGGATCCCTACCAGACAGAATAAACGGACTACATCGAGAGTGTTCCAAAAAAGAGCAGCACATTTTGCATTATCGAGAAACAGAGGAGACAGTGGGACTGACACGATACAGGATTTGGGGCGGACATCATTAAAACACAGGCGTTTTTCATTGCGGCAGAAACTTATCACGAAATTTCGATCACCAGCTTTCGCCTCAGAATGCTAAAATATTTTTTGACGTCGACCTACACAGGGAGAAGCTGGCATTATCATAAAATAAAGAAATCAGAGCTCGCTCGGAATGTAATAGGTGTTCTTTTTTTGCGCGCGCTGTTCGAGACTTGCTTAACAGAGGATTATTGTGAAGGTGGTTCGATGAACCCGTTGCCTAGCACGTAAGTGTGATTTGCAAAGTATCCATGTAGATGTAGACGTAGATTCCGAGTTTGCTACGAGTGATATTGCAGTGGACTTTAAAGGCCGTCTATGGTTCTTGCACTTGCTCGCGTGAAGTGTGACAATAATTTATTTAATGCATGTTTGTTTTTGTTGGGAACATTCATATTTTACACTTTGATGTGTTATATGTATGGTAGTTTATGTTTTCTCCTTGATCTTCATTATGTAAATCGTTGAATAAATGGTCTCTAAAAATGTGTGTTCCTAGCAATACGGTGTGTTGCGTATTTGATTAAAAGGTCAACTTTATAATCTCACAGAGGACGAATTAGAGTCAATATCTAGTAGTTTTTCATGTTGTTACTTTCTATTCTTCTACCTCAATTTATTTCTGATATAACTTGTGGCTATTCAATTACTCGCGTGAGCTCCTATGAAATTTTATTGTATGTATGTCTATTATCTTTCTTTTCTGCGATACTTTCTTTGGTTTAGGAATAAACCTCATTGCCTTCAGATGTAGCGTCTGTGACTTAGATATGACGTCAGTCAGAGCCATAGAGTAGAAAAATCTCTGGAGTGTGCACTGCGTGATGCTCACGTTGTCAGCATTAAGCTGCAATTATCACGTGATCTCGTAATCACTCTTTTTAAGACCAGTTCACCTCGGCCATTGAGTCCCGTCACATCAGGTCAAACATCCCACAATGCATTTCAAATGGTGGCATTCAGTCAAGTCGTCAACAGACCGTCACGTCACGTCACGTCACGGCAGGTCACGGTTTCCCGGGAAGGAAATGTCGACAGTATCATCGTCTGCTAACATCGTAAGTTAACCTATTTTGCCGCATTCACGTGTATTATGGTAGTGGATATTGTGCTTTTGTATCTTCTTAATCTTTATTTTTATTATTGTGCTTTATTTTCGTGGAAAATTGTATATGTTTCATGCCGACTTGGAGGTTTTTTGCATTGGATGTTCTTACACAAGCAATGTGAGATATCCGAAAGTGAAAAATTATTTAGGTTTGACAGTAACAGAACAGATGCCCACTTTCCCACAGCGCAGAAATGTCGACGTTTTGAAATGTTGTTTCACGTCTCAGCACAAACGAAACTGATCAAGAACATACCTTATGAGGTTTGCTTTGGCCATCAACAACCTTGTTTCCTCAATTGCAATACTATACTCTCACACAGACTAAGGGAATTGACGCTACATGACGTGACAGATAGTGTGAACACACGCTGACTTGACGGTGCAGTTAGATGACGCCCGCTCATTTTACTCATCTAAGCTGAGAGAAGAATTTATTCCAGGTATCGAACGCAAATTGTTATGGTGTCTACAAAACGCCTGTCCCAAATACACAGCGCATACGAAGGGACTCTGTCGGTACTAAGGATATGGCGGCATTCCAACTTTATGGGACGTTTTACGGACAAACCTACGCCGCCCCGAAAATCAAATCCGTGCATCCGAATGTTCACTCTGTGGTCAAAGCCGAGGGTGGAACGGGACACTAGAATTCATTCACTGCTTTTTTACCGTTTGTGTATCATTAAATGAGGCGTCTTTATCGTCCTTGCGCCAATGAAATTCGTATCCTGCAGGTTAACGAGCATCTTATGGGTGCCGCCACTTACTCTGCCATCGACTGCGTTTTATTTGCAAAGCTGGCTTTCAAATGTAGAGAAATGATTACGTCCTTCTTTACTCTGGTAAGTAATTACATCTGGCTACATTTTTAACATTACATTCTGCTACCCCCAATGCTGTCTACAGATTCCCTTATGAACTGCACTAATAGCATTGTTCTCCTGTTGTTTTTCAGCACATTTATAAATTTATTCTGGCTGCCACTATTTTTTCTGTCAACAACTGTGTTTTATTTGCAAAATGAAGATGCTCTGGCCGAAATAACGCTTTTAAACACACAGGAATCAGTACCTCCTTCTTTACTCTGGTAAGTAATTGCATCTGGTTAACATTTTTACTATTACGTTCTATATATTAAAAGCATCACCTCGGTTCCGAGAGTTCCGGAAACTGTACATTTCCGCCCTTTTTATTCCTCACGAAAACCACATATATGCATGTTGTGCCACCATACAGCGAGACCTTCAGAGGTGGTGGTCCAGATTGTCGCACTGCTAAACGGAGATTCGTCGTAGATCCCTAAGAGTGGTTGGTGGGTCACGTCGTCCATAAGCAGCCCTTTTCAATCCAACCCAGGTTTGTTCGATGGGGTTCATGTCTGGAGAACACGCTGGCCACTCTACTCGAGTGATGATGTTATGCTGAAGGAAGCCATTCAAAAGATGTGCACGATTGGAGCGCGAATTTGTCGTCCACGAAGACGAATGCCTCGCCAATATGCCGCCAATATTGTTGCACTGTCGGTCGGAGGACGGAATTCACGTTTCGTACATCCGTTACGGTGCCTTCCATGACAACCAGTGGCGTACGTCGGCCCCACATAATGCCACCCCAAAAACATCAGGCAACCTCCACCTTGCTGCACTCGCTGGACAGTGTGTCTAAGGCGTTCAGCCTGACCGGGTTGCCTCCGAACACCTCTGAGACGATTGTCTGGTTGAAGGCCTATGCGACACTCATCGGTGAAGAGAACGTGATGCCAGTACTGAGCGGTCCATTCGGCATGTTGTTGGGCCCATCTGTACCGCCCTGCACGGCGGTGTCGTGGTTGCGAAGATGGAAATCGCCAGGGACGTCGGGAGTGATGCTGCGCATCATGCAGCCTATTGCGCACAGTTTGAGTCGTAACACGACGTCCTGTGGCTGCACGAAAAGCATTGTTCAACATGGTGGCGTTGCTGCCAGGTTTCCTCAGAGCCGTAATCCGTAGGTAGCGGTCATCCACTGCAGGAGTAGCCCTTGGGCGACCTGAGCGAGGCGTGTCATTGACAGTTCCTGTCTCTCTGTGTCTCCTCCGTGTCCCAACGACATCGCTTTGGTTCGCTCCGAGACGCCTGGACACTTCCCTTGTTGAGAGCCCTTCCTGGCACAAAGTAACAATGTGGACACGATCGAACCGCGGTATTGCCCGTCTAGGCGTGGTTGAACTACAGACAACACGAGCCGTGTACCTCCTTCCTGGTGGAATGACTGGAACTTTTAATATATTTTGTGGGATCTGAAATTTAAAAACCTCTCTCACACCGGCCTGATTTAGCTTCACTGGTCAGGATAGTAAAAAACATTCGTATATTAAGGGAATTTTCATTCACAAAGCAGGCTTATCACATTCACACAGTTCAATACTGTTCTATCCTGATTAAAGTGAGCTTAACTTAAATTCCATAAGGCAGTGAAGCAATTTCCAAGTCTCGGTGCGACGAAAGTTGTCAGTCGATCTCCTGAAAACGTTCGTAATAATTATTAACTTTCGGTGACCACATGGGGAAGACCGGAGAGCTGCTAGTAATACGGTGTTGGCCCATTTATTGAAAGTAATAAACTGGATATCTTGAGCGTACAAAACGGCAGGTTCGTCCAGTGTAAATCAGACGTTCCCCACTGATCCCGTGCAACACAGCGTAGTAAGCAGACACTGTCAATAATAATCAGTTAAATAATACGCGAACACACTTACTTTAGTTTAGTTCATGTATTAAATTCCTTCTCACACAGAATCTCGTCAAGATGGCGACTAGCTCAACAATACATACATATACATCTTCGTTCTTTCACGGCTAATCGGCAAGATCTGAATCCTTCTTTTCATAAGAGAAAACGTAGACAGCAGAGGAGCTATTCCATGGAGTAAATGCACGCTCCAAGGAATAATAGGACTTGAAACTACTTTGCATTAATAATCATCGTATATTAAAGTTTATCGGTAAGATAAGAAAAGATATTTCGAGATATGTACTGAGTTATACAATTTAGAAAATTTCTGAAAATATCGCGGAGAGACCGCTGCAACAGACATTACAAACTGATCAGCTGTCGGACCCGCTCCATCTATTTGCCGCTGCTCATGCATCGTTGTTTACATGTTTGGGACGGTTTAGTGACATCTCTGAACAGTCAATATCCACAGTCAACGTCTCTCTTCAGGAAATCTGGGAAGCGGGGTGATGCAAAAATTTTTTTTGATGTGTGTACTTGAAACAAAACATTTAGTTCAAAACTACTGACCAAATTTGCCTGCTTAGTCAGCTTCATACCTGTTATCGCCAATAGTGCGGAACGAAAGACTTCGTTTCAAACAAACTAACTGCCTCAACGGAAAAAAAATTAATAGAAGCAAAGTCCTCCACAGAACTGACAGAAATAGCTACATTAAGACATTAATGGTTCATTGTTAATAACGTGGAAATAATATAAAACCAGAAAACTGAAACTACTGACTTATTTTAGTCTTTCATTATTATGAGAATGCATATTAATTCACTTGATGGCTGCCAGACACAGAAATCCGTTTTGTTTTCATTTGATGTGGAAGCTGTAAAGGAAGAGAGACCGGCAATATCACGAAACATACACACGGGTCACGTGGAGAATGACCCCCCCACTTAACTCAGCTTGCTCTGCGCATATCTGGCGTTATTAAGAAAAATTTCTGGGTACCATCTGGCTACTCGCTGCTGCTGCTCACACGCGAAACAGCCGCGTCTCAAGTAGCCAGGAGCGGGAGAAGCACTGCTCATACGCGAATTCAGCTCTGCGCATGCGCACGAACGCGCTGGCAACTGCTCACAGGAACCTCGGGCTTCCTACGCAGTCGCCACCGCGCGTGCGCAGTGACGCCTGTTTCCTGGCGCTCGCTGGCAGCTGCTCAGCCGGACGTAAGCAGCCGTAGCAAGACCAAAGGCCGCACAAAATTGTCGCCAGAAATAGAAAATACTTTTTTTCCGTTACAGATGTGACACAGGGTGAACTTAATTTTTATCAGCGTATGACGCGGAATGTACAAAGTAGCTGTTTAGCGGAAGAGTGGAATTGTTTTCTGGCAACACTTCGGTGGTTAATTTTGGTTGTGAATGGCGGTAGCTTTTTAGTTTCATTCCGTTGAGCTAAACACATATCTGCAAAGAAGAGGGATTTGCTTCCTGAAAGCGGAGGAAAAGCGTGACGCATTACAACTGTAACAACACTCATGTTGCCATTTTTCCAGATGTCGATGAGTCTATCACTACTTTGTGGGTGACGTTGACCTTTCCACAAGTCCTGCACTTTCCAGCCGATTGACACAGGTAACAATGAACATTGAGCCATCCAGAGTGACAATGTGTATTACCCTGTATAGAAATGTGGGTGCAGATACTGACTGCAAATCCGCCTCTTCACGCCTCTCAATGAAAGCGTCCTTTTATCGCAAATTCAGAGACTGATTTCATTGTTCACGGTAGAGTCACTGTGAACAGCGGTCCTATTCTTTACATATCAAACGAAACGTACCAACACCGAAATTTGAATTATACACTTTTAAGACCTTCTTCTCGGTACCTTCTTTATTATCTTTCTAGACGTGATTTTCTGCGATGTTTTGGAAGCGGGTAGTCCAACTTCGTCAAGCACAAATTCTTTCGCTCCTTATATCGTTAGCAATATCAGAAACCATGTCATGCAAGATGGTGTTTCTGTCACTGATTGACTTTTCTATTGCTTCATAGGAATAGGTCCAAAGTGTGTATATTAAACGTCGCGACTATTGAGGACCGGATTTCACGTTATTCTGCATCTCCCTATTCATCGGATTGCTTCCCATCAGGGCTACCAGTATGTAAGCATTCCTTACCACACACTTGTCAGCACGTTCTTTCATCCCATACACCAACGCTTTCCGTACTTGCGGCATGGAAATTGTAACTCTTAAATTTATTTCGGAAACATTTGGTGGTCATCTACGGCACTGTCATTGGCCGTTTCTTTACGAGAGTAACTACCTACGATTTCTTCACTTCGGAGAACCAGCAGTCTGTTTTATCGAGCATTTCAGTCCCAACGAACCACATGCTGCACTATTTAAACGCTCATCTGAATGGTTAACAACAATTTTGTTCTTCACACAGTCCTTACAGGTGTTTGTCTTTGATGCGTGTTTCATTTTGATGCATTCAGTTGGCGCCAATCCTAAATCTCTGTAGCAAGCTGCGAAACATTCAAGGCACTCCCTATGACCTGGGTGGCGAGACTGAATGCGAAGAATTTTTTTAACACGAATTACGCTCATGAGGTGATGGTGCGGATTTATTCCCTACTGGGCGTTGTGTAGCTGTGGCTGTGGATAAATGACGAAACGTGTAAGCAGTGGGCGTGGGGCGAATTGTGTACGACGTGAGATCGACTTAACGGCACTACTTTGAGTTCTGGAGGACACGGTGTGTGTTTTGCCGTAACCTCTCACACCTCGCTACAGCCAGCAACTGGGTACAGGAGTGCGCTGTGCCACCTCTACACAGGGTGTCCAGCACCACGGCGACGGTGTGGAACATTGCGTGCGACATGATTAATGCAGTTCCTATAGCAATATTGGGTATAAATAGCAGAGGACGCGAAAGAACAAGACTACAGCCAACAGGCGCTCGCCATCCAGAGTAGCTTAACTTGGGTCGGCGGACGAGAATCGGTGTATTCAAAAGGTACGGCCGTGTGGGCGTCTCTCCAGACATACAGAATTCACAACTGTCGGACGAAACCGGGCAATATTTTATCCAAGGATGGCCTTCCTGCATTGTGTAGGATGCGGTACTGAAATTACGTGTGTAAGTGGTGGTGAAGTGTTGGTCTGTTTCTACTGTACTCCACTCCGTTCCACCCTCGATTGGATTCAGGAGTTGATACTGGCGCTAAACTGGAGGCACACGCTTTTTGGAAAATGCCCATAATGCAGAAATATCTCGTGTTGGCACTTAAATGAGAAATGGAAACGCGGTGTCCTATTTGCTGTGCCAATTTTCATGTACTTTGGGTCATAAATCTGAATGAACCTGTGAATTTGACAATTGCACTCAACCTCTGTAGTATCGGTACAACCATATTCGTTGTAGGTCTGTTGCCGACAGCACGGGTGTTGCTTCCTTTCACGGCAGTAGCAGGCTGTGTGTGTCGGGCGGTCTGGCTGTGTACTCGGCTGGAAGCTGGCCTGCCGTATGCTGGAAACAGCGTTAGATCAGGGGGATTTTGTAGCGACATACTTCGAGTAATGAAAACATGTCCGTATTTCACATACTTCTGTCTAGTTTGTTATTGTTATGACACTGCGTATGGCTGACGTTTGCAGCAGAAATTTCATATTGCAACATAACGTTTTGTCTCGTAAGTGAAACAACTGTTATCAAAATAGTGTTTAGTGTTAGTGCACCGTATACGGCCATTAGGTAGATGTAACCTGCTGACATACAACTGCGAAATTATTGGTAGATCGGGGGAAAATATCTTTGTAATTTCGTGACATTAACTGCCAGCCGGACCCTGGTGTCTCCGATCACGGCTGAATTTTGAATTGTTGAGTAGAACTGGAGCTCGAATCGCCAAAGACTGTTGCAGATTTTATATGCTAAGTGATAATCCCGATTTATTTTGAGCCTCCCCGTCGCGTGGCCGGTCTTCTCTCTCTCTCTCTCTCTCTCTCTCTCTCTCTCTCTCTCTCTCCCCCCCTCTCTCTGCTCGCAGCGCCCATACCGCCTGTTCCCGCCACGCCCGCCGCTTCTGCGCATGCGCGGCCCTCGGCCGGATTCGCTGCCCACATTCCGCGTCGCGCCCCCACCTACGACTTTCCCCGCGGCGTAAATGTCGCCCCCTGAACCTACTTGTACGTGGATAAAAGTGCCGTAAACGTGTTTGCCTAAACCACCAGACCGAATGTTTACGCAGGTTTTCATTGCGTACACAGTAACCTAACATGTTACAGGTGTGGATCGCTTCCCACAAAGAACTGTTTCTTTGGCTCGAGTGCCATTGTTGACATTCGGATCTCTGACATTTCTGTAGACTCTTCTCTCGTGTTCTGGCGTGCGCCGAGGCGCACTTGTATGGAAATCAGTGCCTTAAACTCACCGCTGTGATCCTACAGCTTACTGTACGATGCTCTTCAACTTCTTCCATTGATACCCACGCTTTTAGTACTGCAGAGGAAATTTTAGTGCTGACTGCTCAGGTAGTCTGAAGCCTGTTTCTCGTCGCTCTTGCTAGGCAGAACGACCTTCCCACCTTTCTTTGTATTCCTGTTTACAGTCGTCTTCAGTGATGCTGTAACGGCCTTGTGATCGCCGATTCCCAGTTCTACCCCAACACATTCGAAAAGTTCGGGTCTCTTTGTTACCGGCAGGCCTAAGATGTTATGTTCACCAGTCGCTTCTCAGCTTAATGGCTCGAGGTAGTTTTTGGGTAAAGCACTTGGATCAATTTATTATGATTCTCTGGGCCTACCACCATTCTTAGCCACGTCAGTCTCCCTGTATAGATGGCAGGATAAAGTTTGCACCTAAAACTATAACATGGCCAGCAAATTCACGCGAAATATTCTCCAGGTTCCCCTCAAACTGTTGCGCCACTTTTGCTGCTGAGTCTATGGAAGCATCTCATTACCACATTTGAGCCAACCTTAACACTTCTGTTGATACAAATTATTTTACATTCGGGATTTTCATTGATTTCTCTAATGTAATCCTACTTTTCACTGCTTTAAACACCAGCGATCGACCTCTCTTTACGACCTACGTTTCGACCGGAATTTAGAATCTCGTTGCTACTGACTTCGCGTTTCATCCAGCTTTCCGTCCCTACTGCTGTGTGACCATTGTTACTGCTTATAAGCGAGATTAGTTCTGAGAACTTTTCGTAGACGCTGCTGCACTTAACTAATATCATGTTGAGACAGTGAGAACAATTCAAGGCCAAGTTCTCCAGATTATAGCGTGCTGCATGCGTGACGGCGCTGGATCGGTTGCAATAAACACGTCACGAGTTGCGCGGATTCTGGGAGCAATGGCCGCCCAACGTCGGTCTGTTGCCAAAGGACGAAAGACCAGACAGAGCTCTTAACAGACGAGTAGTCCAAAGGTATTTCTCGCACCGTCCCTGAGGACTAACCTGGCATGGCCTTTTACTTACCAAATATTCTAGAGTCCTCTGTTCCAAATCATTGATACATGGGAAGCATGCCAGTACAAACGGCAGAATTTCAGCTCCGTTCTCGATTGGTTCCTGAGTTACAGTAAGCCTAGCGTGAGAATGAACCTTGTCCACTACAGTTGTGAAGGAGCTTTTAGGAAAAGGAGGACAATGCAATTTCATAACCTCAATACAGTTCAACAGAACTGTATAAAAATTAAATTTTGAACGGAAGTACGTGAAGGATGCGCTCGGCACTTCCGCTAATCGTAAGTGGAACTGATACTTTGAGCTAGAACTTATGAAAGCTGTTTACTCTTGTGGACGTGAAGTTTTTCACTCGATTTCAAACATTCTGATGAGACTAGAACACATTCGCGACTGCAACAGGCAAAGGCTGGAACACCTGTGGTACTCAGACTTACCTCTGTCACACACCAGAATGGCTCTGAGCACTATGGGACTCAACTTCTGAGGTCATTAGTCCCCTAGAACTTAGAACTAGTTAAACCTAACTAACCTAAGGACATCACACACATCCATGCCCGAGGCAGGATACGAACCTGCGACCGTAGCTGTCTCGCGGTTCCAGACTGCAGCGCCTAGAACCGCACGGCCACTGCGGCCGGCACACACCAGAATGCATCTGTGAAGATATCATTTCAGACGTTTCTGATCGGTAAATTGTTTCAGAAAGGTGTTATTTGTCAATTTTTAAGCAGTTTGTCACAAACTCAGATGCGTTAAATTTTATGTTCATTTGCATTATAAATACAAAAGCAGTTCTGGTACAATCATTGTTTCCATGTCTAAAGATAAGGATTAACAGTATCAAGGGCCAACATTTTAATCTGAGTCATTAGTTTTGTAGACTAGTTGCGTATATAAACTACATTCAAAACGGCCTGCTCTCTCGCAGGCAAATTGTTTGATGAACTGGCTACAGGGGATTTCGCATCGTGTAGCGTGTCCTTCACATACATTTTTATACAGTTCTGCTGCACTGTATTGAGATTTACGCATTTCGGTATCAAATTTCAACAATTTCTCAGATACCACACAGACACTTTAAACGACGAGTTTAAATAAATACGAACACGTTTCAAAAGATATCTCTTTACTTTTATCACTGTGAATGCCGTTGTGTTTGGTGATGGGAAGAACGCAGATGGAGTTCTGGGCTGTTTCCCTTGTGCTGAAGCGTGCCGTACCGTTGTAGTGGGCCTTGTAATACCAGAGAACAACAGACGAAGGCCGTTAAAGGAGCGATCCGAATTTTCGGCAGTCGCCGTTCTTCAGCGCGCTCTAGCGCCGTCACCGCTCGCTGTCAGAAAATCAGACCCGATTGGTGCGTTTTGTAGAAGAGTTTGGCTGCTGTAATTTTGTGCCGGGTTTCAACTTCGAGAAACGCATAGTCTTCTTGGAACCGACCAAAATCTGAGAGGAGAGTCAAAATTTTGAGGCTTTGTGGATCTTTCGTTGTGAAGCCGATCTCCTACAATGCACCAAATACGAAATTCGGATTTAGCATCACAAAACACGTAATTATAGAAGCGCTGAGAAATGATGTTCCGCAGTTTCGTTATGGGACAACCTCCAGTTTTCTGCGCTTCATTCAGTTGCAGAGGTGAAAACAGACATACACACAACGTTGTATTTTAAGAATCTGCCAATGGAAAGACGTCTAAAACTAAACTCTGGAATATTTGTAGTTATTTAGCTCTTTTACTTTGTAGATTTTTCCACTTTCTTCGAAGGAGGTGCGCTCAACAGCGATAATGTTAATTATTTTTCCACTTCAGCTCTAAGACATTTTTTTGCACAATCAGATATCCGTTGCGTCATTTGAATTACATTACAGTTACGAAATTACGGTTGAACCTTTCTTCACCTGATTGTTCTGTAGTCTCCTAGAGACTGTCGCAACATGTAAGAACTGTTCTATAACTGGCAATGGGAGAAAAACAGAATATTTTTCCTAATATCAGCCTTTACTGTGCAGCTGTAAGTAAACATATACAGGGCTGATAATATTTCGTAATTATTTTCTCATGTAGGGTGTGGGTCGTGCAGCACTGCATTCAGACTCAGTTCTGGAGACGTATTGTGCTGGAACAGCTGGAGGCTGTCAACCACAGACGTATCAGTAAAAACACGAAATGTAGAAATTACCCCAAAACTAATAACATAACAAAATATTTAAAAGATGAAACGATGTAAACAATCATGGTGGCAAGGTGGAAAATGTGTTTTGCATTATAGCACAGCACTGTAGCTATCAACGCAGCGCGCGAAATCACAATAAATTCTCCAGTTCCTGCATGGTGAGTCGTTTCAAGTATTTTACTCGTAGTGTGTAAACGAATCGCACCAGGGAGCGTGCTGACATGTGTAGTTGTGAGTAATTCATGAAAGGGTGTGTTGCTGTTGTGGTTTAGTGAAGCATAGTTATACTTGGAATCTTTCATTTGTCAGTCGTTAACTTCAGTTCCTCTTTTTTGGTTTTTGACAGTTCTGTCATTTACTAATACTAAATAGGTTGCAGAAGAAACGAACCTTCCGTCCTCAGTGGTAGGCCAACATATTTAATTACCACTGCCCACTGTCAGATAGTGTAATTGTCGGGATATATCTGTGAAAATACATCATTTCAGAAGTTTCAAATCGGTAGATGATCTAAGACAGGTGTTACCTTGTGAGATTTGGAACAGTTTTACACAAAGTTGGATGCGTAAAATTTTGTGTTCATTTGCTCTGTAATTACTGTAAAACTGCTGGTACAGAGATTCTTTGCGAGGCAGAAGATAAACATTAACAGCATTCAGGGCCAACATTTCAACCTGAGTCATTTGTTTGCAATCAAATAGCATTTGTAAGTTTCATTGAAAACGCCATGCTCCATCGCAGGCGAGTTGTTGGATGTGGTGGTCAGACTGGATTTCGCATCGTGTAGCGTGTGCTTCACATACTTCCGATCAAAATTTAATTTTAAAACAGTTCTGCTGCCCTGCTCTGAGATTAACCTATTTACATATCAAAATAAATTTTACCAGTTTCTCAGTACCAACCAGACATTTACATACACCAGTTTAAACAGGAACACGTTTCAGACTATTTGGCGTCCGGTTATTGAGCGATATGAGCAGTGAATTGCGGCGTGTTTGACGATGCGAGGAAAGGGGAGGGAGTTCTGGGCTGTTTCCCCTCTGCTGTAGCGTGCTGTGCCGTTCCAGTGAGCCGCAGTAGCAGACAACACCAGGTGGAGGGCGTCAGGCGCGTGCCGAACTTTCGGCGAGATGCATAACATGGCCCTCTGTTACCTCCATAAAGAGCGTTTAATATCGCGGCGGAGGCGTGTAAGATTGTGTCTGATATGGAAGTCATAGTTGCACACAGAGCAACGAAACGTCAGCTTACATGTGCCACATGTGGGGAAGATGTGGCAAAAAGAAGCACTCGAGTTAACTGCGGTACTTCCGCATGACGTTTCTCCTCTGTTTTCAGTACAACTGCTGTTTCTAAGAAACTCATTTAAATTGAAAGTGGCAGCTATGGAAAGTTTTAAAAAGAAAATATCGGCAACGAGAGGCTCTGTGTGGGTAGGTGCCACGCATCCATTTGCCGAGGATTTGCCAGGATTACAATGGGCAGTTGAACTTGCTAATAACCTGGACTGCGGGAGCAACACATTGAACTAAGGAGCATTCATAAGTATTTGAAATTATTGGCTGCAATAAACATACGTAAAGTTGTACTTCAAACCAGATAAACATATGTTTCAAGTAGTAGTAAGAAGAGTCTCGCGGAAGAATGAAATCAGCTCAGAAATGTTGGGATCCTATTTATGCAGGAAGTTGCAAAGTAGCAGAAAATATTGGAATATCAGCTGAACCGAATGTAATGATTGATGAAGGAGAGAAAGGGCACGGCAGAAGAAAGCGCTTTGTAGATGAAGCAGCAGGGGACAATTTAAACCATAGCTCGACGAACAGTTTTCAGCTAAATGTTTGACACGTTATTACACAGCTGTAGGGAACTTGACTGTAGCGCGTGCAGCCACACGCAACACGGACACATTCCGTTTCCCGTGGAACTACGTAAGCGAAAACGATTCCCCGGTCCAAGAGCTTGTGGGAAACGACGAATCTTGCTACAGTGTAGACGTTAATAACGACGGTCTCGGAGAAGAAATTTTACTGTTGAAAAGATTCGTGAAGGCAATGTTGTGTCTGAGCATTTCTTCTGCGCCTTGTCAGTACTCTTTGTGAGTGAAGTGTGAGTGACGGCCTCACGGACTGCTCTGCCGTTTGCCTGCTGGCGCCTCACAAGCAGAGAGGCCGCTGACAGTTGTGGCAGGAGTCACGGAGTGGCGGGGAGCGGCGAGCTGCGTCAGCTGCGGACACAGGGAGTGAAGTGAGGTGACAGCAGCTGAGTTGACAGGCGTACACTCTCCACTACACTTATTTACTCGATGTATGAGTGAAGGTAAGTGTAATTTTATTACCTGTAGTTGCACGACTTGCGTCACCGTCTCAGCTGTGCCGTTGTGACCGATGAGTGTCGAGACTGGTGTGCGTCGTTGCGAAATTGGTTTCGTGTGCTGAAACTCGGGCCTCGGTGTTCTGTCTCCAATACAACTAGAATTACTTTGCTCGTTGCAATCTTTTACCTCAAGTAGAGACAACAGTACCAGATAGAGGATTTCCTTCACATTTTGTATGCGTGTCATGTTGTGGTCTGATTGTGTTTAGTTAAATGTAGACTGACTGTATGGTTCCAGATGATAGTCGCATTATGTAGTGTGAATACTGCTACTAGTATCTCATTGTTATTAAACACAACAGGTACGGTAGAGTAGAATGTTTGCTGAATATGGAGAAGTAAACTGAATCTGATATCAGGAGCGAAAATTCTGGTGATAGAACTGATATAGTGTCAATCTCGGTATGTTGCAAATTAGAATAGTGTGATGTAGCACCTTGTAGAGTGGTGTGAAATACTTTTCAGCGATCAGATATTATAGAGCAGTTGTGATTGTTCACAATGAAGTGTTGACTTTTGCCATGTTTAGTCTGGAAGTGAACTCCAGACATTTTTCTTGACAGAAGGATTGTCCGTTGTTACCTGAATTATTTTGCTGTTATCTGGTGTTGTCTCAGTTTTGCTACAGCGTTGCTTAGAGTATTTGTGTGCTGTATGCTACTCGAGGAGGCCTGAAATTAGTGAGTCACGATAGGATTGAGTTTTTTGCTTCTTTATTTAAAAAATATGACGATTGCTTTTCTACAAATTGTTTCAGTTCCTGTTTTTTTGCACAGAGTTCGCTGGACGGGCTGCCTCATGACAGCATCTCCACCAGCCGCCTCCTGTCGTACTGCCTGGCGAGGTCCAGCGCTGTCTCCCCACCAAGAGTTGTGGCCCCCCTGTCGGCCCCCGCATCGAGCAGCGCACCCGCCACTTCTGCGTGGCCATTGAGTGCCGCCCAGTGCAGCGGCGTCGCCCCATGGTCAGTCCTGGCGTCCACCGCCGCCCCCGCCCCCACCAGCAGCCTCGCCGCCTCGACGTCTCCCCTGTGCGCTGCCCAGTGCAGGGCGGTCCAACCCCTCCACTCGTCCCTCGCCTCCACGTCGGCCCCTGCGGCGATCAGCGCCCTCAGCTCCCCCACTGCCCCCAGCTTAACCGCCTGGCCCAGCCTCCTGTTCCTCTCCTCTGCAGAGAGGCTCCTGCACAAAACACACAAACTGCCACTCTCTGCTGCAAACACACAGCGCACAGAATGAGGAAAACAGCCACACGAGGAAACAAGTGTTGCGAATACAAATCTGTCCTGAAACAAACCTACCGTATTCCCCCTCCCACAGTACAAAACAGTGCACAATTGTGTGTATGTATTAAATTACAGTACATCTGTTCTATCCCCCTCATAAGAAAATCTTCATTCATCGTCCATTACAAATAGCATTATACAACCTCTGAAAGAATTACATTGTGACATTTTGTCGCACTCATTCCTGCAAGTCAGCTCGTTTGCTCTCGGCACGCTACACCTAACCAGTCGCTCACCTCCACTAGAGAACAGCCTTCTTGCAGCTGATACTGGTCTCTGTCTGCAGCTTCACTGCCAGACGTCACACACAAGAAGAATCCCATCTCCTGGTTTTCAAACAGACACTTTCCTGGTACGCAGGCAAAAAAATTTCACTGCAGTTACCGGCAGTTTTCTTCATTCACCCTCACCAAACACTGAAACTTTGTGACACATAGACAACAATTAATTCAAAACGTGGGAGATAAACACCAACTCGGCAACACCACCCCCTAAAAAAAACTGTGTGTGTGTGTGTGTGTGTGTGTGTGTGTGTGTGTGTGTGTGTGTTTGTTTGACATTTTATGGCCTCATAGCACATGTATTTAACATGTGCTATCATGCTCAAAATCATCTGAACGATCTCAGTTGTCGTCCATCTTCATGTTTTTGCGGCGTAAGGACTGTTCCATAAAGTTTCTGGCGTGCAGCCGCATAAATTAAGTGGTTCGGTCCTCGGGTTTAAAAGGACGGATCAAGTGCAGCAGCGTCACTCACCACAGCTCACTCTGGAGATGGCGGGACGGTGTTCGGCCGAAATATTAGGAGAAGAGGATGAATTTATGCGGCTGCACGCCAGAAACTTTATGGAACGATCTGAATTGTGTTTCGCCTGATTTGTAATCCGTCCTCATAACATTGTTCCTCTGCTCTGTTTTCGGTACAGTCTTTGCCTGTACAAAATGTTCACTGCATGAGGCCACAAGAGACAACTGCTCTGTGTCATTATCGGTTTCCTCCTTTAAATGACACGACGAAAGTTTTTTCACTGCGCTACTATCCGGGAATGCAATCTAACAAGTAAAGACGAAATATCTCAAGTATGGTTTCAGTCACAAGTAACAAAGAGTGTGCAACTTCAAACTCGAAATGATCTGCCATAAAGTTGTGTGTTTCCCGGAGATTCGAACGCAGCACTTAATCGGATGGTTAACTGAGCGCAATCAAACGTTAGAAATCGTTATTTTTAACCAGCAACGAGATGATAGACTAAACCCAGGAGACGAAAGTGTTTTGTGTTATGGGCATTCGAAACCAACCCCTATCGACACGGACCTCTAGTCACGCGTAGACGTTATATAATGATTTACTTCATAAGCAGCGAAATGTGCACATGTCTGTATTGTAAATACAATTATGAAAATTTTCCGCTGACTAGGAATCGAACCCTGGACACACAGTTGTTGACTACATAGACACGTTGACTGTACTATCCTCTTTCACGAGTAGCTGTGAGTGGCATGTTTGAAACTGACATGATAGGACGAAAAGCTGCGTGTCTGACTAGGGAGTCGAATCCAGAACCCACCATTATTGTTGATAAAGCGCAGAAAGGCATTAAAAATCATAATAATATCTCACATGTATTTTCGTGTGGATGTGATGCAACTTAAAGTGCCATGACAGCATTCGAACCCCACAGACATGTCTTTTGTGAACGTCTTTATATTTTGCAAGCAAGTGGAAACAATGAAGCAGTGGAAATGCATCACTGCAAACTGATCAAACGCGACGAAAAGGGAGATCTGAGTGCACCACCAATATTTTCTACATCTCAGGCTGTGATAGAGTCAAGTGCCCTGTGACCTGGCACAGCGATTGGCTCATTCATTAAAAAAATGGCATAAGATAGATAACTGGTGACTGAGTTTCGACCCGGCATGACTTCCTCCTCTGTCAGGGCCCAGTCTGTACCGACTCTCCTCCAGGTTACCAGATGTGGGAGAGCTGCTACTTCTGTTGGATGAAAATGACTGCCGGATGTAAAAAATTCTACAAATGGTTTCACTTATGATTTCAGGTGTGCCGCAGGGGAGTGTTGTAGGACCGTTGCTGTTCACAATATACATAAATGACCTGGTGGATGACATCGGAAGTTCACTGAGGCTTTTTGCGGATGATGCTGTGGTATATTGAGAGGCTGGAATGATGGAAAATTGTACTGAAATGTAGGAGGATCTGCAGCGAATTGATGCATGGTGTAGGGAATGGCAATTGAATCTCAGTGTAGACAACTGTAATGTGCTGCTAATACACAGAAAGAAAGATCCCATATTATTTAGCTACAATATAGCAACTCAGTAACTGGAAGCAGTTAATTCCATAAATTATCTGGGAGTACGCATTAGGGGTGATTCAAAATGGAATGATCATATAAAGTTGATCGTCGGTAAAGCAGATGCCAGACAGATTCATTGGATGAATCCTAAGGAAACGCAATCCGAAAACAAAGGAAGTAGGTTACAGTATGCTTGTTCGCCCACTGCTCGAATACTGCTGAGCAGTGTGGGATCCGTACCAGATAGGGTTGATAGAAGAGATAGAGAAGATCCAATGGAGAGCAGCGCGCTTCGTTACAGGATCATTTAGTAATCGCGAAAGTGTTACGGAAATGATAGATAAACACCAGTGGAAGACTCTGCAGGAGAGACGCACAGTAGTTCAGCACAGACTTTTGTCGGAGTTTCGAGAACATACCTTCACCGAGAAGTCAAGCAGTATATTGCTCCCTCCTACGTCTCGTCAAGAGACGGTGAGGATAAAATCAGAGAGATTAGAGCCTACACAGAGGGATACCGACAATCCTCCTTTCCACGAACAATACGAGACTGGAATAGAAGGGAGAACCGATAGAGGTACTCACGGTACCCTCCGCCACATCATCTAACTTAAAACTAACTTACGCTAAGGACGACACACACGCCCATACCACAGGGAGGACTCGAACCTCTGACGGGGGCGAACGGAGGAAAGTATCAACACCAAGGCATCAGACGTGACGAAAAGGGAGATCCGAGTTCGAATCGCAGTCCAGCACTGATATTTTCCACATCTCATGCCGAAATAAAATAAGAATCAGCTGCCCAAGTGATCTTGCACGATGAGTGGCACATACATCAAAAAACAATCTCGCGTAAGAAAGCATACTGGTGACTGACTTTCAACCTAGCATGATTAGGTGTCTGTCATGGCTCTGTTTTGAAATTTGTAAGACTGGATGTCAATTATGACTATTAAGGTAAATACATTGCTTGTTCTGTATCAAAATCTTTCATTTGCTAACTATGCCTATCAGTAGTTAGTGCCTTCAGTAGTTTGAATCTTTTATTTAGCAGGCAGTAGTGGCGCTCGCTGTATTGCAGTAGTTCGAGTAACGAAGATTCTTATGAGGAAAGTCATTTGTGAAAGGTATAGGTTAATGTTAGTCAGGGCCATTCTTTTGTAGGGATTTTTGAAAGTCAGATTGTGTTGCGCTAAAAATATTGTCTCAGTTTAAGCAGTCATGTATAAATTTTTCTAAGGAGACATTTCATATGTCGACCCTTAGCCGAGGATACCTCACTGGAATCTTCTGATTTTTTCTTGTAGTTTGTGTAATTAGTGTAGATTTTGTTTATTGCTAGCACGTAATTGTAGAGAGAATCTCCTTTGTAGTTGCAGTCTTTCATTGCTGTACAGTAAAACGGGTGTGGTACGCATGTAGATTTGCAGCAAGTATTTCGCAGCTTGCAATTAACTAGATATTATTTTCAGCGCTATGTTAATGTGTTATCGTGTGAAATATTGTGACAATAATGGCGTGTGAAAAACGTAACACTAGGCTCCAAAGTAAACTGAGAAATAATAGTGACAACGAGCGTAGCTTACCAGCACCGCTGTGTAATGAATTAACAGACATTCAAAGTAGTAATTTCGTAACTGTGCATAGGGAAATGGAGCGGGCGTCAAATAATGGTGTAGACAGTGAAACAGGTAGTGAACAGGGAAGCATTATCGATCGATCGGTCGGCAACAGGTCGCCTCAGGAATCGGGAATGGCAGAACACAATATTGCAAACACTGTAGACTCAGGTTTTTGGTTCTCACCGTTTTCTCAAATGAGTCAAGACATTTTCCGCTTGTCAAAATGTGAATGTTGCCGGTGCAAATTCACTGCCGAAAAGCACTGAGGAACATGTTTCAGACACCAGTGCATTGTTATTACAATTAATGCAACAAATGAGACAAAAGCTTCAAAAGTTAGATGCAATGGAACAAAATCAGAGACAAACACAGCAAAAGCTTCAAAAGTTAGACATAAAGGAACAAAATCTTCAAAAGTTAGACACAATGGAACAATACCAGAGACAAACACAGCAACAGTCACATGCAATGGAACAAAATCTTCACACCACGCTTGAACAAACACGTGAAGATTTAACTTCTGAGTTACATAAAATCTAATCTAAATGTCAAAAAGTCTGTAACGACATAAAAACACAAATTTGTGAGCATTTTCAACCTATTTTTTCGCGGCATGAAAACGCATTACAGAATCACGAAGCAGCCATAAAAGAACTGCAAATTATTGTTCATGAAAATCATGAGACCTTGCAAGCTAAAACTGACTCAGTTGCATCTACCGATTCAGTTACGCAACTTGCAAAAACTCAGGAAAACTTAAAGGACACAGTAGAAAGACACATGGAGGAAATTAGTTCATTATCAGAGAAAGTAGTTGAACTTTCGGATCAGCTAAATAAATTAACTACGAAGGTAGATGATAATCTGAATGACACAAAACCAGTAGTCTTTAATGACACAGAAGAGTGCGAACAAATTAGGAAATTCAAACAAAATCAGAATCAAATTAATACGCAACACCAAAGAGAAATCCGGGAAGTACAAGATCAGCTGACACAGGTAATACAAGAATTACGTATTTCAGAGCACACTCGCGCTCCAATACGGGAAGAGGGACATAGAAATACGGAACAGTCACAAAATAATAACACAGGACACTTCGGAAATTATGAAAGAAATTGGCAATGTGCACCGAATTTTGAGATGGAACCGCCGACACGACGTAGCAATGACCGACAGGCGACTCGCCGACATGATAATTTTGACTATAAGCTGTTCATTACTACACGTAAATTCAAAACGTTTAAGAATTCTGCCAACGACATTTATCCACAAGCGTGGCTCCATCAATTCTCTCATTGTTTTCCTCCCAACTGGTCATTGGAGCACAGGTCTGTAAGAATGCGATCGGTCATTCACGATTGCCACAGTGAAGGAGAATTTTACCATGCCTTCCTCTCAGCATATTGGTCTCAAGCTACACAAGCCCGAGTAAAACATAGCATCATAATGATGAAACATTTCGAACAATCTGAATTTTCCAGTCTTGTGAAATATTTTGAAGACATGTTGCACAAGAATCAGTACCTGTCAAACCCATACCGCCCCTCAGAACTCATCCGCATTTGCTTAATCAAATTACCTGAACATTTACGACATATTATTTTGGCAGGATGTTGCAAAGACGACACTGAAGCTTTTCAGGGACTCTTACAAGAATTAGAAATTGACACTGATAATCGCGAACGCGAAAACAGGAACACAACAATTACAGGTCACATCCGTCGCAATTCCGCGATGAAAGAAGTAATAACTGGACACGACAAGACTATTCTCACAACACAAATCGTGACCAAAGCAGACACCACCCGTATGACAACCGTTGGCAGAGTAGTAATAACTACAGGGAAAGATCACCTCTCCGCAGTAGTGACTATCACAGAGACAATCAGAGAAACAGACAATATGGGAACCAAAATAATTATTATCGAGGGAGACAGAATAACTTCAGACGCAACGGTCCAGCGCGCAGTTACGATTCAGGGAGAAATTCTCCACCACGTGACCAACATGAAAGAAACTATGGAATCTACCAACATGATGACAGACGATATGATCATAATGACAGACCTGAATTGCATCAGAACTGGCGAGATTCAAACAGAGCAGGGCCCTCTCGACAAGGTGAATTTGTAGAAGTTAGGTCTCCTAATCCCAGTAACGACGCGCGCCAACAAAGAAACAGACAATGACTCGTACCGCAGGCAGCCACGTGTGCCCGCTGGCTCAGAGAAAAATAACAGACGCTAACCTTGAGAAAAATTCCAGCATTCTTTACCGACGTATACAACATGATAATTGTGTTCAAGTAGAAACTGTGAGCACTAGGAAGAGTAAAGGATTGCACCACATTTCACACGTAAAACCGTTTATTGAGAGATAATCTGCTTTTTAACTTTGTCTTTCCACTTTACATTGCTACTATGCTTTGTCAGACTTATAATCTGTTAACATGCAACAATGTTTGAAGTTAAATATCCAGTCAAGAACCAAGAGAACTTATTTAAACAGAAATTACGAATGCATTGTTATTGTGAACAGATGACACAGTGTTATTGTGTGTGTACATTCTTGCTTGTTAGTTGCACGATTACGTAACAACTATAAGGCTCATATACTTAGAACAATTACTAATACTGCTAATGAGATTTTAATGCAACATTTTGGTTTACTTGAAAATACATTCTGGGTTTAAAGTACTTTCTGTGAGATACCAGATGACACAGTGGTTAGTTTATGTGACAGCTACACGATTTTATCACGACGCTACTAATGAGTGACAATTTACAATGTTGCTTTTTCAGTGCTTCTGTTTTATATCTGCACAGTTTTTCTGTATTATTCTGGAAAGTGAAACATGTTTTAGTAGTAAATTTTGTGGTATAGCAACAATGGGACAGCCTTTTCCGTAGCACAACAATACATTACATTATAGTACTTTCTTGATCACGGTAAGGTACGTAATAACTACGGTATCTATACGCACAGAATTTCACTTTCATTTATGATGAGGTGAGTACATTGACTTCAACAGAACTTTGCTTACAGAGGATGATAACTACGACACTTCCACAGAATTATCTTATAGCAAGACGCACATTTAGCGCTACAGGACATGCATTTGAGTGATTAATTTTGAACTTAAAACATTTTTTTTTAAAGATTTTGGAATTACAATGATACAAAGGTTTTCTGTGATACATTTCATTCCATTGCTGTAATCTGTAATACCTGAGGTTATAATTACGTTAATGCTCAGGGGGGTACACGCTTACTTTGTGTATCATGTGTTTGGCAAGCACAAGGAGCCCTACCTAATATGGTATTCGCTTATACAACTTTACACATCAGTACCATATTTCTGTAACACAGAATTACACAGCTATCTGATCATTTAACTAAGAGAGAGAAACATTTTTTTTTACTACATCAGTGACAGATGTTTACTTAATTACACAGTTGGATAACTTCACACTTATGAAATTGTATTTTGTCTGTCCTTTGTGAACTGTTCATATTTTTTTCAGAACCATTGTGATACTATGAGAGATTTGATGTCGTATTTGGTAAGGGAGCATGATTTTTAAATACGTTTGAGGTAGATGACACTATTGAAATGAGCAGATAATTTTTTTAAGGTTTTTACATTATTGCAGAAAGCTACGACGTTTTTGAGATTTGACTGAGGTTTATGATGTTATTTTTATGACGACGATGTGTATTTTGCTGTTGAGGTATGTTTATGATCAATAAGCTGATGCTATATGAGGAATTTGATTATGCTACATATTTATAATGATGAAATATTGAAGAGTCGATGAATAAGGTAAGAAATAATGAGTAGTGGTTAGGGACTCTGGTTTGTGAAAAAGGTTGCTGGAAACCAAGAATCGTACTTTAAGAGTTATGAAATGTATGTAAATGCATGAATGTATTACAATGCCGACGAAAATTTTTTGGACTCTGTTTTATCAATAGGATTTTGTTTCTACAGATTTGTAATGGAAATTCTTGACCTGTGAAATATTTTTATATGAGACTGTCACTGTAGCAGAAACTGCTGTCGTAAATATTTCCGTAAGTTAAGTGACCACCTGCACGTAATGCGTCGTGGGTACCCAGCTGTGTCAGACGCCTGGAGAAAAAGCCATTGGTGTGTGCCTTTTCAGAGACACAGTAGAAAAAAAAAGGGAGGCCATTATCCTCGCTATTGACATTCCTTTGTAAAAAGCATCGCAAATACGACACGCTCAAACTTGAAAACATATGATTATACTGTGGAGATATTTACTAAAATGCCTAATGAAACGATGAGAAACATTTCACGGCTATTGTCTTGCTAGTTGAGAGAAATGCCATATGGCTTGCTTTATGTATTTATTTACTCATGTTGTTTAATATCTAGTTTCTAGCTGCACTGCAGCATTGGTTAAAATAAAATTTAATAGATGTACTAATATAAATATTTTATGCCTACAGATCCAGTAAATAATTTTATGACCTATTCAAAAAAACGAAGGAGCATAAAAGGACATTTCCCTTCACAGGAATTGGATATGGAATTTTCTTTTCAACTACTTGGTAATTTTTTTGGTAGAATAACTTCTTGTGGTGCACCACTTTAATTACATAGACATTAAGATGTGAACATACATTTCCCTTGTCTGCATTTTTTACTTTAATGTAATATTTTTTCTGCTTGAGCTATGTCATGTTTAGATATAAATTATTGCATTTGCTGCTGCTGTTTGCCAGGCACAGTGTTACTGAATTTGACTGTGTTACTCTGCTAAGCCAGTTTACTACTGATTTATTTTTCTTTTTTGCTGCTCATTGCCTTATATTAGTTGTAATACTGTTGCTTACTTTGTCAATTTGTATTTTTTTTGTCCTTGCTGTTTGTGTTAATTTGTTATGTACTGCTGCATTGCTTCGTCCCTTGGTTTAGCATTTGAGCTCAGTAGATTTAAGTTAGCTTAAGAGGGGGTAGACTATATAAGAGAATGAGTTGCGATGAATTGGAAGAAATGCATTGAGAAGTTATACAAAAAAAGTACAGAAAGCAGGTATAGATAGGACCTTGTGGGAATAATGATGAACGAAGGGAGATCTCCAAGAAAAAAAAGGTTTTGTTTGCAAAATACTGCAGTACCAAATGTTACACTGAAAACAAACCCTGTCCTTTCCCCCTGTGTTATTCTGCTTTGTGTTTGTGTACTCTTGCATTTTTGTGTTTTTCCTGTCTTTATGTGTTAAGCTAATAAGACTTATGTTGTAGAATTTTTCTAGTACTAAGCTACATATACTATGATGAGGAATACTGTTATCCTCAAGTATAATTTGCATTAATAATACGTTATATACTTTGTAAAGATGTTAGACATTATAAATTCTGCTCTGTTTTAATGCTCATGTGTGAAGTTGATGTTTCAATAATTATTCTGATCTTTTATGTATTTACTTATGTCATAATTCCTATAACACTGATGTATATGTTACTTCGATTCTTTTGTAAAGCCTGTCCTACAAATGTTATCTGTATTGTTATGTTCTTTAATGATGTATTTTGTACCTTTGTCATTGTATTTTTATGTTATAAAATTGTAATTGACACCAGTTCATCAAATTAAGTAACTTGTAAGTTACATTTCACTGCACACGTTTCTGTTAGTCATAGTATATGGACAATATGTGAGAAGTAGGGACTGATAGTGTTTGCACGTGTGTTAATAATACAGCAAGGGACTGGTTAACAGCATTGCCGGTTCTAAGGACAATTCCAAAAACTTTGTGAGTGCACAAGTGGTGGTTTATGGACTTGCTATATTGTCCGCAAGACTCTTCGATGGTGATTGTGCACCTGCACAGTTGCAACAGATGGCTGCTGGCCATCTCTGCAAGGACTACAGTGGGTCTGCACCTTTGATGACCCACCAATACCATTATTTCTACAAGGACTACAGTGGATCTACACCTTTGTTGACTCACCAGTACCATTATTTCTACAAGGACTGCAGTGGGTCTGCACCTCTGGTGGCCCACCAATACTGTAATCTCTACCAGGACTATAGTGTGTCTGCTCTGTGATGACCTACCTACCAATACGCTTCAAAATTTCGACTGACTCTGCTGTGGGTTTGCTCTGTTGTGGACCAATACCTGTCTGCATGTCAAGAGTCAGTACTGTCTTTCCATTGGAAGGACAATACTACTTCTTCAAGATTGCATGGAAATCCATTACTTCCGTGTGCATTTTCTTTTACTGCTCAGACTTTGAGAGAAACACTGCAATGTTACTGTGATGAATGATCAGGACTGTCTTTATGGACTGTAAGAAAATTTTAGCTTTTGACCAACATTGTATCAATAAGTAGGTGCATTTGATATCTTTGTTATTGTAATTATGAAAAATTTTATCAAATCATTATTGGTCACTGCCCAAAACAATTTGTAAAATTTTTTGTGGGGAGCATGGGGGCTATGTAAGTAGGCTGTTTATGTTTTCTTATTGACAACGTTACGTAGCGCTCTGTATGGAAATCACTGGCTATGCTGTGTGCAGTCTGTGGCTAGGTTTGCATTGTTGTCTGCCATTGTAGTGTTGGGCAGCTGGATGTCAACAGCGCGTAGTGTTGCGCAGTTGGAGGTGAGCCGCCTGCAGTGGTGGACGTGGGGAGAGAAATGGCGGAGTTTTGAAATTTGTAAGACTGGATGTCAATTATGACTATTAAGGTAAATACATTGTTTGCTCTCTATCAAAATCTTTCATTTGCTAACTATGCCTATCAGTAGTTAGTGCCTTCAGTAGTTTGAATCTTTTATTTAGCTGGCAGTAGTGGCGCTCGCTGTATAGCAGTAGTTCGAGTAATGAAGATTTTTGGTGAGCTAAGTGATTTGTGAAAGGTATAGGTTAATGTTAGTCCGGGCCATTCTTTTGTAGGGATTTTTGAAAGTCAGACTGTGTTCTGCTAAAAATATTGTGTGTCAGTTTCAGCACAGTCATGTACAATTTTTCAAAAGGGACTTTTCAACTTACGCTAAGGACGACACACACGCCCATACCAGAGGGAGGACTCGAACCTCTGACGGGGGCAACCGTGCAGACCGCGTGGCGAACGGTGGAAAGTATCAACACAAAGCCATCAGACGTGATGAAAAGGGAGATCCGAGTTCGAATCTCAGTCCAGCACCGATATTTTCCACATCTCATGCCGAAATAAAATAAGAATCAGCTGCCCAGTGATCTTGCACGATGAGTGGCACATTCATCAAAAAACACTCTCGCGTAAGAAAGCATACTGGTGACTGACTTTCAACCTGGCATGATTAGGCCTCTGTCATGGCCCACCCTATAAGGACTCTCGCGCAACAAGTAGCAAAGTGACGTCTCTTATGTCCGTTTGGAACCACAGTGCAACACTACATTTTTCGAATGGCGTCACCAGAGGTGAAGATGTGCTGTTCGTACTTCTTAAATTGATTGCCTTATGTGAGAACCTAGCCCCGACCATCACAAGAATCATTCCAAATAAACACCTGTCTGCACAGAGCATTGGTTCATGACTGTGTCGTAATGAAGGCCTTTCCACACTAATGGAAAATTCCGATTCCATGGAGGTCGATTAAAACTTGTTCGAAACGTTTCTTTGTTGGTCCATATCGACAGTCACTGGCCACCGTGGCTACCTAAGGCGTGCTCCTGACTTGGTTCTGTTATCGCCGAAACAAGATCACGTTAAGAGGCAGCTGCACGAACGGGCAACACGGTATAGTGCGCAGATTTCTGCAGGATGTGCCTTTCCACTTGCGGTTCTACGCTCATAGTATTTCGGGTCTATTCACAAATTTTTGTAAACCCAAAGGCTAGATATTGAACATACTCTCGTCTTTGGTTTCGAAATTGCATTTCGTCTCGCGTAATTGCATTCCTGCAGAATTTTATGGGGAGAGTACTGAAGCATGTAAGCAACCAGGATAGATTATACCTAAAAACTGGACAAGTTTTTGTCAAAACTTAAATCGTGTTTGCAGGTGCTAGTAACATAATAATTGGTTGGATGAAAACGTGCACTTTTGAAATGCAGCAAACAGCTGAAGTATTGTTCTGCGAGGTGATTAAGGCCCACCTGCCAGGAAGGTGGAAATAAAATAAAATCTGAAACTAATAACATGTTTTAGTCTACCGTACTCATATCAATGTATTTTACTTTGCTTGATAGCTCCCGGCCACAGAGATCAATTTCCTTTTCGTTTGAAGTGACAGCAATAAACGAAGAGGGGACAGCAAACTCACTAAACGTAAACGCAGGCCACGTGGAGATTAGCCACCTCCCCAACATAACTCACAAGGAGACGGTACGACGACGTGGTCGGGGATTTGTCCGAAATTTTGCGTGGTCAAAGGCACCTAACACCTCACGTGGTTAAAATATTAGGACGCACTACTTGGAAAATCCCGAGAAAAATCGGTCCAATGTTTCTCAGGTGCCTTATGAGTATAAAATGTTGGTCCAGTGCCGAGCCGCCGTGTGGCATTATTTTGTGAATAGGAAATTTTCTACGAACTCCAGACTACATTCTATTAATCTGGCTGATTCCCCTTCGCGTACCACTTGCAACCTGATTGACACAGATGAACATCAATTTGTCTGTGGAAATGCAAATAATATATGGTTGTCCCTCAGAAAAAAATTAGCAACTATGCAGAGAAAACCGCCGTATTTGATAACGCCAACGTGGCTTTTATTCCCGGAAGAAGAATTATACCCCACCTCAAAGAAAAATGCCGTCAACTGGTTGAAGGGACACGCGGTATTTTACCCGCTGTCCAGTAAAAAAAAGGAGCAAAGGAGATTTTTGGACGTACATCTCCGACCGGCATCACAAGCTACTACGCATAAATAATTACTATGATACATACACCAACTTCCTCAGAAGAAGCATCATGTGAACTCCATTTTCGATTATGCGATTCAGAATATGAAGAAATGAGAGACAACTTAATCTTTGAAAAACAAATATGATCAAGTGACGAATGTCACTATTTGGTTTAGGCCTTGATTTCTTCTAAAACATCAAGGAACCTGTAATTAATTTTCGTTAGTTTTATTGCGCTCGATGAAGCAACAGATCTTACAGATACAGCCCAAGTTGTGATATACATACGAGGTGTCGATAACGCACTGTGAAACAGAGGACGTTTTGGACTTAGTACCTTTGCAAGGGACTACTACAGGTGCGGACTTACTCCAAGCTGTCGAGCAAGCGATTGATGGTGTCGGTATGGATTGGAATCTGTAAGTCTCAAATGGTTCAAAGGGCTCTGAGCACTATGGGACTTAACTTCTGAGGTCATCAGTCCCCTAGAACTTAGAACTACTTAAACCTAACTAACCTAAGGACATCACACACATCCATGCCCGAGGCAGGATTCGAACCTGCGACCGTAGCGGTCGCGCGGTTCCAAACTGTAGCGCCTAGAACCGCTCGGCCACCCTGACCAGCGGTGAGTCTCAGTGACCACAGATGGAGCACCATCAATGCAAAGCCATCGGAGAGGACTCATAGCACGGATGCGCCAAAGGCTAGGACGCACAAATGAGACGTACGGATTCATTGCATTCTGCATCGAGAGGCGCTTTGTGCAAAATCAGTAACGTTAGCAAATGTCATGCACATTGTTGTGCATACTGTAAACTACCTGAAGACACATGGACATAAGCATCGCCAGTTTCGGCGGTTCTTGGAGGAATTAGGAGCGGAGTACGGTGACATAGCTTACTATACTGAAGTACGCTGGATCAGTTGAGGTAAAATGCTGAAAATATTTTTCGATTTACGTTTGGTCATAGTAAAATTCTTACATGAGAAGGGAAAAAATGAACCTATGTTGGAAGACCCTTGTTGGATATCAGACCTTGCATTTCTTGTGGACATTACGTCTCACATGAACAGCCTGAACGTCAGTTTGCAAGGTGAAAATAATTTAATTTCTGACATGTTGGAAAAAGTAACTGCCTTTGAAAGGAAACTTGCGCTTTGGGAGCGCCAGCTAATGACAGAAAATACTGCAGATTTCGCGACTCTTGGACTGGTGCATGAAAGTGCTAGATTTCAAGAATACGTGTCAATAATTGGAAAAATTAAGGAACAATTTCGAGCACAATTTGCAGATGATACGAGTTTGCCTCCTGCCATTCGCCTCTTTGCTCGACCGTTCTCGTCGTCAGTTGATGATGCACCAAATGACCTACAGATGGAACTGATCGACCTACAGTGCAATACAAAACTGAAGGACAAGTTCTTTGCAGTGCGAAGTACAAAAGAATTCTACAAAAATTTTTCACAACAAGAATTTCCACACCTGCACAAAGATGCCGCGAGACTTATGTCTATGTTCGGGTTGACATATATTTGTGAAAGGTTTTTCTGGCTGATGTAAATGAATAAATCAAGGTTTCTATCAAGCATAAGTGATGAAAATCTTCACAACTGCTTGCGTTCGTCAATGAGCTGATCTTTTATGCCCGATATTAACTATATCATTTCTCATGACCAGTGATAAATGTGTTTGGATTTATTCCTTTCATAATAAAAAGTTATTGTTTACTAACTGTGCATTATTGCATCATTCTGCTCCATGGTACATTATTATCAGGAAAATTGCTCATTAAACCGATTGTTCGAATGTATACTTACATTTACGTTTTTTTTTTTTTTAATGTGTGAAGGGCTACGCTCAGCTGATGTCGATAAACAATAACCTTCATCTAATTGTCGGTTATTATGCATATTTTAGACGGAACTGATACTAGTATTGAAATAGCAGGTGATCGAGAGGCCTGCGGTTATTATTCTGTTCAGAGGTCAGTGAGACAGAAATTATGTGGGTGTAACTGAGGGCACCGAGAATTAGTTATAGGAAACCTTGCATTAGTTTAATGTTATTTGAAATCACGAATAAGGTTCGCTGGAAGTCGCTGACTGCTCTCTCTCTTAAATACTAGATCAAAAACATTACGCGTATTTGCGTGCCGTCAGTCAAGCTGCCTTAATAAAAACGCACGGTTGTTAACTGTATTACTTTTCTTACTGGGTTAAACTGGTAACATAAAAGTAGAAGTCTCAATGAGTAGATTGTGACAGTATTTTAAATGTTTTAGTACGCAAAATACCTTCCCATGGTTGGCTTGCAAGCTGTGGAAAGAGCACTAGAATGCGCTGGTACAGAGTACCCCAGCAAGTGGATAAAGCGACATCTATGCATAGAAACATGCACTACATGAATGCTGACGGCTGCGGAATGCACGCTGTGACCCGGAAGTTGCACATGTGCAGGAGCACCACACGTGTGCAGAATTTCTGGCCGGCCCTGAGAAAGCAGAATTTATTACTATCTTAGAAAGCAACAGTAGATCATTTTTGGTTAACCCGGACTGGCTCAAAATTTTGGATACTGTATTGCAACTCTGGATCATGATCCATTCTTTGTGGAACCGTATTTGGTACCTTTTTCTAAGAAACAGGCTGTGCAGAATGAAACAGATAAGATTATGGAATGAGGAGTGATATAATACAGTAACAGCGAATATATCAGTTCACTTATCATTGTAAACAAGGATGGAGGAGTACATGTGGCCATTGGTGCACAAACTGTGAACAAAGTAAAAAGAGAGGTTCACAGGCCTGAAAATCTGGACAAAATGTTGCAAAAATTTCATAATGAGGTATTTAACCAGCTTCAACATGACTGCTGGCTATTGGCAAATCCCATTAAGTCTAGAATCGCATGGATATAAAGCAATCCTGTTTACCGGGAAATGTTATCGATACAAAGTAGTTCCATTTGGACTGAATACCTCTCTGGCAGTGTTTATTAGAGCTCTGGACTGTGTTAGGAGAGGAGTTCAGTTCCAGGTTAACTATTTATGTAGATGATTTATTTATCTCCAATGAAAACTGGCAAAAAAGCTCCAAACTGTTGCTTTTCAAGCAGGAGGCATCACTTTAAAATTATAGTGAACATGAACTTGTAAAATTAGAAATTAAATTCTTGAGCCATATTATTACTACTACCGGCATTAATAAGGACCTCGAGAAAGCTATGTGCCTTAGAAAAATTTCCCCCACCAAAAAATAGGAAACAGTGGTAAGCCTTTTTAGGTTGGTGTGGATTTTGCAGAAAATTTGTTAAGGGGAAACCCTTCAATAATCCACACTTGAACAATCTATAAAAAGATTTAGTGCTTTTGTTTAGACAGATGGGAGTCAGCAGGATTGTGAATCCTTAAAGATTAAACTTTGACAGGATAATGTTTTATATCACCCAGTACTGTCAGAGACTTTCAATATGAATACTGACAGTAGCACCTATGGGATTGGTATTGAAATTTTCCAGGAGATAAATGGTACAGGAAATTTAGCTCTTAGAACTATAGCTTTTGCCAGCAGGGCATTTACAGGAAACAAAAGGAACCATACCATATTAGAGGAGGTAACCTTGGCCATATTATGGGACCTAAGGAAATTTATAGATTGGTGGGGTTTTAAGATCATCACACATTGACCACAAAGCTCAAACATTCCTTAAAGGTTGTTGCCTTCTAAATGGCAGGCTCACCCAATGGACTTTATACCTGCAACAATTTAATTATGAAATCTGCTATGTAAAGGGTACAAAAAAATTATGTGGCAATGAATTGTCCCAATGGTACAGATGAAGTACCCAAGGAATGCAATGGAGATGGAACTTTCCAAATTAATTACATGAAGAAGATCAGGCTGAAATGAATTTGAACAGATTTGCAAAACCATGCGATATCATCAAAATGAGCAACCAAATTGGAAGAAATCTGTATAAGTAAATTTTGATTTTTAAAACTATCTTGTATAAGAGGAAAGGCTTCATTACTCAAGAATGGATGGTGTGTTGGCCTACCCAATTTGATACAGATGTCAGATTATTTTCACTAGCATTGGGCCAAAGGAGTGTCTAGATAAACTGGCTAGTGTTATAGTGATTGCCAATAGTATGAGTCGAAAGGTAACTGAACGTATTAGGTCTTGTGACATCTGCCAGATAGCTAAGGTAACCAATAGAACTAATCAAGGTCCAATGCAGAACACGTTACCTAAAGATACCATGGATATACTGCCTGTGGAGTTGTATGGACCCCTCCCCACAACTTCTGGTAATTGTAAATGTATTTTAGTGATTTCGGAAGTATTTTCTAAATTTATAAAATTGTATCTCCTGAAAAAGGTGACAGCAATGTCAGTATTCGATATGATGATTCAGTATTTGAGAACCATTGGAAAACCCAGTGCAGTACTGCCCAATAATGGCCCCAATTTATTTTCAAAACCTGGCAAGATGGAATGGAGCAGAATGGTGTAGAAACTAAATATATTAATGAAGACCTTGCCTCATGGGTTTACTGAGTTCACACCTGGGGAAATTCTGCTCAGTACTAAGAGCAAATGTTTAAATGAGGAAAAACTAGAGTTCCCACCGTTTACAGATTTGGGATTAGCCCAGAAGAAAGAATTGGTAAAAGAAGAAACAAAGCCGAAACGAGATCTAAAACGCACAATAGCAACCTGAAGTTTGCCATGTTCAAAATTGGAGACTGTTTTTCTGAAGACCCATGAATAATTAAGTGAACTTAACCACGAAATTTCTAAATTTATGTATATATAATGGGCCATTCACAGTACAAGACACACCTCACAACAATGCCTACTATTTAATCTACCCAGAGTCGAAGAAGATCCATGATGTCCATAATGTAGTGGATCTGAAACTGTATGTGCCTAGGAATGAATACATGAAGAAATCATACCAGACTAAAAATGTATATTATGCTGTAGATGAAATAATGTATCTATCTTATGAAGCTACTATACTGTATTTAACTGTAATTTATGTTCTTATAAAAATGCTGTTACCTATGTAAAATTGCTGTTACTATCTTAGAAGTTCCAGATTCTAAAACCTGTTGTAAAATATGTGATACCCTGTACTGAAAGGGCTACAAGCAAATGTTGCCAAATTGAAAAGGAATGTGGAATGCCTTTAATACAGAATGGGCAGCATAGAAGACTTGCCAAAGTGGGGAAAAAAACTATGTCTGTAATAGACTGCTAAAACCCAAAATGGGCAGCCAATTGATTAATGTGATATGTAATTTGTTAATGTTGTCAAATGCAGTGCAAGATGCTATTGCAGGTAGCAAAATTATTTTATTTTCATATCTGTTAGTGTTGTATGTGTTTTGCTACAGTTTTCAAAGAGGGACTGTGTTTCAAATAAAGGCAGTAAGAAAAGAATAGTAGGTTCAGTTTAAATATGTTTGTTTACATAAATATCAAAGAATAGACTACTATTATTAGAATCAGCATTGATAGTTTCCTCCTTTGTAAATTTGAAATCATGCTATAGGATGTGTTGCATGTACAATGTCAAATTGCTTGTGATATATGTAGGGGGTATACTTGTATGTGTATACCTACATTTCTTGAATGCTTACAACATGCTACTGAATATTCTTGACAATACAGATAAATTTTGCTTACTACTCAACTTACCGTTTCACAAAATGAGAATCAGATGTGACAGGTGTACATAATTTAATAATGTTGCTTATATCTTGTTTTGGTAATGAAGTGTATACAGTGTATAGTGTTTCAATGTGTTTTGCAATGTATTCTTTTCATGCTCAACTCTGGATAAAGTGATTATTTTCGACTGCTTGGTACCATTAAGGTGTTATTGATGTTTGCCTAGCAGGAATCTTCAATGAACCCTGGGGCATATGTAACATCCATTTTTGACCTACTTTGTATTGATATTTCTATTTGTAGAGTTGCTTATGTAGAGTGCTGTATCTGTCATATGTAGAGTGTTTTGCCTGTCACGGAAAGTCTTTGACAATGTATACATATTTCAGTTATGTTAACTTTTTGAACAATGTTCAATTTATGCTTATGAATGTAAATAACTACTGGAATGATTGTTATATAATGTACTGTAAATGACTTGGTCCATAGTTAGGGAACGCAGGGTTGAATGTAAAAGATGTGGGGAAGCCCTACAGCTACGGAAGTAGCCTGGCGGAAAGGAAAAGGAGTGGTTAGCGCAAGCTGAAATGTGTCCTTTGCAACGGGTAAGGAATGAGGCCTGACCAGTGCTGTGGTTAATATCTCGCTAGCAGTAGCGGAACATTGTAGTTCATATTCTTGGAGTGTTGAGGCAGAGGAACTTAAGAGTGTTATATATGGACCTCGGATGCTGCATTTGGTGATACCATTATCATGGCATTGTTTTCGGCCCTGCAAAAATATAATTCAGAAGATCTATAACAGGGCAAGGCCAACAGTACTGCCATGACTACATCACTGCCATATTAACAGCCACTGCAAATCAGGCCACCAGTGACACCAGCTTTCCACCAAATTGTTTATATTTGGCACTGTAAATGAACTAGGTATTTGTGAAATTTGGTTGATTTTAATAACAATCGTGGTGTTGCTAAAATCTCTATATTACACCTGTGATTATCCCAAATCACAAACCTTGAGAATCCTATCCTAGTGAATTTAATTCCGAGTGTGCTAATTTATTATGAAAAGACTATTAAGCAGCCGTAAAAATAGTTGGGATTGCTTTCTAATGTGTGGAGTTATTGTGTTTCAAGTTCAGTTTAATAATTTGAGAAATACACCACTTCCAGTGCATTTTTAAATCGATCTCCACTAATTTTCTTAAATACTTTGCCTTACTTAAAAGCTGTCCAAAAATAGTAAAGTTGTTAGTTAAAAGAATAATAATACTGATTAGAACTGAAAAAGATTATTAATTGTTGCATTTATGCACTTTGATCAGAATTACAAAGTTTTATTACTGTTCATTCCATGAGAAGGTGTTTGAACTTGAATTTAATGGTGTTGGCATTTGCCCACCCAACTATATATTGAGAAGGTTAAAAGACTACTTTTCAAAGCACATTTGTTATTTGAAGAGTTATAGTTTGTTGTGCTTCACTTAATGAATAATTATTGATGAGAATACTCACCATTTTCCATACACACTTGTGAACATTTGTTAATGAGCATGGCTGTTCAAACCATGAAACTAAGGCCCTCATGTACTAAACTAGTTAGTTAATGAAACAAAGCAAAGGTCCCTCCACAGCCAATGTAGTTAGATTTGCATTCTGTTTAAGTGCTTCAAACTGGGCTCAATAAAGAAATATTTACTGCATTAGCTACTTAAATGCAAGCTGGGTAACGTAAAGGTATAGAGACCGTGTACTAGCAATGATGTTATATGGTATGATCTTAATAGACCTCCTGATTTAAATCAATCATTTCATGCTCTGCCCTGTTTAGTATTGCTATTAGTTTCATGTGTGTTGGTGACTGGTTCTATTAACTGCTGCATCTAGTTCATTCAAGGCAGGGCTTAACTTTTAAACTTTTAGGTGCCGTAAGGCACCCCCTTTTACCACTCCCCACTGGCCACAGAGAGAGACTTGTGATAAGACTTACAATGAGAAATTCTTTCTTAAATACAGTTCTGAAATTCAGGTTTTTAAACCATAATATCTTATAATCAAAAACATAACACCACAAGGTGCCACCATCTGCCGTACCAGTGTCACTTTGCTCCATAGTTCTGCTTCACATGTATTGGCACCAAGTCATACTCACGACATCACGTTTTCAAATGCTGCCAGCCACAACGTTCAAACAGTTTTTTGTAGCTGCTCTATGAACGTGTGTTCAGTATTTATCAACAAGGCATTTAGCAGTTAATGACTGAGATATTCCTGCTCCATCTGGGTCTAGTACAATTTCGATTTCCCACGTCTTCACGCAACGTTAATTCTGTGAGCATTTTGTACCATAGCAGCCGATCATTGCGTCGCGCCTGAGTTGATAACAATGCAAGATAAAGTTAAAACATTCCCTTTCCCCCTTCCTCGCCCTGAGGCTGCCATAATCTTCCTCCTCTCCTCCCCACATCATGTTACACTGCCATGGGGAAAGACTATATGTAATGTTCTTCAGTCAGATTTTGTCACTTGAAACTTTCATGATAGTGAGTGAAAAAGAAAGCACAAGTTTTACTTATACAGGTAATAAATAAATTCCCTTCTGAATGTAAAATGTAACTAATAGATTAAGAAATATCTATGACTTAACTTTTGCACTTGTAAAATAATTAAGTAGTTCCTATGTTACTAGCCAAAGGGAAAGGTCTTTACCATTTAATTAACATGAGACTCAACGTGTAAAAATTGAACTGAAAAACCACTATTGTTCCCAGAATGAAATTTCCACTCTGCAGTGGAGTATGCGCTGATATGAAACTTCCTGGCAGATTAAAACTGTGTGCCGGACTGAGACTCGAACTCGGGACCTTTGCCTTTCGTGGGCAAGTGTTCTTTATGTTATAATAATCAGGAAATGATAAACTCGTCATAGAGATGACAGATTTGTTCTTTTCCATAAGTCCATAGTGTCTTAACTGAGAAAAACATATTTCATGAGTAGCCGCTGCAAACTGAATATTTATTTATTAAACCACAAACAATCAAAAGGGACCTGTTATTATAAATGTGAACACATTTTCTGCAATCTGACCGAAAAATGTTTTACATGTAGAATATATCTTGTAGGAAAAGCAATCAACGCATTTGGCATTGAGAGAGAATTATTACAAAAATAAACATGCACTTATATTAAAATCAGCTTCACAGTGAAGTCTACAATTTCAGTCAAAGTCACACTTATAACAATCATCCATCTTTGGCGAATATTTTACAAAAATGTCAAAGCTTCTTGAGTTCCATTACAGCTCTGTTAAAATTACTTTTTCATTTCCAATAACATACTGTGTATATAAAAAAATTGGTTTGTACATTAAACCATTATTTAAACAATTTTACTTCAGCGGGCTGCACGAAGATGTTACACTGTTTCAAGCAGCAGTTCAAAACTTCAAGAATCCCACATCTCAGTAGATTTTTAGGTCTATTTGCCGTTCAACAATTAAACCGCTAATGACCAATAAACTGAATCGGTCAGATTGAGTATTGATCTGTTAACTCATTTATGATAAAATTACAGATGATTCCAAATCAAGAATATCACATTAATAATAAATTGTACTGAGCATTAATTTTGAGATTACAGTTTTGTAGTTTGAAATATGAATTTAATTTCCCTTCACTCATAAAATAAGTCCTGTCAACATGCAGTATATATCTTTGACCTAAGGGTATACAACTTTGTTTAAATATTTCCCTTTAAATTTTATTACACTTTCAACATAGCGTATTAACTTAAAATGACAAACATCTGTTATCCTGACAAAAGTCAGTGGCATATGACCAGTCAGTTTATACAGAATATACATTGTGTATTTATTGTTAAAAAGTACCTTTTTAGGATGTATTAATAACTGAACTCCTAGTTTCAACTAAGTTCATACTCAGTGGCTCAAATAAAGGAAGAAAAAGTAAGCACTGTGAAATTATTTCAAACACAATCAATGGAGATGGATTAAGAAAAACATTTCCATAATACAGAATTATCCTCATTATACACTATCACTTCATGCTTTTGACTGTGTAGCAAGTGCAGAATGATATCCCTTTGCCATCCAAGACACCCATTTTCATATCAAGCTACAGATGGTCCCAGAAGTCTGATGCGTAATGAACTACAAACAGTGCTGATGTAGAGTGAAGATCTCAGTGGTGTCATAATTAAGTTCATTGCAGAAATGCCACGTTCACACTCTGCAATCGACACTGCAATGCTGTTTATTATTGATACAAAATTTTTGAACATTGGTGGCTGTACAAGAACAGTTGGCATTTCTCCGCTTAGTACTGGTTTCAGACCCCGTTTGTACTCCCTCAAGTCCTTCATTATTTCAGAGGGCTATTAATCTTAAATCTTTCACACTTTCGATAAATCTCATTTTCTCCGTAAGTGATCGATATGTTTGTAGGCCAGAATTTCAGGTGAATGGCCTTCACGTAATTCATAACTTCATCGTAGCTTTCAGATGCATTCACTGTTGATAGCAACCTGGATGACAAATTATTTGCCAAGCTGCGATAAAACTGTTTATCAGGAATCTTAGAAATATTTCTTCTTTGAGAAAGTTTAACACATTGAAAGTTCATATTTTCCAGTGCAATGTTAGCTACATTTGCATGTTGTCCCATTGCATCAACCAGACTTTCAAAAACTTTTAATAAAAGTGTAATGTCGTTGTGAGCTTGAACAAGGTTAACACTTGATCTTTGAAGCTGTAGGGATAGATCGGCCAACTCTTCTAAGGCATCAGACATTACAGCTAGGTTGGAGATGAAAGATGTAGATGACAATGTATTACAAAGCCCTTTGTAAGTAGACCGTTGTTTTGAATCTCGTTTCGTGTCCTCTGATACTTCTAAAAAATGACTGTACAGAGCCCTGCAATCTTTCCACACAGCTTTTACTGCCAATAAACTGGAGGCCACCCAACGAGTGTCAAAACACATGACCAATTTTTAAATTTCTTGCTCCAAACCTTTAGCAGCAACTGCCAGCTCACTGCTGTTTTTCAGAGAGCAGCTGAAGATATTTCTAACTTTATCCATGAATATTTTAAAGTGATTAATTCCCACCACTTCTTCTATCATGTCGTGCATGGTGAGTTCTGAACGATGATTCAAACAATGCCAGATGAATAAGTTTCGAAACATCAGCTTTGCAAGGTCAGACTTTTTTCCTAACATGACAGAAGCTCCATTGCAAGTCAAAGCGATTAAATGGTCTTTCAAAAACTCACAGCCTAGTCCTAGTGATTCTAACTGCTTTAAAAGTTCTTTCAAGATATCAGATGCTGTTGTGTCATTTAGCTCAAAAAGTTTCAAAGAAATTGTCATGGTGTTTTCCCTTTTAACAATGTTCTGAACTATACAATCAAAGCTTTTTTGTGTGAAAGAGAAGGGGCTTTATCCAAAAGAAGTGAAAATTTGGAGTCACTTTTTATTAAATTATTTATTAGATCTGATGTCATCTGGTCAGAAATATGAATCACTATATTAGATCAAGCAACATTTGAACATAGTATTCGGCCCATATCCAAACCATTTTTAATTTGGAGATCAATTTCTGACTCAAACTCATAAAACAGTCTAACTTTGCTTGCTTATAAGCTGTCCAAAAACACGCACAGTAACAACTTCTTGTTCCTTTACCTAGTGTAGATACATTTCTACAAACTTGGCCTTTTTTTAATAATTAACCATGGGGTTTTAGCTTTATAATCTGTACATTGTTTGACAGACCGACAATCTGGCTTTTCATCATCATTACAATTATCAATACTGTCTATAGATGTTTTGTCTGTATCCATATCCACCAACTTATAGAAATTTTCATTTTGTTACAATGACATAGGAGAAGGATTGTCTGCTTTGTTGTTTGCATCGTCTTCTCCAGCCACAGCTGATGTCATGGATTCTACATCTAAACTGTGGTTTTCATTGCTCTCACTAATGTTTTGTCTTTTAGGTTTAAAGAAGTCACTAATATTTGTAGAGATATACATTACTATTAAACTCTCCTGTCCACTCAGTCACAATGTGTAAATAAACACTACAAACAAACCGAAACAATGCTGTCGGTTCTGAGCAGAACAACAACTGAACTGCAAGCGATTGACCTACATAGAGTGACTGAGTAATATCGTTGAACTTCAATTCCTAAAGTGCCTGTTGGATTGTCTGTTGGCTTCTCTGTGAGGCAGCAATGGCTAACAAGGTAAACTGATTCAAACTGAAAAAGCCGTAGACACGACCTGTCTGAATCGTAGACTACAAAGACTGAATTCACAAACAGACATACAGATAGGCAATTGTAACGTGAGAACCACTTATGGGATTTACATGTTTCTTTCTTTAACTCACAGACATATTCATTTACTATCTATTAGTATATATTTCGCTACTTTAGGCAGCACAAGAAATAAGCTGTGGCTATAATTGTAAGTCAAGTCACAAAAAAGTCAGCTGCCTTCGTGCTCTCTTACAGTACGCTGCATAAACTATTAGAGGAAAATCATTTGATTTTTTAATGAATTGTAGACCTCAAAAAGAACCACGAAAAGTCAGCAAGAGCATATGTTTGTCTTTCACAGTTGAGTCACACTCACACTTTTTCTGCTTTGTGGGTGCTGAAACAGGTGATTTCAGAAGACAAAAATCATAATTATTCTTCAACCTTAATCTTTTATTTAGGTACATCTTTTTGAGCTCTACAGTTTGGTACCACATAATGTGATGTAATTCTTATGGACTACATAATGTATTTCAAGAGAGCATGCTGGCGGAAAACATTTTTACTTCATATAGCTCATGACATTTAAATGGCTGAACAGACTTTCAGAAATATATCTAAGAACCGTCCTGATTAAACCAGCTGTCAAGTAAAAAAACGGCTTTAAAATTGGAACTTTCGTTTGAGAACTATGTTGGGGCAGACAGACAGACAGACAGACAGACAGACTTATGGGTCAAATATATACATGTCCGTTCTGCATTGGGAGTTCAAATTTGCCCCCTGTGGGAGCTCCTCTCTACTGTATAGTGTCAACCATGTTCTAACAAGGGTGCGGGCAGATAAAGACAATGGTCAAGAGTGCCGTGGACAAAGGGATGTATCGGATCGAAAGACTGCCAACTTTTAGTCGTGTCTGTTCCATACGCACTTTTGATTTTTAGCTGTGACATAAATTGCAAATGGAATGAAATGATTTCATGAAAGCAAATTATAAAGACATTCACATTCAAACACGGCTTACATTATTTATTTCTCATTGACACACACGAGACATTGCCTTGCTACTACATCGCTGAGGTTGTTAGCAGTTGTAAACAAAAGGCGATATGTACCAATCACAACTCTGGAATGATACTCACTCACTCACTCACACACTCACACACTCACACACTCACACACAGAGAGAGTACCTCCTGCCCATCACATCACGTTGGCAACCCATTGTCACGTTCACTTGTTCTGGTGCAGCGGAAAATTATAGTTACGTTTTGATTTAATACTATTTCAAATCTCCAGTGCTGTACTGTAAAAAAGGGAAAAAAAGGGAGAATTAGAAGAAAGGGAGTTTCTGGGAGGTGCCAGAACGTGTTCTGACTGAAATTAAGCCCTGATTCAAGGTACATGTTATTGTGGGGATATGCTGCTGTTTGCTATCTCATTGGCCATTTGTTTGACTTCCAAATTAGTACTACATTTATCTGCAAGGCTACGTTTCTCTGTTGTAATGTGAACAGATATAAAGAAAGAGTTTTGTGTGTGTGTGTGTCAAGGAAAGTTAGGTTAGCCTTAGCACTGCCTTCTGCTTTATAACATTGTTTGACAAGAATTCCTGATTAGGCTGGTGACTAATTTTAATACATAACTAATATTTAATTAATAAGACTTGCTTTCGTGCTGGAGAACATCTGTTCCTCACTCAAATTTTTAGTGTTGGTTATACTCCACTGGGGTGTTTTGGAAACGAATCCCGGTCTGTTTGTTCTGTTCCCATTAGGCTATCTCACAGTCACAACTTTCTCAAAAATTCCTCTGAGAGGTTTAATACAATCACTGACTGCCATTTATGGTGGTCGGTGTTACCATTACAAGCACTCCCTTTGGAGGAGCGCTCCTGAACCATTCCACCACACGTGGATGGCTGACTTGCTGCAAGGCTATGCCCTGTGTTCTGTGACATTTGTGCGGTTGCTTCGGTATCTCAGCATTTTCAGCTCTTAAGGAGGGAGGCAGAGCTTTAGCTGGTAAAGACATTTCCAGCTGGAGTACATCACAACCAGACACACACTCTGGAATCAGGTACTGAATTGTAAGGTGTATCCAGGAACAGATGTGCACTCAGATCACAATTCAGTTATGATAATCGCTGGTAGATCATCAGCAGTCGGCTTATCTTTGGCGCGTCCCCGGGCATGAGCATCTTTGCATTTTCGGCTGGGGCGCGCGGGACGGCGAAAGGCAGTCGTTTGGGGTGGCCGGTGAGACTGGCGGAGTTGTGGCTAGGGCGTAAGCACATGTGTGATGTCTGTTACGCTGGGGCTGTTTGTGAATAGTGAAACTCCTGCGGCGGTTACTGGTTGCCTGGAAGGCATTTTGTATAAATTGTGCCAAGCCTCACAGTGAGAGAGGAGTCCGGAGTTGGTGTTGGCCTATATGTTTGTACAAATTGAGGTGCCTGTGTGAGAAGCACGGCGTAGGGCTGTTGGTTGCTTCCTCCTTCTGGGAGCCATCGCAAGCAGATGTTCGCTCGGAATGTGTACAGTTTGTGGTGAGCATAGTGTGAACAAGTTCCCATGGGATGTGCTCCCGGCCTGACTCTTGGCCTATGTTATTTGTGGGCGCCGACCCCTTGTCTGTTACTGCTTTCGGGTGTCTAAGATTTCACAGCAAAACTGTGATTTTGGGGCATTCTGTGTTTCTGGCTCAGCCTCCGCCTAGAAAGGGGAAAGATTTGGAATTCCTTAATGCTGTAGTTTAAACATATAAAAATATTGTATTTTATTCCTGTTTAATGTCAGACAGATTCAAATGTAACTTCATTTATGTATTTGAAATAAATGTGTTGGATTGACCTTAATGAATTATGTGCAATCGAAGTAAGGGATCCAGTCCTTCATTAGTGCTTAACAGTGGCGTGTGGTCCGGGTTGTGACCCCTGTGCTTGGACCAGTTCGTGAACTAAATTTTAAGAGAATTGTTATGAGAATTCAGTGTGTAAATAATAGGATACTGAAGTACACAGGAATGGAATGGGAATTTTAACTTCTTTGAGGCTCTAGACAATGCAATAATAAATGGCAATCACGAAATATTCACATTTGTCTGCGTAATCCATGAGACAGGAGTCATAACAACAGACTGCCAGAGAAACACCATCCAGGCACTACAGAAGCAACCAAGCACCTATAAGTGCAATAGCTAAACAGCTCATGAATAGAACTTATTGAAAAAATAACAACAACATGCAGAAGAACGGGAGACGAAGGTGACAATCTGTTTGAGAAAACTGAATTTGGAGTAAAGGATCGAGGGATAGTAGAAGGGATGTTCAAGAAAAATCAAGAGATCTTTATTGGATTTGCAGATCTTTACATGACATTTGACAACATGAAACAGTGAAAGTGCATGAAATTTTTAAAAGGTACATATAAGATATATGGAACAGCAGGTAACATAGAATATGTACAATAATGAACAAGAATTGGTATTCTGAATTAAAGATGGTTAAAGATAAGGATGCAGGTAATCTCCACAAATGTTCAGATGAACACTGAAGAAACATTGGTGGAACTGAAGAAACTTATAGCAATTTAATTAAAACTGAAAGTGAAAAGGATATCATTTATAAAATTCACTGGTGATATTTCTGTGTTCACTGAAAGTCAAACTGAATCACCAGAATTGGTGAATGTAATAAACAGTTGAATGAGTACCAAATCAGGATTAATGAATGGAAGAAAGAGGAAAGTATTGGGGTGTGGCAGAAATAACATTGGTGGCAAAGTTAACAGAATTAAGGACCACACAGTAGACCACTTGTAGGGACTCTGGTACACTTGATGCTAATTTACACTGAGGGTCAAAGCACGGTTGTTATAAGAAGTAATGTAGCATGGAATAACAGGAGATTCCTCGCAAAACAAAGTTACTAATATCACAGATAGGCCTTAATTTGTGTTAGACATACCTGAATGTATGCTTGGAGCATAGTACTGCATAAAAATTAATCGTGGATTATGGAAAAACAAGAGGGGAATCGGAGCATTGTAAATGCGGTGCTATTGATGGATGTTTAAACTAGGTGAACTCATAACAGAAGAACTATCGAACATCTCTCAGAATAGGTGAGGATAGTGTGATATGAAGAAAACTGTGACAAGTACAAGGGTCAGCAGAGTAAGTTATATTTGAAGGCATCAGGGAATAACTGCTGTGGAACTAGAGGTGGTTGCTGAGGTTAAAAACTGTAGGGAAAGACAGAGATAGGAATGCATGTAATTGTGGACTCTGGGAGCTCATGGCACTGCAAATCTGCTGCTCAGACAGACAGGCACATTGTCAACAGAAGGCAGAGTTTCCCCTTTGCATGTCTGTGGTTACCGAGACTGGCTGTTACAGCAGAGTACAGTGGGGCAACCAAGGTGGTCCACACCCTGGCAAGCTGAGGCTCTGCTGACGTTTGCTTCTGTTTGGTGATTGCCGAGTATATTTCTTGTGACTAACAGAAACTTTATAGCAAATCACTGGGTTCTTTCTCCTCTCTCATTCCTGACAAGCACCAAAAATGGTCTCATAAATGTGTGTGTGTATGAGTCTGACCTCTACTAGGCCATTACAATACATCTAAAGTAATAGACATTTATCTCATCTGACAGTTTACACATTCAGTGCACTCATACTCTCCCCATCACTAAATTTTCTGGGCATGACATTGTCTGAATTATTGAAACTTCCTGGCAGATTAAAACTGCGTGCCGGACCGAGACTCGAACTCGGGACCTTCGCCTTTCGTGGGCAATTGCTCTACCAACTGAGCTACCCAAGCACGGCTCTCATTCTGGAAACCTCCCCCAGGCTGTCGCTAGGCCGTGTCTCCGCAATATCCTTTCTTTCAGGAGTGCTAGTTCTGCAAGGTTCGCAGGAGAGCTTCTGTAAAGTTTGGAGGGTAGGAGCCGAGGTACTGGCAAAAGTAAAGCTGTGAGGATGGGGCTTGACTCGTGCTTCGGTAGCTCAGATGGTAGAGCACTTGCCCACTAAAGGCAAAGATCCCGAGTTTAAGTCTCGGTCCAGCAGACAGTTTTAATCTGCCAGGAAGTTTCATATCGGCCACACTCCGCTGCAGAGTGAATGTCTGTCTGAATTATTGTTGGCATTGGTTTGCTGGTCTTGGTGAATAAGACACTGAACTGTTGACAATAACTATTTTTCCTACCAACCTATTCTTAACTAACCTCTCTCCCATGATACTATGATCTAGTCGTGGGGATACCACCTCTGATTGTATGTTTTGATTTTATTCCCAGTTCACTTTGCTGACCCTCATTAAATCTAGACTGAGCATTTACACTTTGCTTTTCAGTGTTTATATCTTACCTACCATATAATGGTGTGTGTGTGTGTGTGTGTGTGTGTGTGTGTGTGTGTGTGTGTGTGTGTGTGTTTTGAGGGAACTCACCGCATTTGAGAGACAGTGGCCTCATCAGGTCGAGGAGTTGTGGGCCGCGCAGCAGCAGGTGTCTGGTGAGGTGCGCTGGCAGAGGTGGCAGCGGTGGTGGTGGCGGTTCTGGTTGTGGTTGTGGTGCTGGTGGTGGTGGTCCTCGGCTCTGTAACGACTGGTGCACTGCACATACAGAGAGGCAGGGTGTGAGCTGGCTGGGCGTGTCCTCGTGGGGATGTGGAGGTGGCTCACTATGGCCAGCACTGCTGAGGGACCATCCACACTGGGGATAGGGCTGCAGTTAATACAAATGAATTACCAGTAAGCTAAGCTAATAACAATCAATCGTACCATCCGAGCTTTCCATGGCAGTCGCTCAACCCCATACAACAGGTAGTTCAAATCTAGGTGCAGCCAGAAGGTACATACAACGCCCAATACTTGCACAAAACAATTACAGAATTACTGGACACGTTAGCTCAGGTGCTATCGCCATCAAAACTATCCAAACGGCCTGAATTCCACTCCACCTAAATTGTATGATGATGATGATGAAGTGCCATATTCCTTGACAGAGTGTAGGGGGACGACGAATGCACCCACATAATGTTACTGTCTTGCAGTTCCTCTGATCTCTTTTCGATATGGGCATTTCATGCTACAAAATGATTATTACAAGACCCCACTTGAAGCAACTGATTTGTAACACTGAGTCCACAATCAGACTAATATCACGATAATGTGAATATCGAAACCTGTTATAATTAGATGGCAGCTTGTAAACTCAAGTTTATTGCAATAAATGACTTTTGGAAACTAAGTTTCAACTTGAAATTAAGTGACGAAAACATTTGTATTAAGACTACCATCCAGGATTCCAATTGAGCACCTATTGTCTCTGTTAACTAAGTACGAAAGATCTTAAATATCATTTCAGCCACATGTAAGCATGTGTGTGTGGGTGCATGTTGAAATGACTCGGCATTGTGTTCGATGATTCAAACCTAGCAACTAATAGGATTGTTAACTAAGTGCAATAATACAATACATATCCAAATATAGCAAAATGAGAATCTGAACTGTCGAGAAAAAGTATTTTGTTCCTTTACTGGGATGGATCTGAATCCACCACCTCTCATTGTTTTCTAACCACAAATACATGTTAAAAATTTGCTTAGTTTAGCTGTAGCAGGATGTGCCCATATATATACTGGAAATAACCTAACAGAACATTCTGTGTAGGTTGGGAATCTATCCCCGCGTGCTGCATGCACCATCGTTGTTGACTGCACACAAGATGATGTTGATTATCGAATTCTTTTTTGCCACTTGCTAGGAGGTACATGTTTTAACTTTTCAAGCAATCATTTAAAGTTGTGTGTGACAGACTTGAAATAGACACCAGCTGTCATAGCTGACAAGACATGCAGAGGCGATAAAAATCAAAATTGCTTTTCCCCTCTGGTTTTATGTGCACAACACAATGAAAATCTTTGCGGACAACCATGAATACAATGGATGCTAATAAATATGGACATATCCGTGGGAAGAATTTCTTAACACAAAAGAGCTTCATTACACCAGATGTGTACTGTTACATTCTGAGGACTCACATTAGCCTTTGATTTTACGTTTTTTGTCAGGACCAAACATTTTTGTTTTATGAAGGTAAAGTCAAATAGTTCAAATGTCCATCCAACCATCCTGTTTTAAGTTTTCCTTTATTTTCTTAAACTAAGCAATGCAAATACTGTGACCATTCCTTTGAAATGGCACGATCTATTTCCTTTCTAACATTTGAGAGCTGTAGATTCTACTTTGTCTCTAATGGTCTTGCAGTCGATGGGATGTTTGACGCTTAATTACTTCTTTCTTTCTTCCTCCTCAACATTTCCTATTGAATTAAAGTGCCGCATGATGGCTAATTGGTCACATTTCATGACATTTGGCAGTAATCGATTGAGCCATACTGGTAAACCACCACATCAAAACAAACCAACTGCAAATGAAAAAATTATTTCCTGACGTAATTTCTTTGACACACTTACCACATACACGCACAAAATAATACAACAGAACAAACACATTTCCAGAATACAAAAGGACTCACAAGCTGAAAACTTACAAACACACACTGACAACACCACACAGAAAAGAACCAGATGGTACACCATGACCTACACACATAAGCAGAGCCAAAATAAAAAAAATACCACACACACACACACACACACACACACACACACACACACACACACACACAAGCGCACACACACACACACACACACACACACACACACACACACACACACACACACACACACACACACACACACGCGCGTACACAAACAGATCACAGATACTTCAATAATTACACTCTAAAGTTTCGCAATAACATTCGATCTTTGGTAAAAACATTTGACAGTCAGCAACAGAAACCAAAACATTGCACTGAAACAATCTTTCAGTTCATAGTGCTGTGGAGTGTGGGAAAAAACTGCAAATTGTCATTCATAAGAAGAACACCACCAAAAATGCAATGGGAGTGTAATATGTAAGAAATTGTCCACACAACCTGTAAGTACAGTTCAAAACATTACTACTTAATAGGAAATACCAACTACCAGAACTGTTTATAACCTATAGGCACAGTGACAAAAATGTAAATTAAATAGCTAACATATGTTCATATTCCAGGCCACTGATAACGCCTTGCAGAAAATAAACTTTAAACGCGTATGGCACTAAAATTGTGTTTTATTCAGTTGCTGTCACATGGTCCATAAGTAAAAATTATCAATATACTGTGATGCACAAAATACTTCATGCAGCATTTTCAAAGGTTTAAACAACAATCCTTATGACCTTCAAGTGTACAATATTCAATAAGTCACTCAAAGAATATTTTATAGCTACAAATAAAAAATTATGATTGATAAATATACTTATTCCAACCTGCATGACAACACGTCAGACAAAAGTCTATGATATTATGCATGAATCTACTTGTTTCAGTTAAATTATGGGTGGTCCTTTTAGGCTACATGCATCAATGTAGTATGCTACATGAGGAAAAATTATGGACTTTCTTACGCACTTGCAAGGTACATTTTTAGGCCCCCTTTTTCCACATGGAATTTATATGGAGGGATTATCTGTGCTACATAAGCTACATTTACTGAAGACAAGCCTCATCTTTGCCAAGATTGACGGCGTTAATAATAACATAAGAAATTATAATAATGAATGATCTCTTCAAAAAACTATTATAGTGGATAAACATGGCTGCTTAGTAGCTTAATACCACTTCAAAGTAAAAAATAAATTCCTTCCGAGATTATAATAAAGGGAAACCACTTCAAGAATAACAATGGATGCATTCTCAAACAACAGTCACTGCCTATGATTGACTTCCTTATATATCAAATGCATCTCTTCTTTTAGTAAAATTATAAGCCTCTATCACAATAATAAAGAACTAGAAAATAATTAACGTTCCTTGACACAATGCCACACTACTGCAGTTATAAATGTGACAATGATCCCTGGAGAACATTGTGGAAGTTTGATTGATACTTGTCGCTGAGTTTATTTTGTACGATCTAGTGTTGGTGTAACTTAAACTCTTACAAGATCACAGCAGCTCAGGTGGGAGAAAACACTTCCTGCACAAATTTCTGTAGCCTACAATAATGCCAGTAGTGCAGCTGACAATTATGTGATTTTATTTCAGTGATTACAAAAACAACTCTAAAGTACACATTAGGTAGCTGAGGCAACTAGTGGCCATTGATATGGATTAACAAGGAAAAGAATGTTTTGTAAAGGTTGTAATGAACCTCGAGGGAAACAGAACACTCATCCAGTGAGGAGCATCCTTCGTTAAAGGCAAAACAGTGGCACTGCATTGAAAGTAGTTTGGTGGTCTGTTAAAATTGCTCTACCTTCATTTTCTTAAGCTCTGTGTTCGAGTCACTGATCAGCCAAACACTTAACAAGTATTAACAGACCCTCTTTGCCTCCGGTGACTTCTGTTGAACAACGTAAGGTTCCACTTTCCTTCCTAATCTACAATAAAGCCGACGGTCATTCACTATCTGCTGGAGGAGAGTCGGTGTATGTTGGGCCATGACAGAGGCAGACGTCCGGCTAGTGGAAGCTCACCATTAACCTTTCTTGCACCAGAAATTTTATTTCATTGCTGAAACAATTGTCATGTAAAGTCACGGCAAACTTATTTGAACTTGCAATGTTGAAAATGTTGGTGCTGAACTGGGAATCTAACTCGGATATCTCTTTCTGCCATTTTGAACACTTTTCGGACAATACAGTTCCATCGTTTTGTTGGGTCCCTAACATTCCATAGTTATCCAGGTTTCAAAGAAAGGGGAAGGTCTGGTTTTAAATACTGGTTGGGTACAAAAATTTTCACTGTGTGATTTCAAGTTGTAGCATTCGCACTGCAAGTAATATGTGGAAAGCAATAATGATTTTTAGCATTTGTGCTTGCAACGTCAACAATAACAATTGGTGCCAATTTTGACTATGAAACAGGCAGAGAACGTTTTATCCTATTATTTCAGATTTATAAATTTCACTCCTAGTGGCTGGTGGATAAGTATTTGACAGGTGTGTAGCCAGTGGTGATAGCATATACAGGGTTAAGAGTCCCAGTCAGCACAGAACTTTTCCTCGCATAATTTCTAGTTCAGGCATGAGCATATTTCACTGGTGGTGAAATAAACCGACGCTGTGTATCTATATGTGGCTAGAAAACAACATGATATATGCTGGGTTCGAAACGCAGCGGGGGAATACTTTGTTGTATAATCATTTCAGTTTCATCATCCCTCTAGCGGTGAAAAATTTTGATACATAAAATTATAACATTTTATTGTGCTTCATTCACAATCCCTGCCCAAAACAAAACTTTATGCCCCATCATATCAAGTTTGAAAAAGTGCATATGATGTTACATGTGGTTAAAATGATAGTTAAGATCTGTAGTGACCGGATTGGAGTCCTGGATCCCAGTCCATTACAAAAGCATGTAGTCTGAAGCTGAATCTTGCTTTTTGAAATGTCATTTATTGTAATTAACTTGAGTTTACAAGCACTGAGGACCACCATCTCTGGTAAAGGGATTTCTGATATTTACATTACTGTGGTATTTGTTTTCATATGGACGATAATAGACAAAGTGCAAGAAAGTTATGTGGCTGTGTACAAACCAGGTGGAATGCAGTTCAGGAAATTTGGCTGCTTCTGAGCATGGTAACACACGCATATAAATTTGACAGGCACGACACTCGTCTGATTGTGAAACATTTCGATTGTAATTAATGTGATACTTTGATCATCAGACATCGTTCAAAGCCTGTTTTAAAAACTGGTCTTTGAAAGGTACAGGTAACTAAATGGTTGACAGCGTGTTTCAAATTGAGCTGGAGAAGGAATTCAGTACAGCGGATAGTAAGGCACGGTGAAACCCATGATTTGACAACAGAAAGAGGCTGTGGTTGTGCAACAGTTACATGTCATGACAGTATTACCACATTCATCTAAATTTCATTCATTAAATACGGTTGACAGGAATTTAAGTATTTTTCAAGTGAGCATCCTCACCTTGTAAGCACACATGAAACCATGGGGTAGTTAAAGTAAGCTGTGTCATTCCCCAGTGATGGAAAAACACACACTACTGTGTGTGTGTGTGTGTGTGTGTGTGTGGGGGGGGGGGGGGGGGAAGGGGGGGGGGTGATGAGCAATGTTTGTGATTGATGATGTAAGTTGTGCTGTGAACTTGCTACTGAAATAAAATTATGTTTGTCCTTCACATACAGTAGGTATGAATGGTAAATTCCGTAAGAATTTGATGTCTATCTAGAAGGGCTGGCATGGATACAAGGGGGAGTAGGATGAACATGGGATAGTGAGACATCCTCCCCAAAAAATGGGAAAACACTATATCACTTCACTGTGTGAAGTGGACACTGTATGAAGTAAAAAATAATTCTGCTTACACCTGGTTTTATACATCTTATTTTAATTATTGTTAAAATCATAGGCACCTGTGGTGTATAAAATTTGAGTGTGACACTATGTATAATTTTGAGAGGTTGGGGGGGGGGGGGGGTGGAATCAGTGAAAGACAGAGGCAGTTCCAGAACCAAACATTGTGTATCTGTCTGTAACTGACACCCAATAGTGTGGGAAGTATGAGGCAGTGAACTAGGTGAAGATCACGACAAGAATCTATTATACATCATCAAGAGAATTTTTAAAATATACACAAAGATTACTGCTAGTAAAAAGATTCCCGTTAACAAAAAGTTTTTCAAACATAAGTGCTTGAGTCATTTCCCACAGCGTGCATAACGAGTTTGGAATAATATAATGCTTTAAATTTTTTTCAAGAATGTAAACAATTGTAATATGTTTGTTGTTTAAACAAGGAATTTTGATGTTAATCTTTATTGAATAAAAGAGAAAGACACTGAATGATTTACAACACTGGCTCTATGTTCATTACAATTGGTTCAGGGAATGCACAGTGTCATCTTGAGCACAAGATTTCTGATATGTCAAATAGCACATAAAATACTACTACATCATCATCATCATCATCATCATCATCATCATCATCATCATCATCTAAGACTGATTATGCCTTTCAGTGTTCAGTCTGGAGCATAGCCCCCCTTATACAGTTCCTCCATGATCCCCTATTCGGTGCTAACATTGGTGCCTCTTCTGATGTTAAACCTATTACTTCAAAATCATTCTTAACCGAATCCAGGTACCTTCTCCTCAGTCTGCCCCGACTCCTCCTACCCTCTACTGCTGAATCCATGAGTCTCTTGGGTAACCTTGCTTCTCCCATGCGTGTAACATGACCCCACCATCTAAGCCTGTTCGCCCTGACTGCTACATCTATAGAGTTCATTCCCAGTTTTTCTTTGATTTCCTCATTGTGGACACCCTCCTGCCATTGTTCCCATCTACTAGTACCTGCAATCATCCTTCATATCCGTAACCTCAACCTTGTTGGTAAGGTAACCTGAATCCACCCAGCTTTCGCTCCCATACAACAAAGTTGGTCGAAAGATTGAACGGTGCACAGATAACTTAGTCTTGGTACTGACTTCCTTCTTGCAGAAGAGAGTAGATCGTAGCTGAGCGCTCACTGCATTAGCTTTGCTACACCTCGCTTCCAGTTCTTTCACTATGTTGCCATCCTGTGAGAATATGCATCCTAAGTACTTGAAACCGTCCACCTGTTCTAACTTTGTTCCTCCTATTTGGCACTCAATCCGTTTATATTTCTTTCCCACAGACATTACTTTCGTTTTGGAGATGCTAATCTTCATACCATAGTCCTTACATTTCTGATCTAGCTCTGAAATATTACTTTGCAAACTTTCAATCGAATCTGCCATCACAACTAAGTCATCCGCATATGCAAGACTGCTTATTTTGTGTTCACATATCTTAATCTCACCCAGACAGTCTATTGTTTTCAACATATGATCCATAAATAATATGAACAACAGTGGAGACACGTTGCAGCCTTGTCTTACCCCTGAAACTACTCTGAACCATGAACTCAACTTACCGTCAACTCTAACTGCTGCCTGACTATCCATGTAAAGACTTTTAATTGCTTGCAAATGTTTGCCTCCTATTCCATAATCATGTAGAACAGACAATAACTTCCTCCTAGGAACCCGGTCATATGCCTTTTCTAGATCTATAGAGCATAGATACAATTCCCTGTTCCACTCATAACATTTCTCCATTATTTGCCGTAAGCTAAAGATCTGGTCCTGACAACCTCTAAGAGGCCTAAACCCACACTGATTTTCATCCAATTGCTCCTCAACTAATACTCGCACTTTCCTTTCAACAATACCTGAGAAGATTTTACCCACAACGCTGATTAAAGAGATACCTCTGTAGTTGTTACAATATTTTCTGTTTCCATGTTTAAAGATTGGTGTGATTACTGCTTTTGTCCAGTCTGATGGAACCAGTCCCGACTCCCAGGCCATTTCAATTATCCTGTGTAGCCATTTAAGACCTGACATTCCACTGTATTTGATGAGTTCCGACTTAATTTCATCCACCCCAGCTGCTTTATTGCACTGCAATCTATTGACCATTTTCTCCACTTCCTCAAACGTGATCCTATTTCCATCATCATTCCTATCCCATTCTACCTCGAAATCTGAAACATTACTGATCGTATTTTCACCTACATTGAGCAACTCTTCAAAATATTCCCTCCATCTGCCCAAGGCATCCACAGGATTCACCAGCAGTTTTCCTGACCTGTCCAAAATACTTGTCATTTCCTTCTTACCTGCCTTTCGAAGACTGCTAATTACACTCCAGAATGGTTTTCCAGCAGCTTGACCCAATGTCTCCAACCTGTTTCGAAAGTCTTCCCAAGATTTCTTCTTGGATGCTGCAATTATCTGTTTGGCTTTGTTTCTTTCTCCAACATAACTTTCTCTGTCTACCTGAGTTCTAGTATGTAGCCATTTTTTATACGCCTTCTTTTTCCTTTTACAGGCTGCCTTGACTGTGTCATTCCACCAAGCTGTTTGCTTCCTCCTACTTTTACACACTACTGTTCCAAGACACTCTTTAGCCACTGTGTCCCTGTACCTTGTCCATTCCTTTTCCAATGACTGTAACTGACTACATTCAACTAACTGGTACCTTTCTGAGATCGCTGTTATGTACTTTTGCTTGATTTCCTTATCCTGAAGTTTCTCCACTCTTATCCTCCTGCATATGGACCTGACCTCCCGCACTTTCGGCCTCGCAATCCCAATTTCACTGAAGATTAAATAATGATCAGTGTCATCAAAGAATCCCCTGAATACACGTGTGTCCCTCACAGCCTTTCTGAATTCCTGATCTGTTATTATATAGTCAATGACAGATCTGGTTCCCCTGCCTTCTCAAGTATACCGGTGAATGTTCTTATGTTTAAAAAAGGAGTTTGTGATTACTAAGAGTTGTTTCCCGTTCCTGTTGGCCTCCATATCTTCTCCAAATTTACCCATAACCTTTTCATACCCTTCTGTTCGATTTCCAATCCTGGCGTTAAAATCGCCCATGAGCAGAACACTGAAATACTACATAAGTATTAAAATCTAAATGAAAAATAAATGATCATTTATCAGTGTTAGTGGCTATTAGACTTGTATGAACATATGTAACTGTAAGATGGTGCAGAAAAATGGGAACTCTGGTCGCACAGCCACTTTAAGCGTCACAGACTATCAGAGGTGGAACAGCAACAACAATGGATGGGATAGATTATGTCATAAGGTGTGCCACAGGAGAATGGAAGCCTGTAGTGTTCACTGGGTGGCTATAGTAAAGCCATAGATCCACTGAAACACACACACACACACACACACACACACACACACACACACACACACACACACACACACAGGGGTGGACACCTGTTCGTCGAATACACAGTAAGGCACGGTATTCTGTGTGTCACAGATGGGAACGTATCAAAGCACTGCGTGAGCTTTATGTAATGCTGAGTACAGAGGCGAACAAAATGAGGTGGGAAGACTCAATTTTATGGGACCAGCTGGAACTGCTGGTAGGTCTGGCCTGTGATCCTGCAAGGTGGTCTCAGGCTGCAAGAGGTGTGAGCAGACAGACACTGGGGCACCGATGCTTACTTCACCTGGTTTTCTGAACATCTTCCATACAAGCCCTCACAGCAGAGCATTCTTTTATATTATGTGCCTTTAGAGCAATTAACATCTTCCGTGTACTGTCTGGATTTGGAGAGAACTAAGAATTATCTTGGAATAGTTACTGGCATATGGCTTGCACGTGGAAAGAAAGTGACAGACAACTACGTAAGAGCCAAAGCTGTAATACTAAGGTGTGAATAGTGATTACTCCGATAGTCTCCTTTACTACACAAAGAAAATTCCACAGGTCAACATCAGCAATATAAAATTGTAGACAAGTTGCCGCCCTCCTCTACTCATTCTGCAGTACACTACCTTTCTCGAGGTGTCGGCTGTAAGTGACTTACTCGGTCATCATCTTTATGCAGTGTGACACTATTCAAAGGTATCTCATTGTCATCAGCCACAGAGGCAATGGGCAACTTTAGAGACTACTTTATGGGAACAGGCCTACAGCAACCAGTACAGGCTGCCGGTTGCAAACTACACCCGTCACTGTGTCGGAGCCTGTGCTGGGCAATACAGCTTTGTGTCCACAGCAGTCTGGGTCATGCTCTATTCACACAGTGAGTGTACCCTCTGTCATGACAGTTGATGCTAAAACCTAAACAACCACTTTCTGTATACATGTAGTTTAATATAATGCCTACAAACTGGCTCTTTGATGATCTTTGTTAGCTAACATACCTGGTAATGAACACTGTTCAGTTTAGGGGTTCACTGAAACTGCTACACGAGGGTAATGATAGCATTGTGAGCTATGGTGAAATGACTGTCTATGATGGTGTATTTTACAGCAGACACACATCTACGAAAATTCAGTGGGAAAAATTATACAGTCGGAAATACACACACCTAGAACCGAGAGACACGAATCAGTGGGTTGTCTCACACTTACCTGGTTTGTGGTGGTGGATCGTACAGCAACCGGCTCACTTCGATCAAGTCTTCCGGCTGCTTCCGCATGGCATCTGCCCAACCCTGAGTGGCCATCACCTCGTGGGTACGTGCCTTAATAAATTCGATGGCGGCTCGCCTGAGGTCACTGCAGGAGTGGCGGACTGCGAGGACGGCTGCGGCCGCCGCGGTCTCCACGGTCAGCTGAGCGGCCACCTGCCGCTCGCACTCCGCCTTCAGCCCCGATGCCCCGTACTTATCCGCTGCAGTCAGCAGCTGGGGGGCCGTGCCGGGCAGCTGGGGGGCCCGCAGAGTGTACAGGTAGGAGACCAGCTGCCTCAGCACCGGGCCCCCGATGTCGGCAATCCTCACCACGCCAGTGCAGGCCTCAAGGGTGTCGTGGGCGAACATTGCCGCGAACACAGGGCTCCTATCTGCGAGGACGGCCCTGTGCACCACCAGCCGAGTGTCACCTGCCTCGAGTATCACCATGGCGTCGTCCCCGGCGTCCAGGAGAGCACCCAGGTCCACAGCCACCGTCTCTGTGATGCCCTTAACTGCTTCCATTGCGGACGATTCTGAAACACGGCAACACGGAGCAGCCCTTTCAGCATACAGGTGACTGACGATACTTCTACGAGTGACAGCCACACCTGTCTCCAGCGACATTTGATAAATACAGTGTGAGTCACTTAACATTACCGCTGGATATATTTCGTAAACCACATCAAGTACTGACGAATCGATTCCACAGACCGAACGTGAGGAGAGGGGCTAGTGTAATTGGTTACTACAAACCATAAAAAAATGCACGGAAGTATGTTTTTTAACATAAACCTACATTTTTTTGATGGAACCCCGTTAGTTTTGTTAGCACATTTGAACATACAAACAAATACGTAATCAGTGCCGTTTGTTGCATTCTAAAATGTTAATTACATCCACAGATATTTTAACCTAAACTTGACGCTTTAGTACCACTCCTATGCTGTTCGATCGTGTGTATCGGAGAGCACCGAATTACGTAGGGATCCATAGGGAACGGTGATGGACCTTAGGTACAGAAGAGACTGGAACAGCACATTACGTCCACATGCTAACACCTTTTTATTGGTCTTTTTCACTGATGCACATGTACATTACCATGAGGGGTGAGGTACACGTACACACGTGGTCTCCATTTTCAATTGCGAAGTGGAATAGGGGTGTCCCGACATGTCAGGCCAATAGATGTTCAATGTGGTGGACATCATTTGCTGCACACAATTGCAATCTCTGGCGTAATGAATGTCGTACACGCCGCAGTACATCTGGTGTAATGTCGCCGCAGGCTGCCACAATACGTTGTTTCGTATCCTCTGGGGTTGTAGGCACATCACAGTACACATTCTCCTTTAACGTACCGTACAGAAAGAAGTCCAGAGGTGTAAGATCAGAAGAACGGGCTGGCCAACTTATGCGTCCTCCACGTCCTATGAAACGCCCGTCGAACATCCTGTCAAGGGTCAGCCTAGTGTCAATTGCAGAATGTGCAGGTGCACCATCATGCTGATACCACACACGTCGACGCGTTTCCAGTGGGGCATTTTCGAGGAACGTTGGCAGATCATTCTGTAGAAAACCGATGTATGTTGCAGCTGTTTGGGCCCCTGCAATTAAGTGAGGACAATGTTTCAAGCGTCAACTTTAGGTTACAACATCTCTGGATGTAATTAACATTTTAGAATGCAATAAACGGCACTGATTACGTATTTGTTTATATGTTCAGATGTGCTAACAAAACTAACGTGGTTCCATTTAAAGAAACGTAGGTTTGTGTTAAAAAACATACTTCCGTGCATTTTTGTATGGTTTGTATTAAACAATTACACTAGCCCCTCTCCGCACGTTCGGTCTGTGGAATCGGTTCGTCAGTATTTGATGTGGTTTACGAAATATATCCAGCGGTAACGTTAGGTGACTCACCCTGTACAGTCCATCCTTAGTCGGTTCCAGCAGTATCACACCCTTTCTGTCTGACTGATGCCATTGGTGAATAACAGCAAATCTTTAATAATACCATTTTCCAGCTTTACCTTTTCTTTCAGCATATTTCATTTGGAGAACAAGCTCCAGAAGCGGCAAGGACATTATTTCCATCATTTTTTTCTACAGTGCAATGTTATTTGGTATGGAAATGGTTTGAAATAGACTTCTACCAAAATACTAAATAGGCTGTACAGAACTACAGTATTACTTTATTCAACGAGATGTTCTCTTTACTTCTCCTGTTAACAACACTGTTTTATGACCTGAATCTGTATTATTCGTCATTTAACAAGCAGTCATGCGTGTACCCTTGCAGGAGTTGCTTCACACAGTGGATGAAGCCTGTGTGTCGGGAGACTGACTCGTGCGTTCACAGTGAAAGGTCGTGAAGTGGGTTCAGTGAAGTGGGTTCAGTCGAGTAGGTAGTTCAAATTGTCATCCACCAGGGTACAGTAGCGGACAGACACATTCAAGAAACAGTCAAGGGAATGTTTTTGTGAATTGTAATGTTTATTTCTTGAAGGATTTTTCTTTTATTTTTGTACAGTTTTGTGTATGTCTTTAGTAGTGTGGATGATGCGTGAATGTGGTCTAAAGTAAATATGTAGATCATTGTTATAGTGACAAACGCCGTACAAAGTAACGTGAGAAATTTTTAATACACTGTGAATGAAGACGGGGAATTTTGTATTATAGTGTGTCAAGTAAGTTTATGGTAAAGGGAAGCTAATTTCAGTGTAAATGAAAACAGTTAATAATGTAAAGTATAAATAAAGTATCAGAATGTTAAATATTTTGGAAAAAAGTACAGTTCGAGAGTGTGTTGTTTATTGATTTGTTAGTCATGAAAAAAAGCGCGCTAACACAGGAGAATAATATTTTTGTATTGGCCTTAATGTAGACTGAGCAATCAGAACAGAGTATTCTTCACGCATCTCTTCTCTTGCAAATGGAGAACGCTTACACCAATCTAAGTAGTCAGAGCAATACCTTTCAATGGTACGGTCGTGTGTAGTATGAGCTCCGAAGGAAGTTATTGTTTGCCAGTTTCATGTCTACATGTGCTACATGTCTCAAAAGTGCTTTACAGTGAAGGCAAACAAATTCATTCCTTATTTTTTTGTTTTGTTCTAGAAAGTACGGATTTTTTAAGTAGTTTTGTGTATGAGAAAAGACAAATTCAGCGTGGCATATTGAGCAGATCGGTGACCAAAAATTTTAGTATATTAGACATCGATAAACTTAATAGTGTGGCCAGCATTTTCGTTTAAGAACAATCCTTGCTTAGTAACTGTTCATATTTCAGGAAATCCGTTACCATAGACTTGGTAACGTGATTTAAAGGGGTCTGCACATGACTTAGGATTAGCAAGGGCTTGGCAGCTAACTTTTAATTCTAAACTTCAGAATATAGTTAAGGCCCTTTCCCGACTCTTAGAATGTTACGCTGTATGCAGCCTGGTGCGAGTCTCTGGGGGTCTCTGTGTTTGTTCGGCCACCATCATTGCCTGTCGGTTTCACCGCCGCGCAAACCGACAAATTCGAGTGAAACAGGAGGTCTTTCTCCTACCGACCGAACAACCCCAAACGGGATCATCTCCCTGTCAGTTCACTTCATTTTTAGGGTTCCAGGCCAGGCGCAAATTGAGACGCGTATAGTGCGTGTGGCGCGACGCAGCGCGCGTTTTCCTAACTTCAGGTTCAAATGGGGACGCGCAAACTGCGACGCGACGCGACTGGGACGCGACGCGCGCCTGCGCCAGGTCGCGCGGCGTTGTGGTTGCGGCACAGTTTCTGGCATGGCGCGTCACGCGAGTACCGCGTGAGGGGTGGTGAGGGGGGGGGGGGGGAGGAGGAAGGCAGTCCTGCCGTGTGCTCACTCCGGCACGGCGCGTATGGGCAGTGGAGGTATTGCCCATCCCAAAAATACAGCCTTATAGTATACTGAATTTTATTGACACTGAGTATATAACACTGCAACAGCATTTACGTAGCTTATTCAATCAAATACCAAGTTTGGCTTCGTATGTACGATTCCCCAACAGAACAATTAGTCCTGTCACGGAAAAGCCACGTATAACACTCTTGTCTGCTACTGCTATACCATAACCTTAAAGTTGGAAGCAGGTCGTGAAATAAAACTATCTTGTTAAAGCAATTATGGTATAAAGCAACAGAGCAGTGTTACCCTCTGAGAGGAATTTTGTTATGTTGACCGTGTTGTCCCTAACGGAGGTGGCTTATCGGAAATGAAAGTCAGAATTACGTAAATATTCGAACAGTAACAAACAAAATTTTGCCTATCTGCACTGTTCAACGGATAAAGAAGAAGGTCGCCAGCCTAACTAGGCAAGAGAGAGTGATTAACATTCTCGTTCAAGAAAATAGTTATTAGTAACTTTAATGGATAAACACAACCTATACTTTGTCACACGCGAGTGCAGTGAACTCTGACACATACATATGTTTGCGGTAAGATTGACACTAACAGTTAGGGCAGCAGAGACTATTTGCAAAATTATAAGAGATACCGAAACACACTATTACTTTCAGGCTTTAAAGAAAGTATGGTTTTCCTAATTAGTGGTCTTTCCATTACCGAGCATTAACACAATAGACAAACTGTGGATCCTGTTATACTATTATTATGCACTTCTAATATACAAGAGAGACAAATGCTTAGCAAACATGAGTATAACTTTTCAAAACTGCAGTTTTCCACTTTTACTACCATGAGACACAAAATTAACAGATATGTAAGATACTGACTCACCTGCGATTTACAACAGGCAGTAATGTGAACATTTACTTTATAAGCCTCTGTCTTAAGAACTTTTAATTTTACAATTGGCAACAGCACTTTAATAAGCAGTTTTAATAGGAAAATTATTTTCAGCGAACAACATTTACTTTAACTCGCTCTCTTGCTACATTAACTTTAACTTTCTTTTGCTAAGTTCAAGAGGCATCAATTAGCAAAACACTGGTCATTAATGTTCTTTCAGTGGGGACACTCGGTAATTACTTCAGTTCAAACGGAACGGCACCTGAGGGGTGTTATGATGAGGAGAAAAATCAAGGTAGGTACATAAATTCAGATATAAATTACCTTATATTTGAGCACACTAACATCCATTAAGCTGATCCTTCACTGTACATCATTGTAGTATTCCGATGCAATGATTGCGCAATGTGGTGGCAACTGCATGTTGGTAGGTGGAATTGCAGGTAGAATTGCTAGACTCTGTCAGTTCTTGGTGGCGATGATAGATACAAATTCAAGAATAGTTCCAGCTATTTATCCATCCATCCGAGGCATTGGAAATTAGCAGAAAAAGCCTCTCTCGGAACCAGCACAATATGCATCCTTTACATGGCAGTGCACAGTTTGGTAGCTCATCCCCGACTCGTAGCTCGTCCCCGACTGACTCTTGCTCCACCTTTCCTACCTAGGCCAACCACAATTTGCGCGCGCTACACAGTTCCGTTCCCGAGGGGAACCACTATACCATTAACATACAAACTAACTAACTAAGAACCCTAAGTGAGGATCAACAGTTTACATAACAGCAACCAAACTGATTTAATAAAACAGAACATTTGCACATATTGACATTTCTACAAAAAATTATTCACACAGAAATTACACTTATATATAGTAAGTTTTGTTCCCTCCAAATGGGACAAAGAATTTAAATGACAGATACACTACTTTGCATAGAATCAAACCATGACATCAAAGTTTCAACAAAGAAAGGAGTAAACGATTTTGTGTTGTCTATTCAATCAAACATATTTACAGAAGCTCAACGATGTAACATTAAATGAAACAAAAGCAAAATAAATCAGTAGAGCATTAGAGCTATGGTGTTACAAGTAGTGTTTCGTCTTTCGCCGTTCAAGCGCTCCATCTATTTAAGTTACTACATAATAGTTTTCAGTTGCAAATTTCTCTGCAGTAGTTCTGTTTTGTTTCTTCTTTTGCCAAGAACTATGAACAGTTCAGTAACTTGTGAGCCCTTAGCCACTGGGATTATTATCTTCTGCCTCCGCCATGTTTTCAGATCGTAAGAAGGGACAGAAGATTCATCCTGAGGGTTGTGAATAAGGAAGTAAGGAATAATTATAAAATCACGTGATTTAGAAACGAGGCAGTAAATTAAAATAAGGGTATCTACTTGCTGCCTGAAATGCTGACGTATCTCTATGATCTGCCGCAAGAAGTCGAAAAGGCGTTATTTCCACAGGTATGACCTCTTTCTGCTTCTGATAAAATGTCGAAGATATTAAGTACGTGGGTTTCACTGTCGTTACTTGGATATAGATCTCATAAGAGACATTATAGTGTGTACCTGTGGACATCACATTTCCACTGCAAGCTAGAAACACTTGAAAAGCAGTCAGAAATAACAATGTTTCAATTGGCTCGCTAAGATGAGAAACAGCATTTCAATTGTTGCATGCACATTATTCCGCATTAATTAAACTAATTATACAAATGAAAAAAATGGTATTATTACGAAAGTAGGAATATCCAAAAAGAGTGTGGTGCTTAGATATATTTAATTTGTTGAAATGTAGTGCTTACAAAGGGAGATCTACTTTCATGACAATGTTCTTGTAACTCCAGCTCACAAGGCACACATGGCCAGCTTCTGCATTCCTGTCGCGCGTATTATCCTCCGCTGCTGACAATCCACTGACCAGTGTGTTGTGCGACAGATCAATTCTTTCCTTCTCTCAGTAACAACTATTTCATTCGCTATCACACAGTTTGGCCAGAGCAGTAGGTGAGTAACCAGCATCCGGCAGGTGCGTATTTACTCCGCCTGAAGGAACGCTCATCATTATTTTAATACTGCTCAGACAAGAGAAGAAATAAAATCCTTTGGTAATTTTCCATTCCAGTTCCTCAGTGTTAGACACAATGGGTTACCAGGGGATTCGACCAAAACTCCAACAGAATTGGCAATTAATTTTTGTGTGAGTTGTTAACCTTTTCTCATTCGAAGAAGCGTCACCATTTATGAGTAACGCCCACATTTCTCTTGTTAACAATTTTAATTGTACTTTGTCAAAAAGGTATAATTTGCACAAACTCATCTCACAGCAGCTACTGCGGCAGAATTCTGAAACAGAGTGCCTCAGAAAACAAGTAACTGGCAATCACAGAGGTCAATAGAGTGTCGGTTTGTAGTAACATAAGAGAAGAAATTTCATTTCTATTTTCATACTAGGAAAATAAAATGAGACGGTTGTAGCCTATTCCCGATGTTATTCAATCTGTATATTGACCAAGCAGTAAAGGAAACAAAAGAAAAATTAGGAGTAGGTATTAAAATCCATGGAGAAGAAATTAAAACGTTGAGGTTCGCCGATGACATTGTAATTCTGTCAGAGACAGCAAAGGACTTGGAAGAGCAGTTGAACGGAATGGATAGTGTCTTGAAGGGAGGATATAAGATGAACATCAACAAAAGCAAAACGAGGATAATGGAATGTAGTCGAATTAAGTCGGGTGATGTTGAGGGTATTAGATTAGGAAATGAGACACTTAAAGTAGTAAAGGAGTTTTGCTATTTGGGGAGCAAAATAACTGATGATGGGCGAAGTAGAGAGGATACAAAATGTAGACTGGCAATGGCAAGGAAAGCGTTTCTGAAGAAGAGAAATTTGTTAACATCGAGTGTAGATTTAAATGTGAGGAAGTCGTTTCTGCAAGTATTTGTATGGAGTGTAGCCATGTATGGAAGTGAAACATGGACGATAAATAGTATGGACAAGAAGAGAACAGAAGCTTTCGAAATGTGGTGATGCTGAAGATTAGATGGGTAGATCACGTAACTAATGAGGACGTGTTGAATAGAATAGGTGAGAAGAGGAGTTTGTGGCACAACTTGACTAGAAGAAGGGATCGGTTGGTAGGACATGTTCCGAGACATCGAGGGATCACCAATTTAGTATTGGAGGGCAGCGTGGAGGGTAAAAGTCGTAGAGGGAGACCAACAGCTGAATACACTAAGCAGATTCAGAAGGATGTAGGCTGCAGTAGGTACTGGGAGATGAAAAAGCTTGCACAGGATAGAATAGCATGGAGAGCTGCATCAAACCAGTCTCAGGACGGAAGACCACAACAACAACAACAACAACAACTAGAAAAATCTTGTTTCGCTAGCTGTCGATAACTCAAGAAATAACTACCAATGGAGTCAAAAAAATAAGTAGGGAAGTATAAGTACTGATATATCGCCAAATATAAAGTTCCCTGTGTTTACGAATTAGCAAAATACTCTCCTTGTGTGCCATCATTCGCCAATCTTTCGTTTCGATGTCTCGAGCGGTTTAGGAGATAGGAGAGATGTTGCGAGTATTTCATTCTCGCGGGCGTGAGATTGGAAGTGAGCGCGCTACATAGGATGCGTTTTCTCGAGATCGGAGGCAGATAGAGACCTCCTCCCAAGTCTAAACAAAAATTCAACATGTTGGCTAAATTTCAAACGCAACAACATATGGTGTAACCAAACGCAAAATCATAGCGACCCGTATTTTTCATTGCAGACTTTTCGAAGTTTGCGTAGCGTCTTACTATAATGTGTATACCGCAATAAGTATGACAATTGGCGAGATGATGGGCACTTGGCCACGAAGCTGCCATATAACGCTACAAGCAAGTAAAAAATGAAATATTTTTACTGAGTAGTTTCTGTAAAATCGTTTGAGAAAGATTACAGTGTGCGCGCGCTTCGATTCTGTCAGCGTGGAGCGCCGTCAGCCGGCGCGTGCAAAACACGTGCACGCGTCTCGACATGCGCTGGACACGCGTGATTCGTGCGCGTCGCGCTGTAGCCTCGTGTCGCGCCTCAGTCCGCGCCCAGGCTGTAAGACGGCCCTTCCTCAGCAACGGGCGGGCTGGCACCAGCGGGGCTCTGGTGGGAGTGTCGCGGACTCGGTGGCGGCAGGAACGCACTGCGGAAGCGTGGAGCAGGAAGGAGGACGCTGACCGCCAATCGACGAACCACATTCACCACAAAACCGTACAATTTGTGTTGTCAAAGTACGCCAGCATGTCAACAATTATATTATTTATGCGATCTGAAGGAAACTGTTGTTCCACTCGTAAACCGTAAATTTTAAGTGGTGCCAGTGTTTCCTGTTACGAATGTACCGGTATACTCTCATCTGCATAATTGTTAATTCGTTACATCGCCCCTTACGCGTAGCAATCAAATCTAAACATGAAGTACTAAACAATATTGCGATGCATAATGTAGCAGGAATGAGTTACCACCCGCACTTTACGGTGTGTAGTGGAGGGTATTTCGTGCACCGAGGCCATTCTACTCTGCGCCTCGCTGGCTTCCCGCCCACCCCCGCCGACTATCACCAGCGTGGCCGCGTGACGTCACCTCCCGCCGCTGCCGACCCTGAACTGGCGACACGCACTTATCTGCACCCACCGCGCGGACGCCCGCTTCCTGCCGACAAACCGCAGTGCCGCAGTGCCAGCGTCTCTCCTCGACGCTTTCAGGCCTGCAGCGAAATTAGCGAGACGAGAAAATTCTAGAAACTGCAGCCTACACACGGGCTTACCGACGATGACGCCAGCCACGTACCACTCACGAGCGGCACAGCCAAGGCGGATGGGAGCAGTCAGTGGTACCAGAGTACCCTCTGCCACACACTGCCACGCGGCTTGCCGGCACGTACATACAGACTTAGGTGTTAGACTTGCAAGTTTGCTGAAAGTCCTACAGCGGCATGAGGTACAGTGCAGAGGTCTCACAAGTCACAACCAGTATAAACCCCACGCCACGCCCGATTCTGTCAAGACTACAACTCGCACTTATACTGCACATGTAATCTATTACTTTACAAATGCACCACTGTCTCGAATATTTGACGTTATGCATGGAAGGGAGAGAAACTTTTGAGGAGGTTTGAGATAATGTTCAAACTTTGTTGCAAGTTGCCATGTGCTGTCATTCCCAGACGATGGATGAACGTATCGTGGGTTATTTGGGCTCCACGAGATGCGATGGCAATCTCCGTATCTGTCTCGTTCAGCGTAATACTTGTCTCGCTGTAAGAGGGCTTTAAACACAAGTTTGTACCTCTTAGCGAGCAGTTTACGCGGATAACAGAGTGAAATACTGAGAATAAAATTTTTGTTGCCTTCAGAAGTCGTTTGAGGCGCCTTATTTAACGAAATAGGTTCACCTACGTAACTATTTGTAAGAGGCTTGTACAGACGACGTGGGCCATTTCTAGTTTGATGTAGGCTTGTCGATATAAACGAATTTTATTTAGCCAAGACGGAGTCCGAGGTATCCTACTTACTTCACCAGAGTACTTTCAGTCACAGTTTCACTTCTAAACATGGAATAAAATTTCCAGAGTGAAATTTTCGCTCTGCAGCGGAGTGTGCACTGATATTGAACTTCTTGGAAGATTAAAACTGGGTGCCCGACCGAGGCTCGAACTCCCGACCTTTGCCTTTCGCGAGCAAGTGCTCTACCACTTGTTTTTTTGCATTTTGTTCGTTGTTGATCGTTGTGTACGTCACTACGTCACATGACATTCGGTCAGGTTCGTTTGTTGATCCTTTGACTCAGTTTTTTTATTACAGAGGCCAAACACCTCTCTGACCGAACACGCTGAGCTACCGTGACGGCTTATCGGAGCTACCGAAGCACAACTCAAAACACCTCCTCATAGCTCTACTTCCGCAGCAGAGCACTTGCCCGCGAAAGGCAAATGACCCGAGTTCTCGACTCTCGGCCCGGCACACAGTTTTAATCTGCCAGGAAGTTGCGTGCAATAAAATTTGTTTCGCGAGAGGCCGTGTCTGAGGGAGCAAGTAATTTTCCTTCATTTCTATTCTGTCACTTAGTAGCAAGCTGAGTTTATTGTACCTAAACTAGTTGTGTTGCTGCCTTTTCAGATCACTACAACGAAAAAATTTTTTTGTTTTGAGATTAAACTGAGTACATACTGTCAATTGTAACAGCTGTCTGTACTTTGCGGCTCTTTATACTGAATTCAACTATTAGTACCGGCAATAGTTGCAACATTTTTTGCAAACAAATCTCGCACTCTTCAGACAGCACGGGGCGATCGCGCGTCGTCCCCACCTGCTGCTGCGCCCACACGCACACTCGCCCGCCCCGCCGTAGGAAAGCGACTGAGCGCCGCCTCGCTGTCCCACAACCGGCGGGCCGGCCCGGGGCAGCGGCTCTCAGGTCACGTGACCCCTCCGCCGCCAGCAACGCCACGACCTTGGCGCTTCGTGGCAGCGTTTCATTCCCTTCTCCGAGAAGCGAGCACACGCAACGCTTACTGCGACAGAACGCTGCCTAACGAATAAACAACTCCGTCGCTCGCTTCTCCCTACGTTCAAAAATGGCTCCGAGCACTATGCGACTTAACTTCTGACGTCATCAGTCGCCTAGAACTTGGAACTAGTCAAACCTAACTAACCTAAGGACATCACACACATCCATGCCCGAGGCAGGATTCGAACCTGCGACCGTAGCGGTTGCTCGGTTCCAGAATGCAGCGCCTAGAACCGCACGGCCACTCCGGCCGGCTTCTCCCTACGTCATCGCCTGTATTTTCCGTAGTTATTTTGATTTCAGTCTTAACCGAGAAGCTCATAGGTCACAAGTACATAACGCAATTAATTCGCATGATCTGGCCATTCATCTTATAGCGTTTCAGTTGACTGCCTGCTGCCCTGGTGTCCATGCAACAGCTTAAAATTTCCTGTCTGCTCCGATGTACTGCGCAAAGTACGACGGTCGAAATGTTTATTTTGCAGCAGCAGTTTTTGCAGTAAGCGGTAGTAATATTTAACAGTTCGTAATAACAGTGTGTCATCTGTGCTGTGATTGGCTGAGGCAGAAAACACTGAGCAGTCGTCGTATCCGGTTTCATACTATCGGCGCTTTGGTGCCACATTTGCTCACTTTGTATTGAAACTTACGTCCAAAGCAAAAAAGGCCACCGAACACTCGATATACCTGCGCAATTTCTTACAATACAACGGCGCAAAATAACGGAATACCAAAACGTCATCCCCGTAAGTTGCAGTTACTTTAGGGTCAAATACCAAGTTTAATTTCCGCCGCTTCAGTGTAAGGCCAACACTGTGGATCACCGCACAAAACTGTTGAGGTCATAGTAGTTTTCTATACTCCTGTCTGAAAAATTTCGTTCCAGAAAAACCACGTTCATAAACTTTTGCATCAGCTGGAAACACTGTACTATTCGTCATGTAAAGAGTGGGTATTGCATAATGCAAGAAAAGACCCTACCACACCAATTACTACACTTTTTTCAAGACCTTCCCAGTGACCTCTGCTCGTATTGAGACAGTATTTGACTGCTGTGTCCTCTACAGAGTCCTGACTACTGGACTGACGTAAGGGGGTTCTCTCCCAGCAGTTGCTTTCCTGCTCAGAAATCCGCGCCCCGCCGTGGTGTGTAAGAACGTGGCGGTATCTGCTGGACCGCGGCCACACAGGACGGGCCTGGGAATTATTTTTGCATGTTTCATTATTATTCACTATCGTTGTTCGTTCGAGTGTTTAGCTTTGCTGCCACTCGTTCTCGGCCGACGATAAACTGCTACAAAGATAATAAACCTCAAATAAAAATTTGATTAATAAAAAGATAAAAAATCAGCTCCTTATTCTCATATCAAGTCGACAGACTTCCACCCCAATTAATTCTGAGACGACAGATAAAGTACGACAGATAAGACTGCTTACTTCCAAAAGTGATGTACATCGAAGATACCCCTAAAATATAGATAGGCTTCTCGTCCAATTTCGCATCGAGAACTTACATTTCACCATACAATATGCAACAAAGTTTTCCAGACGAATCATTCACAAAATTTATGCCACACAACATTTTCACCGTGTACATGATCGTACCCGTGGTCTAGGGGTATCGCCTTTGATTCATAATCAAAACGTCTTCGGCCCCGGGTTCGATCCCCGCCACTGCCTAAATTTTGATAAATAATCAGCATTGGCGGCCGAAGACTTCCGGCATAAGATGTCAGCCTCATTCTGCCAACAGCCTTGTCAAAGAGGGCGGAGGAGCGGATAGAGGTTCAGGGCACTCTCTTGTCCTAGGGGTGGGAAATTGCCCCTAAAGGCGGAAGAATCAGCAATGATCAACGACATGAGGATGCAGAAGGCAATGGAAACCACTGCATTAAAGACACGTGATGTGTATCCACAGGACATGTGGCCTGTAATTAAAGAAGTGTCATGATGGTCTCTCCATAGGCAAAAGATTCCGGAATAGCCCCCCATTCGGATCTCCGGAAGGGGACTGCCAAGGGGGAGGTTACCATGAGAAAAAGATTGAATAATCAACGATAGGATAACGTTCTACGAGTCGGGGCGTGGAATGTCAGAAGCTTGAACGTGGTAGGGAAACTAGAAAATCTGAAAAGGGAAATGCAAAGGCTCAATCTAGATATAGTAGGGGTCAGTGGAAGGAAGACAAGGATTTCTGGTCAGATGAGTATCGGGTAATATCAACAGCAGCAGAAAATGGTATAACAGGTGTAGGATTCGTTATGAATAGGAAGGTAGGGCAGAGGGTGTGTTACTGTGAACAGTTCAGTAACCTGGTTGTTCTAATCATAATCGACAGCAGACCAACACCGACAAATATAGTTCAGGTATACATGCCGACGTCGCAAGCTGAAGATGAACAGATAGAGAAAGTGTATGAGGATATTGAAAGGGTAATGCAGTATGTAAAGGGGGACGAAAATCTAATAGTCATGGGCGACTGGAATGCAGTTGTAGGGGAAGGAGTAGAAGAAAAGGTTACAGGAGAATATGGGCTTGGGACAAGGAATGAAAGAGGAGAAAGACTAATTGAGTTCTGTAACAAGTTTCAGCTAGTAATAGCGAATACCCTGTTCAAGAATCACAAGAGGAGGAGGTATACTTGGAAAAGGCCGGGAGATACGGGAAGATTTCAATTAGATTACATCATGGTCAGACAGAGATTCCGAAATCAGATACTGGATTGTAAGGCGTACCCAGGAGCAGATATAGACTCAGATCACAATATAGTAGTGATGAAAAGTAGGCTGAAATTCAAGACATTAGTCAGGAAGAATCAATAAGCAAAGAAGTGGGATACGGAAGTACTAAGGAATGACGAGATACGTTTGAAGTTCTCTAACGCTATAGATACAGCAGTAAGGAATAGCACAGTAGACAGTACAGTTGAAGAGGAATGGACATCTCTAAAAAGGGCCATCACAAAAGTTGGGAAGGAAAACATAGGTACAAAGAAGGTAGCTGCGAAGAAACCATGGGTAACAGAAGAAATACTGCAGTTACTTGATGAAAGGAGGAAGTACAAACATGTTCCGGGAAAATCAGGAATACAGAAATAGAAGTCGCTGAGGAATGAAATAAATAGGAAGTGCAGGGAAGCTAAGACGAAATGGCTGCAGGAAAAATGTGAAGACATCGAAAAAGATATGATTGTCAGAAGGACAGACTCAGCATACAGGAAAGTCAAAACAACCTTTGGTGACATTAGAAGCAACGGTGGTAACATTAAGAGTGCAACGGGAATTCCACTGTTAAATGCAGAGGAGATAGCAGATAGGTGGAAAGAATACATTGAAAGCCTCTCTGAGGGTGAGGATTTGACTGATGTGGTAGAAGAAGAAACAGGAGTCGATTTAGTAGGGGATCCGGTATTAGAATCGGAATTTAAAAGAGCTTTGGAGGACTTACGGTCAAATAAGGCAGAAGGGATAGATAACATTCCATCAGAATTTCTGAAATAATTGGGGGAAGCGGCAACAAAACGACTATTCACGGTGGTGTGTAGGATATTGAGTCTGGCGATATACCATCTGACTTTCGGAAAAGCATCATCCACACAATTCCGAAGACGGCAAGAGCTGACAAGTGCGAGAATTATCGCACAATCAGCTTAACAGCTCATGCATCGAAGCTGTTTACAAGAATAATATACAGAAGAATGGAAAAGAAAATTGAGAATGCGCTAGGTGACGATCAGTTCGGCTTTAGGAAAAGTAAAGGGACGAGAGAGGCAATTCTGACGTTACGGCTAATAATGGAAGCAAGGCTAAAGAAAAATCAAGACACTTTCATAGGATTTGTCGACCTGGAAAAAGCGTTCGACAATATAAAATGGTGCAAGCTGTTCGAGATTCTGAGAAAAGTTGGGGTAAGCTATAGGGAGAGACGGGTCATATACAATATGTACAAGAACCAAGAGGGAATAGTAAGAGTGGACGATCAAGAACGAAGTGCTCGTATTAAGAAGGGTGTAAGACAAGCCTGTAGCCTTTCGCCCCTACTCTTCAATCTGTGCATCGAGGAAGCAATGACGGAAATAAAAGAAAGGTTCAGGAGTGGAATTAAAATACAAGGTGAAAGGATATCAATGATACGATTCGCTGATGACATTGCTATCCTGAGTGAAAGTGAAGAAGAATTAAATGATCTGATGAACGGAATGAACAATCTAATGAGTACACAGTATGGTTTGAGAGTAAATCGGAGAAAGACGAAGGTAATGAGAAGTAGTAGAAATGAGAACAGCGAGAAACTTATCAGGATTGATGGTCACGAAGTCAATGACGTTAAGGAATTCTGCTACCTAGGCAGTAAAATAACCAATGACGGACGGAGCAAGGAGTACATCAAAAGCAGACTCGCTATGGCAAAAAAGGCATTTCTGGCCAAGAGAAGCCTACTAATATCAAATACCGGCCTTAACTTAAGGAATAAATTTATGAGGATGTACGTCTGGAGTACAGCATTGTGGTGAAACATGGACTGTGGGAAAACCGGAACAGAAGAGAATCGAAGCATTTGAGATGTGGTGCTATAGACGAATGTTGAAAATTAGGTGGACTGATAAGGTAAGGAATGAGGAGGTTCTACGCAGAATCGGAGAGGAAAGGAATATGTGGAAAACACTGATAAGGAGAAGGGACAGGATGATAGGACATCTGCTAAGACATGAGGGAATTACTTCCATGGTACTAGAGGGAGCTGTAGAGGGCAAAAACTGTAGAGGAAGAAGAAGAGATTGGAATACGTCAAGCAAATAATTGAGGACGTAGGTTGCAAGTGCTACTCTGAGATGAAGAGGGCGGGCCGCATCAAGCCAGTCAGTAGACTGATGAAAAAAAAAAAGAAAAAAAATGATTACGGCGCGATTCACTCTTAAGAGCCTGGCAGAAGGTTGATCGAATTACCCTGCGACTAATTCTTTCCCGTTATACTTTCCCACGAGCGCGCGAGAAAAATGCACACTTCAAGACGTTCCACGACAACTTCAATTCTCTTGTTTTATTGCGATGGTCATTTCACTATGCAGCAAAGTATTCTTGTATTGGCAGGACAAAACTGGTGACTGAAATTTCGTGAAAAGATCTCGCCCCGACGAAATGGCCTTTCACTTATTGTCATCGCAACTCGCGTGTCATATCCGTGACACTTTCTCCCCTACTTAGTAATAAAACAAAACTAACTGTCCTTCTTTGGACTTTTTCGATGTTCTCAGTCAATCGCATCTGGTAAGCATCCCTTCTCCACAGCAAACATTCCGAAGGAGGAGACGTCAAGGGATCACCAATTTAGTAATTTGGTACAAGCGTGGTGTCGGCCGTCTCTCCAGTAGCTCTATTGTATCTACTAAGTGTTCTGCCCATAAAATGCGCTCTTTGGTTCGCCTTCACAACAACATTTTCTGTGTGTTCTTTCCAATTTAAGTTGTCCGTAATGGTAATTTCAGACGGTTTTGCATAAAGCTTAACACGTCATTATGTAGGTTCAGTTGCCAGTATTCGTACACCGTCTCCAAATCATTTTGCATTTCGTTTCGATGATCTGCTGACCTTACCAGACGGTAAATGTCATCATTTTATACAGTCTAAAATGGCTGCTCACATCATCTAGTAAAGCAATTACGTACGTCAGGAACGGCAGAGGACCTTCAACACTTCCTCGGAGCACCATAGATGCACTTTCTGTTTTACTCGATGACTTTCCTCGAATGACTACCAACTGCGACCTTTCTGCGAGGAAATGACGAATCCAGTCGCACAACTGGGAAGGCACTCCCTGGACACGCCGTTTCAAATGGTTCAAATGCCTCTAAGCACTATGGGACTTAACATCGGAGGTCATCAGTGCCCTAGACTTAGAACTACTTAAACCTAACTAACCTAAGGCCATCACACACATCCGTGCCCGATGCAGGATTCGAACCTGCGACCGTAGCAGCAACGCGGTTCCGGACTGAAGTGCCTAGAACCGATCGGCCACAGCGGCCGGCGACACGCAGTTCGATTACAAGTTGCATGTGAGGACCGCTGTCAAGAGCCTTCCCGAAATTCATAAATATGGAATAGATTTGAGATCCTCTGTCGACAACGCTCATTATTTGGTGTGAAAAAAGAGCTAGTTGTGCTTTACAAGAAATTTTTTCTGAACAAGTCGCTTTCTTTGAGGTAATTCATTTTCGAAATTATTCTGCAGATTGATTCCAGTGATACGAGGCTGTCTTTCATCGCATTACTCCCATTTCCTTTCTTGAGTATTGGTGTGACCCGTGCGACTTTCCCGTCTTTAGCTACGTATGTTTCTTCGTGTGAGTGGTTGTACGGGGTTCATCGGACGTGGCTTGATGCTGACTATTTACTTTACCAAAGTAGAATATTCAACAAGTAGAAGATTAATCACCTCTAAAGTATCACTGCACTGTTGTGTTCCACAACAACGTCTGAAGCAAGAGATCAAACTGGTAACTGTACCCTTCAGCATCACTCAGGACGGCTGTAAATACGCATACAGAGGCCGGCAGGTTATGTGGGGGCTCAGCATGAAAATATCACCAGCGGCTGTCTTGAGCTCCAGTGGGCAGAGTTCGGCAGCACTGTGCGACACGCTTCCGGCACGGGTGCGCCGGCCAGAGTGGTGACGGAGGGCCGACACCCGCCGTGGTTCCGCACCAGCGTTAGGAGGCAAACACGGCTCCACTGCAAAACTACGCGCGGCCAAAACCCCACAGCAGAACTAAATTAGAGTAAGGAGAGCCTTATGTGCAGCATTCAACGAATTTAGAAGGCAAATCCTGTCTACCAACTTCACAGGATGTACTGGTACCAGGAAGTTTTAGTCCCACTTTAAGTGAATAAATAGGTCGAAACCATCTATCCACCCCAAACCCCGTTTTTACACTTCCCTCCACTACTAAATTGGGGATCCCTTGCTGTCTGAGAATGTGTCCTGTCAACTGATGCCTTCTTCTAGTCAGGTTGTGTCACAAATTTCTTTGCGCGGCAATTCTATTCAGTATCTCATTACTTACGTGATCTACACATCAATTCTTGTGCATTCTTCTGTAGCACTGCAATCTAAAACCTTTGTTCCTTTCCTGTCTGAACTTTTTATCGTCGACATTTCACTTCCAGAAAAGGCTACCACTAATACTGTCAGGAAAGACTTCTTAATATTTAAATTTATATTCGAATTTTAAACATTTCTCTTCTTCGGAAACGCTTTTCTCGCCCTTACCAGTGTGGATTTTATATCTTCTCTACTCTGTCTACCATCAGTTAAGCATAACTAGGAAAGGTCACCTACTACTTTTAACGTTTTTTCCTAAACTAATTTCGTCAAAATCGCCTAATATAATCTGGCTACATTGTATCGCTTTTGTTGATGATCTTGTATCTTCCTTCCACGACACTGTCCATGAAGTTTAACTTCTCTTCCAATTCCTCAGAAAACCTCAAAACCTTGGATTACAGAGAAAAGCCCAAAATACTAAACGTCCTTTCCCAAAACTGTTTCACTGACGAATATTAGTCCGTAGTTCCGCCTTTAATAATCGCACAAACGTCAAAATAGCAGATATCGAAAGATGCGACCATGTGATAGAAAACCAAGTGGAATCGCAAGAGAAAGTGCTACTGCGCTTTTTCTGAGAACTGTCTTGAGCCGCTATTTCGGGAACCCACACACATTGGGAATGTTTTAGACGATGAAACTACAAAGTGACCTGACGCTATAGATATTCTAACTAAAGGACAGGAATTAATGATCTCTATTTCAACGTAGGGACGATGGTTACTGAAGCTAACACATGCTTCACGAAGCCTAGGAGAATATCTGTGATGGATATAGTAGATAAGCAGGTATTAGTATCTTAAGACAATGAATAGGCATCATTTAATTTCGATATGATGGACGTGAAGGAATTGTGGACAAGGTGTAAAATAATTGGAAATTGCTCTCTGAAGCAGTACGAGCCGAGTGAGTGGATTAAGGGCAGTTTAATCACAAAATTGCGGAAAATCCAAAGCATACAACTTCCATGTCATAACTCACTTTGCCAAGTACCTGAGAAAATTCTAATCCCACGGCACAGCTGGGGTGTGATCCAAAAGGAGAAAGTAACCTACTTCCAGCCGCTTTACGGTGTGTGGTGGAGGGTACTTTCAGCACCAGGGCCTTTCTGCGCTCCGCCGGCGCGCCGCCTTGTCTGCCGCACATTCCCCTTCCCCCCCCCCCCCCCCACCCCCCTCCTTCACCCACTACTGCCAGTAGTTTTCCGCGGGTGTGGCCGCATTGCGTCAGCTGCTCGGAGAAGTCCCGGCCTCTGTGCAGCCCGGGCTGGCCGCAGCGGACGCAGAGGTCTCCACCGGCGGACGGCCGCTCCCTGGCGGCAGACCGCTCTCTCCCGGCGGCTGTGTTGTGTGTCTCCCCAGTGTCCAGGCTTGCAGACACAGTGTTTACTTCCGCGCCTGTCTGTCAACAGGACGCCAGCCGCACCTGAGTTGTGTCGTTTGTGCCCCGAAAGAGGCTTCCAGCGCGGAACCTTCACTCTTGCCAGCTGAGCTAGCCGCCCACGCCTTACGACACAACTTTAAACATGTCCAGATACGCAAGCTTCATCTGTCGCGCGTCACAAAATTAAAATGTCAGCAAGTTTTACAACAGTATACGCTACCCTGCAGCGTTCACGGTTCATTCTGTTACCTCCTTTATACGGAAGATATGCAAGCGTCACATCTGACACACTAAAAAAAACTTACAAAATTGCAATTTGTGATGTTTTTCCGATAGACAATCTGTTTGCGTGTGAGAAACATAACCTCAGTAGAAACGTTACCACCGATCTGTGGTTCATCTAGCTTGGAAAGAGTTTTACATTTATTTCGAAATTTATTCCCATTTCGCGAATCCGAATTGACGTCCGCTATTTGCGAAACATGAAACGTTTTGCCGGAGCGGGACTCGAACCCAAATCCCGCACAAACTTCCATGTGCCACAAACGGCTCACGTAAATACAGATTCGTGAAATGCGAATCCATTTCGCTTTATTTACGCAGCTGTAATCGTGAGACGAGAGCGTATGCATCTCCCAAGGGCAGTGTAATGTGATACAGAGATGGTATTGACACTGCCATTGTAACCATCGAGTTCTATTTGTTTCAGAGTATCTAGGCGTTACTGTAGCTCGATTAAGGATCTAGTTGAATACACTGGAATATGCAGTTGGAACTATCGTGCACTGACGGAGACGGAGACTATTGGGTTAAGATTTCCCAGAGCAGTCTTGTCAGGGCGCGAACAAGCGCATACATCTGTGACGTGGCCCACTTGTACTTTGATAGCGATTTGTCTCTACTTCGAAATTACGCTGTCTGCTTCGCGAGCGGTAGTTTCAGCTGTCATTCCTTGCACAGAAGGACGCAGATTTCATTTCCATTCCGAGCTCAGTAGCAAACTGCACTCGTGAATGACGCTAGCAAGACAGTGTCGTACACATTGATGTCTTCTGATGTCACTTAAACGATGTGAAAACTGCGTCTTCCTTACAGGTAAAACACAGCACATGTCGATAATTTTGAAATTCGTCTCTGCTTGTACGTATTTAAACTGATGTCTGCATGTAACTGCCGAAAACAGGAATCACGTTTTTGTGAACAAAGTTAACACACTAGAGAGAACAAGACGGGCTGCATGTCGTACAGAGAAATGTGCCCGCCGATATGCAGCATGTAACACCATAGCTCTAATGCTCTACCGATTCATTTTGCCTTTTGTTTTATTTAATGTCAGATCGTTGAGTTTCTGTAAATGATGTTTGATTGAATCGATGACAAAATTGTATAGTCCTTTCTTTGTAAAAACTCTGATGTCTTGGTTTGATTCTATGCAATGTAGTGTATCTATCATTTAAATTCTTTGTCTCATTCGGAGGGAGACGAAACTTAAGGTATATAATTGTAATTTTGTTTAAATAATTTTTTGTAGAAATGTCAATATATGCTAATGTTCTGTTTTTTTAAACGTTTGTTTGCTGTTATGTAAACTGCTGACCTTCACTTAGGGTTCTTAAGTTATTTCATATGTAAAAGGTGTTGTGGTTCCACTCGGGAACGGAACTCCGTAGCACGCGCTAAACGTGGTGGGCATGGACAGAAAGGTGGAACCAAGAGTCAGTCGGGGCCGAGCTACCAAACTGTCAACTGCTCATGTAAAAGTTGTGTATTGTGCTGGTACTGAGAGAGGCTTTCCGTGGCGCTTTCCAATGCCTCGGATGGATGGATGGATAAAGAGCTGGAGCTATTCTTGAATTGGTATCTATCATCGCCACCAAGAAATGACAGTCCAGCAGTTCTACCTGCAAATCCACCTACCTAGATGCAATCGCCACCACATTGCGCAGCCACTGAAAAGGAACCAAGGAATAGTAGAAGTGTGTGGTGAAGGATCAGCTCACTGGATGTTTTAGTGCGGACAAATACAAGGTAACTTACACTCGAACTCTTATACCTACCTTGATTTTTTTATCCTTAGTCACACAACCTCTTAGGGTCCTTCCCATTCTAAAGTGATTACCGAGTGTCTTTATTGAAAGAACATTTCAAGCTCAGTGTTTGAGCAGAACTGAGTAATACAGTAAATAATGCTTGCTGAAAATAATTTCTCTATTAAAACTGCTTATTAAAATTTTATTGCCAACTTCTAAAGTGAAAGTCCTCAAAACTGAGGCTTATGAAGTTTGCTTAGTAAATGACAGTGCAGTCTGTTGAAAATCAATCAAAGACGAGCTATTGTCTTATAACCACATCGAGTTGTGTTCTACTGCAGTAAGAGTTGAGAACTAATACTATTGAAGGTTACATGTTCATACTTGTTAAGGCCTTGTTTCTTTAGTGTACTGAAATTGTGTTTAGTATGCTCTGCTACAGTGGTCATGATTAAGGGCCCCTCTCCACTCAAAGTAGTTTCTACTATTCTTGCTATTCAAGTGAAATTCTGTAAAATATTGGGTTCCTCTTGTGTATTAAAGGTGACCATTAATGGTGTAACAGGAGCAACAGTTTGTCTATTGTGCCCATGCTAGATAACGATTCATAGAAAGACCACTATCTATGAAAACAATAATTTCTTTATTCAAAAGACAGTGAGGAGTAATCTGTTAGTTAATTCCATTTAATTTTCATTTTAAGTAGAAAGGTGCTTAGTAGCGAAAGACTAAATCTACGCACAGTAACTAAATTTGCTGTGGAGCATATCCATATTTCATGTCAGATAGGAATTTGTTTGAAAAGTAATATTAAATCTGTGTCCAATTTACGATTCTACAGTGAATATTAGTAGGAACGATATTGAGAGCATTCAATTTCACCAAGTCTTCAAGGTAATACTGTGTTTTGTTATGTGTTATATTTATGCAAATAGTTTGTTCTGATTTGGTAGCTCCAGCCTTAACGTGAACATGCTGTATTCAGGTGCCAGAGTTCATTGCAGTCACGTGTGGCGAAGTATAGGTTGTGTTGGTCCAGTGAAGTTACTCACACCTATTTTGTTGAACAAGAATGTCAATCGTTCTCTTGCCTAATTAGGCTGGCGACCGTTTTCTTTATTCTTTGAACAGTGTAGATCGGTAAGATATTGTTTGTTACTGTTTAAATATTTACGTAATTTTGTGTTTCACTTCCGATAAACCACCTCCGTTAGGTACAACACGGTCAACATAACAAAATTCCTGTCAGAGGGTAACACTGCTCCGTTGCTTTATACTATAATTGCTTGAATAAAAATAATTTCATCATACGAACTGCGTCCAGTTTTGAGGTTATGGTATAACAGTAGGTGTATTTGACAGAAGTGTTATACGTGGCTTTTCCGGGACAGGACTATTTGCTCTTTTGGGGCATAGTACGTAATATACCAAATTTGGTATGATTGCACACGCTACGTACAACCGGTTGCAGTGTTACAAGCAGCCTGTGTCGGCAGCTTCGGCAGCATTTGGTCTGGACTGGGGACACGCCACGACGCTGCAGAAACAGTCTGTGTGTGCCTCGCGCCGCCCTGTACCACCTGTGGGGCAGTCGCCAACGGCACTCTTAAACCTGAACTCCAGAAAGTAAGTTGCTCATATACGAACGCTACTGAAGAAGACATGAGATAATGTTTTCCTAACAGAATATATGAATCAAAATCAACTGACAAAGTATTGGCGCATTTGTGGACGTCACGGACACACGCACTCTGAGAATAGAGATTGGCCACTGGCGAGTGTCTCAGAAACAGCCATTCAGCAGCGATCCGGTAACATTCTCGCTCGCCACCCTGTCGTGACACGGGAATATTACTATCCGTGAGTTCAGCAGCGCAATTCGCCTGGAAGAGCTGAAGAAACTGGCACTCGCCACCCCACTGCGTGGTTCGGCCTCTGCCAGCCCGACTGCCGTCCCTCCACTCCTGAGGGCGTGGAGCGGCTCCCACTCCCTCCCTCCCTCCCACAGCACGTCTCTGCGCTCAGCGTCCCGGGCAGTTTCCCCGACGCGTCGGCGCTATGCGACACGGCGTTTTACCGCGGGGGAAAATGCGCGGTTTGCCGGCAGGGGAAGCTGTCAGGGCGTAGGCGGGAGCGCGCGCATTTCCCGCCGCGGGCAAATCGTTCGTACGAAGCGCTGTTCCACAGGACACTTTCTCCCAGCAGAAAACGCGAGGATTTTCGGTGGCAGAACCGCTCGACCGCGGCTGTTCGCGCACCGACTGTCAGTCTGCTGTGTGGAGCGGGGCAGGGTGGACGACAACGTCGTTTGGCTGTCGCTGTGCGCACTTCCGGTTCTGAAACTATACGGCTGCTTGAGCAAGAAGAGGAGAAGGACACCAAAATTTTCGACGAAGAAATGGCTGCAAAGAAGAGAGGAGAGTCTCTCACCTAGAATTGTTGCCAGTTTTAGAGTGTGGTGATTTCGACAATTACCTAAGAATGGATGGAGAAACTTACCAGCACTTGCTCCCCCTTCGTGAGCCCTTTACTACAAAGACGGGAGACACAGATGGGGAGAGCTGCGGCACCGCATGAGAAATCAGCGCCAACATTAAGGTACTTAGCTACTGGCCCTACATACCGTCATCTGCACCACTGTGTTGCTATTTCACAACTGGGTCTCTCGAAAATTGTGCCAGATACTTGTGCCGCAATTTTCTATGCTTTGATAAATGAACACATGGAGGTAGGTTGTAAATTTTAAAAAAAGTTGACGTTATATGTAGCTGTGTTTTTCCTTCCTATGTTACAGTTCCCAAGGTCTCAAGAGGGATGGATTTACAACGCAAAAGAGTTCCGAAACGTCTTGATCATATCGACGGCGAACACGTGTGCGTTTATCCTCCCTCCTCCTGGAGAGTGGCAACTACAATGGCTACTGCAACATGGTGCTGCTTGCAACAGTAAACGCAAATTACGAGTTCACTATGGAGGCTTTGGAACCAATGACGGGATACCTGATGGTGGCGTTGTGCGAGACAGTATTTTGCAACAAACCGAAGAAAAGTAAGTTATGAATACCGTGTGAATCTTGTGTCATAGGTCACAAACTGCTGTATGTTTTTGCAGGAGAAATGCCTTCTGCGTAAGGCACGATTTTATTGATCCCTATCAAGGTACTAAATTCTGAGAAGTTGGTTTGCTATTATCCCCAATCCCGTTGTCGAAGAACTGTGGAGAACGTGTTTCCGACTCTCTCTTCCACATTCCAGTCCTTTAAAAATTGATACAGAAAATATGCAGAATGCGGTGCCTGCCTGCTGTGTACTCTGTAACTACTTACGACGAAGATGCGGCCAGCTCTACGCACCACCAAGCACGTTTTACGCACAAAACCCGGAGGAAAGTGATTTTGCTGAAGTAGAGGTACCATGTTCTGAATATTGCCACGATTGGATGTGGGGAGCAGTCACTTCAGGAAAACTAATAACAGAGTAGTCTACGCCTAATCTTGCCGTTATTGCACTGGAAATGACAAAATTCTACCGTCGTTGTAGACTGGACGTGAAAATTTACACTACTCTTTAATCGTGTCATTTGAACTTCAAGTAAAGAAGTTTGTAAGTGACAGCGTCAGTCGTCCATTCTTTCGTAACAAAGGATGCTATTAACGCCCAAGCACGACTGCGGCAAATTTTTTGCACAAAAAGCCACACAGAACTCGAGGCGTTTCGGAGAGATCCCTTGTGCTTTGCTTTGTCAGCACGCCATGGACTTCTCACGCAAATTTTAACACAAGAACAGCCAAAACAAAGCACTGCAGCGTTGCATAGTACAAAAAAAGTGTTGTGTCTGATAGCTTCCCTTTCATCAGCTAATCTCAAAGCAGGAGACGTGACGTCACAGATGAAAAGAGAAATATGCAATATTTGATTTCACGAAGCAAAACATCACCACAAAACTTCGAGAATCCGCCTGCTGCTAATCCAGCCTTCGCCTCAGTCTAACCGAGGTGCAGGGGAGCGCAGCAGGTCTCTCGCTCACCACAGCGTTAGTTCCATAAAATTGTGAAAATACCGAAATGAAGAAGGTTGTATACATAGAAGAATCCTGGAGATACTAGAAAGTATCAGATAGATTATATAATGGTAAGACAGACATTTAGGAACCATGTTTTATATTGTAAGACATTTCCAGGAGCAGATATGGACTCTGACCGCAAGCTATTGGTTATGAACTGTAGATTAAAAACTGAAGAAACCGCAAAAAGGTGGGAATTTAAGGAGATGCGACCTGGATAAACTGACTAAACCAGACGTTGTACAGAGTTTCAGGGAGAGCGTAAGGGAACAATTGACAGGAATGGGGGAAAGATATACAGTAGAAGAAGAATGGGTAGCTCTCAGGGATGAAGTAGTGAAGGCATCAGAGGACCAAGCAGGTAAAAAGACGAGGGTTAGTGGAAATCCTTGGGTAACAGAAGAAATATTGAATTTAATTGATGAAAGGAGAAAATATAAAATGCAGTAAATGAAGCAGGCAAAAAGGAATACAAATGTCTCAAAAATGAGATCGACAGGAAGTGCAAAATGGCTAAGCAGGGATGGCTAGAGGACAAATGTAACGATTTAGAGGCTTATCTCACGAGGGGTAAGATAGATACTGCCTACAGGACAGTTAAAGAGACCTTTGGAGACAAGAAAACCACTTGTATGAACATCAAGAGCTCAGATGAAAACCCAGTTCTAAGCAAAGAGGTGAAAGCAGGAAGGTGGAAGGAGTATATAGAGGGTCTATACGTACTTAAGGACAATATTCTGGAAATAGAAGAGAATGTAGATGAAGACGAAATGGGAGATACAATACTGCGTGAAGAGTTTGACAGAGCACTGAAAGACCTAAGTTGAAACAAGACCCTGGGAGTAGACAACATTCCATTTGAACTATTGACGGCCTTGGGAGAGCCAGTCTTGACAAAACTCTACCATCTGGTGAGCAAGACGTATGAGACGGGAAATACCGTCAGACTTCAAGAAGAAAATAATAATTCCAATTCCAAAGAAAGCAGGTGTTGACAGATTTGAAAATTACCGAACTATCAGGTTTACGTCACAGCTGCAAAATACTAACGCGAATTCTTTACAGACGAATGGAAAAACTGGTAGAGGCCGACCTCGGGGAAGATCAGTTTGGATTCCGTAGAAATGTTGGAACACGTGAGGCAATACTGACCTTACGACTTATTTTAGAAGCTAGATTAAGAAAAGGCAAACCTACGTTTCTAGCATTTGTAGACTTAGAGAAAGTCTTTGACAATGCTGGCTGGTATACTCTCTCTCAAATTCTAAATGTGGCAGGGGTAAAATACAGGGAGCGAAAGGCTATTTACAATTTATACAGAAATCAGATGGCTCTTATAGTCGAGGGGCATGAAAGGGAATCAGTGGTTGGGAACGGAGTGAGACAGGGTTGTAGCCTCTCCTCGATGTTATTCAATCTGTATATTGAGCAAGCAGTAAAGGAAAGAAAAGGAAAATTCGGAGTGGGTATTAAAATCCATGGAGAATAAACAAAATCTCTGAGGTTCGCCGATGACATAGTAAATCTGTCAGAGACAGCAAAGGCCTTGGAAGAGCAGTTGAATGGAATGGACAGTGTCTTGAAAGGAGGATATAAGATGATCATCAACAAAAGCAAAACGAGGATAATGGAATGTAGTCGAATAAGTCGGGTGATGCTGAGGGAATTAGATTAGGAAATGAGACAAAGTAGTAAAGGAGTTTTGCGATTTGGGGAGAAATATAACTGATGAATGTCGAAGCAGAGAGGAAAGCGTTTCTGAAGAAAAGAAATTTGTTAACATCAAGTATAGATTTAAATGTCAGGAAGTCGTTTCTGAAAGTATTTGTATGGAGTGTAGCCATGTATGGAAGTGAAACATGGACGATACATAGTTTAGTCAAGAATAGAAGCTTTCGAAATGTGGTGCTACAGAAGAATGCTGAAGATTAGATGGGAAGATCACATAACTAATGAGGAGGTATTGAATAGATTTGGGGAGAAGAGGAGTTTGTGGTACAACTTGACCAGAAGAAGGGATCGGTTGGTAGGACATGTTCTGAGGCATCGAGGTACCACAAATTTAGTATTGGTGGGTAGCGTGGAGAGCAAAAATCGTAGAGGGAGACCAAGAGATGAATACACTGAGCAGATTCAGAAGGATGTAAGTTGCAGTAGGTACTGGGAGATGAAGAAGCTTGCACAGGATAAAGTAGCATGGAGAGCTGAATGAAACTAGTCTCAGGACTGAAGACCACAACAACAACAAACTGAAATGAACCCGAGTGCTGCGTTTCATCGCCACAACCATGTCGGGATGACGTCACGGGTTCTGATTCGCGAGTGGATTACAGGACACGCAATGCCGACACACGAAATAGCGCCCGACAACTGGTTGCTTTATAAATGAGTTAACGCGTGTGATATCCTACGTTACGCATGTATGAGAGAAGTTTGGGAACGGTTTGAAATTATTCTTAACGTGTGTTCGATGTGGACAAGTGCTCTCATTCTGAAACACAGTTGGATTACAGTGTGGCTAGTTGACACTCCTTTTTAAACAAAATGAAGTCTCTCGCGCGACTAAATGTTCGACATGCCAATCTCCCAGTGCGCGCGCATGTTTATGTGCGTGTGTGTATGTGTGTGGGGCGGGGTGACATTAGGGGAAATTATCTCAAGTGTTTGAAATGTTGTCTGAAGTTGGTTCCCGGTCGCTAACTGCCATCATTCTGAAGTACTGGGTGAATGACGACCATGTATTTCAGAACTGTGAGTTACGTCACCTCGAGACACGCCAAGTTTCCAGCTGTGATACATCCCATTTTCTTAGCAATCACGGAGACAACAAGAAGAACTGCACTACAAGATGATTATTTCTACACCAAGCCAGGTATTTCCATCGCAGCTCTTCAACATATATCAGAACAACCATCAGATTTCATAAAACCATACTCAACATTAAGTTCAATAAACTATGTTTGGCTTCTAAAATTGTACCTATCTATATAACAATAACTGTAAACAACATGTCACCAGCAGCACAGCAGACAAAACGTAAAGCAGAAATCATGTGAATAAAGCAAGAAATCCGGTCTCTGTATTCCAAAAAACTGACTCTGGACATTGAATTATACAGATTGCATATAGAACTAGCTAATCACATAACACACCCACCATTTTTTGATGAACTAATGTACAGGGTTAGAGCATACACAGATACCATAATAGCAGGAAATAGACAATCCAACAAAAGAAACTCACAAAAATGTTAAATCACACAAACACCCACCATTCCCACCACCGATACAACAAACACACCTTTCACAAAGGAGTGATTAATCTAACAGACATAAAATTATCTGAACAAGAAAGCAGCCTACTTGAAAAGCGTCCCAAACATAACATTAACACAGTGGTGTCACACAGGACAGTAGAAAATATAACAGAAGCTGAAAACATCAAAGCAACAAGAAAGACTAAACACACCTGTATTCAATGCAAACCTAACAAGAGAACTAATTGCTGAGGAAATAAACATAATCAAAGAGAACAAAACCACCATAAAAGAAAACACTAGGACTCCTGAAGAAAAAACCTACAGAAAACTACAGAATAAATTAACACAAGAAAATGCCATCACCACAAAATCTGACAAAGGTAATTCAATAGTAGTCATAAACAAACAGGAATGCATTCACAAAATATTAGAACTCATCCAAAGCAACAACATCACAGAATTAACCAGTGACCCAACAAACCGATACCAAAGTGAGTTACAGAAAACCATGAGAAACATAGAAACAATTTTCACAGAAACACAGATTAAAAAAATGATACAGTAAAATCCCAAGGCCCCCACCCTAAAATCATTGCCTTAAGTTCACAAACCCAGAATACCCATATGTCTTAATAAACTTCACCAAAGCCACAAAACACCACTTCACCAAACACACTCTGCTACAGACAATATACAAATACACTGACAACAGAAGTCTTAGATAAAGTAAGAAATTAAAACATACCAAACACAGCAACATTGGTTTCATTTGATATAATTTCAATGTACACACACACCCCAACAGAAGAAACCATCAACATAATAGAAAGAAACCTCCAACTGCAAGGAAACATACCCACAACAAACATACAAGAAATATTAGCCATACTCAGGCTCATCACAGAACAAAACTACTTCACATTCAACGATAGATTTTACTCTCAACAAGATGGACTACCCATGGGATCCCCAATCAGTGGCCTCCTACCTGACATTTTCCTCAGTCAGATGGAAAAACAAATCTTTGACAAAATAGTAATACCATAACAGTACAAAATAATGCACTCCTGGAAATTGAAATAAGAACACCGTGAATTCATTGTCCCAGGAAGGGGAAACTTTATTGACACATTCCTGGGGTCAGATACATCACATGATCACACTGACAGACCCACAGGCACATAGACACAGGCAACAGAGCATGCACAATGTCGGCACTAGTACAGTGTATATCCACCTTTCGCAGCAATGCAGGCTGCTATTCTCCCATGGAGACGATCGTAGAGATGCTGGATGTAGTCCTGTGGAACGGCTTGCCATGCCATTTCCACCTGGCGCCTCAGTTGGACCAGCGTTCGTGCTGGACGTGCAGACCGCGTGAGACGACGCTTCATCCAGTCCCAAACATGCTCAATGGGGGACAGACCCGGAGATCTTGCTGGCGAGGGTAGTTGACTTACACCTTCTAGAGCACGTTGGGTGGCACGGGATACATGCGGACGTGCATTGTCCTGTTGGAACAACAAGTTCCCTTGCCGGTCTAGGAATGGTAGAATGATGGGTTCGATGACGGTTTGGATGTACCGTGCACTATTCAGTGTCCCCTCGACGATCACCAGTGGTGTACGGCCAGTGTAGGAGATCGCTCCCCACACCATGATGCCGGGTGTTGGCCCTGTGTGCCTCGGTCGTATGCAGTCCTGATTGTGGCGCTCACCTGCACGGCGCCAAACACGCATACGACCATCATTGGCACCAAGGCAGAAGCGACTCTCATCGCTGAAGACGACACGTCTCCATTCGTCACTCCATTCACGCCTGTCGCGACACCACTGGAGGCGGGCTGCACGATGTTGGGGCGTGAGCGGAAGACGGCCTAACGGTGTGCGGGACCGTAGCCCAGCTTCATGGAGACGGTTGCGAATGGTCCTCGCCGATACCCCAGGAGCAACAGTGTCCCTAATTTGCTGGGAAGTGGCGGTGTGGTCCCCTACGGCACTGCGTAGGATCCTATGGTCTTGGCGTGCATCCGTGCGTCGCTACGGTCCAGTCCCAGGTCGACGGGCACGTGCACCTTCCGCCGACCACTGGCGACAACATCGATGTACTGTGGAGACCTCACGCCCCACGTGTTGAGCAATTCGGCAGTACGTCCACCCGGCCTCCCGCATGCCCACTATATGCCCTCGATCAAAGTCCGTCAACTGCACTTACGGTTCACGTCCACGCTGTCGCGGCATGCTACCAGTGTTAAAGACTGCGATGGAGCTCCGTATGCCACGGCAGACTGGCTGACACTGACGGCGGCGGTGCACAAATGCTGCGCAGCTAGCGCCATTCGACGGCCAACACCGCGGTTCCTGGTGTGTCCGCTGTGCCCTGCGTGTGATCATCGCTTGTACAGCCCTCTCGCAGTGTCAGGAGCAAGTATGGTGGGTCTGACACACCGGTGTCAATGTGTTCTTTTTTCCATTTCCAGGAGTGTATATTGGTACAGATACATAGATGACATAACTTGCTTAATAGATGAACCACTGTCTCGCATAAAAGAACTTCATGATAAACTCCATGCACCCACAAATACAATTCACCATAGAAACACAAACAGATGAAAAACTTCATTTCTTAGATCTCACTATACACAAGAGAAACAACAAACATGAATTCACAATCTAAAGAAAACCCACACCCCACCAGCACCATTATTCATAACCAATCCAATCACCCCATATCTCACAAACAAGCCAGCTTCAGATATTTACTTCACAGGCTGAACAAAATACCCACAAACAAGCATGACTACACACAAGAACTGAACACGATAAAGCAAATTGCAAAGGAGAATGGATATGACGCAAAGAGAGTAGACAAAATAAACCAGAAAATACAGAAACAAACAGCACATAACCATCAAACACACACATCACACAACAAATCAGCAGGCAGTAAGCAACAAATGGCACATAATGACTTGCAACAACAAGGTCACACACAGGGTGGGTAATATACTAAAGAAACAAGGACTCAACATAGCATACAGAACCAACAACACAATACAGAGCAGACTCTGAAGAAATATCACCAACACTGACAAATACAGCCAGTCCGACATCTACCAACTTACTTGCAACTGCTGTCAATCTGTATATGTGGGCCAAACATGCAGGACCTTCAGAACCAGATATAATGAACACCTCACAGCACTGAAAAGCAATAGCACACACTCAACATTTGCAGACCACCTGGTAGCACACAACCACTACCCAACAACTGACCTTCACATCCTAAAAACTAGCAGCAGCTTATACCAAAAATTAGCTACAGAAGAAAACTACCACATCCAAAAATCAAGAGCCCAAGGAAGTAAAGTACTCAATGAATACACATCACTGTGCAACAAAACCCTCTTCGCTACAATAGAAGAACTATACAAGTGACACACACACACACCTCTCCCTCTCTGCCCCAGTACTCACACACACACACTCCTATCTATCTATCTATCTATCTATCTATCTATCTATCTATCTATCTATCCCCCCCCCTTCGAAACGCGTCGTGGAAATAAATAAAACGGTGACTGGTAACAGTGAACTTGTTGTTTCATTTAATGTCAGCAACAGTCACGGTAAAGCCTAACCTAAAAATGTTCGCATTTAAAATAAATTACGTTTTGCTGTTTGCAGATGACAAGTTGTATATTGTGTAGCAGAACAGCTACCAAAATACGTGGACAATAATATCATGTAACGCATGTTACTCATGATTACACCCACTTTTCGCCAATTAAGTTATAAATGCAACTTTTACATAATGTTGTAAACGACACAAATGTTAATATGTTAAGAACAAATTTACAGTTAAAAACAGACATAGAACCCACTGACTAAAGCACAAAAGTGCTGAAACATGTATGTGTGAAACAAAGAAAAAAGGTGTCTTGCATAAGGCCGAGCTTCTCATCCCATTTTCTTAGCAAGCACGGAGACAACAAGAAGGGCTGCACCACAAGACGATTATGTGATACTTTCCTTACTGCGTGTCAGATTATACCTCTTAATCAGTACATTACAACATTTTAGATGTTTAAAGCCGGCCGAAGTAACCGAAATACGGAAGCTATAATTAACGAGTTCCCGTTATCAGCTTTCGTAACTAGGGCGCCATTATTCTCTAGTTTACGATTAAAACTTTTCACGGTTCTATAACGTAATGCTTTGATTGAGCGACAGACAATTCATTTCCTAAGATTTCACAGAATTCTTAGCCTAACCGCGTTTGAACATTCTTTGGCGTTTTGGTACACTCCAAACCTAATTTAAGGCCTGCTATGAAATTGTCTACCACGTGTGGTTCTTTAATCGCAGGTGCGATATTGAATTTCAGCCCTTTGGACAGTAACTGGGTCTTAGCTGTTGGAAATATGTTTTACTAATAACACGTTCACAGAACGTGGGTTTAAAACTTTATTATTCGAACATCCTTGTTGGTTACCTCTGATAACACCCTTACACACATTTGACGCTTTTTCGCATGACTTGCAGCGTGTTTCTTCTTTCTATTTACCAATGAAATCATTGGCCAGTGCCCAAAAATCATCTATTCGATAATTTTAAGACTTCGAATAGTGCATCAATATTTCAAGTTACAACAAGTAAGCTTTCTCGTTTAACCCATCTTTCTTTGTATACAATTCCGCAATTCTGTTATTGAGGATCTGAGCTATGAATTTCTTTTTGAAAGTAGGCGATTTGTAATATAATTTTCCTACATAATTGCGAGTACTAGCATGGCCATTTCATTTATTAATAAGTGTAAACAGAATCACTTGACCCCGAAGCTTGTCAGCGGATATTCGATGCCGCAAAACACAATCTTTCTTTCCGTTGAACGGACAGCACGGCTCTTATCAGAGACCCATCTGAGAAGAAATTCGCATGTTCTAGGTCAAAATGCGAGTAGATTTTTGTTTTGTAGAACATCTTCACATCCCCCCCCCCCCCTGGGCGCCCCCCCCCCCCCCACAGAGACAAAACTCGACGTTGTTAAGGCGGTAATGAAAGGAAGAATTTCGAAACACTGACTGCTTCTAGCAGGAAAGAGGTGGTGAGCCCTACACAGCGTATCCCAGACCGACTCGTGTTCACGGTCGGTGCAGCAGTGTCCGCAGTCCGTGGTTAGCGTCCCAGGTTCGATTCCCGACAGAGTCGCTAGTTTCCTTCTCTCGGGGTCTGGGTGTTTGCGCCGCCCCCGTAACTTCGGCTCATCTCACCGCCGAGCAGATGGGCCAAGTCGAGTGAAACGGGACGGCTTTCTCCTACCGGCCGAGCAACCCCGGGAGCAAATCTCCCGGCCAACACCGCCACCTCATTCTGTTTCCATGGCTCCGCAGCTCAGTCGGTACAAACTAAACTCTTGTAGGACCACTCGTGTGTGTGTGTGTGTGTGTGTGTGTGTGTGTGTGTGTGTGTGTGTGTGTACGCGCCAGTCCACAGACAACTTTTACTATATCTAAACAGGAACGAAAAATTTATACAATTACTGTTGTCAAATTATGCCAACATGTACACTTCTGTATGATTTATACAAGCTGAAGGAAACGTTCTTCTGCCTGAAAAATTCCTGTGGCGTACACATTTTACGCCCCAGTGTTTTCCGTATCAGTGTGAAACATCTTTCAAACGATATGAACCACACAAAATGCACCGCCATGAATGAACCTGTATACCCTCATGTGCATAACCGTAGTACGTTATAGTACTCTTTTCCAACACACTTCTCATGTATGAATCAAATCTAAACATAAGCACCACAAAATTAATGTCTTGATGGGGCATGCAGTAAAACTAAGTAACCACCTACAGATTCAAACCTCACACGACTTTGCGGAATATGGAGGAAGGTACTTTGTTCACCGAAGCCGTTCTTCGCTGCGCCGTGACGTCAGTCTCGCTGCTGCCCCCCCCCCCCCCCCCTTTCCTGAAACTGTGTTTCTCACTGCAGCCGGTTTCCACCAGCCTCGCCGCGTGACTTCACCCTCTGACCCTGCACTGGCGACCCGCAGTTATCTGCACTGCGCGGACGCCCGCTTCCTGCCCACAAACCGCTGTTCCGCAGCGCCAGCGCGTCTCCTCGAAGCTTCCAGGCTTGCAGCGAAATCACGACGACGGGAAAAATCGAGAAACTGCGGCCAATAAAGACGCCTTACGGAGGATCACCCTACCCACGCGCCATTCGTGGGCGGAAGAGGAACCTAAATTTTCCCTGTCTGTTCCCTTGTGCTGCGCCGAGTACGATGGCCAGAACTTATTTTATGGCGGCTGTTTTTGGCAGTAACCCTTATATATTTGCGCTGCTCACTTTCAACAGTTCCCAGTAAGTGGCTGTTGTCTGCGCTCTGATTCGTTGATGCAGAAGAGACTGACCGGTCGCCGTATTCCGTTTTATACTACCGGAGCACTGGTGCCACATTTAGTGGCTTTGTATTGAAGAAAGAGCAAGGAAAAAATCCCTCGAAATCCCTTAGTTAAATATACGAATTCTTACAATATAACCGCGCAAAATATCGCTATATGACGTCATCCCCCAAGCTGCAACTACTTTACGTTCAAATACCAAGTTTAATTTCTGACGCTTCAAACTAAGCTCAGTAAGAAAGTAACTACAGTAAGGTCCGCACTGTGGATCACCACACAAAAACTGTCAAGAGTTGACGCCATCGTTTTCTTTAGTCCTGTCTGAAATATTTCGGTCGAGAAAAGTCACGTTAATAAATCTTTGCGTGAGTTTATAAAAAACTGCACCGTTCATCATGTAATGAATATACACTCCTGGAAATGGAAAAAAGAACACATTGACACCGGTGTGTCAGACCCACCATACTTGCTCCGGACACTGCGAGAGGGCTGTACAAGCAATGATCACACGCACGGCACAGCGGACACACCAGGAACCGCGGTGTTGGCCGTCGAATGGCGTTAACTGTGCAGCATTTGTGCACCGCCGCCGTCAGTGTCAGCCAGTTTGCCGTGGCATACGGAGCTCCATCGCAGTCTTTAACACTGGTAGCATGCCGCGACAGCGTGGACGTGAACCGTATGTGCAGTTGACGGACTTTGAGCGAGGGCGTATAGTGGGCATGCGGGAGGCCGGGTGGACGTACCGCCGAATTGCTCAACACGTGGGGCGTGAGGTCTCCACAGTACATCGATGTTGTCGCCAGTGGTCGGCGGAAGGTGCACGTGCCCGTCGACCTGGGACCGGACCGCAGCGACGCACGGATGCACGCCAAGACCGTAGGATCCTACGCAGTGCCGTAGGGGACCGCACCGCCACTTCCCAGCAAATTAGGGACACTGTTGCTCCTGGGGTATCGGCGAGGACCATTCGCAACCGTCTCCATGAAGCTGGGCTACGGTCCCGCACACCGTTAGGCCGTCTTCCGCTCACGCCCCAACATCGTGCAGCCCGCCTCCAGTGGTGTCGCGACAGGCGTGAATGGAGTGACGAATGGAGACGTGTCGTCTTCAGCGATGAGAGTCGCTTCTGCCTTGGTGCCAATGATGGTCGTATGCGTGTTTGGCGCCGTGCAGGTGAGCGCCACAATCAGGACTGCATACGACCGAGGCACACAGGGCCAACACCCGGCATCATGGTGTGGGGAGCGATCTCCTACACTGGCCGTACACCACTGGTGATCGTCGAGGGGACACTGAATAGTGCACGGTACATCCAAACCGTCATCGAACCCATCGTTCTACCATTCCTAGACCGGCAAGGGAACTTGCTGTTCCAACAGGACAATGCACGTCCGCATGTATCCCGTGCCACCCAACGTGCTCTAGAAGGTGTAAGTCAACTACCCTGGCCAGCAAGATCTCCGGATCTGTCCCCCATTGAGCATGTTTGGGACTGGATGAAGCGTCGTCTCACGCGGTCTGCACGTCCAGCACGAACGCTGGTCTAACTGAGGTGCCAGGTGGAAATGGCATGGCAAGCCGTTCCAAAGGACTACATCCAGCATCTCTACGATCGTCTCCATGGGAGAATAGCAGCCTGCATTGCTGCGAAAGGTGGATATACACTGTACTAGTGCCGACATTCTGCATGCTCTGTTGCCTGTGTCTATGTGACTGTGGTCCTGTCAGTGTGATCATGTGATGTATCTGACTCCAGGAATGTGTCAATAAAGTTTCCCGTTCCTGGGACAATGAATTCACGGTGTTCTTATTTCAATTTCCAGGAGTGTATTTTTAAAGCACCTACATGAAAGAGGCTACAAAGATGGTAGTAATTCTCTTTTAGCCAATTTAGAGACTAACCGTCCATAGAAATTTTTTTCATGTTTTACGTCCATCTAGGTGGTAACGATTATTTGCATATTTTTATGCAAATAAGTAAAAAAGAGGAAATAATTTGTACACGCGGTAAGTATAAAGAAATACGCAATACTAATTTCTGTAGGAGAAAAAGAAAGAGAAACAGCTGTTTGAAACTCATAGATAAGGAGACAAAAATCCCTGACTTGCCGGTCGTCTTGTTTCGTTGGAGTTGGCAAAATTTACACGACAGAAGAAAGAAGGCATGAAGGTCGGAGACATATTTTGATAAACAGTAAGCAGAACGATATTTGCTATCAGCAGATTTGCCCAAGTATTACGCATTTTAATCGTCAATAAAAGAGAGACGGAATCATTCGTGAGTGGTAACGAAAATTCATTGTATCAGCTGTGCAACTCAGAGACAAGCAAAGGTCCTGCAGTGCTTTATAGAGGGCGTTACTTCACCTACTGTGGCATTTCGTAACTTGTAATCGGAATTTTACGTACGGAAAGGAACGACGCTTCAGTGATACTGTAAGTGAACTAAGGGTAGGTAGGGTGTGAATTACAAGTTAATGAACAGCAACACTGACAGCTCACCATACACTAGCTATTTACGCGTTAAAAAGCACTTGTGTATAAATTTCTCAGCATTATTTTGAAAGAATAAAGCCACTGATGCAGTGGTTTCCGTACTTGGGTCTCCACATAACGAACTTCTACATCCAATTTTAGAATTCAAACACTTACACTCGACGTATTAACGATACCCGCGTCTTTGTATACGTCAGTTACACGCGGAACTGCATCGGTTACATGTACGTACATAATTAACTTGTGTACCACAGAGGAGTAATATGGGTTCAGTAGAAGTAGGCATATACTCATCATTTACGTACATTATCTTTCATTGCTTACGGAAAGATTCTCGACACTAAGGTACACAGTGTATGTACTGGGATTAAAGTCAGCACGTGAAGTGTAACCAAGCGTGTTCAGAAAGTACCAGATTCTGTGAATTAAATATTGGGCGCTGCAGTGATTAATTGTAAGGGCACGGAAGTACTTTGATGGTTAACATTTCGCGGGTGTTCCTGGAGGCACATTACGTGTACAGATATTACGTACGTTATTGAAATAATTCGTAAATGCAATGTTGTCAACCAGACTGACTAAGAATTTAAAGAATTCCTGGCCTTGTGTAAAATGAGCAAGGGGATCGAGATCATGAGTTGGGCTGCTCAGCACCGTACTGGTGCAGAAACTGAAGACGACAGACAAAAGGCGAAACAGAGGGCTACCATGAACGATTCACTCGTTTCGACAATTCGAATTTTTCCGAAGTATTACGTGTACGAATATGATTGCATGCCATTACGAATTCAGCGCCTTGCCAAATTTGCCGACAAGGCAAGGGAAGACTTTTCGTGTGTTGTAACATGCGAGGTATTTGACCAAATGTGGCAGCTGCAAAAAACCGTGTAAGGGGTGGGGGTGGGGGGCTGAACGAGATTTCTGTACGCAGTCCACACAAGTCAACAGCACGCAAAAGCCACGAACTCTGAACACCGCAGCAAAGTGTGTGGAAGACAGTGCGTCGGCGGTTACACTGCAAACCGTACCGTCTGGATCCCTTACAACAATTAAAAGCGGACTGTTACGGCCGGCGCCTCCACATTTGCGCCACATTGCAGGGATCAATTGAGGATGGACATTGCGCCCCCACGCTTATATTCAGCGACAAAGCAATGAACACTTTTGTGAAAAGTTTAGCTCCGCAATGTGAGAGTGTGCCGAACTGAAAATCCTCACCAAATTTCGGTGCATGAGCGCGATTCGCCGAGGGTTAATGTATCCTGTGCAGTGTGACAGGCGAAGCTGAATGGGCCGTTTTAATACTGTAACACAACTGTGGCGGGTAGATCTCATCTCGATATGTTGCAGTTGTGGTTGTTTCGACTACTCATTCCTTCAGGGAGCATCGATGTTTGTTGCTACCTAAACGACGAAATTTGGCATCGCTGGATTGGCCGTAGGCGGTTAACGCAAGTACTGATCAGCTTGCAGAAGCACTTAACAATGGATGTTTGAAAATCTGGAACTGGTCACGGGTTTGTGTAATTAAACTGTGTGTGTCGCGATTGCGGTTGTCTCCTATATTTAAGTCATGTTTATATTTCTACTACAGCCCTGTTTCTCTTAATGTTTATTTTCGAAAATCTAGCGATTAAAATAGGGTTTCATTGCACTGTGGCTGACTCAAATGAACTTGAAATATTAGCAGAAGGCCACTCGATCACTGATTACACAAAGCAGAGGCCATACTGGATGTTACCGAGAACTCGCGCCACAGGTATGTATGCACGATGATCTTCAGAGCCATTTTGTTTCTGTTTAGACCACTCGGCCAATGGGCTTGCGAAAATTTGAAAGGGCGCGAAACACAGGAACGTAACAGTGAGACGCAGTACAAAAAACAGGCAAGAAAACACCGCGGACGGGAGAGCGCGGTCTGTACTCGTCCGGAGAGTGGGGTCTGCCGCTGGCTGCCGTGCTCACGTGTCGGGGGCGTGCGCGGCTGGCCGGCTGCACAGACAACGAGGCTGCGTGCGTCTCTCGCACACGCAAAGTTGCACAGGTATACGTGCCTCCACACTAGGGACAAGCGGTGCCCCGCACTGAACCTGCCGATTCCAACAGTGCATCACCAAAACGGACATACAACACTCTTCGAAAGCTAACATGCGTGAAATACGTGCCACACAAAAATTGTTACTGTAGCATTCCACTTCTCTCGCTCCGCTGAGTGACAACCATACTGTAACCTGACAACCTGTACCAGAATTCTGGCCAAGCAACGGATCACTTTTCCACCACAACACTCTTTACAGAAAATAATATAGCAGCCACGCGTTCTGTTGTATCCGTGAGTGTGTGTGACGTCACGCAGCGCACCATTACGCCACGGGTCAATGTCGACGGCCGCTATCAGCAGCTGCGAGCTGCTCCAGTTTAGGCAGCCGCCTGTACTGGAAATACGGGTACTGGCAGAGCCTTGATGCTTTGAGAAAAGTGAAACACACGACGGAACTCTGAGAAAACTGCAGATTTTTTTAACTGATTCACTACTAAATGGTTTATGACCACATGGGCCACGAAGGCGACAGCGAAATTTTCTCGAACCGTTTTTTTCTCCGTCTGAGACATTCAAGTACCGGGTGCTCGTAAGTAAAATGCAGCTACTGACCCAAGTCCACTGTGGTCTGTGAGTATGGTAAGGCAGCGAAACACTGTAGACATGGTAATGCGTTAACGCGAAACCAGTTGGCGCCGGAGGAAATCAATTCCAATGTTGGTTACCAGGTGCGAATCTGTCACTGTGCAACACCTCGCGGAAGTCTCCGGTGCTGATACTGAACAAGTTCTGCAAGTGGCGGTTAGTAATATCGACAGTCTGCCTTTCTCGCTTGTTTCTCCCTTCCTGTCCACATTCCGTTCCCAATGCATTACATATGGGAACATTTCTTTCCAGTGTAAATCGGTTCCGCAAGGGCGCATTAGCATACCAAGTTTCGCCGCCATACAGCAGTCACAGCCCACGATGGACCTCTGCGAGTGGCTCAACTTGAGACTACAAGCAGCCAGTGGTAGAGCACGGTTCCTCCTGCACGCAGGCTACCCTCAGCCACGTGTCAGGGCGACAGCTCGCCACCGTCTCCACGTTGAGTCACGTTTACTGCCAGCCCAAGTATCATGTGAGACACCACAGTGAGAAATTTTATGCAACTATCACATTTTGCTGGTGGACAGAACACCTAATGAATTGAAAGCACCCGGAAACACTGTACACATTCCCAAGTCACGAGTGACCTTACTCCCTTATTATTGGATATCTATGTGTGACGTAAACAGCTGATTCCACACAACCGCGATTAAATGGAGGCCTTTTTAGGAAACTGTTTTGGTTGCCGCTACTGTTCATCCGTGAACGCCACAGTTTTCTACAATTCAGCAAATCTTATCTCGCTACACACGACACGTTTTGAACAGGTCTTTAATACGGCGTGCATCGATTGCGTTGTACATTTTGTGATAGGCGAGTATAAATACGAAAGCCATCACACACAGTTCCACGTCACGAAAGTGAAGGGCATTTAGAGCACCGATTCCGGGTTACTTATTATACATAAAATCGCGCAACTTTTATCAAATCATCCTGTCCCTCACGTGTGACGACAGTCACTTTTCCGTGACGTCACGCGTTCTGTGCTGCCATTGGATAAGGGGAGCACACTGAACAGTCGTCGTGTTGATCTACCTGTTTCCGAAGATAAAATGGTCAATTTTATGGTTTTGGTATTCAAATTTGCGTTTTACGACGATGTGCAGTCCAACTGACACATGGCATTTTTGAACTCTTCAAGACGGGTCGTCTTCAGTACTTTGTCATGCCGAAGTGCCTGTACATGCGACGTCAGTGGCCACCCACGATTCCGAAACTGTGACTTACCATCAATAACGGGTAAGGCTTCTGTAACAGTATTTGGCTAAACGAAATAATGTTTGCTGTATGTTTCTGTCAAACATAATTAGCAAATGCCCCTACAAATGTTATATAATTCTGACGTGATTCAGTCCTCTGACGGAAAGTAACAACAAATCTACCTGTATTCTCGCAACTGTTGCACTGGAAATGGCACAAATTAAATCTACATTCTGCCGCCATCAGTGCCTGCACATAGAAATCTACACTGCACTTTAATTGTGTCATTTGAACGTGAAATGAAGAAGCTGGTAAGTGACGGCGTCAGAATCACCGACATTCATTCCTCCCTCACATAATACACGACTGAAGCGCAGGCCGCACACAACACGGCGCGTCTCACAGATCGCTGATGCGTTGCTTTGTCGACACACCGGGCTCTCTCATCAGGCAAATAGTAACACGAGAACAGCCAAACAAAGCGATGCAGCGTTGTAGAGTGCTAAAAAAAATTTCATCAACAAATCACAAACGAAGAGACGTGACAGGGCGATAAAAAATACGAAATGTTTATTTCGTGAAGCACAGACATTACGATAAATTCTCAAGAATTCGCCAAGTACTACGCAAATGGTCGCCTCTGTGTAATGAGGGTGTTGGCGAGAGCTACGGATTGCTCGTTGACCACAACCTTAATTCCACAAAATTGTGAAAATACGGAAGTGAACGCGAGTGCTGCGTCTCATCGCCACAAGCGTGTCGGCGTCACGCCACGAGTTGTGATTCGCGAACGGATTTCAGGATCCGCAACGCCCGCGCACGAAACAGCTTCCTACGTCTGATTACTTTGCAGACGAGTAACATGTGACGTTAAGCATGTAAGCGAGAAAGTTTACAAACGGTTTGAAATTGTTCTTAACGTGTGTTCGAAAGCAAGTGCTCATTCCGAAATACTGGGTGAATACAATCTGGCTAATTTGCGCTCCTTTCTAAAGAAAATCCCGTTTATCGCGCGTCTATATTTTTGACACGTCATGTCTACTGATGTGTGGGCGGTACGACGATGTAACTTTTGCAGATACCCTACGGGGTGTGCGGATACTGTCTGCAAACTGCGTCGCGAATAGCTAGGTACTGATAAATTACAACGATACGTCAGATGCCTAAGTTGACTCCATGAACAGCGACAACGTGGCCGGGTGGGGGGGGGGGGGGGGTAGCGGAAAAATCTCTCCAGTTTTTGTAGTCTTGCGTGCAGTTTCTTGGAAGTCGGTAACTGCCCTCATTCTGAAATACTGCCTGAATAACGTCCGCGTATTTCGGCGCCCTTAGTCACGTTACCTCGCGACGCGCCATGTTTCCAACTGCGGTACTTCTCTTACTGCGTGAGAACCGCAATTTAAGATTATACCTCTGAATGAGTACATCACAACATGTTAGATGTCTGAATTCGGCCACATTACGCGAAACATTAAAAAATAAATTTCTGCCACGCCTGCAAGCCGCTACACGCCTTGTCGCACTAAAACACGCTTACTACAAAGTTCTGCATTTCATGGTTTTCGTAAACTTGCGTCCTACGAACATAATCAAGAACGCGAGGTTTTCATTTTAAATGCCTGTTGTACGTGAATTCCGTGGCACATCGAAACACTAGCCGACTGAATGTGGCGTTATTTTCCATTCGTTCCACGTTATTCTCGCTCAAGTTTTCATAGACTGGAGCAAGGCCATAAGTAACGACCAATAAATCACTGAACACTCAAAACGGTAATTTAACACACTGTTAGCCACCCCCTTTGTTCGTAGCGATCGTAATTTTTCAAAGTAAGACAAAGTATTAGACAAGAGCAGTGAGTTACGCGACGAAAACCACACAAAAGCGTGCAGAACATCCGCCGCTCCCATAAATTCCTGCCTTACCTTTCTGAGGTATTCCCGTGGAGACACAAGATACACAAGCTTTGTCTGGGCAGGCAGGACAACGTGGCACGCTGCTTCCCTCCAGGCTGCTGCGTCACAACTGGACCGCACAGACAGCCGGCTGCCCCCCCCCCCCCCCTCAGCGCTGACGTCACGGGGCGGCGTTGCCAGCTCGCGCGGCAGGCGAGGGAACGGCTGCAGCAGGGCGTCTACGTCCGTGTCGGCACTGCCGGACCGCCTGCGTCCCACCCACGCCACAGTCTGTTATCTCGAGCCGCGCTATACAGCTGCCAACACACACCCCCTTCGCCTGGCGCCCCAAAAACCGGATTTCGTCAACCGATTTCCCAGTACCGCTTTTGGTCAACGCAAAGTTGGAACAAAGACGCTGCATTTTGGTCACGGGATGAGGAGAGGTGTGAACACAACATCTTCCGTCATCGTGCTGAGTGCCAGTGACTTACGCGCGTGCTTCGCCAGTGACTTACGCGCGTGCTTCGCCAGTGACTTACGCGCGTGCTTCGCCAGTGACTTACGCGCGTGCTTCGCCAGTGACTTACGCGCGTGCTTCGCCAGTGACTTACGCGCGTGCTTCGCCAGTGACTTACGCGCGTGCTTCGCAATTCGTTATCGATCATTTGCTACTCCAGAAACGACGGACGAGTGTGACAAGTTTTCGTTAAAGAAGGTTACAGGGATATCAATGCTGAGGTCATCGGTGCCTGGGCTCACGCACTACTTTAACTTAAGTTACACTGAGGACGACACATTTACCCTCAACGTGCGGACCAACTGAAATCATTCTGTGATTTCGTTGATACTGGGTACGGCAAAGTTCTAGGTAGTATTAAAACTAGATGGTTGTCATTGTTGCCAGGAGTTACGAAAGTTATTGAACCTTTGAAATCTTGTTTTCTATCTCAGAATAGGTGTCCCACGTTGCTGGAACAAATTTTCGAAAACAACAGTCACTTCTTTGGCTTCATTTCGCACAATGCCCATTGAAAATGTTTTTAAATTCAATCCAAAAGCTGGAAATAACCACGGTTTCAGCTTGCTTCAAGAAATAATCAATACCATTTTAATTAACTTGGGAAAGGAAGGTACTTTCACTCGGTCAAAATACGAGCCTTTTACCAATTCTAAGACACTTCTACACTTTTGTGACTTGTTTGGAAAAGTAGAGTTCTCCACTTCAACCTCTGAAATCATTTCATTGAACACCAAAAAAAAAACTGTTTCTTGGGGTGAACTTTTAAATTTTCTGATAATTCTTAAGGCAGTAGACTCATGTGCAACATTTCAGACGAGAAGGATGCGTGAACAACATTGTATCCCAGAAACTTGAGGAATTGGAAAAAGCTAATTTGGAAACAGATGAGAGACTGTGCGATGTATTCAATACTCTTAAAAGTACAGGTACTTGATGTAAAAATATAGACACACTTGTGAGTTTTGCTCCTGCTGTACCACACATAAATATTGTCGTGCAAAGAATATTTTCAATTATAAGTTCCCTTTGGAGGGTGGAATGTGTAGTGCTAGAACCACTTCATTCCCCACAGGTGTTGTGTGTCTCATATTAGAGGCCAAAACCGAAGATAAAATTCTTTGTCAAGTACAGAGTACAGCGTGTTCTTATTCGGTAACTGTACTGTCTAATTATTGGGTTTATAGTGAATTCTTGCAACGGGTCTTTGTCCTCAGAAGTTGACTGTCGAAAGTATTTTGCTCTCTGTCCCAGTGTATTTCAAAGCAGAATAAGCAAGCATTCTTCAAAACTATATAATGTATGGATGGTCAGTGTCTGCATCAAGTAAATCCTACCCCATATTTGGCAGATTGGGTTCCGCATTTGGAGGCTGCATTCGAGAGACACGTACCATATGTTGAAGTTTCAGCACCATTTAATATTTTCGTGTGTTTTAATTCAGACATAAATGTCGAGTGGCTCTTTACATACCACCTCATAGAGCCACTCTGCTTCCTAGTCAAGCTCCCTCAAATCATTCAGTTCTTATCTTCCCTTAATAGCGATCAATAAAATTGTAATATGTTGTCTTGTGTATCCAGTACGAGGATGTTCATTCCTTAGCTCATACAACAGCCTGACAGGTGGTGGTTTTCTCGGCTATTTTTCCAGTACATGAACGAATTTCAGCCACAATCTAAGTTTGTGTGTCTGGTGCCTGCTCAATGAAACGAAAATAACCTCTGTTTGCCTGGTGGCTGTTGGTATTGGAATTCAGAAACAGGTTTCATTCAGAACACCGACTTTGCCATTAAATCTGAATTTTGCGGAGAACAGGTAACCTTCATAATGGCGAGACCCTTTTGGACAGCATTTCGGTCACCCCAGGGATCCTATGTTGATGCTGTGACATTGTTAGGGTGTACTAACATGTAAATTTTATTTTCTACAGATCTCACACAATTACTTCATTGTGGTTGATCCGCGTTGTTGCTTGCTTTATGAAACAGTGTCGTCTTTGATGTCTGTTTTGAATTTTGTGTGAAGTGTGTTTATGGTACTTTGGGAGCTTTTCGTTGTAATCCTTGTAATCGTTGTAATGACAACCCAGACCTGATATGCACACCTCCAGAGAGAGGTAACTAGTGTATGTACAAAATATCTAATATTTAACAACTAACTGCAATTAACGTAATAAAGAAGTCCCAGAACCTTTACAAACGTGAAGGTGAGATGGTAGGACGCGAGTCACCTCCGTAGCTACCCTCTGCTCTTTAACTCAACGCTTACAACCGCTGCCTCACAATCAACCGCTGGAAGATCAGCCCCCGCAACGTAAACTGAATGTAATGAAGGCTTTAGCAGCCGATACGTCCTTATATGACGTCTGATTATAACACATCAGAAAGAAAGTGACGTGTTTTTATAAATCTTCCATGTACCGTTGCCTTGAAACGGTGCTGTTTCATAATACGGAATTTAGGACCTCATATCCAGTAGCAGCCATGACAAATGACAACTTTTTTCATGCATAAATAATTATAACGGTCACGTGCAAATGTCGTCAACTTACGGGGTAACAGTGTGATAAGTTTCTTTTTTTTTTTTAACCATTCTTGACGGCCCACATCAAGTCTGGTCTTCCGCCATTTCCTTTGTTTGTCTTCACAGGAACACAGGCGACCAAGCGGGCAGAACCGTTGTTCCAGCTCCAAGTACTGGAAACGCTGTCCAATGCTCCGTACTGCATGCCTGGACTGCACAATTGCGAAGGACGTTTCCGTTTTCCAATATCTATGTACACTAAAACGTGTCACTAAGAGTTTCGAGGCGTGCAATTTAGTAAGTAAGGACTACAAAATGCACCAGTTAAGCTTCGCCGAAACTGAATGTAACCTGGCGTCTACTGCGACTGCTGTTTCCCACCAACCACAACACGACACAACTGAAGTCATGGGAGAATTCACTAACTTCCCGCTAATTGTAAATGACGGGAAAATTCTCCGCACAACTTCGTATGCATTACGTAGCTAAAAATGAAATTTCCATTCTGATGACAAATTTATTACTGTCCGTACATTTGCATACTGATGAGCGAACCACCATTTGAATTCTAGGTTCCGTATAACACTTAACAGGTTTGCATCAGAAGATCACATGATCAGAAACACCTAAAGAGTGAACAGAAAGAGGTTTCCGACGCAGACTGAATGCACATTTAACAGCACATGACGATTCTTTGCTGCACAAATTTCGTGAAAGGAAATACGGACCAGTACTCTACAAGATGTGTCCACACTACCAGTAGGAAAATACCGTTCATGTTGGTACCACTGCCCATGTTTGACCGACGACGAAAATGCCGGATAAACCACTCACCAAAATGCAGTATGCGTAAAATACGTGGAGTAACAAGGACTATTTAATTTGTTTCCATCAGAGCACATTCATACACTTCACCAAATCACAAACTGCCCTTTCAGTCGCAGCTGCAGAAACGTGTCAGCACACCCCGCCTTCCAAGCAACAACGTGGGAGGGAAACAAGCGTCAGTGCTGTGTTCTGCCTCTGCACTGGGAGTAGAGAGAGTCCCGTGAAACTACGGCACAGGTCAAAGCCAGTGTGTGGCATCGCTAGGTCACTCTGTGGGGAGTCTTGTTTTACGGTACGTGGTTGTGCTGAAGTTACCTTGCAGCCTTAGATTTTAATTTGGAAGGCATGTGCGTTAAATCTATTGCAAATCTGGACATCGGCCTATAGTCCGTTCATCACAATAAACTTCATGTAAACATTACACTATGTACTCTTCTGCGTTTGCTGGAACCTCTTTGGATTTAGTTTCAGGAGGAGCAGATGCCAAGCGGTCACTAGTGCAATCAAGTACGATAATGAGGTTTCGTTTTATGCTGTGCCTATCGACTTGTGCTGTAATACGGGGCAACAGCTTTACCGGCGCGTTTAGATTTGACAGCACTGGCCGGGCAAGTGGTCCAGCTAACGTGCACTGGTGTGAGCAGTGGCAGTTCAGACGTAGAAAGAGACGAGCAGAGGACAACACAGCTTTGGATGTGAATTTTTAAACAGAAGGAAATAATATATGGTAAAACTCGGGTGATTTTCTCCTCAGGTGACCGGACGGAAAATATAACATGCCATAGATATTAGCGAACATAGTATTTTAATTAAAAGCAGGAGTGATGAAAATTCGCGACTAACGAGGGTAATTTTTCTACATGAGCTGTGTGTGGCGTAAAAGCGCAATGTAGTAAAATACTAAGCCACTGAAGGTATCGGAGCCAGTTGTCTGGTAATCTCTGAACTCCTTCCACATCGGACACCGCTGAACACACTTCAGTACCGATAGGTTGATAACGAGTCTATCAGAGACAGAACTCCCAAGCCACAAAAATGTCCACATTTCCTCCTCCTCTTTCGTGACGTGCTGTTCTGCAGTTCGCTATCGTTAGGCAGTCACGTGTCACAAAGCTTCGCGTATTAGTTGCAGTACGTTTGACAGCGTAAAGTCTTGTTATTTCTCGCGACAAATCCCTTAACTTGGCTCCATATCAATTCTGCCGGGTTCAGACTACAGTGTTACGACCACAACCCTAAAAATGCTTCATTTGTACAGCGTGCTCGACGGCGTCAAAATTGTCTTCCATGTTTCTGCGCCATTTATCACTCTGGCTCATGTTAGATCACATCTGTCCTACAAAACAATGGGCATATGCGAAGAGCGTACTTGACTTTACAATTTTTCTCCAAGAAACTTATTTATATAACGTTTTATCTTCAACCATCTTTTACCATCTTATATAAAATATCGGTAATTGAGAACTTATACTTGCAATGAAAACCAGAAATTTTCGTGTGATATGTAATTCTGAACTACAAGATCTGCATTTTTCTTAAAATTGGTGACTCATGAGTTAATTGCCATATATGGCGCAAAACCATATCAACCAAAACCACTAAAAACAAACGCAAAATATAACTATTTACAACAGCAGATAAAAATTCTGCTTGATGCTTTCCTAAGAGTGTCTCCATTCCTTCCAAGCTAATTATGTAAGTGTAGAGAAGATATGGCTCAATTTCACAGATACAGTATCGACAGCAATAGATTCATACCGCCGAAGTTAAGAGACGGCACTGATCCACCATGGTACACAAAACCCGTCAGATCACTGTTGCATAAGCAACGAAAAATGCATGCCAAATTCAGAGGAACGCAAAATCTCGAGGACTGGCTAAGATTCACGGAAGCTCGAAATAGTACGGACGTCAATGCTAGATGCTTTTAATAGTTTCCACAATGAAATATGGTCTCAAAATATGGTACAAAACCCAAAGAGATTCTGGTCGTATGTAAAGTAAACCAGTGGCAAAAAACAGTCAACACCGCCACTGGGCGATAGCGATGGAGAAGTTGCCGATGGTGGCGCCACTGAAGCGGAGTTACTGAATACAGTTTTCCGTAATTCCTTCACGAAAGAAGAAGACGTACAAATTCCAGAATTCGAAACCAGAACAGTTGTTAGCGTGAGTGACAAAAGTAGATTTGTGCTGCGAAACAACTCAAATCACTTTACTAAGTCAAGTCTTCAGGTCCAGATGATATAGCAATCAGGTTTCTCTCACAGTATGCAGACAACACCGCCTTTCTTATGAATCATATACAACCGCTCACTTGAAGGGTCTGTTCCTGAAGACTGGAAAGTAGCAAAGGTCACACCAATATTCAAGAATGGAAATAGGAGTAACCCATTTAATTACAGACCCAAATCAATGACCTCAACTTGCAGTACGATTTTGGGGCACATACTGTACTTTAACATTATGAATCACTTTGAAGAAAATGACTTATTGATACATAACCAACACGGCTTCAGAAAATATCGTTCTTTATTCCCATCAAGTAATGAGTGCTGTCGACAAGGGATCTCATATCGATTCGATATTCCTAGATTTCCAGAAGGTTTTCGATACCGTTCCTCACAAGCGACTATTAATCGAATTGCGTGCATATGGAGTATCGTCTCAGTTGTGTGATTGGATTCGTGATTTCCTCTCCGAGAGAGGTCACAGTTCGTGGCGATAGACGGTAAATCATCGACTGGAACAGAAGTGATACAAGGCGTTCGCAAGGTAGTGTCATAGGCCCTCTATTGTTCCTGATTTACATACATGATCTAGGAGATATCTGAGCAGCCCCCTTGGATTGTTTGCAGATGACGCTGTAATTTAGAGTCTAGTAAAGTCATCAGACGATCAATTCCCACTACAAAATGACCTAGAGAGAATTTCTGTATGGTAAGAAAAGTGGCAATTGGCACTAAGCAAAGAAAAGTGCGAGGTCATCCACATGGGTACTAAAAGAAATCCGAGTAATTTTGGGTATACGATAAATCGCACAAATCTTAGGGCTGTCAAGTCGACTAAATACATAGGAATTACAATTACGAGCAACTTAAATTGGGAAGATCACATAGATAATATTGTGGGGAAGGCGAAACAGACTGCGCTTTGTTGGCAGGACACTAAGGAGACAGCCTACATCACACTTGTCCGTCCTCTGCTGGAATATTGCTGCGCGGTATGGGATCCTTACCAGGTAGGATTGACGGAGGACATCCAAAAAGTTCAAGGGACGGCAGCTCATTTCGTGTTATCGCGAAATAGGGGTGAGAGTGTAACTGATATGAGACGCGAGTTGGGCTGAGAGTCACTGAATCAAAGGCAGTCTAGATTGAGGAGAGATCTATTTACGAAATTTCAATCTCCAACTTTCTCTCCCGAATGTGTAAATACTTTGTCGACACCCAACTACGTAGGAAGAAATGATGATGATATTAAAATAAGAGAAATCAGAGCTCGAACGGAAAGATATAGGTGTTCCTTTTTCCCACGCGCCATTCGAGAGTGGAATGGTAGAGAAGTAGTATGAAAATGGTTCGATGAACCCTCTGCCAGGCACTTAAGTGTGAATTGGAGAGTAACCATATAGATGTATATGTAGATGTGATGAGTTTCATATTTAAATGCTTTAGGTATTCAAACCAAACAAAGAAAATTACGCACCACGTGGAGCGTAGAACCACCGCCCGCCGGCACACACGATGGTCAGTCTACGACCCTGTCTATCACGCCACGCATGTAGTTAACACCTCCCTTATTTCTGATACATAGTCCTACTCGAAAAAAGTAAAAAGCTGATTTTTGTCTGTAATCTTGTGAAGAACATTAACTACTTGTTTCTCGCCATTAACGGTGTTCCACGCGCGTGTTTCACTACGAAGCAGGAAGCAGTGTCGTCCATTTTCGCGGTACGTATGAACAGCGAGACAATCAGAGCACAAGTACTGGTTACAGAGACACTGACTGTACACAATTTAAGATAATAGTTACGTAGGTAAAGTACGATTAAGATAGACGTTGATGGCTGTTAATACGTCAGAATGTCTGAAAGGTTCTTCCGCAATGACATACTAATAAGCTACCGAACACTTAAGTTGGACCTACTTCCAAGAGCGGAACACCACCAGTTTAAGAGAGCTACGGCTGCTGACCAATCATCCCGCTTGCGTTTGTTTACATCTGGTTCGCTCTTATGATGAAGTACATGCTACATACGAACCCCGTAGCCCCACCCTTTATTTCGCATTCACGTTCATTTTCTTACCCGTCTCACAGCCATACCACCTTACTCCACACCAACCTAGACCTCTCGCTGTGCTACGGAGTACTGAAAGCTTGTTCCCAACAAATAAGGAGTCTCAGCCAGATATGTATTTTTCCTGATAGACTGAAATACGCTGTTCAAAAACTGCGTAAAAATGAGGGGTCGACAGAAGCGTCCGATCCCACGCGTCGACTTTCACCCGTGACGTAAGGGTGTTGTGTGTGACGTCACGACGGCGCGGAGTTTGGTTTGTGAGTGTGGCGTGTTTGTAGATGTCGTCGTGTTGTGGTTTGTTGTGCTCTGGTGGTACGTTCAGGGTTTTCGTTTGTGTGGTGTAATGGGCTCAGTTTGCTTTTGTTCATTATCCAGAATTGTTAGTGTGTCAGCTGTGTTTGTGGTGGAATTCGTTTCAGTGAGTTAACGATTTTGTGTGAAAGTTAATTTAGTGTTCGCTGTACATCGTGTGGTAATTTTAGTAAAATTAATCGATTGTTGTTTTTGTTCAGGAATGGATATGACGGATAAAATTAACAGTGCACAGGTCAAGGGATGTGTTCGATCCCAATGTGTGGCTGCGTATGTTGGTGTTGGTATTGGTATCGGGAGATGTTTTTCGAGCTATATACGCCAAGGAAAGTGTTTGATCCTAATTTATGGGATCGGGAGCTGCTGTTGAGCTATATAGGTCAAGGGAAGTGGCCGATTCCAGATGATATTGTGTTTAGTGGTATTTGGAGAGTTTTGTGTTGTTTTGTATTGGGGTGGGTGTCTAAATTAGTTTATATTTAGTTTGCCCCCACCCAAAAACACCCCACTTCCCGCGCTTGTCCCGTTAGTCTCATTAGGCTTTTTGTGGAAAGTGTGTGTGTTTTTCGATGTATTTTCGTCCTCATAATGTGTACGTAACGACTTTATATGCGCCATATTGGAATCGTGGTTTATGGTCGTTTCCGCCATATTTGTGACGCCAAAGCAGACGGGCGGGATCGGAAGCTCCCGCATTTCCAAAATGGGGATAGGTCTGATGCTAACAACTACCGGCCAGTCTCACTTCTGATAGCTTTATTCAAAAGTCTTGAAAAAGTAATGTATTCAGGAGTAGCATCAGGTACCTGTAAAAATGAAGTACTAACAAAATGTCAATTTGGTTTTCAGAAAGGCTTTTCAAGAGAAAATGCTATAAATATGCTTTCACTGATCAAATATTAAATGCACTGAATAATCAAACATCACCCATTAGGATATTTTGTCACCTCTCAAAGGCTTTTGATGGTGTGAATCATGAATTTCTTCTACACAAGCTTAAGTACTGTGGCATGAGTGGGACAGTGCACAAATGGTTTAATTCATATTTAACTGGAAGAATGCAGAAGGCTGAAATTATCACAACAGATTGTCTGCAAAAATCAGCAGAGTCCTTTAACTGAGGAGGTATCAAGAATGGTGTCCCACAGAGTTCAGTCTTGGGTCCCTTACTGTTCTCAATATATATTAATGCATGCAAAGCTAGTTCTTTTTGCTAATAATACAAGTACAGTAATCACACTCAAGGAAATTGTAAATAATGTCTTTCACAAAATTATTAAGTAATTCTCTGCAAATGGACTCTCATTAAATTTTGAGGAAAAAGTGTATGCAATTCTGTGCCGTAAATGGCGTAACACCATTGATAAATATAGGCTATGAAAGCAAGTCTATTGCTAAGGCAGAGTATTCAAAATTTCTGGATGTGTACACTGATGAGAAATTGAATTTGAAGAAACATCAATGATCTGCTGAAATGATTAGGTTGAGCTACTTATGCTACTGGGGTTATTGCAAAATATTGGTGATGAACATCATTAAATTAGCCTACTATGCCTACTTTCATTCACTGCTTACACATGGTATCGTATTTGGGGGCAATTCGTCACTAAGAGGGAAAGTATTCATAGCATCAGGCTAACAGCTGGAGCCCACCGAAGATGACCTTGCGGACATTTATTTAATGAACTTGAGATATTCACAGTACCTTCGCAGTACATATATTCATTTATGAGATTTGTCAATGACTCACCCCAATTCAAACATAACAGCAAAGTGCATAGCTACAACACTAGAAGAAACGAAGATCTTCACTACTCTGGATTAAATCTCACTTTGTCACAAAAAGGTGTGAATTATGCTGCCACAAAAATACTCGTATTTGGTCATTTGCCAAATAGCATTAAAAATTCGGCAGATACCTAAACAACATTTAAAAGAAAATAAAAGTATTCCTGAATGACAGCTCCTACTGAATAGATGAATCTTTAGACATGAAGTATTAACTATAAAAATATTTACTATTTTGTATAAAGAAAACTTATGTTAAAGTGACACATCCCACATCATTACGAAATGTATTAATGCTCTATGCAACAAGGATCAATGTATGTATGTATGTATGTATGTATGTACGTATGTATGTACGCAGACCAATTTGTCAACACAACCCATATTTCAGGGAGGTGATGAGGTGGCTATCGTATCAGCCCTTCTTTGTGGAAGTTTGTCTACAACCACCTGCATTGCTATTTTTCCATTTACTTCCACAAAAGACGATGAAATTACTCTTAACGTATTAATGACAAGAGATCCGCTTGCTGTGATATAAACTGTGTATTCCTTCCTCTACGCAACAGCAACACACTTTATACTGTACGCAACTACAGATGTAACAATGCGTTCTTCTTAAAGCCGCAACAGGTGAATAATTCTTTATTTGTCGTGATAAAGTATTACTCAGCAGCACCCGTTTGGTTTGACAAGAACATGTATGTGAATCTTCAGTTTCTCCCAGCTTATTTTTTGATGGAACAGTCCACAGGTGAACTGCCTGTTCGTAGTGTCCAGCGTGCACGCTATGAACCGAAAGTACAGCTATGGACTGTTCCATCAAGAATATACATAATAGTTGAGTTCTGCAGCGAGATTTGTAGCTGATACTCTGTATTTTGATATCGTTCTCAGCAATGACAAACACTTTTCAGAAAGGATTCTGAGGATGGCTGGTTTTACTGCCAAAGTGTTTGAGTACTGGTCCTTTACGTGGGATACTGCCTCACTCGTCCAGATACCCCCTTAGCAGAAAACCGACTACTTTTCTGGTAAGTGTACGGCACAGTCACTGCCTGGAGATGCACGATTATTAACAGAAGTGAAGACGAAGCCCGTAACGCCGGGAATTTTGACGACTTTTCTAGCAAGAGGATCAATTTTAGGTCAACGTAAGAATTCAATAATTTCTGTACTTACACATATAGAACAAAGACGAAATGGACGATAACATTTTCTGTCTTACTGACTACCCAACAGACTACCTTGTCACCAAAAACATTTCTCTAGAAAAGTGAAGATATCGAAATTCAATGGAACAGCGTTCTGTGTTAAAACACATTTGCGTGACTTAACGTGCTGACGATTGCTAATGCAGGACTGGGGGAAAGACGCGAACAGATTAGTTGTACTAAATTCGGCAGTTTTCGTGGAGCCGACTGCTTCGGGAAATATCTGATTCAATGCTCCACTATGGAACTGTCAAAATGCGTCTCGCTTGGTTTGATATCAAGCCATTAGGAGTAGGATCAGACTGTCCCAAGGTCTACGCACTATCCTGACGGAAAGTAATTGTTTAATTCCTCTATAGTCGAAGTTGCCATAGCACCTTATCTACTTGCACAAGCAGTGTTGCATCATTCTGTTCTGTTATTCCTAACAAGCAGAATAATCCTTTTATGGATCACATGTGTACAAATACGAACCTACATTTCGGGGAAAAAAATTCAACAAAATGGCGCGAATACGAGTATAAATCTCGTCCGAGCCTATGCTTTTCACTCATGCCTAAAGTCCGTAGAACAGCAGAATTAATAGGAACGTCGGTAGGACTTTAAACTAACAAGATTTGTAATACGAAATTCGTTAGTATTTTGAGAGCGTAATAAACGAACGCGGTTTGCTTTATACGCGATAGTCTCCATAGTGAACCTAAATGAAACGTTACAGCTGCCATGACTTTGCAGAAACAAACCAAAAGAAAACAAAGAAAATAATTCAACACTGCGGGAACGCATGAAAACAGTCGTCCTTACCTTATTAGGGGTGTGGGTGTAGCAGAAGAAATTCTCGGCGCAGAAACAGCAGCACGAAATCCCAGCGCAGAATGTCACACTGGACACGACTCGCTGCAAATGCGACAGACGCCTGGGCTGTGGCACGCAGTCAGTGCTGCCAACGGCTGCGAGGCCGGCAGGTACCAACTGCAGTCTGCCTCGGACAGGGGGCAGCGCTTCCAGGGGCCGCGCGCTGAACATGCGAATTTAATACGAAGACTGTCGTCCCAATTTTGTTATTGCTGATAAATTCAAAAAAAATACAGTAATTAAATTTCATCATTTTTTCACTTGCTATTGGCTTTTCTTCATAGGTAAGACAGACTCTTCGGTTAATTTGGCGCAGCGTACAAACCATGCTTACAAGTGTATGAAAATCTAGAATTTTCCAAATCTATAAAAACTCTGGTAAAAACTGTGATAATTGACAATAAAATTAGATTTTTTATCTAAACATAAAGTTTAAAATGTAACAGCTTACTCATTTTTTCATAAATTAAGTAAACTCTAGAGCTTCATACAGCTGTAAGTATGGTTTGTATGCTTTGCCAAATTCATAGTAGAATCTCTCTTGAATGAGATTTTCACTCTGCAGCGGAGTGTGCGCTGATATGAAACTTCCTGGCAGATTAAAACTGTGTGCCCGACCGAGACTCGAACTCGGGACCTTTGCCTTTCGCGGGCAAGTGCTCTACCAACTGAGCTACCGAAGCACGACTCACGCCCGGTACTCACAGCTTTACTTCTTCCAGTACCTCGTCTCCTACCTTCCAAACTTTACAGAAGCTCTCCTGCGAACCTTGCAGAACTAGCACTCCTGAAAGAAAGGATATTGCGGAGACATGGCTTAGCCACAGCCTGGGGGATGTTTCCAGAATGAGATTTTCACTCTGCAGCGGAGTGTGCGCTGATATGAAACTTCCTGGCAGATTAAAACTGTGTGCCCGACCGAGACTCGAACTCGGGACCTCTGCCTTTCGCGGGCAAGTGCTCTACCAACTGAGCTACCGAAGCACGACTCACGCCCGGTACTCACAGCTTTACTTCTTCCAGTACCTCGTCTCCTACCTTCCAAACTTTACAGAAGCTCTCCTGCGAACCTTGCAGAACTAGCACTCCTGAAAGAAAGGATATTGCGGAGACATGGCTTAGCCACAGCCTGGGGGATGTTTCCAGAATGAGATTTTCACTCTGCAGCGGAGTGTGCGCTGATATGAAACTTCCTGGCAGATTAAAACTGTGTGCCCGACCGAGACTCGAACTCGGGACCTCTGCCTTTCGCGGGCAAGTGCTCTACCAACTGAGCTACCGAAGCACGACTCACGCCCGGTACTCACAGCTTTACTTCTTCCAGTACCTCGTCTCCTACCTTCCAAACTGTACAGAAGCTCTCCTGCGAACCTTGCAGAACTAGCACTCCTGAAAGAAAGGATGTTGCGGAGACATGGCTTAGCCACAGCCTGGGGGATGTTTCCAGAATGAGATTTTCACTCTGCAGCGGAGTGTGCGCTGATATGAAACTTCCTGGCAGATTAAAACTGTGTGCCCGACCGAGACTCGAACTCGGGACCTTTGCCTTTCGCGGGCAAGTGCTCTACCAAATGAGCTACCGAAGCACGACTCACGCCCGGTACTCACAGCTTTACTTCTGCCAGTACCTCGTCTCCTACTTTCCAAACTTTACAGAAGCTCTCCTACGAACCTTGCAGAACTAGCACTCCTGAAAGAAAGGATATTGCGGAGACATGGCTTAGCCACAGCCTGGGGGATGTTTCCAGAATGAGATTTTCACTCTGCAGCGGAGTGTGCGCTGATATGAAACTTCCTGGCAGATTAAAACTGTGCGCCCGACCGAGACTCGAACTCGAGTCTCGGTCGGGCACACAGTTTTAATCTGCCAGGAAGTTTCAGAATCTCTCTTACTTATGAAGAAAAGTATACCTATAGCAACAAATGCAGCCAATAGTGGGTGAAAAATGTTGAAATTCCACATGTAAAAAGAAAATTATTTTGTTATGTTTTTGAACTTCCACTGCTATGAGTGTGATTTCTGAATAAAATGTCCTGTGGTGCCTCTCCTGTTACAAGTCGGGCCGTTTGACGTCCTACCCCCTTAAAGACAGCACAGCTGTTCATGTGCCCAGTATGTGCGGCGTTCCTTGTAAATGTGGCAGCATTTACATGCGTCAGACAATTCACAGTTGCAGAGCTTTGTACTGAGCATAAGATATTAAACACAGGGAGCTTGTCAAGTTGACCATAACTGACCTTTACTTGGAAAACGGACGTGAACTACAGTTCGAAAACACGAGAGTCCTAGCTCACGTATCAACATACTGGGATTCCGTTATAAAAGAGATGAATGAGATTAGCCGGCCGTGTGGCCGAGTGGTTCTAGGCGCTTCAGTCTGGAGCCGCGCGACCGCTACGGTCGCAGGTTAGAATACTGCCCCCGGGATGGATGGCGATTGCACCTGTCACCACCATCGAGCACCTGTTCATAATGCACGGTCTGTGGCGGAGTGGTTCACGGCAGTAACATTCGTGCAATGGTCTAGCCTACATGGAGTCCTGGCGTGAATCCTATACAACACCTTTGGGATGTTGTGGATCGCTGTCCTTAGGTTAGTTAGGTTTAAGTAGTTCTCAGTTCTAGGGGACTGATGACCTCAGAAGTTAAGTCCCATAGTGCTCAGAGCCATTTGAACCATTTTTTGAATGAGATTAGAGTGGACAGCAACAGTTTTAAAAGAGACGACGGGAACACAGTTGTCAGGGCGTGGGGGCGGGCACTGTATGTTGAAAGGAAACAACGGTGGACGCTCGACGTTTTCAGAGAGACGGGAGCGGCAGCTTCAAACGTGTCGCCGGCCCCTCGTTCCAGATGACGTCATTCGGTCCCGCGGCGGGCCAGCGCTGCCACACTATGTGACCAACAGTATCCGGACACCCCCAAAAACATACGTTTCTCATAGTAGGTGCAGTGTGCTGCTACCTACTGCCAGCTACTCCGTATCAGCGGAACTCACGAGCTTCGAATATGGTCAGGTGACAGATGTCACTTGTGTCATACGTCTGTACGCGAGATTTCCACTCTTCTAAACATCCCTAAGTCCAATGTTTTAGAACGCAAAGGGACGCGTACAGCACAAAAGCGTACAGGTCGACCTCGTCTGTTGACTGACAGAGACCACGGACAGTTGAAGAGGGTCGTGATGTGTAATAGGCAGACATCTGTCCAGACCATCACACAGGAATTCCAAACTGCACCAGGATCCACTGCAAGTACTATGACAGTTAGGTCACAGGTGATAAAACTTGGATTTCACGGTCGAGCGGTTACTCACAAGCCACACATCACGCCGGTAAATGCCAAACGACGCCTCGCTTGGTCTAAGGAGCGTAAACATATGACGACTGATCAGTGGAAAAACGTTGTGTGGAGTAACGAATCACAGTACATAATCTGGCAATCTGATGGCAGGGAGTGGGTATGGCGAATGCCCGGTGAACATCATTTGTCAGAGTGTGCAGTGCCAACAGTACAATTCGGAGGCGGTGGTGTTATGGTGTGATCGGGCTTTTCATGGCGGGAGGGGAGGCTTGCACCCCCTGTTGTTTTGCGTGGTACTCTCACAGCAAAGGCCTGCACTGATGATTTAAGCACCTCTTTGCTTCTCATTGTTGAAGAGCAATTCGGGGATGGCGATTGCACCTGTCACCACCATCGAGCACCTGTTCATAATGCACGGTCTGTGGCGGAGTGGTTCACGACGGTAACATTCGTGCAATGGTCTAGCCTACACGGAGTCCTGACCTGAATCCTATACAACACCTTTGGGATGTTGTGGATCGCTGACGTCGTTCCAGGCCTCACCGACCCACGTCACTACCTTTCCTCAGCGCAGAACTCCGTGAAGAATGGGCTGCATTCCGCAAGAAACCTTCCAGCACCTGATTGAACGTATGCCTGCGAGACTGGAAGCTGTCATCAAGGCTAAGGGTGGGCCAACACCATTTTGAATTCCAGTATTAGCGATGGCTAGTGCCAAGAACTTGTACGTCATTTTTAGCCGGGTATCTTGATACTTTTGATCACATAATCTAGTTAACCGCCTCTTAACAGCCAATCACACAGAGGTGCGGAATTACCAATAGAAATGTCCATCACAGAAAAGTAACTCAGCGACTCAGAAACTATTGGATTAGAGCAGGCGGTTTCTTGCACTGGAAACGATGAGACAACTAGCTGTTAATTAAGTACTGGTCAAACAAAATGTAGAATGATAATGAGACTGCATGGTAGGCTAAAAATGACTGATGAAAACCAGTTAGCAGTTCATTACCATAGCACCAGCACTGGTGGTAGACATCCAAACAGATGTCTGTACGTTGTCAGTTTGGATGCTCCATACTCAAGGGGCTGATTTCATGTATCAGGGTTTGACTTGCAATTGCAGACAAGTATATGTGATTTTGACCACTACCAGTACCCCTGTTTTTCTCTTTCTTTTTTTTAATGAAGCACATACCAGTATTATTATTGAGCTTATAGAAAACAGGAGATTATACAAAAATGCAACTAATGAAAAAGAAAAGCTGAATACAGAAGACTAAGGAATTTAGTTAATAGAGAATCTAGGAAAACAAAAGAAAATGTGAAACTTCCAGGCAGATTAAAACTGTGTGCCGGACCGAGACTCTAACTCGGGACCTTTGCCTTTCGCGGGCAAGTGCTCTACCAAGTCAGCTACCCAAGCACGACTCACGCCCCGTCCTCACGGCTTTACTTCTGCCAGTACCTCGTCTCCTACCTCCCAAACTTTACAGAAGCTCTCCTGCGAACCTTGCAGAACTAGCACTCCTGAATGAAAGGATATTGCGGAGACATGGCTTAGCCGCAGCCTGGGGGATGTTTCTGGAATGAAATGTTCACTCTGCAGAAATGTGCAGGGAAGTGGAAGAAAATATGCAAAACGGAAAAAACTGATTTAGCCTACAGAACGGCAAATCAGTTTTTTAACGAACGCAAAACAACACTCTTACGCACAATAGAAAACAAAGAGGGGAAATTGCTGTTTGGTGGAGACTTAGTGAAGAGATGGAAAGAATACATAGAGGAGTTGTACGCCGGAACACCTCTTTCCGAGGAAGTAATAGGAAGAGAAGAGCAAGAAAATGAAGGTGACAAGGGAGAAGCCATTCTGCAAGAAGAATTTTACAGAGCTCTAAAAAAACTACGAGACAACAAAACAATGGGTATTGATGACATCCCTGCAGAACTAATAAGAACGTTGGTGACAGCACGAAAATGATGCTGCTTAAACTTATTAGGTGCATCTATAACACAGGAGAGATACCGACAGACTTCCAGATATATATCATTGTTCCTATTGTAACGGAACTTGTTGTACCGTTCCAATGTTTTATTAAATTGCTAGCACGCAGAAATTATTAGCAAGAGCCTCTTCTCTTGCAGGTAATACCTCAGCTGGTGTCCAAAAGGAGAGAATGGACTAAACAGTGTTATTTATTGAATTTTTTTATGTTGTGTACCACGTTTCCCATTTTCTTTTCCTTAGTGCGGCCTGGACGGTATAAATGAGTGAATGTGTGAACTAGCAGAAAGCTTTAGGCACAGATTGTAACACTGCACGAATGGTCGTCCTGGCTGAGGGTAGTACCAACCCCCCCAAGCGTGAACAAGTTTAACAGAGACCAAGTTTGCAGGTCAGGGCAAATATGACACGTGGGCGCGCGTGTTGGCTCTGTCAGGTTGACGCGCCACCCACACCACGTTTGTAAGCGGAACGGTTAGGCGAATTCGCTTGGAAGAGCACTTGTTCCTGGGTCGTGGTGCGGGACAGACATGGAGACGCAGCTCCCGTTTTGGTAATGTTAACATATGTATTAGATTGTCTCAAATCTGCTCTGTAATGAAGTCCAGATGTTGAAATCAGGTGCGAGATTACCACTGAACACCATAAGAGAATTGATTTTCTTAATTTACTCGAATTTCAGTAGACCTTGCATCAGTGCCTTGTTCAGGCAACGCACCATGTGCCTTAAGCTCACGGTCCCGTTACTGCTCCGTGCTTAACGGAAATTCACTCATTCAATGTATTTTAATCTGCTCTTCCATTTACAGTAATGTTTTTGGGATTTTTATTTATTTTCCATATGTTTTCTTTGTGAATGGGTTTCGCGCCACGTGGTCGGTTGGAGCAACCGCCGCATTGATAAATTGTAGTTTCGGTCTGAAAATATATTGTACACGATGAATAATCATACGATAGTGAGCGAGTGTAAAATAGGGAAGGGATAATCGTGTGTCCATACTTTTCTGGGTTTCTGTTGGCTACTGGAACTTGGCCATGTGGGTTGAACTGCGTTGCAGTGATGTTTCTTGTGCACCCCCGTAACGATCTGATTTGTTGGCGATGTTGTGCGTTAAGTAAAATACACGTGCCACTAGGAAAAGTATCGGATTTTAATGCCCACTGATTTGATAAGGATTTGCGAAATACTCTTCCACCCTGACCTAGTTTTGCTTGTATTGTTTTTGCGGAACTTGTTCTGAGTAATCTATAGCAACTGAATGTAATAACCGAGGGTTTAGGTATAATTGTGCGGTTGTATAATATTACATTGAAGCCAGGTCTGCGCTCATCTGTCCCATTTCATAATTACGTGGCAAAACTGAAGCATGTTAACTATAGACCGGTTTTGATGATGTACATGTTAAGAGAAACACGACTAGTTGTTGAAATACCATCGGTATTGCATAAATATCAATTATTCTTACCCTCGACTGATTATTTACTCCGTCCATTATACAGAATAGGTGACAGTCAGTACCACAGTCGAATTGTGGGTCATGAAAGCAAATAAAAGCTACTGCCTATTAAGCCCTGTATAGGTGCCTTCTGTAGTGGTTAAAAAAAATGCGTTATCCGTTGCGTTCAAATTTCTACCGGTCCGTTAAAACCTTCCGCTAGTAATTATTAATACCCAGCAATAACTCGCAGGGGCCAGTAATTTCGTGGACCACACGAACTTAAGAAACCATTTACTACAGATGGTAGCTTGAAGGAGCGGTAGGACATGTCAAAGCGACGGTAATCTACCTATGTAGGTAGACTTTTACCACCACCAGTACTAGAAGGTTATGTTGCACGTGGCGACCCCGCATGGATATCGAGTCACAGGTCCTTTTGATCAGTAATTAGCTTGCATTAAATTAACAAAATTGAATGAAATAATATTTTTTTTTTCTTGTATAGTGGAGCACAATTCTGCTTGTGCTGAATAGAGCGTTGCTTCTATCTATGTTGTGTTCTGCTGATTTTGTTGTGTCTCGGCCTATAGTTGAATTTACTGGTGTTTTGGTACATGAGATCGGTTAATTAGATATTTCTGGGTTATTTTATTGTACGTTGTATAGTGTGTAGGGGTCAGTGATTAAAACCGTAAACATAGGTAATGAGTCAGATTATTACTAGAGTGCGCGCGAAAAGCATAGCAGAGATGGATATGTTGCACGACGAAAACGGTGGTGTGTGCAGCACGCAGGGATTGCCGGCTGGTGTGGAGTACCAAACCGGGGTGAGCTGACCGCGGGCCACGGACAAACAAAACAGTGGAGCCTCGTGCGTTCGTAACGGGACTCGGGCCCCAGGCAGGTCGTGCGGAGGCGACCTTGGAAGCCAACAGCACGAGTGAGGGTGCGACTCAGGAATGTGCATCCGAGCCAACTTTCACAGCACAGGCTAGCGCGGGATATACGGGCCACGAGAACCCACTGCTAGCAAGTGTTTTGGAATTCGTGAAGCAGCAAGCCGATGATCGGAAGAGGGTAAATAAGGCGTTAGAAGACTCAGATAAGGCATTACCGGATTCAAACAAGGCGTTGGCGTTATAATATAATTTGACCTTACAAATTAATAACTCAAATAAGGCATTACGCGAGTAAATAACAAGAAAATTAGACGAACAGATAGGCGCAATTAATAGCCGTTTCGACGAACAAGAACGCAAGCTAGGGCACCAACAGGAACGCCTAGAAGCGTTAGAAACCCGAGTCGAAACAGCCACTGCTGGAAACCAGGCACTGGCTGACTCCATGTTAAAGGGGATACAGTCTGTGCAAACCGAAGTCAGTGAGGCCACAAGCAGACTCGAAAACCGGGCCACAGTGCTTGAAAGTGACCTGTCCCTGCGAGAAATAGTGCTTCCTTCCGAGTCGCGAGTTAGAGAAGTATAGGAGAGCGTCTGCACGGAACAGACAGAAGTGGTTGCTCGTGTGAGCGAACAGGTGGCCGCTCAGGGTGAGCAGCTAACGGCGCAAGCAGACGAGACTGATAAGGTCATCAGTCAGGTAGGCGTCCTGACGAGTGCGGTAGAGGAAATCGCGCTGAATAATGGAACGGACTCGGATAGGACACGGCCAGTACCTGTCGCGGAATCCGCAGAAATTCAGTCACTTCTGCAGTTTAAAAGGGTGCAGGCGGATACTAACAAATGCAATCGGGACATGATAGCTGACCTGTATAATAAGCTGCAGGAAAATGAAAGCGCCAACGGCAGTAATTCTGTTAGTAATGCGGCTAGGGGAGCAGAAAGTTCCAGCAGTTGAGCGTAGACGCAGAGAAGAAGAGGAATACCGTGATTTTGAAGGGAGACTCGGTAATTTAAGGCGTAATCCGGAGCCGCCTACTCGGACGACTGATCATGGTATGAATTTTGATACTGACGAGGAAGAATGCAAGAGACACTTTGTCTCAGTGCAATCTTATTTTCTTTTCGCCGACCCGACCCACGACGTAGCGCCCTCGATGTGGCTCAATCAGTTTGAACACTTGCTGCCTCGCTCCTGGGGAGATGTGCTAAGAATAAAATTCGCGCGCAGTCACCTGAGAGGTGAAGCGGCTACCCCGATTACAAATACTGCTTAAGGACTGTCGAACGTACGAGGACTTTAAGGCGGCTTTCCTCAGCGAGTTCTGGTCTCGGAGCATGCAAGAGCGGGGGGAATTGGGCAACTTAACGCGAGAGAACTACGTTTACAGTGCGTTCAGACACCCGGTAGAGTACTACAAAGACATGGTCAAGAGCAATCAGTTCCTTGATGCGCCGTATGATCCTAAGGAACTCAATAGAATCTGTCTTACTAAACTCCCGAGCAAACTGCGTAAAGAAATTACAATTGCGGGAAGAGGTACGGACGAAGTTAGTGGTTTTCAGAACCTGCTGCAAGAGTTGGGTACTGAAAGAAATATAAGTGAGCAGCAAAACGCCGTTAGGTTTGAAGGAAAGCGCGACGAGAATGTCGGGCGAAGGCGCAACCAGAGTTGGAGAGTTTTCCGGTAATAATAATCACGGTCGTGGACATGACGGGCGTGGGCGCGCCTCTTGGAGCCCGCGACAACGCAGCAGAGGCTGGGGACGCCCTAGGGAAGAGCGGTTCCACCGTAACGTGCAGAATTCGTGGCACGCAGCAGGCGGGAGGTCAGAGGAGCCACGTAATTCCCGCGGTAATACGGAACGCGAAAACAGGGGATCAATATCCGGCAGACTTCCAAGGAATCCTGAACGAAATTCCATATGGGACGATGAAGCTCAGTCCTACACTGGTCCTGAAGAATCAGGCACCCCCCAACAGAATTAAGGAACTGGTAGATTGGCCACCAGAAAGGCGGCAACAACACAGGGTAGTGGTAGAGTTAGCAATTGCAAATATCAGGAAGGAGGCGTTAAGTAGAAAAAGGCAACAAAAGGGACGCATTAGATAATTAGTACTGGAAATTGGTGATAAGGTTCTCGTGAGGACTCATAGATTATCCAAAAGACACCGGCATATTAGCAGTAAGTTTTTCAACGTGTATTCAGGACCCTTTAGGGTGAGACGTGTCGCACATCAGAACGCCAGTGAAATCGAAACTGTCAGGTCTCGTAAGCCAAGAGGCTGGCAACACATATCCAACGTCAAAAAATGGATAGAGTAAGAACTAGGGACAGGAGGGTCATCCTGTACAGGCAACCATTTAGTTTAGTGTAATCATAGAACTCCACAACATCTTAAGCAATGGATTTGGTACTCTTCTTGCTGTCCTTGCCTGGTCATAAGCTAGAAGCTAAGTGGAAAAAACGAGTGTCGAAGGAAGATATTCGTACGCTATGGTGGTGATTTGCTCTGGAGAAGCGAGGATCACTCGTAAGGGAAACGAGAAGTAGTTACGCTGGGAAAGGTAGACCTTTGCAAAGTATATTGATGGGGAAACGCGCCATAGATGCGCTTATGTGGTAGTAAAGGCTCGCGCCAAGGTAGCGACGGGACCAGTTGTCGGTTGCAAAAGGCACCGAATTTTTTTGTGTGGTTGTGGTATTTGTGTTTTAGCGTTGTGCAGAGACGCAGCGCTATGAAGTGTTACCGACTTATGTGGTGGTGACTTTGAGAGACCCCGAGAGCAAGCTGAACTTGGTAAGGAGTATGTGACAGACCATAGCAAGGATAATCAGACGGAGGCAAGTTAAGGTTCCTGGAGGTAAACCATCCAGAGGAATGAAGGCACGACTGAATGAAGAGGAAGCCCCAGGGAGGTAACAGGAGGGAGTACCGACTGCAGTCATGAATGAGATCTTGACGTAAGATGATGATACTCTAGATACAAGATATAAAGTGTGCCCTTAGATTTATAACTATTAGTATGTGGTATGCGGTTTCTGTGCTTGAATGTTTGTTCCCAGGGAATAAACAGCACTAAAAGGGACAAGATGCTGATTAGAATGACCTCAGATGAAATTGCGAGTAAAGAGGACTGATGTGACGACCCAGAGTTGTTGGTGTAATGTTCTGTGAGTCTTTTCCAAGTAAAAAACAGCCGTAACTTGTTCTTGGCGGACTGAACTTGACAAAACGGAGAGGAAACATCTGAGTCGGGTAAAGCATGAAACTGTAATGAGAGGTAATAACTCCAGGTGGTATCGTTCCAATGAACCTTTATTCTATGTTTTTTCTTGTGATGTGTAACTAGCTACTCAGTGTTTGATGGTGTGCTAAACTGGTCATACCTAATGGATGAGCAGTTACGTCGCCAGTGTTGGCATTGCCTGTGTGTTAAAGGAACAAAAAAAAAAAAAAAAAAAAAAACGTTGGGATAATGCTTCTAGCTATCTGTCAGTACTGCTAACGATCTCTCATAATAGTAGATTAGAAAATTTTGATGGTGAAAGGAATATCTAAAACGTTGTGGTGTGACATATGAATGTCTGCAGTAATACTCGAGTAGTTTGGAAATGCGAGCATGCAAGAAGGAAGGAAGATAGAGAGGTAGATCGTGGTGGTGGTGTAGTGGTTTACATAACAATCCCCAAAACCCAAGATACCTGCCCTACTCCACAATCGAGACAGAAGGGTTGCTCCTTTATGGGCACTCAAATATGATTGGTATCTAAGGAAGTAGCCATAAGAATTTGACAGTTGTCAGAGAGAAGTAAATGACCTGTAGCCAAAAAATAGGCTAGCAAATTTTATAAAACGTCTTCCGCACAGTAACGCCTCTTGGAGACGCATTTTTTTCCTGTGTTGTAATTATTATTCACGAATCGAGAACCTGTATTTGAACTCAGTTACTGTAAATTGCCAAACAGATTAGCGTAAGATTTCAGAGAGGCCTGTGTATAAACAAAATGTAATATGTAGAGGTTAAGAATTATTTTGTATTAGTAACTATTTGTCATCCACTGTAAAGCCCTGGTGAAACCTGTAAATAATTAAGATTTGTGTACTGTAGGTTAAATGAGAAATGTACTTGGTGTACTCAAGTGAGGAGATGATGACCACCAACAATTAACAGAATGACGATTGTTCTGTCTGAATGTTGCAAGGCGATGGCGAGAAAAGGGCGGCTTACCGAGTCCAGGTGGCAAGGACACGGGAGAACCTGCCCCGGTGCTGCAGCCGAGCGCGGAAGGGCGCGCACGCACGGGCCAGGCGGTGCGAATGGAGCCTTGCACACCCCTCCCCCCCACCACACCCCACGCGGCAGAGCCGGGGCGTGGCTCGTCGTCCACGGAGGCCCTGTGCTGACGCACCACTCTCAGCTGCTGGCACGCGCCGACGGCCTCGGGCGGCTACCTGCAGGTATTCACGGCCAGGCGGAGCGGCTAAGCCTTTAACCACTAAAGAGGCCCTGATGAGATCGCTCCGGCGCATCTCGTCAGGCGGCGACTCGCTTGCCGTTACGACTGGACGCAAGAGGCGGCGGTCGTAATGACTTTAGCACAAGCCATTAGCGTGACCGAACTTGTCAGTTGGAGAAGTAGGTTGCTGTTCGGTTTGTTTCCAGAGCCAAGAGATGATGGGGTACACACTGAAGGCTCCTAGTCTCATAAGTAACCCCTGTAGTGACTATGGACACGGAAATTAGGGAGAACCCGTGAAAGACTGGCAATATAAAGACAGCGGATTTCGGACTTAGGGCATAAACTCGCCGATATTTAATTAGATCATGATGAACTACACTAGCAGTTTTACTGATCCGTGATAGGTTTCGGACTCGAAGAGGACATAACCTCGCCGATATTTGACTAAGTAGATGGTATCACGATGAACTTCAGTAGCACTTTTCGTGATCCGTGATAGGTTTTGACGTAAAGAGGACTTGGACCCTCCGTTATTTAATTAAGAAAAGTGTGTCGTGATGAACTTCACTTGCATTTGCAGTGATCCATGACGTTGAGGTGTAGACACCGCCAGCAGTGCCTGGTGAGAGAGCTACGAACTGTTCGCCACCGAAAGTTAAGACAGTAAACGCTAGTAAACCTGCCACGCAATAATTTAGTGGTTGAATGAGGACAGTAGGAAAACTTCAAGCCATAAAGGGAAACAAACGTTCAGAACAATTGTATTACAGGTGATTTAAATGGGCTTACGGGAACTACTTTACCTTGAGTCCAGCCCATTCCACCAGTCATGGTGCTTGCAGGACAACAAAGGCAACCGCTTTAACAGTGTGTTCACTGCCAACGGACGACCACCTTGCCATCAGAATTTCGCAGAAGACAATTGCGCTGGGCGCAATAAAACTTAAGGAGACAGCGTGTGAGGAATGAGAGTCAGCAGAGTGTAATACGCTACCCCCCAAGTTACTTTGGAACAAAGCCCTCCCCGACGATAACCCTAGATTGTGTGCGTGTGACTTAACAGTGGCGTGTGACTACTTAAGTGTAGGAAGTGCCAGTGATACCCGACCTAACCAGAGAGCTAGCCCCTTCTTTCAAGTGTTTCTGTATCATGCCACTCTAACCTCAAGAGAGAATCTTGTATCTTATTCATGTGAATGTGTTGAGTAAGATGTATAAAATGTTACTTGTCCTACGTTACTCGTATCATTAGTGTATCCTTCTTCGATGACTTTGTAGCAGATTCTGAGCAGAGAGGAAAAGGAGAGGACCATTGGCTTCAACAGAAAGTATTATCTCTAAAGTTAGAAGTATAGTAAGGTGCATGTCGTTAGTCTGTCATCTACCAGCCTGAAACTGGGAATGTAAGATCAGGTAAATTTTCTGACCCAAAGCAAGATGTACGCCTAATGAGTTAATCAGAACCTAGGCCGACAATGTTTCTCTCAATCCTGTCTGGCCAGAATTAAGTGTGTGTCATGACAAGGCGGCCATAAGCCTCGGTGTGGCAGAGATAAGATACTTGATTTTAACTGGACCTAAGACATGTGTAAAGGGATATTGTTTTGTGAGCTATTTGTGCCTATATAATTGTTCATGACATTGCTTTCATGGCCCACGTGGCTTTATAGCAATCAATAATGAGAATGTTTTATTAAGGGTCTAGTGATAGGCTCGCAGACTCAATAACTAATGAAACTGAAATTAGAATTTTTATTAGAGTTTCTGATAAGACGAATAATAGAAAAAGGTTTGTAGCCCCTGAAGGCGATATATTTTTATTAAGTGATTGTTTATTCATTTTTGATGTGTTGTTAAACAGTAACTGCCACCCTTGCTATAAATGTTTCATCTCACAGTGTCTTGACATAACTAAGTGTTTCCATTATGTGCATTTATTTGTCTTTGTAATTACGTGAATATTTACTCATTTTAATATTTTGAACAGTACTTCTGTGATGCCTATTGAGAACCACTAACTGTTATGAGTGTTCCAATTCACAGTGTGTTAAAACAATTAAGTGTGTTTCCATAATGTGTCCCATCTGTATTGTACAATTGTGATTAATTACTTAAGGTGATATCGTTTCTAGAACCTTCAAGGATGCTCTGAATATTTGTTGCAATAATTCATTGTGTTTGCATAATGTGTACCCATCTGTATTTTATAATTGACATTAATTACCTGAGATCATGTCACTTATAGGACATTCACAACGCTGAGATTATTTGTTGCAATTGTCACCGTGTCAATTATATTATTTTGTGCGGTCTTGGCAGACTAACTGTCCAATGTTGTACTTTGAACAGTGCCTAGCAAAGCATGTTAAATATATATATATATATATATATATATATATATATATATATATATATATATATATATATACATATATCCCCATGGCATCAGTTGAAAAATGTTCTGGACTGTCGTTCCATCGGAAAGCCAGCCCGAAGTTCATTTTCTTCGAAGATACCCGAGTGTGATGAAACGGAACTTGTTGTAACTTTCCAATGTTTTATTAAATTGCTAGCACGCAGAACTTATTAGCAAGAGTTTCTTCTCTTACAGGTAATACCTCAGCTGGTGTCCAAAAGGAGAGAATGGACTAAACAGTGTTATTTATTGAATTTTTTTATGTTGGGTCCCACGTTTCCCATTTTCCTTTCATTTGTGCGGCCTGGACGGTATAAATGAGTGAATGTGTGAACTAGCAGAAAGCTTTACGCACAGATTGTAACACTGCACGAATGGTCGTCCTGGCTGAGGGTAGTACCAACCCCCCCAAGCGTGAACAAGTTTAACAGAGACCAAGTTTGCAGGTCAGGGCAAAGATGACACGTAGGCGCGCGAATTGGTTCTCTCAGGTTGGCGCGCCATCCAAACCACGTTTGTAAGCGGAACTGTTAGGCGAATTCGGTTGGAAGAGCACTTGTTCCTGGGTCGTGGTGCGGGACAGACATGGAGACGCAGCTCTCGTTTTGGTAATGTTAACACAGGTATTAGATTGTCTCAAATCTGCTCTGTAATGAAGTCCAGATGTTGAAATCAGGTGCGAGATTACCACTGAACACCATAAGGGAATTGATTTTCTTAATTTACTCGAATTTCAGTAGGCCTTGCGTTAGTGCCTTGTTCAGGCAACGCACCATGTGCCTTAAGCTCACGGTCACGTTACTGCTCTGTGCTTAACGGAAATTCACTCATTCAATGTATTTTAATCTGCTCTTCCATTTACAGTAATATTTTGGGGGTTTTTATTTATTTTCCATATGTTTTCTTTGTGAATTTGCTTTCGCGCCACGTGGTCGGTTGGAGCAACCGCCGCATTGATAAATTGTAGTTTCGGTCTGAAAATATATTGTACACGATGAATAATCATACGATAGTGAGCGAGTGTAAAATAGGGAAGGGATAATCGTGTGTGTCCATATTTTTCTGGGTTCTCTTGCCTACTGAAAGTTGGCCATGTGGGTTGAACAGCATTGATGTGATGTTTCTTGTGCACCCCCATAACGATCTGATTTGTTGGCGATGTTGTGCGTTAAGTAAAATACTCGTGCCACTAGGAAAAGTATCGGATTTTAATGCCCACTGATTTTACTCCGTCCATCATAAAAAAATAGGTGGCAGTGAGTACCCAAGTCGAATTCTGGATCATGAAAGCAAATAAAAACTATATACTGCCTATTAAGCCCTGTATAGGTGCCTTCTGTAGTGGTTAAAAAAAATGCGTTATCCGTTGCGTTCCAATTTTTACCGGTCCGTTAAAACCTTCCGCTAGAAATTATTAATACCCAGCAGTAACTCGCAGGGGCCAGAAATTTCGTGGTCCACACGAATTTAAAAACCATTTACTGCAGGAGCGGTCGGACAGGTCGAAGCGACGGTAACCTACCTACTTAGGTAGAGTTTTACCACCACCAGTACTGGAAGGTTACGTTGCACTACACCAAAGAAAACAGTAGCTACAAAATGTGAACAGTACCGAACTCTAAGTCTAATATCATATGCATCAAAAATTCTCATAAAATTAGTTCTGAAGACAAGGTGGAGGATATGCTGAGTGAAGATCAGTTTGGTTTCAGAAGGGGATTGGGAACAAGAGAGGCGATTCTGGCACTAATATTTGTTGTCGAAAGGCAATGACAGAAAAATAAACCAACTTGTATTGCCTCTGTAGACCTGGAAAAGGCATTTGATAACGTTATCTGGCAAGAGATGTCCAGAGTGCTGAAAAGTGGAATAAAGTACAAAGACATCCGTGTGGTACTCAGTTTCTATAAGAATGAGGAGATTAGGGACTGTCACCAAGAACAAGAAGCAAATATTAGAAAAGGGGTAAGACAAGGATGTGCTCTCTCTCCTCTTATATTCAATGATTGCATCTAGGAAGCTGTAGACCAAGTTCGAGATACTACTAACGTGGGTATCAAAATTAGTGGGCTGAAGATAGACATGGTACGTTATGCAAATGATATTGCTATAGTCACGGAGACAAAAGAAGATCTATGGGAAGTCCTCAGAACAATGGAAAAAATTCTATGCAATCAGTGTGGAATGAGAATAAACAAGAAAAAGACTAAAGTGATGGTATGCAGTACAGGAGCAGAATATGAACGTCTGAGAATAAGAATTGGAAGAGCGGAGCTGGAAGTCATAGAGGAATTTACTTACCTGGGAAGCAAAATCACAAGGGATGGTAGAAGCTGGAAAGAAATTGCGACCAGAATACAAAAGGCCAAAATTGCATTTAATTGGCGGAGGAACTTACTCACCAGCAACAACATCAGTCTGAAAATGAGGAAACGTATCATGAAAGCTTTCGTTTGGAATGTGGCCGTATAAGGGTGTGAAACTTGGACAATTGGAAGAGAAGAGAGAAGACGGCTAGAGGCCCTGGAGATGTGGTGCTATAGAAGGACGATGAAGATCAGCTGGAGAGACAAAAAGTAACAAATGAAGAGGTGCTTAGAAGAGTACAGGAAACCAGATGTCTGTGGAGGCACATCTAAACAAGAAGAGACAAACTCGTAGGGCACGTCCTACGACACAACAAAATGATTGGAACAATAGCAGAAGGAGCTACTGAGGGAAGCAATCGGCGGGGGTGACCAAGGATATCACACATGCAACACATCATGAATGACGTTGGATGTAACACATAGGTCGAAATGAAGACAAAGGCAGACAGAAGAGAGGAATGGCGCTCTGCTGCAAACCAACCTCAGGGTTGAACACTGAAAGAAAAGAAGACCAGTGTTAGTAGTCCGGGTGGGACAGTGGGTCCGTGTGATCCTGTGCACACTACAGATGAGGGCAAAGCTGCACCGACTCCACCAGGGCCACACCTACGAAAGAAGTGTGGTTGCGAAAAGCATTACTTGGCTATTGGCCACTGCACAGTCGTTAAAAATTCTCTTCGTCTACATCTCCATTCCATACTAAAGATGAAAATGCATTTGACGTAATTGTCAGAACATAGTTACACTTTGAGTATGCGAGCTGGTTGGAAACACGGTAAGTTAGTTTGGCTGTACAGACTCACTTCCAAGTGATACAGTGCCATTAACATCTGCAGGTGCATATAATATTTAGAGAAAAAGAAACTGTTTGGCTGGTGGATATTGGGTTTATTAGCTGGAACATCTTTCTTTCCATAATAAGAAAAGGAGTTTGTTATTAATTGCCTTTGTTTAGTAAAGAATTTGCAGAATATTTACTCCTCACTGTATGATGAAGCCGTAGTATATGCGGAAATGTTGTCCTTGTGTGACTGTGGAGTTATACAGTGTGACTTAGACAGAATTTCTGTTTTGTCTGGATGAATGGCCATATTCTCTAAACGTAGAAAAATGTAAATTAATGCAGATAAGTAGGAAGAAGAATCCTGTAATGTTTGAGCACAGTGACAGTGCTGTGCTACTTGACAAATTCAAATCGGTTAAATATCTACACATAACATTGCAAAGTGATATGAAATCTAATGAGCACATTAAAACAGCAGTAAGGAAGATGGATTTTCAGTTTACTGGAAATGTTTTAGGAACGTGTAGCTCACCTACAAAAGGAGACCACATATACAACACTAAGGCAACCCTATTCTTGGTATCCTCAGAAAGTAATACTAAAGAAAGACATTGAAGCAATACAGAAGCACTCTGCTAGATTTGTTACCAGTAGATTTGACCATCGTGAGACTGCTACTGGACGCTACATAAACTCAAATGGGAATCTCTAAAGGGAAGACGACACACTTCCCATGAAACAGCTACAGCTGCCTGCAGAAAATTCTACAGTGACCAACATATATTTTGCATAAATATCACAGACACCAGATAAATTAGACCTCTTGCGGAGGCATGTAAGCAATCTTTTTTTCCCTCGCTTCGAGTGGAATAGAAAAGGAAATCACTGGTAGTGGTACATGGTATCATCCACAATACAACATACAGTTGCTTGCTGACTTATGTACATAGATGTAGATGTAGCACAGAGTTTTCGAAACAGTATCAGAGTTTTCGAAACAGCATCAGAATGAACGTGTTGTCTTGTTGGGTCACTGTAGTGAAGTTGTCACGTGCCAATGGTGAACTGGTTCAAATGGCTCTGAGCACTGTGGGACTTAACTTCTGAGGTCATCCGTCCCCTAGAACTTAGAACTATTTAAACCTAACTAACCTATGGACATCACACACATCCATGCCCGAAGCAGGATTCGAACCTGCAACCGTAGCAGTCACGTGGTTCCAGGCACCGCTCGGCCACCGCGGCCGGCAATGGTGAACTGCCATGTTTCATTATTTACATCAGTGGTATGAGGAATCAATACAAAATCAAATAGGGGTAATGCAGGAGTAGGTTTAATAATGAATGAAAAATAGGAGTTCGGGTAAGCTACAACAAACAACATAGTGAACGCATTATTGTGGCCAAGATAGACACGAACCCATGCCTACGATAGTAGTACAAGTCTGTATGCCAACTAGCTCTGCAGATGACGAAGAAATTGAAGAAATGTATGATGAGATAAGAGAAATTACTCAGATAGTGAAGGGGGACGAAATTTAATAGTCATGGGTGACTGGAATTCGATAGTAGGAAAAGGAACAGAAGGAAACGTAGTAGGTGAATATGGATTGAGGGTAAGAAATGAAAGAGGAAGCCGCCTGGTAGAATTTTGCACAGAGCCCAACTAAATTATGGCTAACACTTGGTTCAAGAATCATAAAAGAAGGTTGTATACATGGAAGAAGCCTGGAGATACTGACAGGTTTCAGATAGATTATATAATGGTAAGACAGAGATTTAGGAACCAGGTTTTAAATTATAAGACATTTGCAGGGGCAGAAGTGGACTCTGACCACAATCTATTGGTTATGAACTGTAGATTAAAACTGAAGAAACTGCAAAAAGGTGGGAATTTAAGGAGATGGAACCTGGATAAACAGGAAGTGCAAAATGGCTAAGCAGGGATGGCTAGAGGACGTAAGGATTTAGAGGCTTATCTCACTAGGGGTAAGATAGATACTGCCTACAGGAAAATTAAAGAGACCTTTGAAGAAAAAAGCTCAGATGGAAACCCAGTTCTAAGCAAAGAAGGGAAAACAGAAAGGTGAAAGGAGTATATAGAGGGACTATACAAGGGCGATGTACTTGAGGGCAATGTTATAGAAAGGGAAGACGATGTAGATGAAGATGAACTGGGAGATATGATACTGCAGGAAGAGTTTGATAGAGCACTGAAAGACCTAACTCGAAACAAAGCCCCGGGAGTAGACAACATTCCATTAGAACTACTGACGGCCTTGGGAGAGCCAGTCCTCACCAAACTCTACCATCTGATGAGCAAAATGTATGAGACAGGCAAAATACCCTCAAACTTCAAGAATAATATAATAATTCCAATCCAAAAGAAAGCAGGCGTTGACAGATGCGAAAATTACCGAACTATCAGTTTAATAAGTCACATCTGCAAAATACTAACGCGAATTCTTTACAGACGAATGGAAAAGCTGGTAGATGCCGACCTCGGGGAAGATCAGTTTGGATTCCGTAGAAATATGGGACCACGTGAGGCAATACTGACCCTACGACTTATCTTAGAAGCTAGATTAAGAAAAGGCAAACCTACGTTTCTAGCATTTGTAGACTTGGAGAAAGCTTTTGACAATGGTGACTGGAATACTCTCTTTCAAGTTCTGAAGGTGGCAGGGGTAAAATACAGGGAGCGAAAGGCTATTTACAATTTGTACAGAAGCCAGAAGCCAGTTCTAAGAGTCGAGGGACATGAAAGGGAAGCAGTGGTTGGGAAGGGAGTGAGATAGGGTTGTAGCCTCTCTCCGATGTTATTCAATTTGTATATTGAGCAAGCATTAAAGGAAACAAAAGGAAAATCCGGAGTAGGTATTAAAATCCATGGAGAAGAAATAACAACTTTAAGGTTGGCCGATGACATTGTAATTCTGTCAGAGACAGCAAAGGACGGGGAAGAGCAGTTGAACGGAAGGGACAGTGTCTTGAAAGAACGATATAAGATGAACATCAACAAAAGCAAAACGAGGATAATGGAATGTAGTCGAATTAAGTCGAGTGATGCTGAGGGAATAAGATTAGGAAATGAGACACTTAAAGTAGAAAATGAGTTTTGCTATTTGGGGAACAAAATAACTGATGATGGTCGAAGTAGAGAGGATATAAAATGTAGACTGGCAATGGCAAGGAAAGCATTTCTGAAGAAGAGAAATTTGTTAGCATCGAGTGTTGATTTAAGTGTTATTTTTATTCAATTAACTGGAAGGAAAGTGATTTTTTAAATTTTTATTCCACTATCACATTACTTTAATCAGTGTATTAATTGTTTCAGTTGTTGCAATTACTTCTTCCCATCATTCTTTTTCCACTTCGAAACTTTGTGCATGTGAATTTCATTATTTTCAATTTATCTATCATAATACACTCCTGGAAATGGAAAAAAGAACACATTGACACCAGTGTGTCAGACCCACCATACTTGCTCCGGACACTGCGAGAGGGCTGTACAAGCAATGATCACACGCACGGCACAGCGGACACACCAGGAACCGCGGTGTTGGCCGTCGAATGGCGCTAGCTGCGCAGCATTTGTGCACCGCCGCCGTCAGTGTCAGCCAGTTTGCCGTGGCATACGGAGCTCCATCGCAGTCTTTAACACTGGTAGCATGCCGCGACAGCGTGGACGTGAACCGTATGTGCAGTTGACGGACTTTGAGCGAGGGCGTATAGTGGGCATGCGGGAGGCCGGGTGGACGTACCGCCGAATTGCTCAGCACGTGGGGCGTGAGGTCTCCACAGTACATCGATGTTGTCGCCAGTGGTCGGCGGGAGGTGCACGTGCCCGTCGACCTGGGACCGGACCGCAGCGACGCACGGATGCACGCCAAGACCGCAGGATCCTACGCAGTGCCGTAGGGGACCGCACCACCACTTCCCAGCAAATTAGGGACACTGTTGCTCCTAGGGTATCGGCGAGGACCATTCGCAACCGTCTCCATGAAGCTGGGCTACGGTCCCGCACACCGTTAGGCCGTCTTCCGCTCACGCCCCAACATCGTGCAGCCCGCCTCCAGTGGTGTCGCGACAGGCGTGAATGGAGGGACGAATGGAGACGTGTCGTCTTCAGCGATGAGAGTCGCTTCTGGCTTGGTGCCAATGATGGTCGTATGCGTGTTTGGCGCCGTGCAGGTGAGCGCCACAATCAGGACTGCATACGACCGAGGCACACAGGGCCAACACCCGGCATCATGGTGTGGGGAGCGGTCTCCTACACTGGCCGTACACCACTGGTGATCGTCGAGGGGACACTGAATAGTGCACGGTACATCCAAACCGTCATCGAACCCATCGTTCTACCATTCCTAGACCGGCAAGGGAACTTGCTGTTCCAACAGGACAATGCACGTCCGCATGTATCCCGTGCCACCCAACGTGCTCTAGAAGGTGTAAGTCAACTACCCTGGCCAGCAAGATCTGTCCCCCATTGATCATGTTTGGGACTGGATTAGGCGTCGTCTCACGCGGTCTGCACGTCCAGCACGAACGCTGGTCCAGCTGAGGCGCCAGGTGGAAATGGCATGGCAAGCCGTTCCACAGGACTACATCCAGCATCTCTACGATCGTCTCCATGGGAGAATAGCAGCCTGCATTGCTGCGAAAGGTGGATATACACTGTACTAGTGCCGACATTGTGCATGCTCTGTTGCCTGTGTCTATGTGCCTGTGGTTCTGTCAGTGTGATCATGTGATGTATCTGACCCCAGGAATGTGTCAATAAAGTTTCCCCTTCCTGGGACAATGAATTCACGGTGTTCTTATTTCAATTTCCAGGAGTGTATTTAAACGCTTTAAAATGCCATTTTATCATTAAAAAAAAAAAAAAAAAAAAAAAAAAAAAAAAAAAAAAAAAAAAAAAAAGACGTAAAAAACCTACTCCTATTGACTGTGGTATGGTGTCAAAAACATATTTTTTGTTACAAGGTGCATAGCTTTTTTGGATGGCAACTGCCACATTGACATTTACAAAAAAGTTCTTATTGCACTATGTACAAAACAACGCAGATGCAAATTAAGACGAAAGAAGGGTTATAAGTAAAACTGTATGTAGCAAAGTCAGGAATAAAAATAATGAAGGCAATAACATGGACGAGAATATAAGATGATAAAAGGAAAGAAATTAAATCGTAACCAATAAATCACAATAATTAAATTCACATGCACAAGTATCCCAAGTGGTAGAAGAATGTTAGGAAGAAAAAATGAGAGCAATTGAAAGAATGAACAGTGTAAATAAATTGACGTTACAAAGGAATAAAAAATGTTACATTTAAAACTGTTACTTGAATAAAAATAACGATCAAAGTAATTTAAATAAAGATTAGAAAATAAAAGAATTCTAAGTCTGTAACGAGATACGAACCTACTCAAAGCTCGAGTAAAGCTACTCACGAAATTCAGAAATTCTTTTCATGGATCACTCACAGACGAGGGCCCACCAGTGTGAACGACTGCAGGGTGTGACGCCTTGGACCATCACTGTATAACGGTTACAAAAATTTGAGCCCACTCTTGGAGACATCTTCTAGTCAGTGACTCTTCAGTGCTGTGACGTCACGTTGTATCATAGCGACAACTCCTACCGATTTGCGCACACAACAGAAGCGATACAAAGCGTGCGGACGCGACTGTCGATGATATGTGCCACTCGATTGTGTTGAATGAACACCGAAAGATCTGTTTGCGTGGAGATGTGACAGAAAGCTGCTGCCGTGTTTGGAGCTGCCAATAGCTACACGGTGAATGAAGTTGCCTGATTTGTTGGCGTATCAAGGCGTATTTTACAACATGTCTGCAACGAATGATTTCCATCTCGAAAACATGTAATACGGCACAAAATTGCTACAAAAACCAGACAGAAATGTCAGCTGTTAGTCAATGCTTGTCCTTCCCAATCAGTTTTTCAGGCATGATTGCGAAGGGAACTCCACGCAGTGGCAAACTGGAGTAGGAAACCTCGCTAAAGTCCATAAAGTCCATCCCTCGCAACGGCATGTAAAGCTGCACGTCTTCGATTTGCCACACAACGGCGCAACTGGACGTCACATGACTGTAGGGAGTAGCACGTTCCGACGAGTTTCGACTTTGCCCCTTTTCAAACAATGCAGGCCGTTGATTGGACCGACGGCTCTATGAGGCGTGTAGCCTGCAGCGTGGGGACGGTATAGTTGAGGCCGGAGGTGGTTGTGTGATGTTTTATGGGTGTTTCTCGAACCATAGATTGCGACCTTTCAGTCACATTACCTCGAACACGAACGCTGATCTTTATTTCAACATTATCGATACCAAGTTTTGCACTCTTTCCTACACCTTATTATGAGCACATGGTGCACCTTTGCTTATTCCAATACGGCAACACCTGTTTTCCCAGGGCAGGCTCATGGTTTTCTGGTTACTTGAAGTTGGGAAGTGTGTCGTACCTCGAATTGTCCGCTACGTTACACGATAGCTGTCCCATAACACACGTCTGTAGCTGTTTGTGCAATCATCATTCTCGCAGTCTCACAGCTTTTGGCTCCCAAACATCAGTGAATGCCTCTAGCTTGATCTAGTGCACCCGAAGAAACTCCTGGAATCTCTCCCTTGACGAAATGAGGTGGTGCCACACAGTATTGGCTATGAGTCTACGGGGGTCACTAACATTTTGTCCAGTGCCCTTGAAAGCCTACCAGCTTCAACATTTTTTTTTACTGAGCAGCCATTACTTGCGTTATTAGAGTGAACGAACGTCTCTGGAAGATCTCCATAGTACACCTGCCTAATATGGTGTAGGGACCCCGCGAGCAAGCCCAAGTGCCGCAACACGACGTGGCAGGGACTCGACTAATGCCTGAAGGGAACCGACACCACGTGTCCCGCAAGGCTGTGTAAGGGGGTGGAGATCTCTTCTAAACAGCACGTTGCAAGACTTCCCAGATACGCTCAGTAATGTTCATGTGTGGGGAGTGTGGTAGCCAGCGGAAGTGTTTAAACACAGAAGAGTGTTCCTGGAGCCAATTCTGGACGTATAGGGTGTCGCACTGTCCTGCTGGAGTTGCCCAAGTCCGCCGGAATGCACCATGGATATGAGTGGGTGCAGGTGATCAGAGAGGATGATGACATACGTGTCACATGTCAGAGTCGTATCTGCACGTGTCAGCGGTCCCGTATCACCTCAAATGCACACGCCCCACACCACTGCAGAATCTCCACCAACCTGGTCCCCTGCTGACATGCAGGGTCCATGGATTCGCGAGGTTGTCTCCATTCCACTACACTTCCATCAGCTCGATACAATTTGAAACGAGACTCGTCCGACCAGCCAGCACGTTTCCAGTCATCAACAGACCAATGTCGATGTTGACGGGTCCAGGCGAGGCGTAAAGCTTTGTGTCGTACAGTCATCAAGGGATCACAGTGAGCCTTTGGCTCCGAAAGGCCATGTTGATTATGCTACGTTGAATAGTTCACACGCTGACACTTGTTGATGGCCCAGCTTTAAAATATGCAGCAATCGGCGGTAGTGTTGCACTTCTGTCCCGTTGAAAGATTCTCTTCAGTCGTCGTTGGTCCCTTTCTTGCAGGATCTTTCTCTGACTGCAGCGATGTCTGAGATTTGATATTTTACCAGATTCCTGATATTCATGGTACACTCGTGAAATGGTCGTACGGGAAAATCCCCACTTCATCGCTACCTCGGAGATGCTGTGTCCCATCGCTCGTGCGCTGGCTATAGCACCACGTTCAAAATCACATCTTGATAACCTGTCACTGTAGCAGCAGTAACCGATTTAACGACTGCGTCAGACACTTGTAGTCTTATACAGGCTGTGCCGACCGCAGCGCCGTATTCTTCCTGTTTACATATCCCTGTTTTTGAATACGCATGCCTATACCAGTTTCTATGGCTCAGTGTATTACGGACAGCCAGTCAGTTATCCATATGTTCCATTGATTTCATTCACAAAGAAATGAATAAGATAAAAACTCATTTCCTCAGCTGTTACGAAGTACTTATTGAATGAATTGTGTGTAGTTCTTTTACTTCCAGACATTTATTGTCATTATGGATCATCTGTCGTATAGCAGTTGCTGAAGGGAAGCATCAGTTTGCTGTTAGAAGCATTTCCCTGCCTGCCAGACGGTTTTGTTTCATACACATTTTACTTTGTCCTATAACGCTGCAAGTGAAGAATGTGTTAGTGTTAGTGTACTGCCCTGTATAGCATTATCATTGTATGAAATGACAGTCTTCCTGTAAATCTGCTTCAAGAGCTGGAGGATGGTTCATTTATATCAGAAAAGGAACACAGTTATATCAAGGAACGAACTTGATACCGTAAGTGAACAGAAACACTTTCAAAAATCTGATTCTGAATTAACAACACTTGACATCAACAAGAAATCAGTTATTTTACGTATGTCTTAATCACCCAGTGTTAGTGTGGACCCTTTCTTCAATGAACTAAAACAAGTTGTAGATAATGTCTCAATTACAAGAGCCAATAAACATATCGTTTTGGCGGAATGTTTGTCTTCAGTTCCAAATCTTTTCTAGTTACATGCCTGATATGGCTCTGAGCACTATGGGACTCAACTTCTGTCGTCATAAGTCCCCTAGAACTTAGAACTAGTTAAACCTAACTAACCTAAGGACATCACACACACCCATGCCCGAGGCAGGATTCGAACCTGCGACCGTAGCGGTCGCGCGGTTCCAGACTGGAGCGCCCAGAACCGCTCGGCTGCCTGATGTGCCATCGTATTTTAAATGACTGGTGATTAAGCTTTTCCTCGTTATGTGTTGGAGGCCCATTTCAGGAATTATGCTGATATTTCTTGATAATGTGTATAGCTCATTCACAGACTATGTCGGCATCCTTCGTGTACGACATTCAACCAGCTTCTAGGTTATTGTACTCTCGAAAGCTTACCAGTCTCCTGTTGCTTTGTTCGTCTCTCCAGTAGAACGTAGTTCGAGTTTTATTAATTGTGCGATCCTGCCTTGATGGATATGAAATGTGACGCCAATATTTTCTATGCATGAGAATTATTTTGGTATTTTTGTTAAGAAATTCCATTTGAATTCCATCTGAAATGAATTAAATTTTACAAGAATTTTTACAAGACAGGAGAGTAAAGTAATCATCGAAACATGGGTAGAGCTAAAAATGTAAGCAAGTCTGGAGGAAATAGGGAAAGAACTCCAGAGACCATCGGTTGAGACAGAACGAAAAACTAATAAACAGTAATTAAGCTCAGGAGTGGATATCCGCCGCGATGTGAGTTCAAAATACCGCGATTCAAATTGGTCTGAGCAACACGCTACCTAGTGTTACTAGGAGCGTGTTGCAGAACAATCAAACTGCTGTGCGATAGCGGGAGCTGATAAAGAGTCCACATCCGCTGCGTGCGCCAGGACTGATGCTATAAGTAGCACACTGTTCTGTCTAGCGCATTCACTCGGTTTGAGGGAATAGCCACTGAGGCACTGCTTCTTACAATGATGCGTAAACGTTGCTTTCGAATGCTTATTTACAAATCGCTTGTCAATGTGGACGGCACTCTAGGTGTCTCGACATCTTCTGGGAAGGGTAAAAAGAATGAAACTAGAGAATGTGATCAAAAGTGTCCGGACACCTGGCTAAAAATGACTTACAAGTTCATGGCGCCCTCCATAGGTTATGCTGGAATTCAGTATGATGTTGCCCCACCTTTATCCTTGATGACAGCTTCCACTCTCGCAGGCATACGTTCAATCAGGTGCTGGAATGTTTCCTGGAGAATGGCAGCCCATTCTTCGCGAAGTGCTGCACTGAGGAGAGGTATCGATGTCGGTAGGTGAGGCCTGGCACGAAGTCGGCGTTCGAAAACATACGAACGGTGTTCTGTAGGATTCAGGTCAGAGCTCTGTGCAGGCCAGTCCATTACAGGGACGTTATTGTCGTGTAACCACTCCGCCACAGGCCGTGCATTTTGAACAGGTGCTCGATCGTGTCGAGAGATGCAGTCACCATTCCCGAATTTATCTTCAACAGCGGGAAGCTAGAAGGTGCTTAAAACATCAGTGTAGGCCTGTGCTGTGACAGTACCACAGGAAACAACAAGGGATGCAAGCCGCCTCCATGAAAAACACGACCACACCATAACACCACAGCCTCTGAATTTTACTGTTGGCACTACACACGCTGGCAGATGACGTCCACCGGGCATTCGCCATACCCACACCCTGCCATCGGATCGCCACATTGTGTACCGTGATTCGTCACTCCACACAACGTTTTTCCACTGTTCAATCGTGAAATGTTTACGCTCCTTACACCAAGTGAGGCGTCGTTTGGCATTTACCGGCGTGATGTGTGGCTTATGAGCAGCCACTCCCGCGTGTCATAGTACTTGCAGTGCATCCTGATGCAGTTTGGAATTCCGGTGTGGTGGTCTGGATGTACGTCTGCCTACAACACAGTACGATCCTCTTCAACTGTCGGTGGTCTCTGTCAGTCAGCAGACGAGATCGGCCTGTACGCTTTTGTGCTGTACGTGTCCCTTCACGTTTCCACTTCACTATCACATCGGAAACAGTGGACCTACGGATGTTTAGGAGTGTGGAAATCTCGCATACAGACGTATGACACAAGTGACTCCCAATCACCTGACAACGTTCAAAGTCCGTGAGTTCCGCAGAGCGCCCCATTCTGCTCTCTCACGATGTCTAATGACTACTGAGGTCGCTGATATGGAGTACCTGGCAGTAGGTGGCAGGACAGTGCATATGTGAAAAACAATGCAATATGGAAAATGTATGTTTTTGTGGGTGTCCGGATACTTTTGATGTCATAGTGTATCGTCCAATGTTTGGAAAGAAAGAGATCTTATAAACCTGTCAGAATCTTTTTCAATGCGTATATATACCTTCATAAACACACTGTAAACTGCATGATGGACATATCAATTATATTAAATTTTACAAATCTTTACGGTGTTTGGAATCCGTAGGACATTTTATGGACTGTGAATTTAAATATCGTGGCTTGTGGGATTGGAGCAGCACGGAAAACAATGGAGACTATCAACTTTTATTTATTGTAAAGCGAATACACTGTAGTTCCTTACTTCAGCTGTACATAAGATGCTACGCTAGGCCACTATCCGTGCACAACCTTTGCTGAAGTACCTGCTGATCACCCTCGGCCCCACGCAGAACCTGTAAACAACGTAAGCATCAGCATTTACAATGACGAATATGTAGCAACTTTTCCCCTAATACAACAACGGATATTGGTATGGATTTTAAAAGTCAAAACTGTTAAGTTCGGGCACATATGCTGTTACTACCAAAAAAATTCTGTACCAGAGAATTAAGCGACATTGAGGTCGCAGCCATGATCACATCCATTTGAGTCTCCGCCGTGGCATCTAGACTCAACTTGCGATGTAACGGGCGAGTTGTGGCGCCCTGGAAATATTACATGGCCGGAGTTGGGACGGCCGCACAGGATGCTCGTCAAAGCCGCGGCCCGGCAGCAGCCACGTGGTCCCAAACGTTAGCTTAGCTACCGCGTATGCTTCACAGCGGCCGGTCCAGCCGCGTGGCTGGGAATTTCTTGGTGACGCTCTGCGCTGGGAGGGCCAAAGATGGCGCACTTCGTGAAACCTTAATGGCAGACATCTCACAGTTCGTATAGAAATTAATAGTAGCCAGATGAATCATGACACGTCAAAGAGATACATGTACATTACTATTATTTGCACGTCGATTCTGATGGTGTGATCGGATTTTCAATATCTTTATTAGTTTAAAGTTCAGTACTGACCGTAAATTATACACGTAACACCCAGTAACGAATTTCCAAAATATAAATGCTTCTTCCGAATTTGTCGATCGCCGTGTCTTTAGAATGGTGTGAGTGTAAACCTAAATTGGTATGATTTACAGGCACGTAACTTGAATAGTACATGAGTTAATGGAGGTCAAAGTGGCCGATTACTATCGATCGCGTCAGGTCATAAGTACACCACAGTTACACAAATAAACGGTATCAGCATGCTTATAAATATATTTACTCACTTATGTCTTTGTTTATATCCAATATATACTATTCATGAAGAAATTGCTTAAATATTTACTGTGGTTTAGGAAGCACATAGACATTAGGCTACTGGCCTACCTTTTGTTGCTATTACTTTGATATACGTTTATTTAATTTGTTTATGTATCTAATAATGTGTGTTAGAGCGTGTTTATGGTCCAGCCGTAGGAATATTTATTTAATTTCAAGTATTTAAATGTAAAGCCAGTATTTCGCACGTGCTTAAATATGTGTGTGTGTGCGTTGGTTTGCAGACATGGCTCGAGCGCTCGTGGATGGGGAGACTGGATGGGGGCGTCGTCTCCGGAGAGGACACGGGGCAGCTGGTGAAGGGTGCGGCGCGAGGGACGGTCGCACGGGAGACGGCAGTTCGGAACAGGACGGCGACGGGCGCGTAGTTGTGGCAAAGACTGGGAGAGTGTGGAGCGGTCTGCGCTTGGTCACGAGAGATAGAAATATTCCGTAGTGCCCACTTGTGCACTTGTGAGATTTCCGTGCCTTCTACAGTGAAGACGTAGTATGCGCTTAGAAGTGAGTATCTCGCGAGCTATGTCGTTGTTCGTAACTAATTACGTGCAGTAGGAATCTATTGTTTCCCTGTTATTCAACTTATATTTTATTTAATTGCTGGACCAACGACACCAGTAAGTGTTTTGCAGAAATAAACCGCATTCTCAAAAGTACTTCTACTATCGTACTCATCATTTAAAGTCGTTAAAATAGTACCTGCAGTTTTTATTTAATTGCAGTCTTTCATTTATAAATTTATATGTTACTTTCATAATTCGCAATTACCGAGTGATAGAAACCTTCGACCATTCGATTCATGTGTGTATTCTTGTAGTATACTGTAGACTCAGCAGTATGTGGCGAGCAATGCGGCAACTACGTATCCCAGCCCCTGGACAACGAAACCGGCCTAAACTTTTAATATTTCAACTCTGAGTCGGAGGGCGCGTAGTTGAGGGCCACCAACATCATTTCATTTCATACTGTGGGCATGTTTCCCTGAAACAGGACAGAGCCGATTTACTACTTTTTTTAATTTTTTTATTCATCAGTCTTCTTACTGGTTTAGTGCGGCCCGCCACGAATTGCTCTCCTGTGCTAACCTCCTCATCTCAGAGTAGCACTTGCAACCTACATCCTCAATAATTTCCTGGATGTATTTCAATCTCAGTTCTCCTCTACAGTTTTTGTCCTCTAGTACCGTGCAAGTCATTCCCTTATCTCTTAACAGATGCCCTCTCGTCCTGTCCCTTTTTCTTCTCAGTGTTTTCCACATATTCCTTTCCTCTCCAATTCTGTGCAGAACCTTCTCGTTCCTTATCTTATCACTGCACCTAATTTTCGGCACTCGCCTGTAGCACCACGTCCCAAATGCTTCGATTCTGTTCTGTTCCGGTTTTCCCACAGCCCATGTTTCACTACCATACAACGCTGTGCTCCTAACGTACATTCTCAGAAATTTCTTCCTCGAATTAAGGCCTATGTTTGGTTCTAGTAGACTTCTCTTGGTCAGGAATGCCCTTTCTGCCAGTGTTAATCTGCTTTTGATGTCCTCCTTGCTCCGTACGTCATTGGTTAGTTTGCTGCCTAGGTAGCAGAATTCCTTAATTTCATTTACTTTGTGACCATCAATCCTGGTGTTAAGTTTCTCGCTGTTCTCATTTCTGCTACTTCTCGCTACATTTGTCTTTCTTCGACTTACTTTCAGTCCATATTCTGTACTCATTAGACTGCTCATTCCATTCAACAGATCCTGTAACTTTTCTTCACTTTCACTCAGGATAGCAACGTAATCAGCGAATCGCATCATTGATACCCTTTCACTGTAATCCTAATCCTGAACCTTTCTTTTATTTCCATCATGTCTTCTTTGATATACAGTTGGGATGAAAGACTACATCCATGTCTTACACCCTTTTTAATCCAAGCACTTCGTTCTTGGTCGTCGGCTTTTATTATTCCCTCTTGGCACTTGGCACTGTTGTATATTACCTTTCTCTCCTGCCGGTTCTAGGTGCTTCAGTCCGGAACCGCGCTGCTGCTACGGTCGCAGGTTAGAATCCTGCCTCGGGCATAGATGTGTGTGATGTCCTTAGGTTAGTTAGGTTTAAATGGTTCAAATGGTTCAAATGGCTCTGAGCACTATGGGACTCAACTGCTGAGGTCATTAGTCCCCTAGAACTTAGAACTAGTTAAACCTAACTAACCTAAGGACAACACAAACATCCATGCCCGAGGCAGGATTCGAACCTGCGACCGTAGCGGTCTTGCGGTTCCAGACTGCAGCGCCTTTAACCGCACGGCCACTTCGGCCGGCTGGTTTAAGTGGTTCTAAGTCTAGGGGACTGATGACATCCGATGTTAAGTCCCATAATGCTTAGAGCAGTTTGAACCTTCTCTCATTTTCCTCAGAATTTCGAACATCTTACATCCGTATCGACAAATCCTGCGAAAATATCTTGATTTTTCTTTAGTCTTGCTTCCATTATCAACCGCAACGTCAAAATTGCCTCTCTGGTGCCTTTACCTTTCCTAAAGCCAAACTGATTGTCATCTAACATATTCTCAATTTTCTTTTCCATTCTCCTGCATGTTGGCAGCAACATAGGATGCATGAGCTGTCAAAATGATTGTGCTACAATTCTCATATTTGCTAGCTCTTGTATTTTGCGGAATTGTGTGAGTGATATTTTTCCAAACTGGGAAGAGGCAGTTGAGCTTGAGAATGTGATTAAATAACCGACGAAATGTCAACAGTGTAGGAGTTTGAGTGTAGAATGTCAGAAGTCTGAATGTGGTAGGGATGTTGGAAAGTCTAAAACTACAAATGCAAAGGCTCAGTCTAGACGTAGTGGAGGTCAGTGTAGTGAGATGGAGAGAAGATGTCTCCTGGTCAGACGAATGAAGGCTAATATTAACACTAGCATAAAATTGTGTAGGCAGAAAGTAAGCTACTGTGCGCAGTTGAATGCTGGGATCTGTCGGAATTACGTTTTCGTGGAGATACATTGAGTCTCGAGGATAGAAGCCGAGACAATGAATTAAAATTTATGCCACGGCTGGGACTTGAACCGCGGTTTCCCACATGAGGTACGGGCAGTATTTCTCCGTTATATACAAAGCTGGGGTGCTACTTCAATATCGGAGAGCCTCAGCAATACCGACGACTTAAGGAAGGGAAAATTAAAATGGACTGAAGTTTGTGTTAGGGAGGGCATTGAACTATGGTTAACTGTGCACCTGGAGTAGACACCATCGACGTGAGTAACACATCTGCATAGTAAGCTGGAGATCTGGATTCAAGTCCCGGCTTTAGCAAAAATTTTAATTCATTACTTCAGCTTCTGTCTTTATCAGTGGTAGGAGTTTCACAACAGGCTCGATGCTAATAGAACATCAGCAACATTTATTAGAGTATACATGCTAACATCACATGCAGAAGATGAAGATATAGAAAGAGTAAATGAAAATATTGAATAGGTAATGCAGTGTGTAAACGCGCTCAAAATATAATAATTAAGGGCGACTGAGAAGCAAGAGGAACCGTAGAAATATAAGAGAGATTGAGGGGAAAATGTTGGTTCAGTAGTAGGAATGAGAGACTAGAAAGACTAATTGAATTCTGCAATAGTTTTCAGATAGTAATACCTGGAACACTGCTCAAAAATAACGAGCGGATATTCTTGGAAAATACCCAGACGCACAGTCGAGACAGCATTTCGAAATCAGATACTGGATTGCAAGATGTACCCAGGAGCAGATGTAGACTTAGAACACAAATACGTAAGGATGAAGAGTAGTCTGACTTTACGAGAATCGTCCAGAAGATCCAACGAGGAAAAAAGTGGAATACTGAACCAATGACTAATGATTAGATACGACTGAAGGACTCTAAGGTTGCAAATATTTCGATAATGAATACCAGGATAAGCCGTTCAGTTGAAGAGGAACTGGCCTCTCTAGAAGGGGCAATCACAGAAGTGATGGCCTCTTCTAGAGACTGATAAAGGTACAAGGAAGGTAATACTAGGAAATCTCGAGTGACAGAAGAAATACTACAGCAGATCGATGAATGAAAGAAAGAATATAAACACTCAGGAAATGACAGGAATACAGCAGTGAAAGTCACTTGGTAATGAAATAAGCAGGAAATGCATGGATACCAAGACGAAGTGGATGCATGAGAAATGGAAAGAAGTCGCAAAAGAACTTGTCGTCGAAAAGACTGATTCATCATTTTCAAAGACAAATACAAACGCAGATGGAATAAAAAGGAAAGGCGTCAACACAAACACGGCAGGAAGAATTCCACGGTCAAATGCCGAGGAGTTAGCGGGCAGGTGGAAATACTACGTAAAGGCTCCTGTGCAGAAGTGGACATGTCTCATGATGTGATAGAAAAAATGGAAGTCGATATGGAACACGTGAACCCATCTTCTCTAGAACCTGTGGTCTAGGGGTAGCGACTTTGACTAGTAGTCAAAACGTCTTCCATTACTTTTTCAAAACCAGCCACTATATAAATTTCGCTTAGAAATCATCAGCAAAGTTGGCCGAAGACTTCTGGCATAACAAGTCACCCTCACCCAACCAATGGCCTTGTCAAAACTGACGGAGTAGCGCACAGAGGTTCAGGGCACTCGCTTGCCCATTGGGTGGGAAAATGCCCCCCAAAAGGCGGACCATTGGCGATGATCAACAGCATGAGGATTCAGAAAGAAATGGAAACCACTGGGCAAAAGACGCCTGATGTATATCTGCAGGACATGTGACTTTTAACTGCAAAAGTCTCATCATGACCTCTACATTGGCGCCAAGATTCTGAACTAGTCCGCCGATCGGACTTCTAGGAGGGGACTGCCAAGAGGTAGGTCACCACAAGGAAAAAAAAAAGATAAAATCAACGAACGAGTAACATTGTTCGAGTCGAGGAGAGTAATGTAAGAACTCTGAATGGGTCACAGGGGTGAAACGGAAAGAAGGTAAGGATTTCTGGTCAGGTGAATACATGATAATAGAACAACAGCAGAATACTGTGTAAAGGGAGAAGGATTATGCGTAAATAAGAAAGTAGGGCAGGAAGTGAGCTACTGTGAACTGTTCGGTGATAGGGTTGTTCTCATCCGTTTTGACAGCAAATCAATATCGACAGCGATAGTTTATGTATAAATACCTACGTCGCAATCGAAAAATGAGTATACAGAGGCTGTATAATTATAAGGATATTGAAGGAGTAATTCAGTGTGTAAAGGGAGATGAAAATATAAGAAACATAGGGGATTGGAATATGTTTGTAGGGGAAGGAGTACAAGAAAGGTTTACTAGCGAATATAGGATAGACAGTAACAATGAGAGATGGGAAAGACTAATTGAGATCTGCAATAAATTTCAGACGGTGACAGCGAATACTCTTTTCAACGTTCACAAAAGGAGGAGGTGCACTTGGAAAAGATCCAGATACATGAAAAGATTCCAGCTGTATTACATCATGGTCGGACAGAGATTCCAAAATCAAACTGAATTGTGAGTCATACCCAGGAGCAGATATGGACTTATATCATAATTTAGTAACAGTGAAGAGTCGACAGAGGTTTAGGAGATTCGTACAGAAGAGTCTGAGCGGAAGGAAGTGGGATATGATACACTCAGGAGTGATGACACTCGTCTGAAGTTCGCTATGGAGGCGGGTACTGTGATAAGGAACATTACAGCACGCAGTTCAGTTGAAGAGGAGTGGACATCTTTAAAAACGGCAATCTCACATGTTGCACAGTCAGACATAGGTACAAGGAAGGTAACTACGATGAAACCTTGGGTAACAGAAGAAATAATTCGATTGACAAACGAAAGGAGGAAGTACAAAGCTGTTCATGGAAAGACAGGAATCCATACATACTTTAAAAATGGACGTACATATATATGTATGTTCCACATACCCACCAAAATAGTGGACCGATGCCAACCAAACTTTGCACACATACAAGATATTGCCTTGAGATAATCTCTGTAGGGCTAAGAAACACCTACCTGTCAAAGAGATACGTGTGAAAAAGAAGTGTAGCTCGTTAGGCGCGAATATCCATTCTTTATTCACCAGTATTTCAGAATGGGAACAGTTAACGACTTCGAAGAAACATGACACATAATTTCAAACCTTTCTCAAACCTTTCTCAAACATTTTCTCGCTGTAATGATGAAAGTAAAAAGTTGGTAGCTTACTACATTTTCCCTATTCACGCTGAAAAAGTGCCACCTGAATCATGACGTTTCAACCTTAGTAACTGTTTACTACTACCGCTATTCGCAACACACGTCCCAAATAATAAACACGCATGCTGTTGAAAGTACCTACAAAAATGTATAATTTAGGACACGCCGTTGACGAGATATGACGTCAAATACAAAGATGAGAGACAAACTGTCGCATCATGCACGACATTTTAAGTTATTATTTTTATCCTATTAACTCTACTCGCAACACATTTCGCAGACAGTATGTACATATGTCACCGAATATAACTACAGAAATACACCGCCGAAAGAAAAAAAGAAATCGCTCCCCCAAGAAACACTTGTGCGACGTAAGCGAAAGTTGGTTCAAATGGCTCTGAGCACTATGGGACCTAACATCTCAGGTGATGAGTCCACTAGACTTAGAACTACTTAAAGCTAACTAACCTAAGGACATCACACACATACATGCCCGAGGCAGGATTCGAACCTGCGAGCGTAGCGGTCGCGTGGTTCCAGACTGAAGCGCCTAGAACCGCTCGTCCACACTGGCCGGCTAAACGAAAGTTTAAGCCGTGCTTAGACATCTGAACAATAACGTCTATTCGGATTTCGGACCGAACGAGATGGCATATTAGTTAGCACACTGGACTCGCATTCGGGAGGACGACGGTTCAAACCCGCGTCCAGCCATCCTGATTCAGGTTTCCCATGATTTCCCTAAATGCTATGGAAGGATGTTGAAAATTAGGAGGACTGATAAGATACGGAATGGGGAGCGGAGAAGATTATATGGAAAACATTTACAAAAAGAAGAGATGTGATGATGGCTCATGTGTTAAGAATCAAGGAATATCTTCTATGATGCTTGAAGGAATTACAGAGTATGAAAATCGTAGGGAAAGACAGAGATTGGAATATACGGAAAGAACAATTGAGGACGGAGGGCGCATCTGCTGCTCTGGGGCGAAAAGTTGGCACAGGAGGGGGAACCGTTGCGGCCACTGGAAAACCTGTAGGGACATTGATCAACGAAAAAAAAATGGCGATTTATAAGATAGTTGGCCTTTTTAACTGGCATTCTTGCTTACTTCTGCCAATAGAAAGTGTGTCTGATATTCAAATGACAGGAAAGAGAGCGTTGACTACTGAATATATTTGAATTTCCATTGACATTCGCAATCAAAGTTCATCATAAAACCTGTACTGAAGCTGTGTTTCGTTGTCTTCTGCTACCAGACAGTGCTACAGTTTGTCCCATGTTTATACAGAAAAGACGTACAGGAACGTCTTCATGTTCTTACATGTTTCTTCCCCCCACATTAGTTTAGGTATGTAGTTAGTATTTATCGAATACTTTTATGGAAGTAAACTATATCCCTCAAGGAGATGTTTCAACTGTGACGTGGTTTCTGATGGCTATAACTAACAATACCTCAATGAACTGTTCGGGCGCTTTAGTTGCGGAGAGTTTTCCAGTTTTCAATACATCTTTCACAATTGCAGCAAGTACGCACCAACTGCAGATGACTAGAGAGGTGGGCACACAGACCTGGCTGGATTCAAGTAATTGTCAGAAAATAAACTGCATGTGTTGCTTGTTAACAGTTCCCGTCATCCTTTCCGTCTTCCAGAACTGAAACTGAGGGACATCATTTTAAATTTGAAGGCGTCGGTGAGGTACATGGGCATCCATTTCCATCAGGCGTTCACATGCCTGCGACATCTGAGGAGCTTTTGCCCTCGATCCATCAGAGCCCTTGGAATTTTAAAGCGTGCAGCACACAGAGTTTGGGAAGAAGATCGAGCAGGCCTGATCCAGTTTTAAAGAGCGTTTGTCTGGTCCCAGCTTCATGATGGATCTCCGATGATCAGACCTTCTAGGCCGTCATATTTGGAGGTCCACTGGGTGGGCATTAGACTGGCAACTGGTGCATTTAGAGCCTCTTCACCGAAGCTCGCCAGCCACCCCTTCTAATCTGACGGCAGCTGCTCGCCGTAACACATCCCCATGGATGAGGTCGCTAATGCAATCCTGTGCAGTGGCGCTTGACCTGGTGGTAAGGCAGTTTGGATTCTGGTGGCGGAAAAAGTTTTTACTGCCGGTATTTGGGTGACGAGGGGAGGAGAGGTGGTGGCGTAAAGCTCCTGGTCACCAGGCTCTACGCCAGTGTTCGCGTTTGAATACCAAAGCTGTCTGCAGTGTCTCACGAAGTGGGGGCATGCAACACTGTTGATGGTGGTTTGTCTGCTGGATGGGGATGTTCAGCCTGGTGGCCCCCTTTGTGTCAATCATGAGGAGAAGGCCATGTGCCAGCACTGGCTTTCACCCTCTCCTTTCCCCTGTCATCATCATACAACACAAAGATCACACTACACACACACACACACACACACACACACACACACACACACACACACACAATACCTACATGGAATATTACAAATATTGTAATGGATCACGTTGTAAATAAAAAGAAAACAAAGAAGCTACTCACGGTGCAACAAGCTTACAAAATGTCTTGTAAAATCTAATTGCCAGCATACCATACTAAATCTCTCCCACTCACAGAGTGGCTTTTCAATAATCGTCTGTGAGCAGTGGGACCATTTGGGAACCGAACAAAGAGCTGTATTTTAAAAGTGGTTGTGGCGAATACTAAGCCTTACAACACAGGTGGAGTAATTCCCCACTATATTATGTTTAGAAGGCATTACTTATTTTAAATTTGATTTTAAAGATCGTAATTTTTTTGGTATATTTGCTAACGTCTTACATGAACACATGAATTTTAAGATTGTTTACTGGGTGCTCAGTGGTTTTCTCTGATTGTGTCCTCAGAGTCTGCCTACCAGATGCTTTCACAATCCATCATGCTGAGCTATAGGATATTTGGAAGGCTCTGTGTCGTATGAGATGATACAAAGGAAACATGTTTCTAAACTGATCCAATACCCTTAGTGCTCTACAGGCATGTAGGTGAAAATGTTTCGTAAAATATACGAACTGCATTTCTCTTGCAGCCACATTGTGGATAGGTGGTGGTGTTCTGCCAGGTACCTGGGCTGGAAACCAGCAGGTAGATATAGAGGTGAAGGAGGCCTGTAGGGAGTGGCAGTTGGGGAAAGCATCATTCCCTTGGAACCCGTGAACTCACCGTTGAGCCAGAAGGTCAGGCGTGAATGGGAAGGTGAGTGGCTTGTCACTTGTCACCGTACTGGACGTTGCTCTTTGTGGGTGGCGTTTTCTCCGTAGAAAGTTCCAGCCATTTCTGAAATTCGTTGAACTGTCCAGATTACACTCTAAGCTGTTAGGTTGAAGGAGTTTCAGAGTGGTGTCTCATCCCTTACCAGTCCAACCTTCAGTCAGCTGCAATTCCTGCTGCTCCATTTAAAATCTTTCATTGTACCTTTCCTCTTTTAGTTGACTGCTTTACAAATCATGATTTCGTACATCATAGTGTCTCTTTCTCTCTCTCTCTCGCTATGTGTGTGTGTGTGTGAATTCCTATGGGACCAAACTGGTGAGGTCCCTAGACTTACACACTACTTAAACTATGTTAATAACAACACACATACCCACGGCTGAGGGAGGACTCGAAACTCTAGTGGGAAGGGCTGCATAATTCGGGACATGGCACCTCTAAGTGGGCGGCCCACACAGAGTGGAAATAATGTAAAACATATTGTGACTGTGTATTGGAAACTTGGAGTTTCAATAGAGACTAGCAACTGTCACAGAAAACCCTTACGTAAAATGTTGCCTGCGAATTCCCAACTGCGTCTTATGTAGAAAGTAATATCAATAGCTGGGTTGGATTGTTTGGTGGAAGAGACCAGACAGCGAGGTCATCGGTCTCATCGGATTAGGGAAGGAAATCGGCTGTAGCCTTTCAAAGAAACCATCCAGGGATTTGCCTGGAGTGATTTAGGGAAATCACGGCAAACCTAAATCAGGATGGCCGGGCCCGGGATTGAACCGTCGTCCTCCCGAATGCGAGTCCAGTGTGCTAACCACTGCGGCACTTTGCTGGGATCAATAGCTGGCAATGCTGGGACGCAGTGGGGTGGGGGATTACTCTATCAAGGAATCCAACAACTCTTCCACAGAAGGGAGAAATGTCTCTTTTCATCTCCTTTCAAAGAGCATCAAACTAACATTCAGCCCAACAGTCACATCTGTGACTATTTTCTAATAAAACACTAGAACAAGCATTAAAGATTTAATTTAGTAATTGCCAACTTCTTGCTTCTTTTCAGAGTCTGTGGTAATTCTGTCCATTTTGTAACGAGAATTCTTTAAGAATAGCAATTGTCATGATGTTAACAGTTCTTTTGTATTATTTATTACAGCATAATTCTTGTACAATCATCATGTCCAGCGTACTGGGTGAGTACTGTTCTGGAATGAGACCTCAGGTAGAAGGACAAAACGATGGACCAAGACATTCTGAAGTAATGATTCAGTAGACATACATAAAAATTTTTGAAGTCAGTTGAGCCGGCCGCGGTGACTGAGCGGTTCTAGGCGCTTCAGTCCGGAACCGAGCGACTGCTACGGCCGCAGATTCGAATCCTGCCTCGGGCATGGATGTGTGTGATAGGTTAGTTAGGTTTAAGTAGTTCTAAGTCCTAGGGGACTCATGACCTCAGATGTTAAGTCCCATAGTGCTCAGAGCTATTTGAACCATTTGATGCCAGTTGATTACATGGCATGCTCATTGAAACTGTATTTTGATATAACATCTCACATAATAAATAATGCTGTAAAAACACTGTTGCACAACTGAGAACATATCCGCAACAACAACAAAAAGTTTGGTTATGTGGACAATACATACCTCCTAAAGGTGGCTTGAATCCCAGAGCTGCAGAAAGAAAAGTAGTGTAAATATATAAAGTCAACAGAGTCTGTTTTTAATAAATATAAATGTACAAAAGTAAATGAGATAAGTGCAGGAGAATAGTATAGCTCTAAGTTTCTTCAGCAATGGCAGTCGCTTGTATACAATAGACACATATCTAAATCATGAAGCAAAAAAGAAAACTTTCTACTGATGGTTTAAAAACTTAATTTCAGACAAATTTCATATAACGATGTTGTTATTGCGTAATTTTTATCAGTCCTAGGAATCTGCATAGCAACAAATAAAATGAAAACAAAATTATATCAATAAAACACACTCATCACAGTGCCTATGTGAACAATCAAAACAGGTTTCTATAGCACTCTGGCGTGTTCCTTTCCCTGTTTTGCCAGTCGGAACTAGTTATTCACTTTCAATGCCTTTGAAGTTTATAGGAGATTACAGTGAAATCTGTCTTAGTTTTATTTCTTTTGAGTTCAGCTGTCACAAGGCATCTCTTGAATTTCATTCATATAAGATTTTCAGACTCATCCAAAGTAACCCTAAATATTGGAAGATATCATTTAAAAAGTCTGCGAGATTTATAAAAATATGTGAGACAAGATGATACCTTAGTTTTAAACGGTCCAACTTAATTTCCTTTTACCCCTCTCTTAAATTAAGTTTCATTTATATAAGTAATAGGCTAAAATTGTAAATTCTGTTCTATTTTCATTTGTTCTGACTGCAGCAACATACACAGAAGCAAGTTTATGTTTCATTTATAATAATATTTAGCTGTAAGTCACGAATCACTTTATCTGTGTTTGGGAGGTATAGTTGTCATCTGTCAGTGGCTTAGGAAGCCAAAAGGTTGTTCCTTATTTAACAAATAACATTTTGAAGAACATTAGGAAAATTTTCCCTAGTTACAATTAAAAAAATGAAATTATTCCAAAGCTAATTACTAAAGATATTAACGATTTAATGATGTAAAGATAAATAAGGTACACTTTACACTAACTGCGAATAAAGTAAAGTCTTGCATTCAGAATAAGATAGATTCTTGAGTAGAGATGCAATGAGCATTCTGGGACAAAACCTGTCACAGTGTTTGCTGCCTTTATTTGTATATGACATTGCATTCCAAGATAGTGGAATCGAAGATGGCAAGGCAGGAAATTAAAAAAAATCCAAGACAGGGCAACTACTGAAATATCCAAGATGATGGAACTACCTCACTTCTCCAAATTTTAAAATCATGGGAAATTTAAGAAGCCTACTTATGACAGAGAGAAATTCAAAAAGCCCAGGCTTGCATGTGCTGCCCTATTTTGGATGCGCTCAGTATACCCAAATGGTATGTATATTGCCAATACATTTAGGGGCAGTGTTATGGAACAGTGTCTCCCATAACTGCCCTGTAATCTAATTAATAACCCATTCATCAAATTAGACTACAAATTTCGAGCGATAAATTTAAGTACACAAGGAACTGAAACAAATGCCAGCGATTGTGATTCTAATAAGTTCTTCATTATTGCAAGTCTATGCTGTGACTGATATGTGTAACGTTTCTATGTAAGCTGGGTCTGCTGGATGGCTGTGGGAAGTCGAGAACCGCATTGCAAAAATAGCAAGTGGTTCACAAAACTTTTTTTCGCTGAAAGGGACAGAATGCAGCCAGGTACACACTGGGAAGCAGCTGCAGCGTGGGACAGATGTGGGACGCCTTGCGTGGTCACTGCATGGCCAGCCGGGAGAAATCTGCGTTCTGTAAATTCCATTGTGAGAAGGAGCAAAAAGAATAACATTTAAAAATAAAGAGGTTTGTGAAGGGTTGGGGAAAAAAATGAAGCAGACAGAAGTACCCACTGGATCCAAAGGAGTCCAGCAATAACTTATGTTGAAATTTAGGGGCAGATATTCGTAGGCACCTGCTACAGGTGTCGAATACTAAAACCTACGACACTTAGAATCCTTTCTACTGTCAGTTGCCATCAGATAATAGAGTGCTGTTGTCATACTGAATACTAGCTCTCGGAAGCTAAGTAAGGTTTCGCTACTCTTGTGGAAGATGCAGTTTTACAATAGGACCTGGTTAGCGATATTATACGGCTCATCGTCTGACGCTTATTGTTTCACGAAACCGTGAACAGTAAACGTTTTTGTTTAATGATCCAGGATTGTATCGCCCATCTGAGGGAAGACGAAACCAACTACTCAGTGTTTGAACAAGATGACGCTACTGCTAACACAGCTTACAACACACTATGCGTCTAATGGAAGAGTTTTTTGGCGAAATTTTCATCTCAAAGAACCTATGGCAGCCTCGCTCCTCGGAGTTTACGCCAACAGACTTTTTTCTTCGGGGAATAGCATGTAGTGTACCGCAATCACCCATGCTTGATTCGAGATTTAAACATTGAAATAACTTCATACATGACAAGCATATCATAATCAGATGGACGGAAAGGGATTCCCAATAAAAATAGGCGGGTTGACTCGTGGATGTCATTCCCAACATAGTGTACATAGTAACCGCACAGTTACTTTCTGAGCACCCATACAAGCAGTGGCACTCAAGACACATATTATATACTCGTTACAGAGGAAATGTTGAGGCAGAAGAAATCCTGACCTCTGCCGCATTCGAGCAACGAAAAAATTCATAGGTGACAAAAAAAAATTTCTATCAATGCTGGGGTTCTAAACCGGGTCTTCCGTTTAGCAGGAAGATGCATAAACTAAGTACGCTACCTTGACATAGCAGTTAGACTCAACTGCGCAGACTACACAAGTGTGCTACCCGTGCTACATCCATATTCCTGTTCGCCGCACAGCCAGCCGCGGTGGCCGAGCAGTTATAGGCGCTTCAGTCCGGAACCGCGCTGCTGCTACGGACGCAGCTTCGAATCCTGCTTCGGGCAGGGATGTGTGTGATGTCCTTAGGTTAGTTAGGTTTAAGTAGTTGTAAGTCTAGGGGACTGACGACCTCAGATGTTAAGTCCCATGGTGCTCAGAGCCATCTGAACCATCATTCGCCGCACACTACCAAAGTTGCGTCCCCTGGCCCTCTTCCCTCTTTTCGCTCATCGCATCGCACAAAGTCCCTTGCAAGGGCGGGTGAGGAGTGCTCTGCACTGAATGATGATGTTAGCCCTGACGACGCATATACACTGCTGAGCCAAAAGGTTATGACCTGCTGCTTGATAGCCTGTTTGTCCGTCTTTTGAACGAAATACATCACTGATTTCGAGTAACAGGGTTCCGACGTTTTGCAAATCTGGAAATTTGTGGTAAGTTCCTATGGGACCAAACTGCTGAGGTCATCGGTCCGTAGGCTTACACGCTACTTAATCTATCTAAAACTAATTTATGCTAAGGACAACACGCACACACCCATGCCCAAGGGGGGACTCGAACCTCCGAGGCCGGCAGCCATGCGAACCGTGGCAAGGCGCCTGAGACCGCACGGCTACCCCGCGTGGCCCCGACGGTTCGTTGGCACAGCTCATGTAATTCGCATAAATAATGGGCCGCTGATTTGCTTACGCAGTGATGGCACCAGATAGCGACTCTGTTGGCTACCGTAGGATTTACATCAGACGCATTTGGTCGCCGAGACATCACCGTGAGTTCACTACATTGCTCCTCAAACCACTGTAGCACGGTTCTCGCTCCGATACACGGACCATTATACTCCTGAAAGATGACATCGCCGTCGGAGAACACGCCGAGCATGAAGGAATGGCCGGCCAGAGTGGCCGAGCAGTTCTAGGCGCTACAGTCTGGAACCGCGCGACCGCTACGGTCGCAGGTTCGAATCCTGCCTCGGGCAGGGATGTGTGTGATGTCCTTAGGTTAGCTAGGTTTAAGTGGTTCTAAGTTCTAGGGGACTGATGACCTCAGAATTCCCATAGTGCTCAGAGCCATTTGAACCATGAAGGGATGCAGACAGTATACAACTGTCAATGTGTCTCCGATTACTACCACAGGTGCCACGCAAGTGCAGGAGAATGTCTCCCACACCATAACACTGCTCCCACCAGCCAGTGTCAGTGGGTCGCTGCACGTTTGAAGCCGCCGTTCACCTCGATGACGACCATCGACCTACTGTAGCAAAAATGTGGTTCACCCGAAGAGCCGACACTTTTCGATTGATCGACGGTCGTACCCCGATGGTCCTGTGCCCACTGCAACCGTAAGTAACGGTGTCGTTGCCTCAACATGTGAACACTTGGGGGTGGTGAGCTGCGGAGCTCCGTGCTGAGGAATGCACGATGAGAGGTGTGCTCCGGAACACTCGTGCGTGCACCAGCACTGTGCTCTTTCGGCAGAGGTGCCACAGATCACCATCCGTGCTACTCCACATAGCAGAGAAGCCTCCGAGCCCAACGTCCTGTGAAGAATAGTGGACGTCTAACCATTCAGCGCCTAATAGTAGTTTCACAGTCGAACCCCTTCCCGCAGATGCTCACGACAGTAGCACGTGAACATTCGACCGTCTCCGCCGTTTTAGAGATACTGGTTCACAGGTTCTGCGTAATAATAATCTGCCATTTGTCGAAGTCGCTTATCTCGGTGGATTTCGCCATGTGCAGCCCGTATCTCCGCCGTCCGTGGCTGCTCCACTTACGCACTTTCATCACTGCGTCACAGGCCCGCAGCGCCACCAGGCGGCGTCCAGCGACGCGGTGGGCAGTCATCGTAATGTTTCGGCTTATCGCTGTATATCTGTATAACTGGTGCCTGTTTTTTCGGACATGTCGGGAAGAAAAGACACCACTCATACAAGTTGTAGATGTTTTTGAAGGCCTTTATGGTCAAAAACATCAGATGGTAGAGAGTGCCAAAATTAGCACTGTGCGATCTAGAACTAACGCTCAGCAATGAATACTTAGTTTTGTCTTATCTACTTTAGCAGTCCAGGCTAATATTGACAGTGCAAAATGACAGCTACTCCTCTCAGTGCACGCCTTATGAGGCACGAAAGTTGCTCCCCCGACTCTGCTTCAGTTTTGTACACTGAATACTCCGTGTAGCCACACGGGAAAAAAATACAATTAAGGGCAATATGGTTTATTCGTTTGGATGTTCACGTTACCAATTCTTGACGCAGAGACATAAGCAGTTTGCACGACGTGTGCCCACCTCTCTGCCCACTGAAGCCCTCGAGCCGCCTGCAGCACTCACTCACTCTGCACGGAGACGCTCACAACGCGACACTACAGAGCGCCCTGCCCTCTCCCACTCCTTTCGTACTCACAGGGCTCCAAGTTCAGTGTCTGGACGTAAATTTGCCGAGGTGCCACCACGCAGTTCTCAAACAAACAACACAAATTGGCTTTGATGGTGAGAAGACTTCCGAGTGTTGTTACCCAAACAGCATTTGACTAACTCAGCTTGTAGCTTAGTCGGATTTTCAATCATGAACACGAGAGTGGAATCTAGCTAGTAGCACACTTTTTTAAATGTAATATTTATCAACAAATGCGAACGTTAAGTAAGAAATAAAAGTAGCATCCTTTTATTGACGGTTACTAGATGTCTAAAAATGAATTTAAACTCCTTAGGAATATGCCAAAACGTATTTTATTCAATGAAAAAATTACGTATTTCAATAACACTAGTGAGTCTGTGAAAATGTTACTTTCTCATTATCTATCTGATGTATCGGCTTCGTATGCCATATTTCAATTTACTGTCAGTAGCAACGAATAACCAAAACGTTATTCTTATTAAACACTATAGTTCCATATCTGTCAATTAAGATTACACTTTGTTAATAAATATAGAAGTTTTTAAAAAAATTAAAAGATACAGGGTGACGCAGAAAAACGGGAACATTTCCACAATCCAATAAAACTAGAAGTGGTGAAGGAAATAAATTGCATTCATTGTAACTAAAACCTTTCAACTTTGACATTTAGGAAACATTGATGGCATTTATCATTTTTCAAAAATTACGTCCTTTAGATGGCGTCCTCCTGTTCGAATACATTCGTGAAATCTGCTGTTGAGATTCCTCATTGACCGCTGCAACATCTCAGCTGGCATACTGTGGATTGCATCCCAAATTCTCTGTTTTAACTCGTCCAGGGTTCTTGGTCGAGTCGCGTAGACTTTGCTCCTGAGGTTGCTCCACGAGAAAAATCACAAACGGATAGATCTGGCGATCTAGGAGGCCCGGGTATGTTAACGAATCGTGAGATCACACGGGAGCCAAACAATTCTCGCACGTATGCCACTGATTGCCGTGTAGTGTGTGATGTCGCTCCGTCCTGTTGGAACCAGACTTCTTGAACGTTTGCAAAGTTGTTCAATGCAGGTGTAACGAAAGTTCGTAACATCTCCGCGAACCGATCGGCGTTGGCAGTTATTGTGTTTCGTTGTTCATTTGCGAGACAATACGGTCCGATAATCCCACGTGATGAAACACCACGCCATATTGTCACTTTGGTAGCGTGTCAAGGGCGCTCATGAACGTCACTAGGATTTGTGTTCTCCCAGTAGCGGTAGTTCCGTTTGTTCACATTACTTGTGCCTCATCTGACGTCCACAACTTTTTTCACAAATTCATTGTCATTGTTTATTTTTGTTATCATTTGTTGACAGAATCCTAAGCGTAATCGGAAATCGTGGTCCTTAAATTGTTGCTCCATCTGTAGTTTGCACGGATGAAATTTTAAATGAAGATGAAGGATTCTGTGAACACTCTCCCGGGACACTCCAATCGCTGCTTCTTGCTTACGAATTGACGCTGTGGGCTCCGTAAGACAGACTCGCGTTCAACATCAGTGTTCGCTGGAGAACGCACACTTCTTGGTCGTCCTGTTGGTTTCTTTTTGAGGGCAGATCCAGTGTCTTCAAAGTTATTAATCCAACATTTTATCGCGTCTTTCGAGGGAACGACATCATGACATCCTAAATTACAAAAACTTCGAAACTTCCTCTGCGCCGCCACCAAACTACCATTGTTTTTATAAAACATTTTTATGGCTAACGCACGCTGTTGTCCGATCCACTGACGCACGATTAGTGAAATGGCGAAATGTTTACTGGCTGTCTGTCACGAACCCGCAGTGCTGCCACGTGCGCATGGCTGCCACTACTCATTTCAAACTTTCCCGCTATTCTGTGTCACCCTGTATTTATCTTACTAGCGAGATTCGAACCATCGAACGTACTAACGTGCTGAGAAACCGACGAATTCGTCGAAATAATGAAAATAGTTTTTAACTGCACTTGGGAGATCTGCTAATTGTGAAAGGTCATATTTCAGGATTCTTTGTCGTACTGTCTTAGAAAATTTATGTGCGTGCACTGAACTCCATCTGCTACAAGTGTGCACAAAATCGGAATCTGTGAGGACCCCTCGTCATTGTAGAATCCTCCTTTTACCACCAGCATAACTGTGACCTGAAGCCACTTTGGCGCGAAAAACTCTTAATAATTACCTGACAGGTCTTTCACTGGAAACTGTCCTCAGAAACATTGATAAATTATTTCTTTGGTATTGTGTGACGTCATCACAAGTACAATCAGTGCCTTCCCCGTACTATCTGCACTGCCAAAGGAGTCTGTTACCTCAGCAACAAACCACCTCTGTCGCTCGCTAATGGGCGATCGTTGTCGAAATCCACACGCTGTGTGGAAAGGCCACATCACAGAAGAATTTCAGTGTTCCTACCCTGGAAGCAAAAGAATCCCTTACGCGACTTGCCGTAAGATCAAACAAATCGTACTATCTTGCGTACATGGGCATGTTACAGCATGTCATGAAATGATTCCGTAGTATCCATCATTTTATTTCCTACTGAAAAAAGTTTTTGGGCGGTATTACGTTAGTGTAGCATCTGTACGAGGCTAATCCGCAAACTAAGGTTACAAAAATTTTTTAAGGTGCAAAAAATTTAATTTGTCATAACAAAATTTAGATGCATTGTAGTACAGGTGTTGCATTATTTTTTCACGCGATCACCATTTATCTCTATACATTTTGTCATTCGTAGGACGAGTTTTTTGATTCCTTTGTCATAGACGTCTCCCAACGCCTTTTTCAGTCAGTTCTTCACTTAGATTTTCACATCGGCGTTGTCGGAAAAGTGTTTTCCAATAAGGTGTTTCTTCAATTTAGTGGCCGGCCGCTGTGGCCGAGCGGTTCTAGGCACTTCAGTCCGGAACCGCGCGGCTGCTACGGTCGCAGGTTCGAATCCTGCATCGGGCATGGATGTGTGTGATGTCCTTAGGTTAGTTATGTTTAAGTAGTTCTAAGTTCTAGGGGACTGATGACCTCAGATGTTAAGTCCCATAGTGCTCAGAGCCATTTTTGAGCGGTGTGCGGACGCGCGTTCTCATGGAGGAGACAATCTCTCGTTGTCAGCACGTCTGTTTTGTATGGCTCTGCGAAGTTTCTTCAAGGTCCCACAACATCTTCCAGCATTTATTGCCCCACCTATTAGCAAAAAATTAATCCGCGGAACTCTTTTCCTGTCCCAAAACACTGACAGGACGATTTTCCTTGCTATATCCTGGGTTGTGAATTTCTTGGCTATAATATTTCCGTTCATCTCCCTTTACAGACCCTCTATATACTTCATTTATCTTTCAGCTTTCCCTTCCTTGCTTAGGACTGGTTTTACATTTGAGCTCTTCATATTCATACATTTGCTTCCCTTTTCTCAAGAAGTATCTTTAAATTTACTGTAGGCGGAATCAATTTTTCCCCTAGTGAAACATTCCTACATTTGTCCTCTAGCCATTACTGTCAAACTCATTTTGAGAGACGTTTGTATTCCCCTTCGCTTGCTTTATTTACTGCATTTTTATATTTTCTTCCTTCATCAATTGAATTCAATATCTCTACTATGCCTTGTCTTTCGACCTATTTGACACTCTGCTGCCTTCTCTATTTCATCTCTTCTAGCTATCCATTTGTCTTCTACTGTATTCCTTTTCCCTGCCCTACTCAACCGCTGCGTAATGCTTCGTCTAAAAGAAGCAACCTCTAGTTTTTTCAACTTATCCATGTTCCGTCTTCTCAATTTCCTACCTTTTTGCAGTTTCTTCAGGTTTAATTTACAGTTCGCTACCAATAAATTGTGGTCAGAGTCCAATCTAACCCTGCAAAATTCGACCAGACGGCTTGCTCTTTCATTTATTTCCGTGAGTCGATATTCAATTTTTGCTTTTCTTCCTTTTCCTACTATCAAACTGCAGTCTCCCATCACAGTTAAATTAGTGTTTCCTTTAACTATCTGAATAATTTCTTTTATCTCATCATACATTTCTTCCGTCTCTCCATTAGCTACAGAGCTAGTTAGCATATAAACTTGTACAACTATTGTAGGTGTGGATTTAGAGCATATCTTGGCTACGTTAATGCGTTCACTATGCTGTTCCAGGTGGGTTATCTGCATTCCTATTTTCTTATTCATTATTACACCCACTCCTGCATTATCCCTTTGTGACTTTGTATTTAGAACCCTGTATTCATCTGACAGAAGTCCTGTTTCTCTTGACACCGAGCTTCGCTAAGTCCCGATATATCGAACTTCAACCTATCCGTTTTTAAAACCACTAACCTACCTGCCCGATTAAGGCATTTAACATTCCAGAGTCCTATCCGTAGAACGCCAGATTTGTTTTCCTTGGTGATGACGTCCTTCTGAGTAGTTCCTGCATGGAGATCCGAATGGGAGATTCTTTCATCCCCAGAAATTTTTACCCAACAAGAAGCTATCACCATTTAACCATAGAGTAGAGCTACATGCCAACGGGAAAATTACAGCTGCAGCTTCCCCTTGCTTTAGGCTGCTCGCAGTACGAGAACAGCAATGCCGTCTTGTTTAGCCAGATGAGTCAATCATCCAGACAGAGGCCCCTTCAACGACTGAAAAGGGTGCCGCCCCTGTTCAGGAGCCGTATGTTTGTCTGGCTTCTCGACAGGCATCACTCCATTGTTGTTGTACACACAGTACAGCTATGTACGGTTAAGGCAGACAAGCCACCCAAACCGACGGCAAGTCCGTGGTTCATGGGAAACATCGGAAACTATGAACGAAATTTTCGCTCTGCAGCGGAGTGTGCGCTGATATGAAATTTCCTGACAGTTAAAACTGTGTACCAGACGGAGATTCGAACAAAGGACCTTTGCCTTATGCGGACAAGTGCTCTGCACTTGGTATGAAACTTTCTGGCAGATTAAAACTATGTTGCCAGACTGAGATTAGAGCTCGGGACCTTTGCCTATCGCGGGCAATTGCTCTACCATACGAGCTAGCAAGCACGATTTACGACCAGCCCTCACAGCTTCAATTCTGCCAGTACCTCGTCTCCTAGGTTCCAAACTTCACAGGAGCTCTCCTGCAAACCTTGCAGAGTTAGCACTCCTGGGAGAAAGGATATTGCAGAGACATGGCTTAATCACAGACAGGTGGATGGTTCCAGAATGAAGTATTGACTCTACAGTGGAATATGCGCTCCTCTGAATCTTCCTGGCAGACTAAAACTGTATGCCAGACCGAGACTCGGGATCTTTGCCTTTCGTAGGCAAGTCCTCTGCCAGCTAACCTTCCTTCCAGGAGTGCTATTCCTGCATGGTTTCCAATAGAACTTTCGAAGGTATGAGACGACATATTGGCCAAACGGAAGCTGTGACGACGGGGTGTGAGCTATGCTTGGGTAGCTTAGCCAGTAGAGCACTTGCGCACGAAAGTCCAGTCTCGGCCTGATACACAGTTATAACCTGCCAGGAAGTTTCTAATCAGAGAAGACCTCTGCAGGGTGAAAATTTCCTTCTGAAAACATCTCACAGGCTGCGGCTAAGCCATGTCCCTAAAATATAATTTCTGAAGGAGTGCTAATTTTGCGAGGTTCGCAGGAGAAAAATGGTTCAAATGGCTTTAATCACTATGGGAACATCTGAGGTCATCAGTCCTCTAGACTTAGAACTACGTAAACCTAACTAACCTAAGGACGTCATACACATCCATGCCCGAGGTAGAATTCGAACCTGCGACCGTAGCAGGCGCGTGGTTCCGGACTGAAGGACCTAGAACCGCTCGGCCACAGCGGCCGGCACGCAGGAGAACGTGTGTGAAATTTGAATGGTAGGAGACGAGATGTTGGCACAATTGAAGCTGTGAGGACGGTGCATGAGTTGTGCTCGGGTAGCTCAGTTGGTAGAGCACTTGCCCACCAGAGGCAAAGGTCCGAGTTGGAGTCTCGGTCCGGCTCACAGTTTCATTGGAAACTATGGTTTAACCAACAGAAAACTCCAATATCGCTTCAGAACAAATTAGTGTATTTGCACGTGCTCTTTACGCTTATTTCTGTAACAATCCAGAAGAATTGTACTTGTTTCCCATTGCCATTACGAGAAGTTTTTTGTTGTCATGTTGTATGTGCTTGGAATGTACGAACATAAATTTGTTTACATCATTAGCTATACCACTCACATAAATGCAGCTGACTGCTGTGTATTACATCGAACTTCAAAGAGGAAACTCTCTCTCCCCAGGAGACAACGCCGAGGCAGGTTTGGCTTTAGCCGGTGGCAGTGACGGGAGGGCACTGTGTGCAGCCAGCTCTTTTTTGCTTCTCGGCTAAATGATTACGACTGAAACTTTTTCCACCCACAGGACTTTTACTTGCTACATCCACCTCTTCAATGCCTGCGAAGCCCTCGGTTGTGGAATTTCATAACTCTACTGAAACAATTACTCGTGATCATGTGTTACTCAAAGATCAAATCCTTACCTTGGAAAAATCCGACATCGTAGATATCGATGACCAGCTGCACACAAACTTGTCTTTTTCCATCCTTCAGACCCTTCATGTACAATTTATACTTCCCGTAAGGTAAGGCGACGAACTTTTTTAGGGTGATCGGTCGTGTTCAGTACCGATGCATGTAGTAGGTGCCCTGCCAACAGAGGTAGCGATGTAATTAGACAATACAGGTTTTGTGACTAAATCAAAATTTCAACTTGTAGGACTATTCTTTGTCGAGGTCTTTACTACCAGATGTAGCAGTCTGTTCCTGTTTTATTTCCTGCTCCTTTCATAACTTAGACACGCTTATTGCATTTTGGCCGTCATATATTGGCACATGTAAGTTAAGGAAATAACAAAGGATGTTGAAATTCACACTCTAATAGTTAACACAGCAATGAGTGAACATCCTGATACCTCTCAGCAATCAGTGGCGAATGACAAAGACAGGAACAGGAAAGTCGAAATCTCAAGGCATTCGCCTAACACGAGTGAAATTAAGAAACAGAGTGCAAGACGTCGTGGTCTCCTGACCTTCATTGCTTACACATTCCGCCCTCACAATCACATTCTGCACATCAAGACGCTTCATTCGAACCCACACTCGATAAGATAAAGTCAATCTTGTATGAATTCATGTAAATTATATGCAAATAACTAATAAGTCGCAAGTGCTCACCGTGGTTGAAATACTCGAGGCTGGCGTACACACTTACATTCCAGACACGACGCCACAGGAGCTTTTAGTTCGAGAGAGGCGAAACCGCACGCCAGGAGGCCAGTCCCAACCCATCTACGTCGGCCGGTGACCGCCTGTAGAGCAGACAAGGCTATTCTCACAACACATATCGTGACCAAAACAGACACCACCCGTATGACAACCGTTGGCAGAGTAGTAATAATTACAGGGAAAGATCACCTCTCCGCGGTAGTGACTACCACAGAGACAATCAGAGAAACAGACAATATGGGAACCAAAATAATTATTATCAAGGGAGACAGAATAACTTTAGACGCAACGGACCAGCGCGCAGTTACGATTCAGGGAGAAATTCTCCACCATGTGACCGACAAGAAAGAAACTATGGAATCTACCGACATGACGACAGACGATATGATCGTAACGACAGACCTGAATTGCATCAGAACTGGCGGGATTCAAACAGAGCAGGGCCCTCTCGTCACGGTGAATTTGTAGAAGTTAGGTCTCCAAATCCCAATAACGACGCGCGCCAACAAATAGACAATAGGCAATGACTCACACCGCTGGCAGCAACAAAATGTACTTATGAAACTGATGACGCAGCTGCCGTAGCTAGTAATTACGTAAAAATGGAAGACATTAGGGACATCTTACTCCAGGAACACGACGTAAAACTTAACAACATTGCATATCCTGTGATTCACATTACTGTAAATGACGTAAAATTTACGGCAGTACTTGACTCTGGCAGTCCCATCTCAGTAATTAGTGAAACAGCCTTTAGCAAATGCAACAAATCGAACGATTGCCCCACACTTCCGTTACGTAAGATTAAATTACAAGGTGCAATCTTTGGAAAAAGTGTAGATGTACGCCAACAAACCAACTTAGAATTCTTTTGTCAAAGCCACAGCTTCTCTACGAACTTTCTTATTGTTCCATTATTGTCGACGGAAATTATATTGGGAGTAGACTTTTTGAATGAATTCAAAGCAATCTTAAACTTTCACGATGCTGAAATAAGTTTAGAGAAGGAAGGTAAGTCAATAGCTTTGAAATTTGAAGATTGGCTCTCAAACCATGACGAAGAAATCAATCGGCTTTACTTTCTGTTGGACAACAGTTCGGAATTTTCTACGGAACTAGACACTAACAATCACTCTGCAAGAACTGACAGGGATGATATCGACGGCATATTTGAAATTAATGAGTTAATTCAGAATAAAATTCAAACAATTGAGAATTGTAATGACACTGATAGGCAGGACCTTTTTGAGATTTTACAAGCACATTCCACAGTTTTTACTCATAAAACAGGAACAATCAAGGGATTTCAATACCAATTTCGTGTTCGTGAGCATACTAAATTTTGTGTTAGACCATATGTAATTCCAGCACATTATAGGGAACGTGTTAGAACAGAAATACAATCTATGCTCGACGAGGGCATTATTGAGCCTGCAGTAAGCTCATACAACAATCCATTACATGTTGTTGAGAAGAAAAATGGATCGATCAGGCTTGTCTTACATTCGAGACAAATCAATACGATCATTATTCCTGAAACAGACAGGCCGCAAACGTTGGAAGAACTTCTTCAAAATTTTAATGGTGTAAAAGTGTTGTCTTCCATTGATCTCAGATCCAGCTTTTATCAGATCGAACTTCATCCAGAATGTAGAAAATACACAGCTTTCCTTTGTTTCGGCGTTTGTTATCAGTTTCGGAAACATCCCTTTGGTTTGAACATTTCTTCAGCAGCATTCATTCGCGGGCTAAATTCCATATTACCTGAGTTCTTAAAACGTCACATCACCTTATATGTGGACGATATTCTAATAGCAGACGCTTCATGGGAACAACATAATCGCATCCTCAACAGTTTGTTACGTATTTTTGCAGAATCTGGAATTACAGTTAACTTGGAAAAGTCTGAATTCGGTAGGTCAAAGGTGAGGTTTTTGGGACATATTATTTCTTCTGAAGGCATTCAGCCGGATCCTGAAAAGTTAGAAGCAATCAGAGCCATTCCAGTTCCATCCACAAAAAAACAAGTCCGCAGTTTTCTAGGTCTCGTAAATTTTTACCGTCGTTTCTGAATATGCAAATTCTTGTTACACCAAAATTTTGCTCTCTCACTGGAAAAAATACTATTTGGAACTGGGACGAACAATCACAGTTGGAATTCAATTCTTTGAAAGAAGCGTTACTTAACGCGCCAATACTAGCTCATCCAGATCTGTCACAAGATTTCTGCCTTAGCACGGATTCTTCTAAAGTCGGTCTTGATGCCCATTTACTTCAAGAAGCCATAGAAAATGACACTAATGTTCAGAAACCCATTGCTTTTGCTAGCCGAGTGCTAACAAAATCAGAAAAAAATTATTCCGTTAGTGAATTAGAAGCTTTAGCTATCGTTTGGGCATTTAACAAATTCCGTTTCTTTCTTTCTGGTAAGCACGTAAAAGTATACAGTGATCATCGTGCATTACAATTTCTTATGTCTTCAAAATTAAATCATGACAGGTTAAAACGTTGGGCATTGTTTCTGCAAGATTTCCGCTTCACAATAGTCTACATTCCCTGCAAGGAGAACATTGTTGCGGACGCACTGTCACGCGCACCGGCTGGGCTTGAGAAAAGTACCACAGAAGGCAACCTCGAGAAAAATTTCAGTATTCTTTACATTCAGAAAGTCGCCTTTGAAAACTTCATCACCACATCTTTAAAGGACATTGCTCATGAACAAGATAAGGATCCGATTTGGGAAGACATCAAGAGCGAATGGCATGGAAAGACACACACACAGATTCGGCATTATTATCTGGTTAGAAACAACATACTCTTCAAACGCTGCACTGTTGATGACAAGCTATGGGTACTTTGCATTCCTGACGATTTTGTTAATAAGCTCATTTGGTACATTCATTTCAGCTACGCACATTTTGGTCCACGAAAATGTTATCATATTCTTCGAACGACTTGTTATTTTAACAATATGGAAAAGAGAATTCGAAGAGTCTTGTCTATTTGTAAACTTTGTCAAAAGGCGAAACCATCTACTGTCTCACATCGTGCTCCATTGTTTCCTATCATTCCTTCTAAATTAAAAGAATTTGCTGCTGTTGATCTCTTGGGACCGCTTGTCAGAACATCTAATGGATTTTCGTACGTTCTAGTCGCTGTTGAACTTACTTCAAAATTTGTTTCTTTCACACCGTTACGTAAAGCCACTGGACGGTCTGTATCCAACGCCTTTGTTAAAAATTTCTTACGTGAAGTTGGCCACGTTGCTAAAGTCATTTCAGATAACGGACCGCAATTTAGATCTGCTGTTTGGTCACGCATGCTTCGCAACCATAAAATCAAACCTGTTTTTATTTCATTGTACTCACCACATTGTAACCCCTCCGAACGGATTATGAAAGAAATCAATAAGCTTTGCAGACTTTATTGTCACAGAAAGCATCAGCATTGGGACAAATATTTACACTTATTTCAAATCGTGCTGAATGAAATGCCTCATGATTCCACTGCTTTACCACCTACTCTTGTACTGAAGAATGAAGAACCACCGAACAGAATCAGAGAGCTTGTACCTTTCCCGAATACACGTAAACTTCAACACAAAGACATAATTGATTTGGCTCTTAAAAATATAAAATCTGCAGCAGACAAAAGGAGAAAACTACACGGTAAAGCAAATGCAAAGAAATTGTATATTGGTCAGAAAGTTCTCATTAAAGCTCATTCATTGTCACATAAGAAGAAACACTTGAGTCACAAATTCTTTCTAGTTTACAATGGACCATACAGAATCCGACGTATACCACATGATAATTGCGTTGAAGTTGAAAATCTGCGTACTAGGAAGAGTAAAGGTTTACACCACATTTCACATGTAAAACCATTTATTGAAAGATAATCTGCTTTTTAACTTTGTCTTTGCCATAAGACTTTTCACTTCACATTTCTAGTATGCTTTGTCAGACTTAAGAAACTGTTAACATGCAACAATGTTTGAAGTTAAATATCCAGTCTAGAACCTAGGGAACATTTTTAAACAGAAATTACGAATGCATTGTTATAGTGAACAGACGACACAGTGTTGTATTTGTACATTCTTGCTTGTTAGTTGCACGATTACGTAACGACTATCAGGCTTACATACTTAGGACACATACTAGTACTGCTAATGAGATTTTAATGCAACATTTTGGTTTACTTGAAAATACATTCTGGGTTTAATGTACTTTCTGTGAGATGCCAGACGACACAGTGGTTAGTTTAAGTGACAACTACACGGTTTTATCAAGACGCTTCTAATGAGTGACAATTTACAATGTTGCTTTTGTAGTGTTTCTGTTTTATTTCTGCACAGTTTTTCTGTTTTATTCTGCAAAGTAAAACATGTTTTAGTAGTAACTTTTGTGGTATAGCTACAATGAGATTGCCTTTTCCGTAGCACAACAATACCTTACAGCACAGTACTTTCATCATCACAACAATAAGCGTAATAACTAAGATATCTCTACGCAAAGCATTTCACTTTTGTCTATCATGAGGTAAGTACATTGACTTCTGCAGAACTTAGCTTTCAGAGGACAATAACTACGACACTTTCACAGAGATTATCTTACAGCAAGACGCACATTTAGCGCAACAGTACATGTGTTTGAGTGATTAATTTTGTACTTAAATCATTTATTTTTAAAGATATTTCAAGGACAATGATACAAAGGTTTTCCGTAATACATTTCATTCCATTGTTGTAATCTGTAACACCTGAGGGTATAATTACATTAATCCTCAGGAGGTACACGCCTACTTTGTGTACCATGTGTGTGGCAACCACAAGGAACTCTAGCTAATATGGTATTTGCTTATACAACTTTACACATCGGTACCATATTTCTCTAACACACAAATTACACAGCTATCTGATCATGTAACTGAGAGATAAACTCTTTTTATTACATCAGTGACACATGTTTACGCAATACACAGTTGGGTAACTTCACACTTATGAAACTGTATTTTGTCTGTACTTTGTAAACTGTTCATATTTTTTCGGAATCATTGTCATACTATGAGAGCTTTGAATGATGTATTTGGTAAGGGAGCATGATTTTAAAGTACGTTTGAGGCAGATGACACTTTTGACGTGAGCAGAGAATTTTTTTAATTATTGGAGGAAGCTACGACGATTTTGAGATTTGACTGAGGTGTTATGATGTTATTATTACGACGACGATGTGTACTATGCTGTTGAGATATGTTTATGATCAATAAGATGATGCTACCGTATATGAGGAATAAGAAGTATGTTGGAAACCAAGAATCGTGCTTTAAGAGTTATGAAATGTGCGTAAATGTTTGACTCTATCACAATGCTGACGAATATTTTATTTGGACACTTATATTTATAGGATTTTCTTTCTACAGATTTGCAACGCTAATTCTTGACCTGTGAAATATTATTTTTATGTGAGACTGTCACTGTAGCGGAAACTGCTGTCGTAAATATTTCCGTAAGAAAGTTAAGTGACCACCTGCACGTAATGCGTCGCGGGCACCCACCTGGGCGACAGCCGCCCGAAAAAAAAAAAGCCATTAGCCTTTCAGAAGCGCAGGTGGAGAAAAAAAAAAAGGAGAGACCATTAACCTCGCTATTGACATTCCTTTGTGGAAAGCATCGCAAATAAGACACGCTCATTACTTGGAAACATATGATTATATTGTGTAGTGCCTACTTTCTGCTACTTACTGAAATGCTTATAAACTGATGGGAAATATTCTTACATCTGCAAACCTGATAATGACAAGTGTCTTTCTACGAGAGTTGAGAGCTACTGACTTATGAAATGTCACATGACTATTGAATGATATTTGTATGCTTTGGTTTGCGTAATTGCTTATTTCATTTGATACCTGTTTTCCAGCTGTGTTACAGCATTAGTTTTATAAAATAAACTTAGATGCATTTGCTAATGTGAACACTTTCTGTCAACAGATCTATTAAATGATAATTTTGTAATCCACATTCTTTAAAAAAAAGGAGGACTTGGAAAGGAAAGAACAATAAGAAGGGACTAGTAACAGTAACTGGACACATAATTTTCTTTTCAAGTACATGGTAATATTTTTCTTACAATAAGTTGTTGTGGTGCACCACTTTAATTACTTAGACATTAAGATGTGATTATACATTTCCCTTATCTGCATTGTTATCTTTAGTGTACTATTTTTTCTGCTTGAGCTATGTCATGTTTCGATATAAGCTGCTGTTTACCAGGCATAGTGCTACTGAACTTTAATTTGTGTTACTCTGCTAAGCCAGATTTATTTTTTTGTTTGCTGCACAGTGCCCTATATTAGTTGTAATATTGCAATTGCTTTGGCATTTGTATTTTTGTCATTGATGTTTGTGTTAATCATTTTGTGCTGCTGCATTGCCTCGTCCCTTAGTTTAGCATCTGAGCTCAGTAGATTTAAGTTAGCTTAAGAGGGGGTAGACTGTAGAAGAGAATGAGTTGCGATGAATTGGAAGAAATGCATTGAGAATCTATACGAAAAACGTACAGAAAGCAGGTATAGGTAGGATTTTCTTGGAAATAAATAATGAGGTAAGAAATATGTGAAATAAATACAGAAAGCATGCTTGGATAGGATTTTTTTGGTGGAAACAAAGGATGAAATAAGAGGAAAGATATATGAAGTTTTGGGTTGGACTGCAGTACCACATGTTACACTGAAAACGAACCCTGTCCTTTCCTATTGGTGTTATCCCACTATATGTTTGTGTACCCTTGTGTATTTGTTTTCTTCCTGTTTCTGTGTACTGTTTCATAGAACTTTTTTCTCTTCTAATACTAAGTTACATTCACTATGATGAGGAATACTGTTATCCTCGAATATAATTGGCATTAATAATGTGTTATTTACTTTGTAAAGATGTTTAGACATTATTTACTCTGTTTTGTGTTAATGCTCATGTGTGAAGTTGATGTTTCGAAAGTTATTCTGATCTTTTATCTATGTACTCATGTCATAATTCCTGTAACACTGATGTATATGTTTATTTCTATTCTTTTGTAAAGCCTGTACTGCAAATGTTATCTGTATTATTATGTTCTTTAATGATGTATTTTGTACCTTTGTTATTGTATTTTTATGTTACCAAATTGTAATTGTTACCAGTTTTTCAAATTAAGTAACATTTCACTGCACACGTTTCTGTTGGTCATAGTATATGGACAATATGTGAGAAGTAGGGACTGATAGTGTTTGCACGTGTGTTAATGATTCAGCAAGGGACTGGATAACAGCATTGCTGGTTCTAAGGACAATTCCAGAAACTTTGTGAGTGCACAAGTGGTGGTTGATGGACTTGCTATATTGTCCGCAAGACTCTTCGATGGTGATTGTGCACCTGCACATTTGCAACAGATGGCTGCTGATCGTCTCTACAAGGACTACAGTGGGTCTGCGTCTTTGCTGACTCACCAATACCATTATTTCTTCAAGGACTGCAGTGGGTCTGCACCTCTGGTGGCCCACCAATACCGTAATCTCTACCAGGACTACAGTGGGTCTGCTCTGTAATGACCTACCCTCCAATACTCTTCAAAACTTCGACTGACTCCGCTGTGGGTTTGCTCTGTTGTGGCCCATTACGTGTCTGCATGTCGAGAGTCAGCACTGTCTTTCCGTTGGAAGGACAACACTACTTCTTCAAGACAGCATGGAAATCCACTACTTCTGTGTGCATTTTCTTTTACTGTTCAGACTTTAAAAAAAAAAGAAAAACACTGTAATTTTACTGTGATGAATCAGGACTGTCTTTATGGACTGTGAGAAAATTTTAGCTTTTGACCAACATTGTATCAATAAGGGTGTGCATTTGATATCTTTGTTATTGTAATTGTGAAAAAAATTTTAACAAATATGTATTGGCCAATGCCCAAAAAAAATTTGTAAAAATTTTTTTTGTGGGGAGCATGGGGGCTATGTAAGTAGGCTGTTTATGTTTTCTCTATGTAAGTAGGCTGTTTAGGTTTTTTTATTGGTAACGCCACCTCTGTATGAAAATCACTGGCTGTGCTGTGTGCAGTCTGTGGCTGCTTTGCATTGTTGTAATACTCGCCATTGTAGTGTTAGGCAGCTGGCTGTGAACAGCGCGTAGCGTTGCGCAGTTGGAGGTGAGCCGCCAGCAGTGGTGGATGTGGGGAGAGAGATGGCGGAGTTTTGAAATTTGTCATGAACTGCTATATTTATATATGATGATATCAAGGTAAATACATTGTTTGTTCTCTATTGATATCTTTCATTTGCTAACTATCCCTATCAGTAGTTAGTGCCTTCCATAGTTTGAATCTTTTATTTAGCTGGCAGTAGTGGCGCTTGCTGTATTACAGTAGCTTGAGCAGCGAAGATTTTTGTGAGGTAAGTGATTTGTGAAAGGTATAGTTTACTGTTAGTCAGGGCCCATTCTTTTGTAGGGATTATTGAAAGTCAGATTGCGTTGCGCTAACAAAATATTGTGTGTCAGTTTAAGCACAGTCCTGTATAATTGTTCAAAGGGGACGTTTCAGTATTCTTATGTTATAAAATTGTAATTGACACCAGTTCATCAAATTAAGTAACTTGTAAGTTCCATTTCACTGCACACGTTTCTGTTGGTCATAGTATATGGACAATATGTGAGAAGTAGGGACTGTTAGTGTTTGCACATGTGTTAATAATTCAGCAAGGGACTGGATAACAGGATTGCTGGTTCTAAGGACAATTCCAAAAAGTTCGTGAGTGTACAAGTGCTGGTTTATGGACTTGCTATATTATCCGTAAGACTCTTCGATGGTGATTGTGCACCTGCACAGTCACAGCAGATGGCTGCTGGCCATCTCTACAAAGACTACATTGGCGCTGTATCTTTGATGGCCCACCAATACTATTATTTCTACGAGGACTACAGTGAGTCTACACCTTTGCTGACTCACCAGTACCATTATTTCTACAAGGACTACAGTGGGTCTGCAGCTCTGGTGACCCACCAATACCATACTCTCTACCAGGACTACAGTGGGTCTACTCTGTGATGACAACCAATACTCTTCAAAATTTCGACTGACTCTGCTGTGGGTTTGCTCTGTTGTGGCCCATTATCTGTCAGCATGTCGAGAGTCAGCACTGTCTTTCCATTGGAAGGACAACACTACTTCTTCAAGACAGCATGGAAATCCACTACTTCTGTGTGCATTTTCTTTTACTGCTCAGACTCTGAGAAAAACACGGCTATTTTATTGTGATGAACGATTGTCTTTATGGGCTGTGAGAAAATTTTAGTTTTTGACCAACATTGTATCAATAAGTGTGTGCATTTGATATCTTTGTTATTGTAATTATGAAAAATTTTATCAAATCATTATTGGCCACTGCCCAAAACAATTTGTAAAATTTTTGTGGGGAGCAGGGGGCTATGTAAGTAGGCTGTTTAGGTTCTTATATTGGTAACGCCACGTAGTGCTCTGTATGAAAATCACTGGCTGTGCTGTGTGCAGTCTGTGGCTAGTTCGCATTGTTGTCTGCCATTGTAGTGTTGGGCAGCTGGATGTTAACAGCGCGTAGCGTTGCGCAGTTGGAGGTGAGCAGCCAGCAGTGGTGGATGTGGGGAGAGAGATGGCGGAGTTTTGTAATTTGTCATGAACTGCTATATATATTATGACTATTAAGGTAAATACATTGTTTGTTCTCTATTAATATATTTCATTTGCTAACTACGCCTATCAGTAGTTAGTGCCTTGCCTTCCGTAGTTTGGATCTTTTATTTAGCTGGCAGTGGTGGCGCTGCTGTATTGCAGTAGTTCGAGTAACCAAGATTTTTGTGAGGTAAGTGATTTGTGAAATGTATAGGTTAATGTTAGTCAGGGCCATTCTTTTGTAGGGATTTTTGAAAGTCAGATTGCGTTGCGCTAAAAATATTGTGTGTCAGTTTAAGCACAGTCCTGTATAATTGTTCAAAAGGGGACGTTTCAAAACACGCGCCAGAACAAATGGACTTGGTCAGCCCATAGAGGTCCCCGCCTCCGCAGCGGCTATTCCGCACTGCGGCTCTCGCGCAGGGCGCCACCGCTATGCCACGTGCAGAAAGCGGCCAATAGCCGCTCCCTCCGGTTTCGTATATAGGGACCCGCTCTGCCTAGTCCAGTCACCCCCACCCTCACCTACCTTGGCCTAACCATTGACCGTCACCTCACCTGGATCCCTCATCTCCACTCCATCCAATCCAAAGCCCACAACCGCCTCTGACTCCTCAAACTCCTCTCTGGCCGGACATGGGGGTTGCACCCCTCTACCATCCTCCACACCTACAAATCCTTAATCCGTCCCATCCTCTGTTAAGCCAGTCCTGCCTTGATATCTGCTCCCCCCCCAAATTCTATAAGTCCCTCCAGATCCTGGAGTGTCATGCACTCCGCCTTACCTTCCGTATACGCCTCCCGTACCCCACGCGGATCCTCTATGATCTCATTCCTTTCCCCCATCTGCTCCTATTCCTCAAACATATCCGCAGCCTCTACACCTCCCGCCGCCTTGAACCCCCTCACCCCCTGGTTGCTCCTCTCCTCTCCCATCCCTGGCCCCTGCCATGCCTTCACTGTTGTGTCCCCCCTACCCTCCATCTCTACACCCTTCATCTCCTTTCCCAAGGTGGCTTCCATCAACTCCCCCTCCCGGATGATGCCCTCTCTCCCTCCATTTATCCCTCCTATCAACTCTGATCCTCACTCCCCCTCCTTTCCCCTGTCCTTTTCCCGGGCTCCCTCTCCCCCCTTCCATCCTCTTTCCTCCCTGCCTCCCCTTCTCTCCCCTGAGTCCTTTTGCATCTCCCTCCTCTGCCTCTTCTGATTTCCTCTCGTGTCTGCCCTGCCCCTCTCCCGCCTTATGAGTCCTCTCCTTCCTTGGTTCCCCCCTTTTCGTTTTTTCGTCTCCTCCCTCCTTGTTTTTCCCCCTCCTCCAGGTCCACCCCCCCCCCCATCTGCCTTGGCTCGGGAGTGTCATCTTTGTGCCGCCTTTTTCGTGCAGTGTTTTACAGTGAGTGATTTACAGTGGGTGTTCTGTGTTGTGTCTATTGCTGCCAGCCCGCCCCGTTCGGGGGGAATTGAAAATCAATAAAGGAAAAAAAAAACCTTGTCCAGTCAGTCTGGTACTCGCTTTGGATTGCGTTTCTATCTCGGCGGGACTGCGTTCTGGTTGTTGCTCGTGATTGTTTTATCTATTGCGAACAGAAACCAGACTGTCGCCCTGTTTTTTAATTGTGTGTCTCCTATGTTACTTGTCTGATTCCTGTGTCTTTTATTAACATTGCCAATCCCTTTTGCTTTCTGTTTTAACTTTCCGCGTTTTTCCGCCATTTTTACACTTTAAGTCACCGTTTTATCGCATTTTTTTCTTGTGTCTTTTCTTCTTCCGTTTTGTGAAAAAGTCTGTAGGCTGTAGAGCAGCGTACTAAGCTGCTGCCAGCCCGCCCCCTTCGGGGGGAATTGAAAATCAATAAAGGAAAAAAAACCTAGTCCAGTCAGTCTGGTACTCGCTCTGGATTGCGTTTCTATCTCGGCGGTACTGCGTTCTGGTCGTTGCTCGTTGTTGACATTTGCCTGGCTCTGGTTCCGAGTGGATTTACTGTTGGTGTTTGGTGTTGTGGCTTCCACAAACCTCCGTTGTTTATCTCTTCCTTGTTGTGTCGGTCATAGTCGGTCGTTGTCGGTTGTCGTTGGTCTGCCGTCCGACTCGTCCTGTGTTTACCCGGTGGTGCGTGCTCCACCGCCGCCGGCTTCCCCGCCTGGCGGCTCCGATCCGCAGCCCAAGGCGTTTCCGCAGTTGGTTTCGGTTACTACAGAGAGCATCATGATTGATTCGGGGATTAGTGATCACAAGGTCGTTGTAGCTAGACTCAATACCGTTTCTTCCAAATCCACCAGAAACAAACGCAAAATAATTTTATTTAAGAAAGCGGATAAAGTGTCACTAGAAGCCTTCCTAAGAGACAATCCCCATTCCTTCCGAACTGACTATGCAAATGTAGACGAGATGTGGCTCAAATTGATAGTAGCAACAGCAATTGAGAGATTCATACCTCATAAATTGGTAAGAGATGGAACTGATCCCCCATGGTACACAAAACAGGTCCGAACGCTGTTGCAGAGGCAACGGAAAAAGCATGCGAAGTTCAGAAGAACGCGAAATCCCGAAGATTGGCTAAAATTTACAGATGCGCGAAATATGGCACGGACTTCAATGCGAGATGCCTTTAATAGGTTTCACAACGAAACATTGTCTCGAAATTTGGTAGAAAATTCGAAGAAATTCTGGTCGTATGTAAAGTACACAAGCGGCAAGACGCAGTCAATACCTTCGCTGCGCAGTGCCGATGGTACTGTTACCGACGACTGTGCCGCTAAAGCGGAGTTATTGAACGCACTTTTCCGAAATTCCTTCACCAGGGAAGACGAATGGAACATTCAAGGATTTGAAACACGAACAGCTGCTAGCATGAGTTTCTTAGAAGTAAATAGATTAGGGGTTGCGAAGCCACTCTAATCGCTTGATACGGGCAAGTCTTCAGGTCCAGATTGTATACCGATTAGGTTCCCTTCAGATTACGCTGATACAATAGCTCCCTACTTAGCACTCATATACAACCGGTCGCTCACCGATAGATCTGTACCTACAGATTGGAAAACTGCACAGGTCGCACCCGTGTTTAAGAAGGGTAGTAGGAATAATCCATCAAACTACAGACCTATATCATTGACGTCGGTTTGCAGTAGGGTTTTGGAGCATATACTATATTCAAACATTATGAATCACCTCGAAGGGAACGATCTATTGATACGTAATCAGCATGGTTTCAGAAAACATCGTTCTTGTGCAACGCAGCTAGCTCTTTATTCGCACGAAGTAATGGCCGCTATCGACAGGGGATCTCAAGTTGATTCCGTATTTCTAGATTTCCGGAAAGCTTTTGACACCGTTCCTCACAAGCGACTTCTAATCAAGCTGCGGACCTATGGGGTATCGTCTCAGTTGTGCGACTGGATTCGTGATTTCCTGTCAGGAAGGTCGCAGTTCGTAGCAAAACTGCAGTGATATCAGGTGTTCCCCAGGGAAGCGTCCTGCGACCTCTGCTGTTCCTGATCTATATAAATGACCTGGGTGACAATCTGAGCAGTTCTCTTAGGTTGTTCGCGGATGATGCTGTAATTTACCGTCTAGTAAGGTCATCCGAAGACCAGTATCAGTTGTAAAGCGATTTAGAAAAGATTGCTGTATGGTGTGACAGGTGGCAATTGACGCTAAATAATGAAAAGTGTGAGGTGCTCCACATGAGTTCAAAAAGAAATCCGTTGGAATTCGATTACTCGATAAATAGTATAATTTTCAAGGCTGTCAATTCAACTAAGTACCTGGGTGTAAAAATTACAAACAACTTCAGTTGGAAAGACCACATAGATAATATTGTGGGGAAGGCGAGCCAAAGGTTGCGTTTCATTGGCAGGACACTTAGAAGATGCAACAAATCCACTAAAGAGACAGCTTACACTACACTCGTTCGTCCTCTGTTAGAATATTGCTGCGCGGTGTGGGATCCTTAACAGGTGGAATTGACGGACGACATCGAATGAGTGCAAAAAAGGACAGCTCGTTTTCTATTATCACGTAATAGGGGAGAGAGTGTGGCAGATACGATACGAGAGTTGCGATGGAAGTCATTAAAGCAAAGACGTTTCTCGTCGCGGCGAGATCTATTTACGAAATTTCTGTCACCAACTTTCTCTTCCGAATGCGAAAATATTTTGTTTAGCCCAACCTACATACGCAGGAATGATCATCAAAAGAAAATAAGAGAAATCAGAGCTCGAACAGAAAGGTTTGGGTGTTCGTTTTTCCCGCGCGCTGTTCGGGAGTGGAATGGAAGAGAGATAGTATGATTGTGGTTCGATGAACCCTCTGCCAAGCACTTAAATGTGACTTGCAGAGTAATCATGTAGATGTAGATGTATATGTAGATGAAGTAGAGAGGATATAAAATGTAGACTGGCAACGGCAAGGAAAGCGTTTCTGAAGAAGAGAAATTTATTAACATCGAGTATTGATTTAAGTGTCAGGAAGTCGTTTCTGAAAGTATTTGTATGGAGTGTAGCCATGTATGGAAGTGAAACATGGACGATAAATAGTTTGGACAAGAAGAGAATAGGAGCTTTCGAAATGTGGTGCTGCAGAAGAATGTTGAAGATTAGATGGGTAGATCACATAACTAATGATGAGGTATTGAATAGAATTGGGGAGGAGTTTGTGGCACAAGTTGACTAGAAGAGGAGAGCGGTTGGTAGGACATATTCTGAGGCATCAAGGGATCACCAATTTAGTACTGGAGGGCAGCGTGGAGGGTAAAAATCGTAGAGGGAGACCAAGAGATGAATACACTAAGCAGGATGTAGGCTGCAGTAAGTACTGGGAGATGAAGAAGCTTGCACAGGATAGAGTAGCATGGAGAGCTGCATCAAACCAGTCTCAAGACTGAAGACCACAACAACAACATCTATTTAATTACCACTAAATGACGTAAAGTCAACTTTCATATCTATTTTAATTACACTTACACTGTGTGATCAAAAGTATCCGGACACCTGGCAGAAAATGACTTACAAGTTCGTGGCGCCCTCCATCGGTAATGCATGGGATTCAGCATGGTGTTGGCCCACACTTAGCCTTGATGACAGCTTCCACTCTCGCAGGCGTACATTCAGACGCTGGAAGATTTCTTGGGGCATGGCAGCCCATTCTTCACGGAGTGCAGAACTGTGAGGAGAGGTTGTAACTAACCTGCTTCTATGGGTTATAACGCTAAAATTAGGGTCGCCACCGACTCTAAGCATACAACTAATCAAAAGTTTGGCTGAGACGGAAAATAAATTAATTTGATCACAGACCAAAAACTCATAAAAAATGCATACGTCGTGATATCGCTAATAGGGGATGCGATGTAATTAATAGTATTGCCCGTGCACTATTCACGAGATTCAACCATTTAAAATGAAATAGCACATGCAACGACACTGTGCAGAAGATCAGCTCCCAGGAACACATCTGATAATAAGACTTAATATAAGGCATTTGTTTTAAAATAAAGGGAGAAGCTAATCACTGGACCTGTGCGTAAGGAAACGCGTTGGATGTGCTATCGGGAAAGCTACGAGGTGAGTGGCTTAGGTGCAAAAACGTAACCTCGGAACACAAGAGAAGATTGTAGATAAAATCATTTATTCCTGATAATGGATGTGAGGCATGTACACAATTCGTGATAACATTAATTCCTAAAACATTAAAGAAAAGCATCGATACATTCACCGTTAAAATCTACATCTAAAATCATTGGTGTGAATCATTCATACAACTGCTGTTGCCTGGTAACTGGTCGCAAGAACTCGTGAAGCGGTACACGTTTCGCAGTACACCCGCGTGCCAACGTGGTTTGTGGAGACGCAATCTCCAGGTATCGTGGCCAAGTTGTAACAATATCACATCACATAATCATGAACTGTTAACATTCTTTATAACAAACATGAGATCGGACAGTTAGTGATGACGCTATCCCAACTAACTCTAATTTTCAGCCACGTGGTTGGCCCCCCTCGGACGAAAGATACATAAAGCAAGGAAATTTTACGAGAAGGTGAAGCTATTAATATTTAGGAAAATAAAAGCTTATACAGGCACAGCTGCAAGCAAACAGACATTCATACAGAAGCGAGAGCTCATTTCTTATCGACACCTTTGTGTGGCGCTCTTCCGGCGGATCCAAGTGTGCTATAGAAATTTTCTAAAAGAAAAATCTGCCAAAGTTTTGCATTCCTTGCTGCGACAAGGCAAAGCAATCTTTCAGAGTTGTAAAACGAGACCAAAAGCTAACAGCTCTTCTCTCGCCAAGTAACAGCGCGCCACGCGGTCAGTCTAACTCACCCTTCTCCGACTGGAGCACAGTTGTGAACGCTTCCCGTACTGGCGGAAGACTACCTCCCTTTTTCTTCTCCAGCCCGTAAAACCTAAAGACGGCATTTCCGCTACCAACCTAACGCAGGTGGATTTCTCACAAGTAGCGCAAACCTCTTGGCCTACTTGACCGCTACGAGAGTTGGCTATTCTGTACAACTGCTGCTGTCCGCAGCTCGTGGTCGTGCGGTACCGTTCTCGCTTCCCGCGCCCGGGTTCCCGGGTTCGCTTCCCGGCGGGGTCAGGGATTTTCTCTGCCTCGTGAGCACTGGGTCTTGTGTGATGTCCTTAGGTTAGTTAGGTTTAAGTAGTTCTAAGTTCTAGGGGACTGATGATCTCAGAAGTTAAGTCCCATAGTGCTCAGAGCCATTTGAACCATTTTGTAAACTGGTGCTAATAGTACTTGGCTAGATGTGATAGAGCAGACGCTTCCATTGGAAAACAATGCACATGGTATCTAACGTTAAAATTTCTGGTCTCGTTTCTGCCTGCCCATTGCAAGGAAGGTGCATGTAAAAAATTACAGGGAAAAGAGGTATAAAGACAGGTAAGTACGTTTCATGAGTTTCGGTAAAGAGAATTCTTTGAAGGAAGGGCCTTTTGTCCTGATGTTGCATCAGATCCGAGCGGTAGAATTCCACACGTCTTCTGTAGTCCCTCTAATTAACCGGCTGCTCAAGTGCCACCCATCACTCAACAAGTGCGTACGACGCAGACAGAATGGAGGCTACACTTCCTCCGTTGCCCTGCGTACCGGTAAGGTATAGAAAGACGTCTTCAGCGTACCATGAGCTGCACTAGAATTGTTTTATTTGTCAAAATCGTTTTTCGGTTTTAAAACACATCACCAGTGGCATTTGGTACAGAGGAACAAACAACTGTGCGTGCATCGAATTCTACAAAATGGTAACTGAACGTATATAGCTCTAATATAAGTTTATTTACATCATGCACTTCTGTAGCAGTGACATGCTGTCAGTCAATACGACAGGATTTGAAATACACTGAAGAGCCAAAGAAACATGTCTAATATCGTGTAGGACCCCCCCGTGAGCACGCAGAAGTGCGGCAACACGACGTGGCATCGACTCGACAAGTGTCTGAAGTAGTGCTCGAGGGAACTGACACCATGAATCCTTAAGGGCTGTGCATAAATCCGTAAAATTACGAGGGGGTGGAAATCTCTTCTGAACAGCACGTTGCAAGGCAGTCCAGATATTTAGGGAGTTTGGTGGCCAACGCAAGTGTTTAAACTCAGAAGATTGTTCGTGGGAGCACTCTGCAGCAATTCTGGTCGTGTGGGGTGTCGCATTGTCCTGCTGGAATTGCCCATGTTCGTAGGAATACACAATTGACATGAATGGATGCAGGTGGTCAGACAGGATGCTTACGTGCGCTTCAGCTGTCAGAGTCGTATCTAGTCGTATCAGGAGTCCCACATGACTTAAACTACACGCGCCCCAGACCATTACACAGCCTCCACCAGCTTCAACAGTCCCCTGCTGACATACAAGGTCCATGGATTCACGAGGTTGTCTCCATACCCATACACGTCCATCCGCTCGATACAATTCCAAACGGTACTCATCCGTACAGGCCTCATGTTTCCAGTCATCAACGATCCACTGTCGGTGTTGACGGGCCAGGCGAGGCGTAAAGGTTTGCAAGTGGTTCAAATGGCTCTGAGCACTATGGGACTCAACATCTTAGGTCATAAGTCCCCTAGAACTTAGAACTACTTAAACCTAACTAACCTAAGGACATCACACACATCCATGCCCGAGGCAGGATTCGAACCTGCGACCGTAGCAGTCGCACGGTTCCGGACTGCACGCCTAGAACCGCGAGACCACCGTGGCCGGCGTAAAGGTTTGTGTCGTGTGCTGATCAAGGGTACACGAGTGGGTCTTCGGCTCCGTAAGCCCATATAGATTATGTTTCGTTGAATGGTTCGCATCTGACACTTGTTGACGGGCCAGCATTAAAATCTGCAGCAAGATGCGGAAGGGTTGCACTTCTGTCACGTTGAACGATTCTCTTCAGTCGGCGTTGGTACTGTTCTTGCAGGGAATTTTTCCGGCCGCACCGATGTCGGAGATTTCATGTTTTACCGGATTCCTGATATTCACGGTACACTCGTGAAATGGTCATCCGGGAAAATCCCCACTTCATCGCTACCTCAGAGATGCTGTGTACCATCCCTCATGCCCCAACTATAACGCGACTTTCAAACTCACTTAAATCTTGATATCCTGCCAAAGCAACAGTAACCGACCTAGTTACTGCGCCAGACACTTGTTGTCTTATACAGGCGTTGCCGACCGGAGCGCCTATTCTGCCTTTTTACATATCTCTGCATTTGAATACGGAAGCCTATACCAGTTTCTTTTGCGATTCGGTGTATGTTGTGGGAAATATTTCAGATCCTGTCATATTAAATGACAAATGTGTCATTGCTATGTAAGAACATAATGTAAGTAGACTTATATTGCTGCTATTTATGTACAGTTATCATTTTGTAGAAATAGATGTACATACAATCGTTTGTTCCTGTGTATCAAATGCCACTGGTGATGTGTTATTAACCCGAAAAACCGATTTTGGCAAATAAAATAGTTCTAATGCAGCTCATGGTGTACGTCTTTCTATAAACTTTGTTTCCTCTTTATCAGACGTGACGTATTTCTTATTTGGCTAAGAAATTACGAGTTCCGCGTTTCGACGGCAAACCACTTCAAGATCAAACCAGACAGGTGTTGTAACTACTCCGAAAATAGTGCAACGTCGTCGTGCAACTGCGATTCTACCTGGATAAATTGCTACAGTTGCATTAAAAAGAAAAGGAAAAAAAACGTGGATATCTATTTCTCTGTAATTAAACTAAACTCTGCCCGAACTGGTCATAAAGCCCCAACGGTACCGACCGGTCGCCGTGTCATCCTCGGCCAATAGGCCTCACTGTATGCGGATATGCAGGACCATGTGGTCAGCACGCAGCTCTCCAGATTAAGAGACCCGAACCGCTACTTCTCATTCAAGTACCTCCTCAATTGGCCTAGAAAGGGCCGAGTGGACCCCGCTTGCCAACAGCGTTCGGTAGACCGGATGGTCACCCATCCAAGTGCTAGCCCAGCCCGACAGCGCTTAACTTCGGTGATGTGACGGGAAGCGGTGCTACCACTGCGGCAAGGCCGTTGCCTTCTCTGTAAGTAATTAGCAATGAAAATACGCTAAGTGCCGCTTAGTGTGTGCTTCCTCACAGTTCACCCAGTGGAAACAATATTACGACATTGTAAACGGCTTCGGAAGCAGGTGAGGTGCAGAGCTTAGCCTAATCGCCCCTTACATCGGACAACGCGCGTGTGCTCCAGAGCTGAGCGACGCTGCCGCCGAGCGCTCACCTCGCAGCCGTCCGCCAGGTAGTCGTGGCTGGCGGTGAACTCCCCCGTGTAGGCCGTCTCGTTGGCAGCCTCGTCCAAGATCAGCGACACGTTCACCAGCATCCCCTGGTATTTCCCGTCGTCGCAGGCGCCAAAGTCCGCGGTCTTCAGAGCGTACGGGCCCTGCCGGCACAAACAATACATTGCAAGGGGTCTTCAGGCACTCGTGTCGACACAACGAATGTTGTTCTGAAACCAAGTGCTGACAAAACAATACGTTGGTGCTTCATCTACCCTAATATATAGGATGATTTCTGCACCATGTACAAGCTCTAGGGGTTGACTGAACAGAGGATACAGACCAGAAAAGGTCTAATTAACTTATGCCCGGAAGTGTATGGTTTCTATGCTAGAGGCCATTTATTCAACCGTACGAGGGTCGTTCAATAAGTAATGCCATACATTTCTTTTCTCACAACATATTTGTTGTTAAGAGTCAGAATGTGGTGACACTAACAGAGCGATTATAATTAAACTTTCAAAACGCTGTAGAAATAACACCTCTGGTCACAATTACGTCAATTTGCAACGGAATATTATCGGAGAAGGAGCAAAATGTACGGCAGAAGAAAAAAATTTTTTGTGAAGATTGATCAGTAGATGGCGCTGTATGTGTCAGAATACGTAAATGAAAACACCTGCCATGCGCACGACCCAGTGAAGTTGGTATAAACACGCCGGGTACACGCCTTTTCCTCCTTCCGCATCTGCAACGTTCGCCGTGACTGTCTCAGTGCAGGATCGCGCTCTGCTCGTAAAGCTGCGTTACAAGAACGATGGCTGTGCACACGTCACTCTGCAGAAGCCACAGCAGTGCATGAGGGGGCGAATGGCGGAGTGCAAACGTGTGGTGCACGGAGAACTGCCCGAACGTTGGGCGTACCCGTGAGCACGGCGCGTAAAATCCTACGAAACATTCTTCTTTGCTATCCATTCAGAATTTCCCATGTGCCCGAATTGCTTCCTGTTGGCCTGCCAGCAAGAGAGACCTTTGCTTTAGAATTTCTTGCTCGCACAGAAGTGGTCAATGATTGACCGTGGAAGATTTTGTGGACAGATGAAGCCCACTTTCATCAGACAGGATATGTCAGTACACAGAATTGTCGAATATGGGCAACGGAAAATCCACACGCAAACCAACCCGTACCACTTCATCCTAAAAAGGTCTCTGTGTGGTGCGGGTTTCGGCATCGTTTTTCATAGCACCATAATTTTTGGAAGAGACAGGTGCTTCCGGTCCTGTTACCTGTACCGTCACTGCTAAGTACTACGCGTGTCTTTCGCGCAACCACTTCATACCAGCTCTCCAACAGCGTGGATCTGTGGACGAAATCATTTTTATGCAAGATGGCGCACCTCCGCACACTGAAAATCCAATTAAGCAGCTGCTGAAGCGCCATTTCGGAAATGCTAGAATTATCAGCCGCCATTTCCCTACAGTCTGGCCGTCTCTATCACCTGATCTTGATCCGTGTGATTTCTGGCTGTGCGGCTGTCTGAAAGATGTTGCGTTCAGTGTTCCGACTCCAAACTTAGCTACATTTAAGAGACACATTGCGCAACACATTCTGAACGTGACCCCGGAAACACTTTGAAGAGTTGTGGAACATGCTGTTTCTCGATTTCAACCGAAACGGTGGACAGCATATTGAACACGTTTTGCACCAGTCACAAGGAAATTAATAATCCGATTTCATTATGATTGGTGCTGTTTATGCGGTTATTGTCCTCAGGACAATTAAAAACAGATTTTTCCCAATCCATGTGATATCACCTTGCCTTGGTGGATGGGCTTACGTAATTAACAGTATGACGCCTATACACCCATGCACATTGAGCAGTACACTTTGTTTGACGTCAAACGCACACCTTAGGCTTTGTTGTACGACTCATTTGTAGTCGACCTCTATTAAACAATGGCGCTTACAGCGCCATCTATTGCTACATTCTGTAACTATTTATTTTTCTTCTACGATAGGTTTTCCCCCTTCTCTGTTAATATTCCGTTGCAATTTGACCTTATTCGGACCAGTGGTGTTATTTCTAAAGTGTTTTGAAAGTTTAACTTTAATTATAATCACCCTGTACATGAACTTGTCTTGTCGAAGTCCTACCTTTCTACATAGTCTCCATCACGTTCTATGGCTGCACGCCGTCGTTGTGGAAGAGCATCTATTCCCTGCTATTAACAGCCCTTGTCCTGTAGGCGTAGCCATGTTTTCACTGCATGACTGACACTCTCGTCATCTTCAAAGTGTGTTCCCCATACAGAGTCTTTAGGCGGCCCAAAGAGATGCAAGTCCGAGGATGCCAGGCCTGGATGCGGCAATGAACCCAATTTGGCGATGTTTTCCCGGGTTCTCACACTTGTGTGTGGGCGTGCATTATCGTGTTGGAGCAAGGTGTATACTGGATTCTTGTCCGATCGAACACATCCGAAACGGTTCTGGAATTAATTCGAAGTCTTCACGTACGCCTCTGAATTGATGGTTAACCGTCTTAGAATCACATCCACGAGAATAACATCATCAAAATCTCAGAAGTCTGTCACCATGACTCTTCCAGCAAAGAAGGTTGTCTTGATTTTTTTTCTTTTGTGGTGAATGAGGATGATGTCACTCCATGGACAGCCTTTTTGTTTCCGGCGCAAAGTGGTGCATCCAGCTTTCGTCTCCCGTTAACGATCCATGACAAAAGTGTGTCTCTGTCGGTTTCTGAACGCTCCTACAATTCAGATGAAATGGTCTTTCTTTGAATCTTGTGGCCCGCTGTGAGCATTCGTGGAACCCATCGTGGACACCTCTTTAACTATCTGAGAGCCTCCATCATTGCAGACGCACTTCAAATGCTGACCGACAACAGTAGAGCCAGTTGTCGAGTTGTGATGCGTCGGTCGGCACGAATAATGGCATCCGCACGGTTCAGCAAGTCTGGGGCAGTGGCTGCGACAGGACGTCCCGAGCCTGCCTGATGGTGGAGCTGTGTTTCTGCATTTCCTGAGGCTGTAACTCATCAGCCAACTGTACTGCTATGAACTGCAGCATCGCCAAACACTGCAAACAAATGTTTATGGGTGTTCACCACGGTTTCTGTTTCTGCACACAAGAATTCAACAACAGCATGCTGCTTGTAACGTGGGTTGTGGGTAGAAGCCATTTTGACGCTGTACTACGGCTCTGCCACTTTCCAGAACGGTTCGAAACCTCCCGGCGCAGGGAACAAACATCAAATGTGAAGCACCCACTAGAACGTGTGTCTGTGTATTTTAAAAATTTAAAAAAAATGTGGGACGTTAGTTACTGAACTACACTCGTACATTGTTGCAGAGACTGCGGTATAATACGCGTTGTCGCATGTAGCCTCGGTTACAATATGTGTTGGAGACGTTTCCCATGTGCCTCATCTCATCCGTGTACGCGCTGCAGCTTGCTCTGTGTGACACGTCCGCACTGGCCAGGCTGCACCCGGACAGTGTCACAGGCAGCACGGATACACCGCTCCAGCGTCTCCACATCTGGAGTGGGCTCTGCCTGCATGATGCTACTGAGATGACCCCCTAACCAGAAATCGCACGGGCTGAGGTCCGGTGAACGAGCAGGCCATGCGACTGGAACCACCCCGCCTCGATGTGACCCACCGACAAGGGAGGACCAGACTGAGACGCGTCCGGGCGTTGACGGCGATGTGAGCTGGAGCATCTGCACGTAGTAGCCGTATAATCCTTCGAATCATCGACGGCACTTCTTCCAGCAGGGGGGATAAAGTCAGCCGCAAGAAGTTCCGGCCTGTTATGTGTCTTGGAAGGAAGATCGATCCCAAAATACGGTCGCCAGTTATTCCAGCCCACACATTCCGGCTGCACCGACGCTGGTCATTCGCTGTCACCATACGCTGCGGGTTCTGCATAATATGCCACAGATGACTGTCCCGAAAGTTGATGATGCCACTCCGCGTAAAGGTGGCCTCATCTGTGGATAGGATGGACGATACAAATCCCGGAATCGTGGTTGCCAGTCGGAGAAACCAGTGACAAAGCTGATCCCGATGTGGAAAGTCTGTCGCTAGTAAGCCCTGCACACGCTGTGATAGGGTAGCAACAGTTGTCATCGAGAATGTCCCACACAGTCGTCTGACGCACCCTGTACTGGGGAGGGGGGGGGGGGGGGTGTGCACATTTATAGAACGGACACGGCAGTCGCCTTCCACAGTGTTAGTCACATTTTCTTCCAAGTCTGGTGTCCAAACATTTGGGGTACGTCCTTCATGATTTTTAGCTTCCTGAAACGACCCCGTCTCAGACAAACGGCGAAACACTGTTGCAAATATTGAGAGCTGTGCCAGAATGAGATTTTCACTCTGCAGCGGAGTGTGCGCTGATATGAAACTTCCTGGCAGATTAAAGCTGTGTGCCGGACCGAGACTCGAACTCGGGACCTTTGCCTTTCGCGGGTAAGTGCTCTACCAAGAACGACTCACGCCCCGTCCTCACAGCTTTACTTCTGCCAGTTTCATTGAGAGCTGTGGTTGTTGGCGAGAACAGCTCTGATACAACGTTACTTCCAGCAGCCCGTTGCTATTTGCCTTTCCGTAAGTAGACACCATGTCGGCAAGCTCTCGATTCGAATATAGGAGCATTGTGAATGATGCTCCATCACGTCCACTACACGGTGAATCAGCAAGAGAAGTGAATCGGACACAACGTTACCAATTACTGTGGCTTGAGAGGGCGCTAGGGCATGACATACGAGGAACAGTACCACCCTCTAGGAGGAAACCACGCGTACTGTGGCTGCATGCTACAGTGCGTATTAGACCGCATTCTCTGTAACAAAATAAGTGACCTCTAGCATGGAAACCATGCATTTCCGTACATAAGTCCGTTAGACTATTTTTGTACCGTATCCTCTCATCGATCGATCCCTAGAGTTTGCACATGGTGGTAAAAATCACCCTATATAAAGGAGAAACGTTACTTAACATTGTTCCCAAAAATCTCTAATAGTTTACTTCAAAGTTTTACACAAGGCTCTTATAAGCGATTGGAAGAACATCGGCTACACATTTTCTTAAACAACAAGGCACATATTTTTCTGTTAAAACCGAGTCCGAGAAAGACAGTGCTGTTCTGTGTTATGAAAAGTGTGCCTTCGACTCCTTTGTCCCAGATGGCTTTTGTTACGAAGCAGAACTTTTAAACCATTACACAAAATTTTTATCCCTCATATATTGTTTCTCAGGGAATATAACTTTAAACAATACATGTCTACCAAACAAATTGCTGTTTTGTTTTCTTCCTCGAAGTCGGATTTCACATAAACTTGTATGATCAGAAATTTGTATTTCTACCTTATAGGCTAGTGATTAGAATACTGTTATGCAGTATGAATCATCCTAAACTTTGTAATGCTATTTGTCCGTGGATTAAGACTGCGATGTAATGTCACTGAAGATGCTCCCCTCACATATCAAGCAACTGCAGAAATCTCTCTTGTACCCCAGATACCAATCGTCGTAACCGATCTATCCATTCATTTTAAGTCAATCAACATTTATTTTGCAATAACAGAGAATTAAACGAAAATTTCGGTTCCGACAATGACAATGTTGAGTGTTTACGGAAAAAGTTCAAGGCAATCGTAAAATACGTTTTAGACAGGTACGTGCCGAGTAAAACTGTGAGGGACGGGAAAAACCCACCGTTGTACAACAATAAAGTTAGGAAACTACTGCGAAAGCAAAGAGAGCTTCACTCCAAGTTTAAACGCAGCCAAAACCTCTCAGACAAACAGAGGCTAAACGATGTCAAAGTTAGCGTAAGGAGGGCTATGCGTGAAGCGTTCAGTGAATTCGAAAGTAAAATTGTATGTACCGACTTGACAGAAAATCCTAGGAAGTTCTGGTCTTACGTTAAATCAGTAAGTGGCTCGAAACAGCATATCCAGACACTCCGGGATGATGATGGCATTGAAACAGAGGATGACACGCGTAAAGCTGAAATACTAAACACCTTTTTCCAAAGCTGTTTCACAGAGGAAGACCGCACTGCAGTTCCTTCTCTAAATCCTCGCACAAACGAAAAAGTGGCTGACATCGAAATAAGTGTCCAAGGAATAGAAAAGCAACTGGAATCACTCAACAGAGGAAAGTCCACTGGACCTGACGGGATACCAATTCGATTCTACACACAGTGCGCGAAAGAACTTGTCCCCCTTCTAACAGCCGTGTACCGCAAGTCTCTAGAGGAACGGAGGGCTCCAAATGATTGGAAAAGAGCACAGGTAGTCCCAGTCTTCAAGAAGGGTCGTCGAGCAGATGCGCAAAACTATAGACCTATATCTCTGACGTCGATCTGTTGTAGAATTTTAGAACATGTTTTTTGCTCGAGTATCATGTCGTTTTTGGAAACCCAGAATCTACTATGCAGGAATCAACATGGATTCCGGAAACAGCGATCGTGTGAGACCCAACTCGCTTTATTTGTTCATGAGACCCAGAAAATATTAGATACAGGCTCCCAGGTAGATGCTATTTTTCTTGACTTCCGGAAGGCGTTCGATACAGTTTCGCACTGTCGCCTGATAAACAAAGTAAGAGCCTATGGAATATCAGACCAGCTGTGTGGCTGGATTGAAGAGTTTTTAGCAAACAGAACACAGCATGTTGTTATCAATGGAGAGACGTCTACAGACGTTACAGTAACCTCTGGCGTGCCACAGGGGAGTGTTATGGGGCCATTGCTTTTCACAATATATATAAATGACCTAGTAGATAGTGTCGGAAGTTCCATGCAGCTTTTCGCGGATGATGCTGTAGTATACAGAGAAGTTGCAGCATTAGAAAATTGTAGCGAAATGCAGGAAGATCTGCAGCGGATAGGCACTTGGTGGAGGGAGTGGCAACTGTCCCTTAACATAGACAAATGTAATGTATTGCGAATACATAGAAAGAAGGATCCTTTATTGTATGATTATATGATAACGGAACAAACACTGGTAGCAGTTACTTCTGTAAAATATCTCGGAGTATGCGTGCGGAACGATTTGAAGTGGAATGATCATATAAAATTAGTTGTTGGTAAGGCGGGTACCAGGTTGAGATACATTGGAAGAGTGCTTAGAAACTGTAGTCCATCACCAAGGAGGTGGCTTACAAAACGCTCGTTCGACCTATACTTGAGTATTGCTCATCAGTGTGGGATCCGTACCAGGTCGGGTTGACGGAGGAGATAGAGAAGATCCAAAGAAGAGCGGCGCGTTTCGTCACAGGGTTATTTGGTAACCGTGATAGCGTTACGGAGATGTTTAATAAACTCAAGTGGCAGACTCTGCAAGAGAGGCGCTCTGCATCGCGGTGTAGCATGATCGCCAGGTTGCGAGAGGGTGCGTTTCTGGATGAGGTATCGAATATATTGCTTCCACCTACTTATACCTCCCGAGGAGATCACGAATGTAAAATTAGAGGGATTAGAGCGCGCACGGAGGCTCTCAGACAGTCGTTCTTCCCGCGAACCATACGCGACTGGAACAGGAAAGGGAGGTAATGACAGTGGCACTTAAAGTGCCCTCCGCCACACATCATTGGGTGGCTTGCGGAGTATAAATGTAGATGTAGATGTAGATGTAGAATGCTCACGGTCTGGCATACAAGTACTTTGGAACGGATTTACGATCAGAGTGTTTGTACCGTCGTGAACTGAATGTACCGTTTCACTGACACTTGGCACACAGTAGCACAGAAACTAAAATTGTACTCTGTAGTATCAGGGCATAGGCTACAACAACTATCGTACAAACAACAGTACATAAGTATACACGGTGAAGTGAAATTCGCGCACTCGGGCTTCGCGGCCCACCACATGTACAGTAACTACCTCTGTCAACACACACATCCAGCGCTGTACGGTTGGTGCTTCTGGAGGCGGTGCCTGAAAGGCGCACTCGACGCACCGGCAGACGACCAGCAGTACCTGCCGCGACTAAGGAGAACCGAGGCGAAACTCTTTCAAATAAAGAAACAATGAGAGGCGTCCTCACCAGAAACAAAACGTCTGGCTAGGTGGATCAAGAGCTGCTCGCCGTGCACCACCTAAATAGGGGAAGGGAGAGAGCCGCAGGAAAGTGCGTAAGTGAGCTGCAGGACAAGCAGGGGCACACGCTCACGACGGAAACGGAATTAACAAAACACATCGAAGGCTATTTCCGAGACATGTTCCGTCGAGAAGCGACAGACGACTGATGGACTTCTTCAGCAGACGAGGAGCGTGCTGACAGGCGCGGACAGGGCGCTGCTGACAGAGAATGTCGACGAGGACGACGTCAGAGAGACGATGGAGACCAGCGCCAGAGCAACAGCACCGGCCGCCGACGGCATCCCGCTCCAGTTCTGCCCCTCGTACTGGGACGTGCCGGGAGTGCAGTTCACGGAGATGGTGAACGAGATGCTCGATGGGGCGCAAATTCCACGTGGGCTGGTCGAAGGGACCGTAACCCCCGTCCCTAAGAGGAGAGCCGCCCGCCGCATTGAAGAGTTTCGCCCGATTACGCTCCTCAACGCCGACTATAAAACAATAGCGAAATGCATCGCAAACAACCTGAAATCGGCGATGAGGAAAGTCATGAGTCCGTGGCAAACATGTGCGGTAACAGGGAAAATATATATTTGACGCCACATGCACCTACAGGGACATAACAGCACAGGCAGCCACCAGCAGAGGCGCAGGTGCCATAATTTCGGTGGGCTTCAACAAGGCCTTCGACAGGATCGATCACAAATACCTCGTAGAGACACTAAAGAGACTCGGGTTTGGGCAAAAATTCATCACAATCATCCAGAAGATACCAAGTACTGGGAGATCGACAGTAATAATCAATAGTTGGAAAATAAAACAGATAAAGCTGGACAGATCCGTGAGGCAAGACTGTCCATTGTCAATGGCTCTATTCCCTACAGCACTGCACCCGCTGCTGCGGTAACTCACAAATGACATCAGAGGATTCTCCGTAGAAGACAAAGCAATAGCATGTATAGCCTACGCTGACGACCTAGGCATATTTATTGAAGATCAGGAAGATATTGGCAGAGTAGAAACCATCATGAACAGATTCCAAAAAGCGTCAGGCGCCCAAACCAACAAACAGTGCTACTGCCGATAGGGAATCGTCGACTCAAACCAGACAGGCATTGGTACGAAATAGCAGAAAGCCACAAAGTTCTTGGAATATTTATACAGTCTTGTCCACATACGACTGGAGAGACGTGCTACACACCATAAGAGATCTCTCCAGACAGCACGCGAACCGGAAACTAACAATCCACCAGAAAATGGAGCTGATAAACACGACGATCCTGTCGAAAGCATGGTACCTGGCGCAAATCTTGAGCATCCCGGCCGAAACTGCGCGAGCACTTAGGGGCGCAGTGTACTACCTGTTGTGGCGTCGAAATATATTCAAAGTGGCGCAAGCAACGTGCTCGCTGCCAACGAAAGAACGGGGCTAGGTCTAGTTGATATAAAGACCAAATGTGCAGCCCGTCTACTAAAACGAACGCTCGCCATCCAGGGCAATTACCCTGACAGCGTCACAGCCAACATCATTGCAGGATACAAGCCAGCATCAGATGAAGCGCCGGTCTACACGAGGCAGAATCCGACACGTCAGGCTGCACTACGCCAACAAAAGTTACGTTCTGGGCACCGTGGCGAACCCCATCCACAGAACAGCCAAGAGAACACGCTGGGCCCTCAGGGGAAAGCCGGCAAAAAACAAAATTGAACACAAACTCCCGCAATACAATTGGAAACAAATACGGGGAAACGTCTGGGATAACGTGTTGCCTAAACATGCGAAGGAGACATGGTACAAAATAGTCAACAGATCGGTACCAACCAGCCAAAGACTGGCGGAGATAAAACTCGTCGCAAGTGACAAGTGCGACGTTTGTGCCACGACCGACAGCCTCGAGCACCGATTCACCTGCGGGAATGCCGCCAACATATGGGAAGCGTGCCAGCAGATGGTGGCCCACATCGACAGAACGTGTAAGTGAGCTGTTTAGGTTTTTATGTTGGCAACGCCACGTAGCGCTCTGTATGAAAATCACTGGCTGTGCTGCGTGCAGTCTGTGGCTGGGTGGCATTGTTGGAATTTGCTATTCTAGTGTTGGGAAGTTGGCTGTTAACAGCGCATAGCGTTGCGCAGTTGGACGTGAGCCGCCAGCAGTGGTGGATGTGGGGAGAGAAATGGCAGAATCTCGAGAGCGGGCGATCTGGACGTGTGTCCATCAGAGACAGTAAATTTGTAAGACTGGATGTCACGAACTGATATATATATTATGACTTTTGAACACTATTAAGGTAAATACATTGTTTGTTCTTTATCAAAATCTTTCATTTGCTAGCTATGCCTATCAGTAGTTCGTGACTTAAGTAGTTAGAATCTTTTATTTAGCTGGCAGAATTGGCGCTCGCTGTATTACAGTAGTTCGAGTAACGAAGATTTTTGTGAGGTAAGTGATTCATGAAAAGTATAGGTTATTGTTAGGCAGGGTCATTCTTGCGTAGGGATTATTAAGTCAGATTGCGTTGCGCTAAAAATATTGTGTTTCAGTTTAGTGATGATCAGAATAAGTAAAGAGAGAAATGTCTGAGTACGTACAGTTTTGCTCAGCTGTTTGAAAATCAAATAACGTAAGATGTTTATCAGCACAATCATTCATTAATTTTTCTAAGGGGACGTTTGAAACGGTGCCGGGAAGCACCACAGCGGAGGCAATCACCGCCCCAGGCTGCAACCCACTTCCACGACCCAAACGACTGGCGACTCTCTGCATCCTCGCCATGACAGCACACGCCGTCGTAGCTGGCCTTCCAGGTGGACCCCTGGGAGGAGAACGAGACGGCCCGGCAGCACAGGCGCTACCGCGAGAACTTCACAAACTTGCTGCAGATTCCACAGCAGACAGCGACCGCCAGAGTCCTCCCCGGCCTGTGGCCCTCAGCACAGCCACCAGCCACCTCACCCCACCACACTCACCACGAGAAGAACGCGTGCAGTGACAGTGATTGAGTGCAACAGAAAAGATAAAGTGCTTTCTGCTCTCGCCTCAAATAGCGAAGTATAGTAGCATAAAGTGTTTCTTCTTAGTGAAATCAGTGATACAAAGTGAGCCGGCCGGTGTGGCCGAGCAGTTCTAGGCGCTTCAGTCTGGAACCTCGCGACCACTACAGTCGCAGGTTCGACTCCTGCCTCAGGCATGGATGTGTGTGATGTCCTTAGGTTAGTTAGGCGTAAGTAATCCTAAGTTCTAAGGGACTGATGACCTCAGATATTGAGTCCCATAGTGCTCAGAGCCATTTGAACCATTTTGATTCAAAGTGGTTCTCACCAAACATCTGTCATGCTCGCAGCCAAATCAGTGTCAAAAGTATGCCCAGTAGATTCTCACCAACTCTTTAATTATGGAAAACACACAAGAGCAGAACATTAGAATCATGGGGAACGTGTACTCTTTGCGGCGTCTGATTACGTTGTGCACAGCCAGTGTTTTGTTTTACATGTCCCCGTTGCCACGCGACGTACGTCATTGCTTGTTTTCAGTTAACTTCGACTGTTCCAACTGTTCAGTACGACTGTTGCCGGCACACAGGTTACTACGTAACTTCAGTCGGTCGCTGTGGACGAGCGGCTGTAGGTGCTTCAGTCTGGAACCGCGCTGCTGCTACGGTCGCAGGTTCGAATCCTGCCTCTGGCATGGATGTGTGTGATGTCCTTAGGTTAGTTAAGTTTAAGCAGTTGTAAGTTCTAAAGGACTAATGACCTCAGAAGTTAAGTCCCATAGTGCTCAGAGCCATTTGAACCATTTCATCTAAATCTACATCTACATTTATACTCCGCAAGCCACCCAACGGTGTGTGGTGGAGGGCACTTTACGTGCCGCTGTCATTGCCTCCCTTTCCTGTTCCAGTCGCGTACGGTTCGCGGGAAGAAAGACTGCCGGAAAGCCTCCGTGCGCGCTCGAATCTCTCTGATTTTACATTCGTGATCTCCTCGGGAGAAATAAGTAGGGGGAAGCAATATATTCGATACCTCATCCAGAAACGCACTCTCTCGAAACCTGGCGAGCAAGCTACACCGCGATGCAGAGCGCCTCTCTTGCAGAGTCTGCCACTCGAGTTTGCTAAACATCTCCGTAACGCTATCACGCTTACCAAATAACCCTGTGACGAAACGCGCCGCTCTTCTTTGGATATTCTCTATCCCCTCTGTCAACCCGACCTGGTACGGATCCCACACCAATGAGCAATACTCAAGTATAGGCCGAACGAGTGTTTTGTAAGCCACCTCCTTTATTGATGGACTACATTTTCTAAGGACTCTCCCAATGTATCTCAACCTGGTACCCACCATACCAACAATAGATTTTGTATGATTATTCCACTTCAAATCGTTCCGCACACATACTCCGAGATATTTTACAGAAGTAACTGCTACCAGTGTTTGTTCCGCTATCATATAATCATACAATAAAGGATCCTTCTTTCTATGTATTCGCAATACATTACATTTGTCTATGTTAAGGGTCAGTTGCCACTCCCTGCACCAAGTGCCTATCCGCTGCAGATCTTCTTGCATTTCGCTGCAATTTTCTAATCATCCGTGAAAAGCCGCATGGAACTTCCGACACTATCTACTAGGTCATTTATATATATTGTGAAAAGCAATGGTCCCATAACACTCCCCTGCGGCACGCCAGAGGTTACTGTAACGTCTGTATACGTCTCTCCATTGAGAACAACATGCTGTGTTCTGTTTGCTAAAAACTCTTCAATCCAGCCACACAGCTGGTCTGATATTCCGTAGTCTCTTACTTTGTTTATCATGCGACAGTGCGGAACTGTATCGAACGCCTTCCTGAAGTCAAGGAAAATAGAATCTGCGTGGGAGCCTGTATCTAATATTTTCTGGGTCTCACACGATCGCTGTTTCCGGAATCCATGTTGATTCCTACAGAGTAGATTCTGGGTTTCTAAAAACGACATGATACGCAAGCAAAAAACATGTTCTAAAATTCTACAACAGATCGATGTCAGAGATATAGGCCTATAGTCTGCTCGACGACCCTTCTTGAAAACTGGAACTACCTGTGCTCTTTTCCAATCATTTGAAACCTTTCGTTCCTCTAGAGACTTGCGGTACACGCCTGTTAGAAGGGGGGCAAATTGTTTCGCGTACTCTGTGTAGAATCGAACTGGTATCCCGTTAGGTCCAGTGGACTTTCCTCTGTTGAGTGATTCCTTGGACACTTACTTCGATGTCAGCCATTTTTTCGTTTGTGCGAGGATTTAGAGAAGGAACTGCAGTGCGGTCTTCCTCTGTGAAACAGCTTTGGAAAAAGGTGTTTAGTATTTCAGCTTTACGCTTATCATCCTCTGTTTCAGTGCCATCATCATCCCAGAGTGTCTGGATATGCTGTTTCGAGCCACTTACTGATTTAATGTAAGACCAGAAGTTCCTAGGATTTTCAGTCAAGTCGGTTCATAGAATTTTACTTTCGAATTCACTGAACGCTTCACGCATTACCCTCCTTACGCTAACTTTGACATCGTTTAGCATCTGTTTGTCTGAGGTTTTGGCTGCGTTTAAATTTGGAGTGAAGCTCTCTTTGGTTCCGCAGTAGTTTCCTAACTTTTTTTGTTGAACCACGCTGGGTTTTTCCCGTCCCTCACAGTTTTACTCGGCATGTACCTGTCTAAAACGCATTTTACGATTGCCTTGAACTTTCTCCATAAACACTCAACATTGTCTGTGTCGGAACAGAAATTTTCGTTTTGATCTGTTAGGTAGTCTGAAATCTGCTTCCTATTACTCTCGCTAAACAGATAAATCTTCCTCCCTTTCTTTTATATTCCTATTTACTTCCATATTCAGGGATGCTGCAACGGCCTTATGATCACTGATTCCCTGTTCTGTACATACAGAGTCGAAAAGTTCGAGTCTGTTTGTTATCAGTAGGTCCAAGATGTTATCTCCACGCGTCGGTTCTCTGTTTAATTGCTCGAGGTAATTTTCGGATAGTGCACTCAGTATAATGTCACTCGACGTGTATCTGTGCCACTCACAGCGTGTGCAGGCGCTATCAGCAGCTCATTTTCCTGCACAGGTACTCTCCTGCGATTGGTTTATTCAATAAATTGCAAACTCTAGTTTTAGTGCAACGGTGCTGTTCACAGATGAGGCGTCTTTTCATCGAGATCAGACTGTAAGTTTTCACAATCGGCACGTATGGACAGACGTCTGTCTTCACGAAACTGTTGAAGCAACTCGTCAACACAGATTTTCTGTCAGTGTTTGGGCCGACGTTGTTCGTGACTGTTTGGTACGGTCTAAATTTCTTCCACCCAGGCTCAACAGACAAAGTTACCATAATTTCGCAGAGAATGTTGTACCTGATCTGTTAGCAGATGTGACTTTAGCTGTGCAACGAAACATGTACTCAATGCCCAATGGAGCATCTCCTCATTTTAGTGTTAGTATCGGTCGGCCTCTTCATAATGTCTTTCGTTGCATAGGTAGAGATGGACAGTTGCCTGGACTCCACGCTCTCCAGACCTAAGCCCCATCGAATTTTATTTGTAGTGTCATTTGAAAGCTCTGGTATATGGAACTGCAGTAGAAGACGTTCAAGAGCCTCTGTGCTCATAATATGGAAGGCTGAAGGACCGTATGCAATATTCGAGCGGTACATCAGCGGGTCCGATATTCACTATGACAATGCATCAGGGGCATATTCAACATCTCCTGTGAATTGCATGCAGTATGATCGTTTGGTCTGTCCATTTGTGTTTCCCGTCTTAATGAGTAGCAATATGGAAACAAACTGTTTCCAGACTCATGTTCAAACAAACACAATTTCATCATCTACGTGTGAGGAATGTGTTTGGGCGTAACCACAAGCGCCGGCATCAGGATGAAGAACTCAGGAGCAGAGAAGGCTGTGAGAGGACGTCGAGCTCGCTGACTAGGACCGCACCACGACGGGAGCGGCCTCCACAAGCGGCCTCTACAAGTGGCCTCCAGCCAGCCTCGGCCGCGCAGTAGCAGCACAGCAGCAGAGTCGTCACCCCAACTGTTGTACTGAGACAAGTGCCACGTATCAATAGCTTACACGCACATTGCATAAAGCATGTAGCCCATCGCCTGCGACACGTACTTGTAATACAGAGTTAAGTAGTGTCAATCTTCTTTATTGTAATAAAAACTATTAATGTGATTTGCTTGAATTGTTGTACAAACCACAGCAGCACCCCGTCTCCAGGCCACAAGTGGCCCGTCGGGACCATCCGACCGCCGTGTCATCCTCAGCTGAGGATGCATACAGGAAGGGCGTGTGGTCAGCACACCGCTCTCCCGATCGTTATGATGGTTTTCTGAGACCGGAGCCGCTGCTATTCGGTCGAGTAGCTCCTCAGTTGGCATCACGAGGCTGAGTGCACCTCAAAAAAATGGCAACAGCGCACGGCGGCCCGGCCGAGAGCGCTTAACTTCGGTGACCTGACGGGAACCGGCGTATCCACTGCGGCAAGGCCGTTGCCGAATTGTGGTGTAGCAGTCCGAGAAAGCAGCATCCTTTCGGCACCCTATAAGAGACGAGTGGGCAGGACAACACAGAATGTGTCCTGTGATTGGTGCTATGCATTTTTGTTACACCCTGTACGATCCAATGCATAAAAACTTTTTTTCAATAGTGGTCGAAGATGAGTCTTTCTGCGAAGTCATTTGGACGGAATTAATTGGCTGAAATGCACTCTAGTTAGTCATTGGATGTTTTTTACCAGCCATCCGATTCCGCCGTAACTGCAGTAGAATCATCAAACAAAGTGTATGCACGGTAGCGCAGAATATTATTCGGAACCGTATTTACTCTACAATGTACACATTCATTGTATGTGGTATGGGCAGAGAGTCCTAGGAAGTACACTGCGCAACACGATTAAATATAACTTTTTCGGAACCCCGTAAATGTCTCTGACTGCAATGTATATGCTTGAAATGTTGCTCAAAGGTGCCTACAATCATCCTCTTTAGTGGTGCAGAAGTGGGCCGCCCTCCGAAGTCTCCTTCTGGCTCGACGACGCTTCCAACAGCGAGGTATCGACACGGGCGAAAGAAGGGCCAGATCTCAGCAGAAGTTCACGTGACTTGTAAAGTCGTTTAAAGGTGTCACACCGGCGCCAAACTCCACCACAACGCTTTCCAACGCAGCCGTGGGCGTGTCACAAGATGAGAAGTCACAGCCCTTAAACACTTACGGCTCTCGGACTGACGCTGGGGTCGGGTGTGCCTTCGTCATCGACACGCGTGTCTTTCGATATCGGCTTCCGGCACTCTGCTCGGTATTTACAGCAGAGCCCTTCGGCCTGTATCGGGCCACGGAGTACATCCGGCGACACAGACTTTTCAGTTGTGTCCTCTGCTCAGACTCTCTCAGCGCCCTTCAAAGTCTACGTGCGCTGTACACCAGCCGTCCCTTAGCGCAGCAGGTCCAGGAATAATGTCACTCGCTCACTCTTAGTGGAACCAGTGTGATGTCTATGTGGGTCCCTGGTCACGTCGATCTGCCAGCAAACGAGGCTGCTGACGCTGCTGCCAAAGCCGCAGTCCTCGTACTGTACCTCAGCCAGCTAGCTCCTGCATTCCCTCCGATGATGGCTGTGTTGCCCTCTGTCAGGAGGTGGTGTCCCTTTGACATCTCCAATGGTCCTCCCTTCACGGGAATAATCTCCGGCTTATTAAGCCTCTCCCAGCAGCTTCGACGGCCTTCTCTCGACCCTCCCGCCGGGAGGAGGTCATTTTAACTAGGCTGCGTATCGAGCACTGACTTTTTAGCCATCGTCATTTGATAAGTGGCGCTACCCCTCCACTTTGTACAGATTGTGCCCAAGTTTTGATCGCTATTTCCTGACGGAATCCCCATTTATTAAGCGTTTACGTTCCCGCTTGGGTTTGCCGTCTGAGTGATCGGCCGTTTTAGCCAATGACGCTCTGGCTGGCGACCACCTTTTACTTTTTGTCTGCCAAAGCAATATGGCGAAGGCCACTTAATTTTTTAGTTTTTCGACGTCCGTTTCTGTGTGGTGTCGTTTTTAGCCCCTTCTCCAAGTCAATGTTTTTAGCTGTCTTCTCTTATGTCAATTGTGACTGACATATAGTCGTTTTTTAACTCCTCTTTGTCTTCGTATTCTAAAGTTCTGACCTGAGCGCGTATGACCCCTGTTGTTTTTTACTCCCTAAAGAAAAACAAAACCACAAAGCAAAACATTTCGCCCCCTCTTTTTGGGCCCCTGCGATGGAGGTCAGAACCGCGACGGCCGGCGTTGAAATCACGCGGTTTTCTTACGACCGACCCAGGAAAACATTTCAGACACACTGCCGCTTAGAATGGAAAGGGGAAGACCTCAGGGGGGTAGCACGAAGGGCGTCAATGAATCCACCCCTTGCCCTGGGCCGTTGTTTTCTAGACATTTAGTAGTCGAAAACGACAGCTAGATATTCTTGACTATCTCTGACAGTGCTGACGCACTCGGACGTTTCAATCCTTCTGCATGGACACTGTAACGCTGCAGCTCCATTAAACGCAATCGCACCCCTTTTTTCTAGTGCAGTGCTACGGCTATTTTCTCTCTTGTGTACAGGGTGGACCCACATTCGACGATATTCGAACGTGATCGGAAGCAGCCAAGGGCTTTCTATGCTAATGTTTGACATGCTCCTCTGGTGTGCTCACACAGAGGTGTGACATTTATACAGCTGAAGATAAGACGGTAAAGCATCCCTCGAAGACCCCACAGTTTTCCAAAACCGTCGGTGGCACCTGCGCACATTTAGCGAAAATTTAAAAAATGCATCTTCATCGAGGAAATTTGTGAAGCAGCGTGAGGCGCCTACAGGTAGGCAACCGTTTGACACAGCTCTGAGTACAGTGGTAACACCGATCCCAGAAGTTAAGCGCTGTCGAGCTAGGCTAGCACTTGGATGGGTGACCATCCGGTCTGCCGAGCGCTTTTGGCAAGCAAGGTGCACTCAGCCCTTCTGAGGCAAACTGAGGAGCTACTTGACTGAGAAGTAGAGGCTCCGGTCTCGTAAACTGTCATGCGGCCGGGAGAGCAGTGTGCTGACCACATGACCCTCCGCATCTGCATTCAGTGACGCCTGTGGGCCGAGAATGACACGGCGGCCGGTCGGTACCGTTGGGCCCTCCAAGGTCTGTTCGGACAGAGTTTCTCTCCAAAGGCTCATTTCTGATTATTCAATATATGTAGGCGGGCATCTTTGAGCGTTTTACCTCTTGGAGGGACCCTCCGGCATTGTATTCTCACATGTGTCAATGTCATACCCCTATGTCATCTTACCACAGGAGGGCGCGAATGGGTAGAACTGAAAAAGTATAACAACCCTTTGCTTCTTCGTATGACGTTCGAGTTTGGTTGAATCGTTTCCAACAGTTCCTATTGGCTCCATCCTGGACACAAGAGCGAAAATGACGGTGCTACTGCAGTCCGAACGGGTGCGATCACGCCTTAGGGGATGCAGCTCCACAATGTCCATACAGAAGGACTGAAACTTCCGAGTTTGTCAGTAGCGTCGAAGTTTGTCGAGAACATCTAGCTGTAGTTTTCGATCGAAAAATGTGTGGGAATTAACGTCCCAAGGAAAGGGGTGGGTTCATTGATCTCCTTTGTGCCACTCCTTGAGGTTTTTTCTTTTCGATTCTGAACGCCGGTGTGTCTGAACCGTTTTGCTCGGCCACTCTTTAGAATATCGCGTGATTTCAACGTTGGACGCCGCGGCTCTGACCTCCATCGCAGGGGCACCAAAAGAAGGGGTTAAATCCGGGTAATACCAGCTGTGACGACCTTCCCATCGCGTGACGCTTCGGCGGACAGAATTGTGGCGAAATTTTGTCCCAATGTGTCGTCATTAGCCCTATTTACACGTCACAGGTCACACGAATATTCAAGACAGGTAGTAGGAGTAATGCAGTTAATTACAGGCCCGTATCATTAACATCGATATGCAGCAGGATTTTGGAATGTATATTGTGTTCGAACAACGAATTACCGCGAAGAAAACAGTGTATTGACACATAGTCAATACGGATTTAGAAAACATCGTTCTTTTGAAACACAACTAGCTCTTTCGTCGCACGAAGTGTTGAGTGCTATTGACAAGGGATTTCAAACTGATTCCGTATTTCTGGATTTCCGGAAGGCTTTTGACACTATACCACACACGCGGATTGTTGTGAAATTGCGTGCTTATGGAATATTGTCTCAGTTATGTGACTGGATTCGTGATTTCCTGTCAGAGATGTCAGAGTTCGTAGTGACTGACGGAAAGTCATCGAGAAAAACGGAAGTGATTTCTTGCGTTCCCCAAGGTAGTGTTACAGGCCATTTGCTGTTCCTTATCTATATAAACCACTTGGGAGTTAATATCAGCAGCCGTCTTAGGATGTTTGCAGATGACGCTGTCGTTTATCGACTAGTAAACGCATCAGAAGACCAATACAAATTACGAAACGGTTTGGAAAAGAAATATGTATGGTGCGAGAATTGGCAGTTGCCCTAAATGACGAAAAGTGTGAGGTCATCCACATGAGAGCTAAAAGAAATTCTTTAAACTTCGGTTACACAATAAATGTCTAATCTAAAGGACGTAAATTCAAGTAAATACCTAGGTATTACAATTACGTACAAGTTAAATTGAAAGGTACATACAGAATATGTTGTGGGGAAGGCTGACCAAAGACTGCGTTTTATTGGCAGGACACTTACGAAATGTAACAGATCTACTAAGGAGACTGGCTACACTACGCTTGTCCGTCCTCTTTTAAAATACTGCTGCGCAGTGTGGGATCCTTACCAGATAGGGTTGACAGAGTACATTGAAAAAGTTCAGAGAAGGGCAGCAAATTTTGTAGTATCGCGAAATATGAGAGTGTCACTGAAATGATACTGGATTTAGGCTGGACATAATTTAAGCACAGGCGTTTTACGTTGTGGAGCAATCTTCTCACGAAATTTAAATCAACAACTTTCTCCTCCAAATGCGAAAATATTTTGTTGACGCCGACCTACATAAAGAGGAACGATCCCCATGGTAAAATGAGCTCGTACGGAAGGATATAGGTGTTCACTGTTTCAGCGCGCTATACGAGATTGGAAAAATAGAGAATTGTGAAGGTGGTTCGATGAACCCTCTGCCATGCACTTAAATGTTATTTACAGAGTATCCGTGTAGTTGTAGACGTAGATGAGGTCTGACTTTTTCTTCGCATGTGTCGACAGCCTGCTGTTGAAAGCGCCGCGGAGGTCGAGGGCAATATCGCAGGGGTCGCCGCTTCTCCACCATTACTGAGGAAGGCTGTAGGCACCTCTGGGCCACATTTGAAACTTATGCGTTGCAGTCGGAGACAGTTACGGGGTTCCGTGAAAGCGGTCCTTTAATTCTGTTGCGCAGTGTAGTGATTGAATACGTTTTGTGAGCCAGCTGGAGTGGCAGAGTGGTTCTAGGCGCTACAGTCCGGAACCGCGCGACCGCTACGGTCGCAGGTTCGAATCCTGCCTCAGGCATGGATGTGTGTGTCGTTCTTAGGTTAGTTAGGTTTAAGTAGTTCTAAGTTTTAGGGGACTGATGACCTCAGATGTTAAGTCCCATAGTGCTCAGAGCCATTTGAACAATTTTGAACGTCTTGTGAAGATGGTCTTCAACAGCTAGTTGTACAACCCAGCCACGTGGCCGCGCGGTTTGAGGCACCATGTCACGGATTGCGCAGCCCCTCCTGCAGGAGGTTCGAGTCCTCTCCTTTGTTCTTAGTTCGTAGCATAAGTTAGTTTAAGTAGTGTGTAAGTCTAGGGACCGATGAGCTCAGCAGTTTGGTCCCTTAGGAATTCACACATTTCTACAACCCACACGCAGTGAAATTATTTTAGACCTTGCAGTTACAGACAGGCCTGAGCTTAACGACAGTGTAAGTTTAGAAATAGAGATTAGTGATAATGATGTCAACATAGCTTTGATTGTTATCGAAGTTCGTAAACTCAACAGAAAGACTGGGGTACAAATTATGCTGGAAAGAGCAGGTAAGCGGCCATTAGCTCCCTACTTAAATAGTGAATAGACAACATTTAGTTCAAATATTATTGAAGCATACGAATTATTGCAAGTTTTAAACTCACTGTAGATAACACTCTGGAGTATTATTTGCCTAGTAAATGTTTCAAGGGCGGGAAACAAAGCTCAATCCTGGTTTTATGAGAAAATTCGGAAAATACTGAAGAAGCAGAGATTGCTGAACTCTCGGTTCAGAAAAGGAGGTGCAAATGTCGACCGGCAAATGTTAGAAAGAAATTTATGGATCTTGAAAAAGACTGAAGCGTGAAGCGTACAAGATCTTCCGCTGTCGTACGTTAGCGAAAGATCTCGCCGAGAATTCGAGAAAATTCTCGACCTATGTACACCAAGTGGGTCGCAGGCCTGCAGTCAGTCACTCGTCGACCAGTTTCGTGTGGCAGTCAAAGACAATAAAAGGAAAGGAGAAGCTGCAAGTGTGTAGTTAAAAAAAAAATCATATACCCGAGTATTTGAGATGTACCGTCGTTAGGCCGTTGTACCCACTCACGTCTTGTGGCAGCGGCGGAGTGTGGGGGGAGGTGGGTGGGGGTTGAGTGAAAGGGATGCCACCCCCGGCCGTCTGTACCTGGGGTGGCCTGCTTTTGTCGTGGGCCTCATGATCTGGAGGCCCCCACAGGACAGAGCTGGTTCTAATATAATCTCAAACAAGGCCAAAACGTGTTCGGTATTTAAGAGGCAGTCTGCAGTTTGGGGTTGCATTATCAGGCTATTGCGCTTGCCTATGGAGCGTTCAGAAATTTTAGATTTTTTTTGTGAAACATTGCATGAAATCTAAAAAATACAGAACGATAAGCATTAGCTGATAGCAAACGACTTTATACCGCCACCATTCATTCCGCGCAAGGCACGGAAATTAAAAGAAATTAGCACTCCTACAGAGGTGTAAACAGTCGTCTTTCCCTCACTTTATTGAAAAGAGGAACAGGAAAGGAAATTACTTCTAGTGGTGCGAGGTAGCCTCTGCCATGCACCACACGGTGGCTCGCACTATACGTATATTGATGTAGGTGTACATCTACACCTGCATCTACATCTACATCAGTACTCTCCTAATCACACTTAAGTGCCTGACAGACAGTTCATCGAACCGCCTTCACAATAACTCTCTATTATCCCCGTCTCGAACAGCGCGTGGGAAAAAACGAGTTCTGATTTTCCTTATTTCATTATGATGATCGTTTCTCCCTGTATAGGTCGGCGTCAACAAGATGTTTTCGCATTCGGAGGAAAAAGTTGGTGATTGAAATTTCGTAAGAAGATTCCTCCACAACGAAAAACGCCTTTGTTTTAATTATGTCCATCCTAGATCCTGTATCATGTCCGCGACACTCTCTCCCGCATTTCTTGATAATACAAAACGTGCTGCTCTCCTCTGTACTTCCTCGGTGTAGTCCGTTAATCCTATCTGGTAAGGATCCCGCACCGTGCAGTACTGCTCCAAAAGAGGACGGACGAGCATAATATAGGCAGGCTCTTTAGTAGACCTGTTGCATCTTCTAAGTGTTCTGCCAGTAAAACGCAGTCTTTGATTCGCTTTCCCCACAACGTTGGCCGGACTCTCTGGCCGAGCGGTTCTAGGTGCTTCAGTCCAGAACCACACGGCTGCTACGTTCGCAGATTTGAAACCTGCCTTGGGCATGGATGTTTGTGATTCCTTAGGTTAGTAAGGTTTAAGTAGTTTTAAGTCTAAGGGACTGATGACCTCAGATGTTAAGTCCCATAGTGCTTAGAGCCATTTTGAACCCACAACGTTTTCTGTGTGTTCTTTTCAGTTTAAGGGTACCACACAGTGGTTCAGGTCGAAAAAACTCGATTTTCGGTTTTCATCATGTTTCGATAGATTTAGGTTTTCTTTAAGTACTCTGAAAACGATTTTGCAGAAAAAATTTTTTTTCGAGCATTTAAGGAGAATTTTCATACCACGTGTGTTTATGTGCCACACCCACTTTTCTGTCACCCACTTTCCTGCATATATTTTAGATCTTTCTATCCTCTACATTGCAAGCTAGGTTCTTTTTTACGCCTGAGTGTCTTAGCTATCCTTGGAATGCAACGGTCGGTATTCTTTTGTTGTTGCTGTTTGTAAACAGCACGCTTTCAAACACACGGTTAGTTTTGTTCAAGTGTGATTGCGAGTAGTTGTTGTACTTACGTTTGCAGTAGTTTTTCACGTGTGTTTTGTAGTATTTATTGAAGATGACAAAACGTAAAGGCATTTTCAAGAAACGACAATTTAGAGGAAACAATTTAGAAAGCTTTCTATACAAGTAGTTATGTCGCCTGGCAACGATGTTTCTAATTGTATTTCTTTAACAAGTGCATCATGAAAGAAGCTCTCACCATTTGAAGAGAGTTACAACGAATTTACTGTAAGTGACAAGGAGTGCAGTAACATTATCATAAATTTGAGAATATGATCAGATATAATTTCTAAATTTGTACAATGTAGACAGTGTGGTGAGTCACAGAGTGTGAAAATTTGGCCGGCCGCGGTGGCCGAGCGGTTCTAGGCGCTTCAGTGCGGAACCGCGCGACTGCTACAGTCGCAGGTTAGAATCCTGCCTGGGGCATGGATGTGTGTGATGTCCTTAGGTTAGTTAGATTTAAGTAGTTCTGAGTTCTAGGGGACTGATGACCTCACATGTTAAGTCCGTTGTGCTCAGAGCCATTTGAAGTCAATTAATCCTGGTGCAAATATGATCACTGGGCTGCAACATTGCGAGAAAATGAGGATAGCCGATGCAGACAGGTCTGCATGTAATGTGGCCAAGAAAGCTGGACAAACATCCAGGAAGGTGAAAAAGAAGCTGGAAGACCTCCTAGAGGCCAAAGAAGGGCCATCATATGCAGCAAGACAGTTTTAATTAACTGTAAGTAACAAATTTCAAAAGGTTTTTCTTTAAAGTCAATTTCCCGCAAACTAAAATTTTCAGTACATATGCCCCATTATATCAGGAACTATCATAGATGAATGTATGAAATTTTCAGAGACTCTGCATAACATGAAAGGCCACCTCTGGTACTACATTCATTAATATTCCCTCATTAGGAAGTTCACAAAAAATATTATCTGCAGAAAAAACTTAAATTTTTTGTTAGTAAATTTAAAAAAGTGTTTCTTAAAAACTATAAAAAGGATAAAGCAGATTATAGTACAGTTGACTCTATTAGCATCATGTTACATACAGTAAAAATATTAAGGTCCTGCATCAAATAGTTTTTCAGAAGTTCGTCAACTACTTGCCTAAATTAACATGGGTTAGATAGGCAGGGTGTGCTCCCCTTAAGTTGTTTGTAATTGTAATTTACGGCCATCATATTTGGTTGATTTATGGTGAAACTTGTGTTTAACGCATTTCTTCTAGCACTCATGTGGATGACCTCACGCTTTTCATTATTTAGAGTCAAATGCCAATAATCGCACCATACAGATATCTTCTCTAACTCGTTTTGCAACTTTTTTGATCATCTGATAACATTACTAGACTATGGATGACATCGTCATATGCAAACAACCTACGAGGGCTGCTCAGATTGTCTGTCAAATCGTTTATATAGAAAAAGGACCTATAACACTACCTTGGTGAACGCCATAAATCGCTTCTGTTTTATTTGATGACTTTCCGTCAATTAACACGAACTATGGCCTCTGTGGCACAAAATCACTAATCTACTCGCGAAACTGAGGCGGTATTCCATAAGCATGCAAAATGATTACAAGCCGCCTGTGAGGTACGGTGTCAAAAGCCATATGGAAATCTTATAAATACGGAATGAATTCCAAATCCCTTGTCAACAGCACTCAACACTTGGTGTGAGTAAACAGCTAGTTGTGTTTCACAAAAGCGATGTTTTCAACATCCATGTTCATTGTGTGTCAATGGACGTTTTGTGTGAAGTAATTCATAATGTTCGAATACAAATATGTTCGAAAATCCTGCTGGATATCGGGTCAGTAACTTAATGGATTATTCCTATTTTCTTTCTTGAATGTTGGTGTTACCTGTGCAACTTTCCAGTCTTTGAGTAGGGATCTTTCGTCGAGTGAGCGCTTGTGTATGACTGTACAGTATGGAGCTATTGCATCAGCATACTCTGAAACGAATGTAGTTGGTGTTGAGTCTGGACCGGGGGACTTGCTTTCATTAAGTGAGTTACGTTGCTGCACTAACTCCGAGGGTATCTACTTCTAAGTTGCTCATGTTGGCAGCTGTTGTTGTTTCTGATTCTGACATATTTACCTCGTCTTCTTTGGTGAGGGAATTTCGGAACGCTGTGTGTAGTAACTCTACTTTAGCAGCACTGTCATGGGCAGTATTTCTGTTGATATCGCGCAGAGAAGGCATTTATTGCGTTTTTACGCTTGCATACTTTACGTACTAACAGAATCTCTTTGGATTTTCTGCCAGATTTCGAGACAAAGTTTTATTCTGGAAACTACTGTAAGCATCTCGCATTGAAGTGGGCGCTAAATTTCGAGTTTCTGTAATAGATTGTCAGTCTTGTGGATTTTGCGTTCTTTTAAATTTGACACGCTTTTCTCGTTGTTTCTGCAACAATATTGTGCACAGTTTTGCGTATAAAGTCGTTTATTAATTAATTTGGTATAAATCTCTCAATTGCTGTCGATATTATTTCTTTGAGTGCAAGCCACATCTGGTCTACACTTACGTTGCTAATTTGGAAGGAGAGGAGATTGTCTCTCAGCAAGGCGTAAGTGAATTTTTATCTGTTTTTTTTAATAAATATATATTTCCTTTATTTTTGGAGGATTCGGGCGTTACAGTATTTAGTTTCACTACGACCACCCTTCGTTCGCTGATCCCTGTATCCGTTCTGCTGCTCGTCATTAACTCAGGATTATTTGTTGCCAAGAGGTCAAGTGCGTCTTTACAACAGTTTACTATTCGAGAGGGCACGTGAACTAATTACACGAAATAATTTTCAGAGAATGCGTTTAGCACAATTTCGGATGATGTTTTACGCACACCTCCGTATTTAAATATGTATTTTCGCCGACATATCGAGGGTAAATTGCAGCCACCGCCAACTATAATTGTACGAGCCGGGTACGTGTTAGAAATTAAACTCAAGTTTTCTTTGAACCTTTCAGCAATCGTATCATCTGAATTGGGAGGTCGGTAAAAGGATCCAACTGTTATTTTATTGCGCTTGTCAGGGTTGACCTCTACCCATACTAACTCACAGGAAGTATCTATTTCAGTTTCTACACAAGATAAACTACTACTAACAGTAACGAACACGCTGTCACCAAAGGTATTTATCCTATCGTTTCTGAACACCGTTAGGTCCTGCTCAAAAATTTCGGATGAACTTGTCTCCAACTTAAGTCAACTGTCAGTGCCTGTAACGATTTGAGCATCAGTGTTTTCTATTAGCGCCTCCGTTACTTTCCCAACACATCCACGTCAATTTACAACTTTTATAGCGATGGTTCCTGGTAGATATCCAGGTATCAGCAAGACGCAGTTATTCTACATGAAACGTTTATTGATACATATACTACACTTAAGCGTCAAAGAAACTGGTATAGATATGTGCATTCGAATATAGAGATATGTAAATAAGCAGAATATGCACTGCGGTCGGCAACTCCTATGTTAGACAAGTGTCTGACGCAGTTGTTGGGTCGGTTTCTGCTGCTACAACGGTAGATTATCAAGGTTTAAGTGAGTTTGAACGTGGTGTTATAGCCGGCGCCGAGCGATGGGACACAGCATCTCGAGGTAGCGACGAAGTGGGAATTTTCCCGTACGACCATTTCACGAGTGTACCCTGAATATCAGGAATCTGGTACAATATCAAATCTCCGACATGGCTGCGGTCGGAAAAAGATCCTACAAGAACGGGACCGAACACTACTGAAAAAGTGCTCATCGTGCCAGATGTATAGCTCTTTCGCAGATTGCTGCAGATTTCAATGCAGGGCAATCAACAAGTGTCTGCGTGTGAACCATTCAACGAAACATCATCTATATGGGCTTTCGGAGCAGAAGTCGCCCGTTGTGTACCCTTCATTACTGCACAACACCAAGCTTTACGACTAGCCTCGGCCCATTAACACCGACATTGGACTGCTGATGACAGGAAACATGTTGCCTGGTTGGACGAGTCTCGTTTCAAATTGTATCGAGCTGCTGACGTGTACGGGTATGTAGACAACTTCATGAATCCATGGATGCTACATGTCAGCAGGGGACTGTTCAAGCTGGTGGATGCTCTGTAATGGTGTGGGGTGTGTGCAGCTGGAGTGATATGGGACCCCTGATACGTCTAGATACGACTCTGACAGGTGACACGTACGTTGAAAGGTGGCTACACTGAGCCACAGCGCCAGAGATTGCGCCAAAGAGTATTATTCGGCCGCCTCCACTGGCAGTGCTTGTCGAGATGTGGCAGTAGTCAGTGCTTGTTGAGATGTGGTAGGAGTCAGTCGGTGTTGAGATGTTGTAGTAGGGAGTGCTTGTTCCATGTTGTATGCAGTTGTTTGATGGGCTAGACAGCAGATGTTGTTCGAATGGAGATATTGTAATGATCAGAGTGCTTTTCGTCAATATATATGAAGGTAAAAAATTCCCTTTCAAAGCGTTCATTAAATTTTCCCTGATTTTCAACATGCTTATTTATGTTCTGGTACTCTTCGGTTTCTGCAAATGGTAATGGAGCTGTATCATCTGAATCTCTATCCCCATTTAAACTAAGACTTGTCAATTTATCTGAAATCTCCTCAACTCTTTCCGATAAGTCACATATTTTTTCTTTCTGTTTATTTACGTCTTCCGTAAGTGTCGCGACTCGGGTTTCAGCATTGACACATTTAGTAGTTAACTGTTCATACTGTTGTGTTAGGTTATTTAATCTGTCATTTGGTATGGATTCCTCGATTCTCTCAAATATTTCCTCCTTATCGTGTGCACGTTGTAAATTTAACTCTGAAAATTTCTGTACTATCACGCGATCTCTTTCTTCCTGTTCTCTGTCCTGTTCCTCTTGTCTAATTTCTATTGAAATTAAACTATTATTGTGAGCATTCAAAATCGGTTGTACTTCTTCTCTAATTTCTTTCTTTGATTCATCTTTCATGTTTTTGAAACATGTCCCTGTTCGTGAGCCTAACTGTGTTTCCATTGTTTCCATCTCGGTTTTACTTGTTCCTATTTGTGAGCATAACCGTGTTGTCATTGCTTCCATCCGTGATCCCAGTGTGTCTAACCGTGTTTTTAATTCAGATCCCAAATTTAATATTGCACTCATCAACTGCTCCATATCTTCTGAAAATTTTTCGATTGTGAAAAATTTTGAACTGTTTCCGGACTATTTTCCCGACTTATTAAATTGTTTTCAACTTCATTGTTCATCATACTGTTCTCCTGTGTTGGTGAGTTCACCATGTTAACAATTTCGTCATTCTCATTATTCATCATTTTTGCCTTTTTCATCGATCGCGTAATCATTTACAAAACATACAAAACTCGTCACTATACGAAAATTACACACAATGACACTTTATCACCAACAATATCATTCACACGAAATGCTACCCTACAAACACGATTAACGAACAATTGAAATCTTCATAATTGCACAAAATTGTCAAACCCGTATACAAGACAACAAAAATTAAATTCTGCAAAAAAATACCATTAGATGAATGACAATTACCAAATCTACACATGCAATATAGACTACAATTACTAAACTACAAATTACTACAACAATACTACTGTCTACTATTTTTACAATCTGAAAAATTCCAAGGGACGATCCGAAGCAGCGGTCGCCACGTGCATGGGGGCTTAATTATATATTTAATGCAAATATTTTTAATTTTTTTGTAGTTATCTGTCCGATTACGCAGTCTCGTAAACGGTTGGCCCTGACTGATATTAGTACGCAATCTGACTGCATAGAATAACAACAAAGAATGAGAGAAAACTTCCGTTAACACAATTAATTAATTAAGTCCCCAGCAACTATAAAACGTACGAAACCAAAGCACAAGTGTAACTGTTCTGTGTGTGGAAGTGTGATTCAACGTACACATCTGGCACGGTTCTTCTTCAATAAGACAAGAAATTTTAAATACCATTTATACTGAAGCAATTAAAATAAATAGAAATACTATAATTGCGTAAGGAAACCAGACTTACACTCTAATACAAGAACACGAGCCAGATGCTTTGTTGACTGAACCTGTAATGACGCATTATTTAAGACACTGAAATAATAAAAAAAGGGAATTCTTTTACCTTCATATATATTGACGAAAAGCACTCTGATCATTACAATATCTCCATTCGAACAACATCTGTTGTCAAGCCCATCAAACACAAACAACTGCATACAACATGGCCACAAATAGCACAGCTATCAATATCCTCTCAGCAAGATCTGCGCAAACACTCACTACTGCCACATCTCGACAATCACTCTTCACCGCGACTTCTCGACAAGAACTGCCAGTGGAGGCGGCGGAATAAAACTCTTTGGCGCAATCTCTGGCGCTGTGGCTCAGTGTAGCCACCTTTCAACGTAAGCATCGTGTCCATTGTGCTTTCCGACGGACTTGGGCAATTCAAGCAGGACAATGCGACACCCCACACGTCCAGAATTGCTACAGAGTGTCTCCAGGAACACTCTTCCGAGTTTAAACACTTCCGCTGGCCACCAAACTCCCCAGACATGAACATTATTGAGCATGTCTGGGATGGCTTGCAGCGCGATGTTCAGAAGAGATCTCCACCCAGCTCGTACTCTTACGGATTTGCGGACAGACCTGCAGGATTCACGGTGTCAGTTCCCTCGACCACTGCTTCAGACATCAGCCGAGTCGATGCCACGTCGCGTTGCAGCACTTCTGCGTCCTTGCGGGGACCCTACACGATATTTGGCAAGTTAACCAAATTATTTGGCTCTTCAGTGCTCTCTTAACAGCAAAAAATACGCTGTCGCCAAATATATTTATCCTGTCCTTTCGGAACAGGATTAGGTTCTGCTCAATGATTTCGGCTGAACTTATCTCCGACTTCAGTGCCTATTACCGTTTGAGCATCAGTGCTTTCTGTTAACATCTCGAGCTCTGATACTTTCCCAACACATCCACTACTGCTTACAACTGTTGTACCAATAGTTCCTGCTAGATAAACAGTTATCAGCCAGACGCAGTTGTTCTACATGAAACGTTTATTGATACCTCTACTATATACTCAGCTGGACTGTAAGTACCTTTACTATACAAGACAGCATAGTGGAAGTTTGAGGGTTCACCTTAGGTTTCCTTACGTCAGGCAGTACTGCAGAGATATATGAAAAGATATTCAACTGCAGCTGGAAAAAGATGTGATGGATAATGCTTCGTGCAGGGATAAAGATTATGAGAATATCGCATTAATATCAGGTATACACGGAGGAGTAGAAGAAGAAAAATTCTAAAAGTTAGTCCGAAAGTTCTGTTCAGTCCGAACGCAAATCATTCCTTGAATCTTTGTGGAGTTGATGCATTCTCATGTGTTCCCTCCAGCGTCGTCTGTTTTGGAACTGTAGAAAAGTTATATTAACCCTTCTCGTCTTTTACATGTACATGGGAATTACTTGTAGAAAAAACGGGAAAATGACTATGTGCTGATTACAATACCGTTTAAGTCGTAAACGAAAATGTCGAAATAATTAAGAGCATTCTGGAAGACATGAAAGATTCGTGCAAGGCAAACCTTGGTGCTAGATCTCCAGCAAGCACGATCCTCCCAGCTCTATGAGGCATCACCTTTCTGATTTACGAGTACATCAACTTTTGGCACACTAGACTGGAGGAACTAAATTTAGCCCAATAATATCTAAAGTCTCCAAAAATGACTTTCAATCAAGGAGTCGCTTAATTAAAAGTCCTGATTAACATTTTAGTTATGACATGAACTACGGTTGACACTAAAAAATGCAATGATTTGGACATTAACTTCGACGATGAGGAAATAGGAGCCTAAATAAAACAATACCGGCTCAACTAGCTCATGGCTTTAGATTGGCGATCAGTAAGTAGTTCGTCGATCAGTGTTTGAATGCGTAGACCGATCTATACAGTACAAGACTGTCACATCGATATACGACCGTGAAGGAAATTAGCCAAATTTTCCAAACTTTCGGAAACAAAATTCGTTTTAGAAGCTTCCGATGACGCCATGTCTGTATGACGAGATTTCCCTGACTCTTTCCCCTGTACGTCACTAATAACCCAGTACTTCATGACCATTTATGTCTCAGAATTTTTCCTAAACTGAATGTAGTATAAAATTATCTTCGCTCTACGTTGAATCAAGAACGACTAGCGAATCTGACCATTTCATCAACCGAAAGAAAAGTTTCATATGAAATAGAAGTCAATGAAGTTATTCAGAATTTCAGTGAAATAAAGGCACCAAAATAAACCGATGACCCAAAGAAACTGCTGCATCCGCCTAACATCGTGTAGGGCCCTCACGAGCACGAAGAAGTGCCGTAACACGACGTGGCATCGACTCCATTAATGTCTGAAGTAGTGCTAGAGGGAACTGACACCACGAATCATGCACGGCTGTCCATAAATCCGTAAGAGTACGAGGGGGCGGAGATCTCTTATGAACAGCATGTTGCAACGCATCCCAAATACGCTCAGTGATGTTCATGTCCTGGGAGTTTTGTGGTCACCGGAAGGCCGCGCGGGGTAGCAGCGCGGTCTGAGGCGCCTTCTCACGGTCCGAGCTGCTTACCCCATTGGAGGTTCGAGTCCTGCCTTGGGCATGGGTGTGTGTGTGTCGTCCTTAGCGTAAGTTAGTTTAAGTTAGATTAAGTAGTGTGTAAGCTTAGGGACCGTTGAACTAAGCAGTTTGGTCCCATAAGACCTTACCACAAATTTACATCCGAGGTTTTTTAACTCAGAAGAGTGTTCCTGGAGCCACTCTGCGGCAATTCTGGACATATAGTGTGTCGCATTGTCCTGCTGGAATTACGCAGCTCCGTCGGAATGCACAATGGGCATGAATGGATGCAGGTGGTCAGACAGGATGCTTACGTACGTGACACCTGTCAGAGTCGTATCTAGACGTATCAGGGGTCCCATATCACTCCAGCTGCACACGCCCCACACCACTAAAGAGCCTCCAATAGCTTGAACAGTCCTCTGCTAACGTGAAGGGTCCCCGGATTCATGAGGGTGTCTCCATACCCGTACACGGCCTTGCGCTCGATACAATTTGAAATGAGACTTGTCCGACCAGGCGACATGTTTCCAGTCATCAACAGTCCAATGCCGGTGTTGATGGGCCCAGGCGAGGCGTAAAACTTTGTGTTGCGCAGTCATCAATTGTACACGAGTGGGTTTTCAGCTGCGAATACCCATATGGGTGATGTTTCGTTGAAAGATTCGCACGTTGACACTTGTTGATGGCCCAACATTGAAACCCGAAGGAACTTGCGGAAGAATTGCCCCTCTATCACGTTGAACGATTCTCTTCAGTCGTCGTTGGTCCCGTTCTTGCAGGATCTTTTTCCGACCGCGGCGATGTCGGAGATTTGATGTTTTACCGGATTCCTGATATTCACGGTACACTCGTGAAATGGTTGTACGGGAAAATCCCCACTTCATCGCTACCTCGGAAATTCTGCGTCCCATCGCCCGTGCGCCGACTATTAACATCACGTTCAAATTCACTTAAACCTTGATAACCTTTCATTGGAGCAGCAGTAAGTGATCTAACAACTACGCCAGACACTCTTCTTATATAGGAGTTGCCGACCGCAGTGCGTTTTCTGCTTGTTTACATATCTCTGTATTTGAATACGCCTGCCTATACCAGTTTAGCCGGCCGGTGTGGCCGTGAGGTTCTAGGCGCTTCAGTCTGGAACCGCGTGACCGCTACGGTCGCAGGTTCTAAACCTGCCTCGGGCATGGATGTGTGTGATGTCCTTAGGTTATTTAGGTTTAATTAGTTCTAAGTCCTAGGCGACTGATGACCTCAGACGTTAAGTCGCATAGTGCTCAGAGCCATTTGAACCATTTGCACCTATACCAGTTTCTTTGGCGCTACTGTGTATAAGTTAGGCGATGTAAGCAGTGCACTCCAGAAAAGCTGTCTGGAGACGTGGATGTTGCGCACTGAATTGTGTCCCCTGCTGGCATGCAGAGTCCATGGATTCATGAGATTGTCTGCATTCCCGTACTCTTCTACCCGCTCGATGCAGTCTGAAACGAGACGCGTCCGACCGGGCAATATTGAAACGTCCCCTTTTGAAGAATTATATACGAGACTGTGCTTAACCTGACACACAATTTTTTGGCGCAACGCAATCTGACTTTCAAAATTCCCTACAAAAGAATGGCCCTGACTAACATTAAACTATACGTTTCACAATTCACTTACCTCACAAAAATCTTGGTTACTCGAACTACTGCAATACAGCGAGCGCCACTACTGCCAGCTAAATAAAAGATTCAAACTACGGAAGGCACTAGCTACTGATAGGCATAGATAGCAAATGAAAGATTTTGATAGAGAACAAATAATATATTTACCTTACTAGTCATAATATACACTCCTGGAAATGGAAAAAAGAACACACTGACACCGGTGTGTCAGACCCACCATACTTGCTCCGGACACTGCGAGAGGGCTGTACAAGCAATGATCACACGCACGGCACAGCGGACACACCAGGAACCGCGGTGTTGGCCGTCGAATGGCGCTAGCTGCGCAGCATTTGTGCGCCGCCGCCGTCAGTGTCAGCCAGTTTGCCGTGGCATACGGAGCTCTATCGCAGTCTTTAACACTGGTAGCATGCCGCGACAGCGTGGACGTGAACCGTATGTGCAGTTGACGGACTTTGAGCGAGGGCGTATAGTGGGCATGCGGGAGGCCGGGTGGACGTACCGCCGAATTGCTCAACACGTGGGGCGTGAGGTCTCCACAGTACATCGATGTTGTCGCCAGTGGTCGGCGGAAGGTGCACGTGCCCGTCGACCTTGGACCGGACCGCAGCGACGCACGGATGCACGCCAAGACCGTAGGATCCTACGCAGTGCCGTAGGGGACCGCACCGCCACTTCCCAGCAAATTAGGGACACTGTTGCTCATGGGGTATCGGCGAGGACCATTCGCAACCGTCTCCATGAAGCTGGGCTACGGTCCTGCACACCGTTAGGCCGTCTTTCGCTCACGCCCCAACATCGTGCAGCCCGCCTCCAGTGGTGTCGCGACAGGCGTGAATGGAGGGACGAATGGAGACGTGTCGTCTTCAGCGATGAGAGTCGCTTCTGCCTTGGTGCCAATGATGGTCGTATGCGTGTTTGGCGCCGTGCAGGTGAGCGCCACAATCAGGACTGCATACGACCGAGGCACACAGGGCCAACACCCGGCATCATGGTGTGGGGAGCGATCTCCTACACTGGCCGTACACCACTGGTGATCGTCGAGGGGACACTGAATAGTGCACGGTACATCCAAACCGTCATCGAACCCATCGTTCTACCATTCCTAGACCGGCAAGGGAACTTGCTGTTCCAACAGGACAATGCACGTCTGCACGTATCCCGTGCCACCCAACGTGCTCTAGAAGGTGTAAGTCAACTACCCTGGCCAGCAAGATCTACGGATCTGTCCCCCATTGAGCATGTTTGGGACTGGATGAAGCGTCGTCTCACGCGGTCTGCACGTCCAGCACGAACGCTGGTCCAACTGAGGCGCCAGGTGGAAATGGCATGGCAAGCCGTTCCACAGGACTACATCCAGCATCTCTACGATCGTCTCCATGGGAGAATAGCAGCCTGCATTGCTGCGAAAGGTGGATATACACTGTACTAGTGCCGACATTGTGCATGCTCTGTTGCCTGTGTCTATGTGCCTGTGGTTCTGTCAATGTGATCATGTGATGTATCTGACCCCAGGAATGTGTCAATAAAGTTTCCCCTTCCTGGGACAATGAATTCACGGTGTTCTTATTTCAATTTCCAGGAGTGTATATAGCAGTCCATGACAAATTTCAAAACTCCGCCATTTCTCTCCCCACATCCACCACTGCTGGCGGCTCACCTCCAACTGCGCAACGCTACGCGCTGTTCACATCCAGCTGCCCAACACTACAATGGCAGACAACAATGCAAACTAGCCACAGACTGCACACAGCACAGCCAGTGATTTTCATACAGAGGTGGCGTTACCAATAAAAAACCTAAACAGCCTACTTACATAGCCCCCATGCTCCCTACAAAAAATTTTACAAATTGTTTTGGACAGTGGCCAATAATGATTTGATAAAATTTTTTTATAATTACAATAACGAAGATATCAATTGCACACACTTATTGATACAATGTTGGTCAAAAGCTAGACTTTCTCACAGTCCATAAAGACAGTCGTAATCGTTCATCACAGTAAAATAGCCGTGTTTTTCGCTAAGTCTGAGCAGTAAAAGAAAATGCACACGGAAGTAGTGGATTTCCATGCAGTCTTGAAGAAGTAGCGTTGTCCTTCCAACGGAAAGACAGTGCTGACTCTCGACATGCAGACAGGTCATGGGCCACAACAGAGCAAACCCACAGCGGAGTCAGTCGAAGTTTTGAAGAATACTGGTAGGCAGGTCATCACAGAGTAGACCCACTGCAGTCCTGGTAGAGATTACGGTATTGGTGGGCCACCAGAGGTGCAGACCCACTGCAGTCCTTGTAGAAATAATGGTATTGGTGGGCCATCAAAGATGCAGACCCACTGTAGTCCATGTAGAGACGGCCAGCAACCATCTGTTGCGACTGTGCAGGTGCACAATCACCATCGAAGAGTCTTGCGGAGAATATAGCAAGTCCATAAACCACCACTTGTGTACTCACAAAAATTTTTGGAATGTCCTTAGAACCAGCAATGCTGTTAACGAGTCCCTTGCTGAATTATTAACACACGTGCAACACTGTCAGTCCCTACTTCTCACATATTGTCCATATACTATGACAAACAGAAACGTGTGCAGTGAAATGTAACTTACAAGTTAATAATATGATGAACTGGTGACAATTACAATTTTTATAACATAAGATTACAATTACAAAGATACAGAATACATCATTAAAGAACATAACAATACAGATAACATTTGTAGTAATAGGGGCTTTACAAAAGAATAGAAATAAACATATACATCAATGTTACAGGAATTATGAGATAAGTAGATACATAAGAGATCAGAATAAATTTTGAAACATCAACTTCACACATGAGCATTAAAACAAAACAGAATAAATAATGTGTAAGCATATTTACAAGGTAAATAACATATTATTAATGCCAATTATATTTGAGGATAACAGTATTCCTCATCATAATGAATGTAGCTTAGTATTAGAAAAATTCTACAACATAAGTCTTATCAGATAAACGTATAAATACAGGAAAAACATAAATACCCAAGGGTAGACAAACATACAGCGGAATAATACAAGGAAAGGACAGGGTTTGTTTTACTGCAGTATTTTGCAAACAAAACTTTCTTTACTTCTCGGAGATCTCCCTTCGTTCTTCATTATTTCCAAAAGTCCTATCTATACCTGCTTTCTGTACTTTTCTCGTATAGCCTCTCAGTGCATTTCTTCAAATTCATCGCAACTCATTCTCTTATAGGCTACCCCCTCTTAAGCTAACTTAAATCTACTGAGCTCAGATACTAAACTAAGGGACGAGGCAATGCAGCAGCATAAAACAACTAACGCAAACAGCAATGAAAAAAAATGCCAATTTGCGAAGTAAGCAGCATTATAGAAATTAGCAAAGCAATTGCAATATTACAACTAATATTAGGCAATGCGCAGCAAACAAGAAAAATAAGTTCGTAGTAAAACTGGCTTAACAGAGTAATGTAAAGTGAAATTTTGTAGCACTATGCCTGGCAAACAGCAGCAGGAATGCTGTAACGTATACCTAAGCATGACAAAGCTGAAGCAAAAAATATTGTACACTAAAGACAACAATACAGATAAGGGAAATGTCTATTCACATCTTAATGTCAATGTAATTAAAGTGGTGCACCACAACAACTTATTGTATGAAATAAATTACCAAGTATTGTAAAGAAAATTATGTATGCAGTTCCTGTGAAGGGAAATGTCTTTTTGTGCTCCCTCATTTTTTTGGAAATATATCATAAAACTATTATTTACTGGATCTGTAGACAGAAAATATTTATATTAGTACATCTATAAAATTCTATTTTAACCAATGCTGCAGTGCAGCTAGAAACTAGATATTAAACAAAATGAGCAAACTCTCAACTAGAAAGACAATAGACGTAAAATGTTTCTCATCATTTCATTAGGTATTTTAGTAAATACCATAGATTAAGAGCTCCACAGTATAATCATATGTTTTCAAGTTTGAGCGTGTCGTATTTGCGATGCTTTCTACAAAAGAATGTCAATAGCGAGGATAATGGCCTCCCTTTTTTTTTCTACCTGTGCCTCTGAAAAGGCACACACTAATGGCTTTTTCTCCAGGCGTCTGACAGCTGGGTGCCCACGACACATTATGTGCAGGTGGTCACTTAACTTTCTTACGGAAATATTTATGACAGCAGTTTCCGCTACAGTGGCAGTCTCTTATAAAAAATTTCACAGGTCGGGAATTTGCGTTACAAATGTGTAGAAACAAAATCCTATTGATATAACAGTATCCAAAAAATTTTCGTCGGCATTGTAGTACATTCACGCATTTACATACATTTCATAACTCTTAAAGTACGATTCTTGGTTTCCAACAACGTTTTTCACAAACCAGAGTCCCTAACCACTACTCATTATTCCTTACCTTTTTACACATATACATATTTGTTGACACTTCTTCAATATTTCCTCATAACAGATACGTAGCACAATCAAATAACTCATATAGCATCAGCTTATTAATCATAAACATGCCTCAGCAGCATAATACACATCGTTGTCGTAATAATAACATCATAACACCTCAGTCAAATCTCAAAAACGTCGTAGCTTTCTACAGTAATTTCAAAACCTAAAGAAAATTCTCTGCTCATTTCAATAGTGTCATCTACCTCAAACGTACTTTAAAAATCATGATCTCATACCAAATACATCATTCAAAGCTCTCATAGCATCACAATGGTTCCGAAAAAATATGAACAGTTCACAAAGTACAGACAAAATACAATTTCGTAAGTGTGAAGTTATCCAACTGTGTAATTACGTAAACATCTGTCACTGATGTAGTAAAATAAATATTTGTCTCTTTCAGTTAAATGATCAGATAGCTGTGTAATTCTGTGTTAGAGAAATATGGTACCGATGTGTAAAGTGGTATAAGCAAATACCATATTAGCTAGGGCTCCTTGTGCTTGCCAAACACATGATACACAAAGTAAGTGTGTACCCCCCTGAGGATTAATGTAATTATACCCTCAGGTGTTACAGATTACAGCAGTGGAATGAAATGTATCATGGAAAACCTTTGTATCATTGTACTTCAAATATCTTTAAAAATAAATGTTTTAAGTACAAAATTAATCACTCAAATACGTGTCCTGTAGCGCTAACCTATGCGTCTTGTTGTAAGATAATCTCTGTGGAAGTGTCGTAGTTATCGTCCTCCGAAAGCTAAGTTCTGCTGAAGTCAATGTACTTACCTCATGATAAACAAAAGTGGAATGCTTTGCTTATAGATATCTTAGTTATTACGCTTATTGGCATGATGAAGAAAGTACTGTACAGTAACGTATTGTTGTGCCACGAAAAAGGCTGTCTCATTGCTGCTATACCACAAAAGTTACTACTAAAACATGTTTTACTTTCCAGAATAAAACAGAAAACTGTGCAGATATAAAACAGAAACACCGCAAAAGCGTGATAAAATCGTGTAGCTGTCACATAAACTAACCACTGTGTCATCTGGTATCTCACAGAAAATACTTTAAGTCCAGAATGTATTTTCAAGTAAACCAAATTGTTGCATTAAAATCTCATTAGCAGTACAAGTATATGTTCTAAGTATGGAAGGCTGATAGTCGTTACGTAATCGTGCAACTAACAAGCAAGAATGTACAAATAACAACACTGTGTCGTCTGTTCACTATAACAATGCATTCGTAATTTCTGTTTAAAAATGTTCCCTAGGTTCTAGACTGGATAGTTAACTTCAAACACTGTTGCATGTTAACAGTTTCTAACAAAGCATACTAGTAATGTAAAGTGAAAAATTTTATGGCAAAGACTAAGTTAAAAAGCAGATTATCTCTCAATAAGCGGTTTTATATGTGAAATGTGGTGTAAACCTTTACTCTTCCTAGTACGCAGACTTTCAACTGAAAAGCTATTGTCATGTTTTATACGTCGGTAAGGAATACTAAATCTTTTCTCAAGGTTAGCGTCTGTGTTATTTTTCTCTGAGCCAGCCGGCGCAGGTGGCTGCCTGCGGTGCGAGTCATTGTCTGTTCCTTTATTGGCGCGCGTCGTTATTGGGATTAGGAGACCTAGCTTCTACAAATTCACGTTGTCGAAAGTGCCCTGCTCTGTTTGAATCCCGCCAGTTCTGATGAAATTCAAGTCTGTCGTTAAGATTATCTCGTCTGTCGTCATGTCGGTAGATTTCATAATTTCTTTCTTGTCGGTCATGTGGTGTAGAATTTCTTCCTGAATCGTAACTGCGCGCTGAAATGTTGCGTCTGAAGTTATTCTCTCTCCCTTGATAATAATTGTTTTGGTTCCCATATTGTCTGTTTCTAAGGTAATCTCTGTCATATTCATTACTACGGAAATGCGATCTTTCTCTGTAACTATTGTTACTCTGCCAGTGGTTATCATATGGGTGGTGTCTGTTTTGTTCACGATTTGCTTTGTAAGAATAGCGTTGTCGTGTCCAGTTATTATTTCTGTTGTCACGAAATTGTGACGGATGTGACCTGTAGTGATTGTTTTCCTGTTTTCGCATCCTGCGACTGTCTGTGTCAATTTCTAATTCTTGTAAGAGTCCCTGAAAAGCTTCAATGTCGTCTTTGCAACGCCCTGCCAAAATAATATGTCGTAAATGTTCAGGCAATTTGATTAAGCAAATGTGGATGAGTTCTGAGGGGCTGTATGGGTTTGACAGGTACTGATTCTTGTGCAACATGTCTTCAAAATATTTCACAAGACTGGAAAATTCAGATTGTTCGAAATGATTCATCATTATGATGCTATGTTTTACTCGGTCTTGTGTAGCTTGAGACCAACATGCTGAGAGGAAGGCATGGTAAAATTCTCCTTCACTGTGGCAATCGTGAATAACGGATCGCATTCTTATAGCTGGTTCATTCTCTAAATAGCCACACATAAATTCTAATCTGTGCTCTAATGACCAGTTGGGAGGAAAACAATGAGAGAATTGATGGAGCCACGCTTGTGGATGAATGTCGTTGCCAGAATTCTTAAACGTTTTGAATTTACGTGTAGTAATGAACAGCTTATAGTCAAAATCATCATGTCGGCGAGTCGCATGTTGGTCATTGTTACGTCGTGTCGGCGGTTCAATCTCAAAATTCGGTGCACATTGCCAATTTCTTTCATAATTTCCGAAGTGTCCTGTGTTATTATTTCGTGGTTGTTCCGTATTTCTAAGTCCCTCTTCCCGTATTGGAGCGCGAGTATCCTCTGAAATACGTAATTCTTGTATTACCTGAGTCAGCTGATCTTGTACTTCCCGGATTTCTCTTTGGTGTTGCGCATTAATTTGATTCTGATTTTGTTTGAATTTCCTAATTTGTTCGCACTCTTCTGTGTCAGTGATGGCTACAGGTCTTGTGTCATTCAGATCATCATCTACCTTTGCATATAAGTTAGTGAACTGATCCGAAAGTTCGGCTACTTTCTCCAATAGTGAACACATTTCCTCAGTGTGTTTTTCTGAACCAAGTTTCAGAGTGTCCATTTGTGTTGAAATCGAATCTGCTGTGTCCTTTAAGTTTTCTTGAGTTTTTGCAAGTTGTGTAACCGAATCGGTGGATGCAACTGAGTCAATTTTAGCCGACAAGGTCTCATGATTTTCATGAACAATGGTTTGCAGTTCTTTTATGGCTGCTTCGTGATTCTGTAATGCATTTTCATACCGCGAAAAAATTGGTTGAAAATGCTCACAAATTTGTATTTTTACGTCATTACAGACTTTTTGACATTTCGATTCAATGTTATGTAACTCAGTAGTTAAATCTTCACGTGTTTGTTCAAGTGTGGTGTCTAACTTTTGAAGCTTTTGCTGTGTTTGCCTCTGATTTTGTTCCATTGTGTCTAACTTTTGAAGACTTTGTCCCATTTGTCTCTGATTTTGTTCCATTTGTTGCATTAGTTGCAATAATAATGTATTGGTGTCTGGAATCTGTTTCTCTATGCTTTTTGGCAGTGCATTTTCACCGGCAACATTCACATTTTGACAAGCAGAAAATGTGTCTTGACTCATTTGAGAAAACGGTGAGGACCCAAAAACTAAGTCTACAGTATTTGCAATATCGTGTTCTGTCATTTCGGATTCCTGAGGCGAGCTGTTGCCGACCGATCGATCGATAATGCTTCCTTGTTCACTACCTGTTTCACTGTCTACACCATTATTTGCCGCCCGCTCCATTTCCCTATGCACAATTACCAAATTACTACTTCGAATGTCTCTTAATTCATTACACAGTGGTGCTGATAAGCTACGCTCGTCGTCACTATCATTTCTCAATTTACTTTGGAGCCTAGTGTTACGTTTTTCACACGCCATTATTGTCACAATATTTCACTCGATAACACAGAAAAGCACAATTTGAAGAGCAAAAATAAGAGAACACATTAACATAGCACTGAAAAAAATATCTAGTTAATTGCAAGCGCAGCTGCGAAATACTTGGTGCAAATTTACATGCATGCCACGACTGTTTTACTGTACAACAATGGAAGACTGCAAGTACAAAGGAAATTCTCTCTATAATTACGCGCTAGCAATAAACAAAATCTACACTAATTACACAAACTACAAGAAAAAAATCAGAAGATTCCAGTGAGGTATCCTAGGCTAAGTGTCGACATATGAAACACCCCCTTTTGAAGAATTATATACGAGACTGTGCTTAACCTGACACACAATATTTTTGGCGCAACGCAATCTGACTTTCAAAATTCCCTACAAAAGAATGGCCCTGACTAACATTAAACTATACGTTTCACAAATCACTTACCTCACAAAAATCTTGGTTACTCGAACTACTGCAATATAGCGAGCGCCACTACTGCCAGCTAAATAAAAGATTCAAACTACGGAAGGCACTAGCTACTGATAGGCATAGATAGCAAATGAAAGATTTTGATAGAGAACAAATAATGTATTTACCTTACTAGTCATAATATATACAGCAGTACATGACAAATTTCAAAACTCCGCCATTTCTCTCCCCACATCCACCACTGCTGGCGGCTCACCTCCAACTGCGCAACGCTACGCGCTGTTCACAGCCAGCTGCCTAACACTACAATGGCGAGTATTACAACAATGCAAAGCAGCCACAGACTGCACACAGCACAGCCAGTGATTTTCATACAAAGGTGGCGTTACCAATAAAAAACCTAAACAGCCTGCTTACAATATGTTTCCAGTCAACAACAGTCCAGCGTCGGCGTTGACGAGCCCAGGCGAGGCGTAAAGCTTTCTGTCGTGCAGTCATCAAGGGCACACGAGTGGGCCTTCGGCTCCGAAAGCCCATATCGATGACGTTTCGCTGAATCGATCCCACGCTGATACTCGTTGATGGCCCAGCACTGAAACTTGCAGCAATTTGCAGAACAGTTGTACTTCTGTCAGGTTGAACGGTTCTCTGCTGTCGTCGTTGGTCCTGTTCTTGCAGGATCTTTTTCAGGCCGTAGTGACGTCGGATATTTAATGTTTTACTGGCTCTCTGACACTCACGATACATTCGTGAAGTGGTCGCCCGCGAAAATCTCCACTTCATCGCTAACTCGGAGATACTGTGTCTGATCGCTTGAGCGCCGACTACAACACCTCGTTCAAGCACACTTAAACCTTGATAACCTGCCTCTGTAGCAGCAGTCACCGATCTAACAACTGCGCCAGACACTTGTCTTATATAGGAGTTGCCGACCGCAGCGCCGTATTCTGCCTGTTTACGTATCTCTGTATTTGAATACACATGCGTATGCCAGTTTCTTTGATGCTTCAGTGAATGCACCATAATAAAATTAACAATAACTTATATTTTAAACTAAGACTACATAACTAAATGATATAATTGTACAAGGTTTGTTTCCAGACATATAAAATAGAATTGTGTTATTGTGGTCTTTTTTATTGCTTTGCACTCTACAATATGGTTGCTGTGCTATATCCTGTTTCAAATGCTATGTTTCTCAGTTGTGTATTTAAGTATGTTATCGCAGCTACTAGAGCGTAGAAAACACAATATAAGTACTTTACTTTTTTGTCAGCCATTACATCTGTCTTATTCATTTTTTAGAAAATGCGCACCAGAAATACGTCCATTTCCAAGCAGGCCTGTTTCGCCGCCCCATATCTATGATGGGTTCAGTCCAGCACTGTTTGTTTTGTTTTGTTTTGGTTTTAGGGCGCAAAACTGCTACGGTCATTAGCGCCCGAGTCCAACACTGTGTGGAGGACATACACTGATGAACCAAAAAAGTCATGACCACTGGCCAGCGCGAGACTGACTGAACGCCTCCTGGTGGGGCTGCGGGCGCGTGGCGCAGTAAGGACAGAATGTAAACGGAAGAGACACGAATGGGCAGTCATTATAACGAAGATCAGGCGACAAATGCCGAGATCCACTGATATAAGCGACTTGAACAAAGGACACTGCTGCTTGAAACGAGAACCTGTGAAACAGCGAAGCTGGTCCCCTGTTTGCGTACCAATGTCGTGAGCACCTATGGGAAGTAGTTGGGGGCTGGTGGAATAACGCGTAGGCTGTATGGTATTGGACGACCACGTCTAATCAAAGAACGTAGAAGTCGGAGGATTCCCCACTGTGTGATCCAGGATAGGCCGCGATCTGTGGCAGTTCTGACGACAGAGTACAGCGCCGGTGCCGGTACAAGTTTTTCGGGGCGCACTTGAGACGCCACTGTTGAACATGGAGCTCCACGTCACACGACCCCAGCGTGTTGCTGTGTTGACCCAGAGACATCGTCAGTTACGACTGAAGTGGGCAGAGAGCAGCACTGAGTTTTCGCTGCGGATCGATAGAATCGTGTCGCCTGCCGACTGAACAGCATTTCTTGTTACACCAGGTCCATGAATGGGTCTTTACATGCCGTCACCCAGGCGAGTGGCTGGACGAAACCGCGCCACAGATGCAGTGAGGACAGAACTGTGCTATCGGGTACATTAAGTTGGGCTTCCGTGGGATACGTGGTGGTTCAAAATGGCTCTGAGCACTAGGAGACTTAAGTTCTGTGGTCATCAGTCGCGTGCCGCCCGCGGTGGTCTAGCGGTTCTAGGCGCTGAGTCCGGCACCGCGTGACTGCTGCGGTCGCAGGTTCGAATCCTGCCTCGGGTATGGATGTGTGTGATGCCCTTAGATTAGTTAGGTTTAAGTAGTTCTAAGTTCTAGGGGACTGATGACCACAGATGTTAAGTCCCATAGTTCTCAGAGCCATTTCATCAGTCGCCTAGAACTAATTAACCTTAGAACTAATTAAACCTAACTAACATCAGGACATCACACACATCCATGCCCGAGGCAGGATTCGAACCTGCGACCGTAGCGGTCGCTCGGTTCCAGACTGCAGCGCCTAGAACCGCATGGCCACTCCGGCCGGCTCCGTGGTGGTAACCAGAGGCGTCATGGTGGCAGTCAACTGCGTGAACACTGTTGCGGACCACCTGCATCGCTTCATGCTTGAAGTCTCCCCCCACGGCGATGGCATCTTTCAGCGGGACAACTGTCCGTGTTTCAAGAGTCATAATTGTGGTACAGGAGTTTGAAGGGCATTACAGTGAACTCATATTGACGTCTTGGGCAGTAAATATGCGCGATCTGTACCTGTTGGAACACATACAGGGCTGATAGTGGCTCCATAATGGTGTGGGATGGCTTTACATGGAATGGACTTGGTCCTACGATCCAAGTGAACCGATCATTAACTGGGAATGGCTGCGTTCTGCTACTTGGAGACCATTTTCAGCCATTCCTTGACTTCCTATTCTTTCACAATAAGGGGACTTTTATGGATGGCAATACCCCATGTCACGAGGCCACAGTTATTTGCGATTCACGTGAAGAACATTCTGGACAATGCGAGCGAATGATTTGGCCACCCAGATCCTCCCACATCAAACATTTATGGGACATAGTCTAGAGGACAGTTTGTGCACGGAATCTCGCACTGGAACATTTTCGCGTTTATGGACGGCTATAGAGGCAGCGTTGCTCAATATTTCTACAGGGGACTTGCAACGACTTGTTGAATCCACGCCAGGCCGGGTTTCTGCACTACGCCGAGCAAAAAGAGGTGCGGGACGGCGTTGTTGGGAGTCCCACGGCTTTCGTCAGATCGGCGTAGCTTTGGGAAACACGTGAGAGCCGGATGGGGCCGTTTCGGGGCTGTGTGGAGGGTGGTGGGTGACAGGGAGCCCGAGGCGCCGGACTGTTGCAGACGTCGCTGCACCCTCGTGTCATGCTGGAGGAGATGGTGGTGCGTGTGTGGACCAACTGCTCGAATTCGAAACTCGATTACAGCACTCTGTTCCTCACGCACTGACATAGTTATGTTACACACCGCCATCTTGTACGCTGCAGTCTGGAGCCCTCTCGCACCAGAGAGAGGATTGCAACTTACGCCAGCGAATAGGCGAAGTCGACCGAGTAGAATGCGTGACGTGTAATATCACAAGCGATATTCAGAATAGAACACAACATTCGGAAGAAATACTTTTCATCACGCCCTACTAATTATTTAGCCAACGGCCTTGCCGCAGTGGTAACACCTGTTCCCGTCAGATCATCGACGTTAAGCGCTGTCGAGCTGGGATAGCACTAGGATGGGTGACCATCCGATCTGCCGAACATTATTGGCAAGCGGAGTGGATTCAGCCCTTGTGCGGCAGAACTGAGGAGCTACTTGATTGAGAAGTAGCGGCTCCGGTCTCGGAAACTGACGAACGGCCGGGAGAGCGGTGTGCTGACCACATGCCCCTCCATATCCGCATCGAGTGACGCCTGTGGACTGAGGATGACACGGCGGCCGGTCGGTATCGTTGGGCATTCCACGGCCGGTTCGGACGGAGTTTAGTTTTTTTAGTAATTGTTTACTGTGTGACTCTTTGACATAGGTTCGAGCAACTGAAAGAAAGACAAATGTTCAGCTTCAACTAATATGGCTCGGTCTCCTTAATTTTTAGTAAACGAACCTATCTCAGGAACGAACGGAAACATACGACCCATTTTACTCCGTCCACGTTTCTGTAGCAGTCAGCTTAATATTTGCTCACGTGCAATCGAAATGGCTGTGCTCAGTTCGACTACACTTCAATACCATTTGCCGTCTTTACGGATATCTCATTCTAGCTTCTCTACGGAATTCCGTTGCTGCTACGATGAGAGGCACAGACGAAACGACTCCCTTTCGGATTTGGAAATGTTGCGTGCATTATAGCAGTGGAACATTCGGGAGTTACGAAATGCTGATGAAAATCTTTATAACGAGAAGAGGTGCTTCCCTAAGGAGGCAGACACGATGTGGAACACCGTGAGACCGACGCCGACTCACGTCCATAGTATAGTTCTCAATCGATCTCACCCCTTCTTCTGTAATTTAATGCTGTGTCGGGTACAGGTCACACTTCCGATTGCAGCAATTATAGGTTACCTGTTTTTGACCGGCCTACATGCGTGAACAAGTGATTCCATGAGCTGTATGATACCTCAATCATTTTGTATAAGTGCAAAACACAGAACCACGCGGCTGCTACGGTCACAGGTTCGAATCCTGACTCGGACATCGATGTGTGTGATGTCCTTAGGTTAGTTAGGTTTACGTACTTCTAAGTCTACGGGACTGATAACCTCAGATGTTAAGTCCCATAGTGCTTAGCGCCATTTTTGCAGACCACAGGGAGATTTGCACGCAAAACTATTTTTCCGTGGAGGGGCCCAAATTGGAAAGCTAATTTTACCTACGGTGACTTTTTACGTTATAATATAAATACAGTCTCGATTAAGTCTTTCAATAGATCGGTCAGGTCGACAAGAATCGACTCTCTGTTTTCATTCGCATTAAATGATCCGTGAACGTGTTAATAGCACAAACTAGATGAATATTTAATTTACAGCAGTGTTACTGAAGTATCAATCTCACATAGTACTCTCTTCGCTGTGCCTTTTTATACAATTTTTCCGGGACTGGCTGGTTAGTGCGCGTTACCACTTACATGAGTCGGCACCTTCGACGTTTATTATTAATTTATCTAACCTTATCCCTTATTTAGGTCTTACCTTTCCCTAGTAAGACTGTCATTTAATTATTTGATGTAGCCTATCTAGACCGCAGAAACACGAAATAAGATCATGAGGGGGGGGGGGGGTAGTCTTGTTTATTTGTTTTTATATCGAATTGATGGACACGAATTCTGTCCAGTGTTGTGCTTAGGAATAACGAGTGATCAAACGCCGATCGCTGTGACTTAGAATTTCAGATATATTTACTTGAAAACGACTTTTTTGCCGGCTATGAACGAGAGGCATTTTTACAACTCGTTAAATAAATTTGTCTTGCTTAGAAATTATTGTGGCGTGGATGAGATGCTTAATGACGTTTCTGTTTTTAAAAATTGAAATTACGAACTAAATGATTCGCATCAGTCGCATCAATTCCAGTGATTGGAGATGCTATGGTGACCTTCTTTGTATCTGCAGTACAGCTGAAGTAAGGATACAAGGTAGTGAAGCGCTGGTTTACCGCACGTCCCACACTATAACAAACAAATTGGATCGAAAGTTGTCTTACAAGTTGGTCGATGAATAATAGCTAGTTAAGTGACTCCGAGCGAATGTCTTCACTTTTTATGTGGTTGGAGATGCTTACTTTGACATGATTGGACAGGGGCTTTGAGATCATGCTCGCATTTATAGGTCTACTCTACTCCACTTGACAGTTCCTGCTGAATTCAGTCACTATTTTGTTTTCTACATGAAAGGCATCTATTTCATTTATTCAAGTTTTAGAAGAAAAGTTCGAAAGACCTTGAGTCTATTATTTCCTGTTCGGAAATGGCCCAGATGCACACTTGTATGTCTAAGTATGGCGCTGAGACTCGAGACAGGAAGATAGTTATCTGAAACGTATCCTCAGATGATTTATTTATTTCCAACTACACTGAAAACCTTGCGTGAATACAGATTTAGTGATGAAACTGTCCACCATCTACTCTGCTTCACTAGAGAATAATATTAAGAAAGTACATTGGAGCACCAAAGAAACTGGTGTAGGCATGCGTATCCGAATACAGAGATTTGTAAACAGGCAGAATACGGCGCTGCGGTCGCTGCGAAAACAGGTGTCTGGCGCGGTTGTCAGATGGTTTACTGCTGCTACAGTGGCAGGCTATGAAGATTTAAGTGAGTTGGAACGTGACGTTGTAGTCGGCGCACGAGCGATGGGACACAGCACCTCAGAGATAACGATGAAGTAGGGATTTTCCCGTACGACCATTTCACGAGTGTACAGTGAATATCGGAATTGCAGTAAAACATCTAAACTCCGCCATTGTTGCGGCCAGGAAAATATGCTGTAGGAATGGGACCAAAGATGACTGAAGAGAATCGTTCAACGTGACAGAAGTATAACCCTTCCGCAAAATACTGCAGATTTCAGTGCTGGGCCGTCAACGTCATCGTGCGAACCATTGAACGAAACATCATGGGCCCTCGATGGCTGCTCGACACAAAGCTTTACACCTTGCCTGGGCCCATCATCACCGAGACTGGACTGTTGTCTCGTTTCAAATTGTATCGAGTGGATGGACGTGCACAGGTATGGAGACAACCTCAAGAATCTGTGAGCCCTGCATGTCAGCAGGGGACTGTTCAAGTTGGTGCAGGCTCTGTAATTGTGTGGGCCGTGTGCAGTTGGAGTGATATTGGACCCCTGACACGTGACAAGTACGTAAGTATCCTATCTGATCACCTGCATCCATTCACGTCCATTGTGCATTCCGACCGACTTGAGAAATTCCAGCAGGACAATGCGACACCCCATACGTTCAGAATTGCTACAGAGTATCTCCAGGAACACTCTTCTGAATTTAAACACTTCCGCTGGCCACCAAACTCCTCCCCAGACATGATCATTATCGAGCGTATCTGGGATATCTTGCAATATGCTGTTCGGAAGAGATCTCCAACCCCTCGTACTGTTACGGTTTTATGGGCAGCCCTGCAGGGTTCGTGGTGTCAGTTCCCTCCAGCACTACCTCAGACGCTAATAGAGCCCATGCCACGTCGTGTTGCAACACTTCTGCGTGCTGGTAGCAGCCGTGCACGATATTAGGCAGGTGTATCAGTGACTTCGGCTTTCCATTGTACTCAGTTTAAGCCCAAACTTTTTCTGGGGGGGGGAGGGGGGAAATGGAGGGGGAGGGTGCGTCCCCAACCTTCTCCCACCTGCATGTGGGACTGATCACAGTTTGGAAAAGCTCCAGGAGTGGTAGTCACGTAGAACCGCAATGATGAGTCGTAAGAGGGGGAGGTCGTCTGAAATTCCACAGGGGAAAATGCCGTCGTTTGAGCGGTTGACGCAGAGAAGAAGCAGGGCGGGTACTCACGGCGAGGGCGATGTTGGCGCTGGTGATGCCCGCCACCGCCGCCACCGCCGCCAACATCAGCAGCGCTCCGGGCCCCATGCTTGGAGCCGGCGCGTCTCTCTACCTCTCTACGCCTGCCCCTGCCTCCGCCTCCACCTCCGTTCTGCGCTGTCCCGGTCGCAGTGCTGCGACCCTGCACTGTCTGTCGCCCCCGGCTGTCCTGCTCTTTTGTAATTGCGCCGCCAGATGCCACAAAGCGGTCCCTGTGAACTGCGCGCTTGTCCACCGCCGATTCCATCTCTCCCCCACTCCTCGTCCATCGTATCTGTGCGACCCTGTCCTTCTGCTCTTCCTGTTTTGCAGCTTGTGTCAGCTGTTGGAGTATAATTCGCCACTGCCAGGTTAGCGTGTTTTGCTAGCGAAATGGAATTCCGCATTTCGTTTCCCGACGACCTTCTCTCTTTTTTTTCTAATTTGGGAAGTTTGAATTGTCTACTACTCTTCCTTGTGAGGACAGATCAATGCTTTGACTCCAGAAGCATTACTATCGACACACAAGCCTGTAAATCTGGTACTGTGGTATCAGACATATACTCTAGGAAAAATTTTTATTTTTCTGATTACGATTGCAATTGCATACATTATTATACCGCTATCCCAGAACACTGTACCACTTCCAGGTTCCCTACATAGCGGACTCCAGTGGCAACAAAAATTTCATTTTCAATATTTCGCACAATTATTCGTCGTATATAGAAATTTAAAGTTTTGTCATAATCTACTGATTAAGAGGTGACAGGAGTGATGGTATAGCGGCATGCACATAAACAGATGTCGACAGGATCGCATGCATGAGGTACAGCTGCCGTAGCTGTCATTTGTACTCATTCGTGTGAAAAGGATTCCGACGTGATTATAACCGCACTCGGGAAATTAACGGACCCTGACGGCAGATGGTAGTTGCAGCTAGACGCATGTGACAATCCACGTACCGAAATCATTAGGGAATTCAATATCCCAACACCCACAGCGTCAAAAGTGTCCCGAGAATACCAAATTTCGGGCACTACCTCTCAGCACGGAGGACGCAGTGGCCGAAGGCCTTCACTTAACGACCGAGAGCAGCCACGTTTGTGTAGAGTTGTCAGTGTTGACAGACAAGCAGCAGTGCATGAAATAACGACAGAAATCAGTGTGTCACGTACGGCGAACGCATCTGTTAGGGCGGCGAGGCGACATTCGGTGTTGATGGGCTGTGGCAGCAGACGGCCGGTCAGGCTGCTTTCGCCAACAGCACGAGGTCGCCTGCAGCGCCTCTCCTGGGTTCCTGACCAGACCGGCTGAAGCCTAGACGACTGGGAAACCATACCCTGGCCACATGAGTACGGATTTCAATTGGTACGAGCTGATGGTAAGTCCTGAGTGTGGCGCAGATCCCACAAAGCCATAGGCAAACTTGTCAACAAGACACTGTGCAAGCTGGCGGCGGCTCCACAATGGTGCGGTCTGTGTTTACATAAGGTAGACTGGGCCTTTTAGTCCAGCTGAACCGATCACTGACTTGAAATAGTTATTTTCTTCTGCCTGGAGATCATTTGCAGCCATTAATGTTGTTTGTGGTCTTCTTGAAGTCTGGGGGTGTTTCGCCTATCTCATGCATCTTGCACACCAGATGGAACAGTTTTGTTTTTGTCATGGCTGGCTTTCCCAGAAGTATCATAGCTCTGAGGAAATTCAGTACGGATCATTGTCAAATTCTTCTTGCGGTATCGTATCCTCTATCTGACATTCATTTACATCTTTCAAGCTAATTTCCCTGCAAAGACCCTCTATACTCCTTCCAAATTTCAGCTTTCTCTTCTTTGCTTGTTACTGGTTTTCCATCTGAGCTCTTGATATCCATACAGCCCCTCTTCTTTTCTCCAAATATCTCTACAGTTTTCCTGTAGGCGGTGTCTATCTTTCCCCTAGTTATATATGGGTCTATGTACTTACATTTGTCCTTTAGCCATCCATGGTTAGCCATTTTGCACTTACAGTCAGTCTCATTTTTTAGATGTTTGTACTCATTTTCACATACCTCATTTGCTCCATTGTTATATTTTCTCCTTTCGTCAATTAAATTCATTATATCCCATAATATCTAAGGATTTCTCCTAACCCTTTTCTGTTTATCTATATGATCCTCTGCTGCCTTCACTATTTCATCTCTCACAGCTACCCAATCGTCGTCTACTGTACTCCTTTCCCTTGTTTCAGTCAATCGATGCCTATTGCTCTCACTAAAATTCTCAATAACTTCTAGTTCTTTCAACTTATCAAAGTCCCATCTCCTTATTTTCCTACCTTTTTCAATTTCTTTAGTTTCAATCTGCAGTTTATAACCAGTAAATTAAGAGAAACAACAGATTTACATCATTATACGTTTTTATACAGAGGCGTTGAGAAACAAATTCATGGGCAGACGGCAGCCATGGTAACAGATTCAGAGTGGAAGGAGAGAATTACACCCTGCACTTTTCATAGTGAGTGATTAATGCTTTTAAGATCGAAAACAGAGCGAGGTCACCTACCTGTGACTGGAGATTATTTGTCTAAAAGGAGATGAGTATAGGATTAAAATATTTACGAAAAGCTCCTGCTTGTGTGTGCGGAAATAAACGAACCATACTTGATTTATATATGTGAGGGTTGGAATGTCTGAGTGGGTAATAACAGGATTAAAGGCGTGGTGGGGAGATTCAAATGGTAATGACAGAAGAAGTTTTTTTACATACGCTAACTTCATAGTAACTAAAACGTTCTTCCGAAAGAAAACTATTCATAAAAACACTTGGCCCAACACATGAGCTAAATGAGTTATATATTTTAGTAAGTGAGTTATTTCTTTCCTTAGTGTAACACATTAAAATTTTCATGCAGTGTGATATTTTCAGAGACCATTTTTTGTTATGGCCAAAAGAGCATTTCTAATATAGTGAAGGAGACTCGTGGGCTCATCCCCTAGAGATAAAGAAAAATCAATCAATTTTACATTACAGTTTTTGAAAGATCCTTCAGCTTCAGATCTCTACCACCAAAGATTGCATTATTATTTAGTAAATTCACCTACACAAAATGATGGAATCGGGAACATCAAATACTGCATAAATGAGACAGCGGTAAGTAAGCAAACTAAATGGCGAAAGGAGAAAAGAATTGTAATTTAGAATGAAAAAATTAAAGAAATAGTTAAAGAGAAACAAAGACTGTATGAGTGTTTGCTGCAGTGATCAAGCAAGCGAAAGATATAGACTGATGAGAAGAAAGCAGAATCACTAACAAGAAAGGCTCATCATGGTTGTTACATTTGTAGCACAGACAGAATGTGATGTTTATGACAGATAGCACTTTGCTTTAACAATGTTAAGAGACTAAAACAGATACGACGTAGAACAAATAAATATAATATGTCAGGAATAATGGATAGAAAATTACAAGAATCTGTAGTATAATCCATGGGCAAGTAATCATTATGAAAATATAACTGATTATGTTAACACTGATTTAATAACCCTAGAAGATACAGAATATTTTACTGAAAAAGAAAATTGTGGGAAAACTAAAAGAAATAGAGTAGCATTGTACTAACAGAATATGGTATGAGGTATATGATATGCAAGCTTGAAGAGGAATAAAATAAGGCTGGCCTGAAGATTACAGTTAGTTGGTAGATTCAGGGGAGGGGACCATACAGCAAAGTCATCGAGTCCAGTATGCTAAACACTGCACCACCTCGCTCAGTGCCTGAAGGCGAACATGAAGAAGTGTGAGTAGTTAGCCCGTTGGAACGGAAAAGTAAATAATTTGGAGGTAGATGAAAAAGTGATTGGTGGTATGGAAAAGGCAAAATGTGGTATTATTTAATGAACAGAGCGCAAGTAATGATGAAATCACAAGTAGGTTTAATAAAGAAGGAGCTGTAAGAAGAGCAATTAACTCTGTTCTGAGAAAGAAAAAGATCAGAAGAGAATGTATAAACCTGCAGTGCAGAATGTAGCAGCCTTGAGATGGATTGCTTAAGGCGAAGCTCAAGCTGTACTAGGACGTATAGAATAAGAAATGACGCTATCCGACAAATGGTGAAAATGGATGGGGATATCTGTGACGACGTCGAACAGAAACAGCTTATGTTGTTTGGCAGTGAGGATAGGATGAACTTAGTAGAACTTGGTAGTTATACCGAATAGCATATCACGGTGGAAATAATCCCAGTGGAAGGAAAGAGGTCGCTCACAACGCAAATGGCAAAATGATGTGGAGGAGGCAGTGGAAACACGGAATATGAACGTTGAGGAAACTCAAGATAGAAGGGCGAAGATGCGACGCCAGCAAAAGATAATCCACAAGAAGAAGAAGAAGAAGACAAAAATGCAAAAAATGTCCAGGACTTGATGGGATAAATATAGAACAGATCATACGTGTTTGATTACTGATTTTGTTTTATTTATACATCCGATCAGTACCCGCTAACTGAAAGGTAGAATTCCAGGACATAGTTATACAGCAAAAAATGTCTCTAGTGTGAAAAAAAGGGGGATCTCAGGAAAACTTGAAATTACGAAAGTTTCATATTGTTAAACACTGCCTACAAAATATATATCTGTATTAAATATCTGCTTAAAGAATATGAGAGCTCTGTTGTCTATAGAGCCTTCATAAGTGTAAGGTAATGTAGCAATAATTTATTTGCAGTGCAAGAAATAATACAAAGAAGGTAATTTTATTTACCAACTTACCCAGATTTCATAGATTTTGAAAAATCAGTTGACAGATTGATATGTAGAGTAAGTGGAAAATTATTGCAGAACGTGGATACCCAAATCATTTAATAAACTGCATCAAGTGTCTGCGTAGTGGAACTTACATTGTTCTTGACGCCGCGAATTAAAGAGGGTGAAAGATTTTAATAAAACAAGGTTCAAGACAAGAATTCATTTCGTTGCCTACTCTTTTTAATGTTTATACAGACGATGCCATTCGAAAATGGAAAGAAAGAGCACCGAAAGGTATCCAAATAAACAGGATTTAATGTTGTCGTACTGTACGCTGATGAGCTAAAACATTGTGACTACCTGCTTAATAGCTTGTTTGTCCGTCTTTGGATCGAGATACAGCACTGATTCTGCGTATCAGGTAGTTTGTCGGTAAGTTTTTGGAGGTACGGCATTAGATGTCTACGCACAGGCTGCGTAATTCGCGTAAATATGGGGTCGCTGAATTGAGTACGCGGTGATGGTGCCCGACAGCTATCCAGATGGGTTCCACAGCTTTTACGTCAGGCCAGTCTGGACGCCGAGACGTCAACGTGAGTTCACTGAAATGCTCATCAAACCACTGCAGGACGGGTCTGACTCCGAGGCATTGACAGTCGTACTGCAGAAAGATGACATCGCCGTCAGGGGAGACGCCGAGCTTGGAGGGATGCACGTGGTTACCAGCTGCCAGCGTGTCTTCCATTGCTACCACAGGTCCCATGCGAGCGCAGGACAACGCCTGCCACAGCATAACACTGCTGCCACCAGCCTGCGTCTGTGGGGCGCTGCACGTCTCGAGGCGCCGTTCGCCTCTCTGGCGGCGTTTGTGGAGACGGCCGTCGACCTAGAGTAGCAGAAATCTCACCCACCCCAGGAGCCGGCACTTTCCCATTGATCGACGGTCGAATAGCGATGGTCTGGTGCCCACTGCAGTCGTAAATGACGATGTCGCTGTCTCGACACGCGCGCACGTAGCGGTGGTCTGCTGCAGACCTCCATGTTCCACAGCGGACGATGAACGGTGTGCTCCGAAACACCAGCATTGTGTTGTTTCGGCAGAGGTGCCACTGATCATCACTTGTCCCACTTCACACAGCAGACACGCCTCCGAACCTCACATTCTGTTAAGAGTCGTGGACGTCCAACCACTTAGCGCCTAGTAGCAGTTTGACTGTCGTTCCGCCTCTTTCTGTACGTGCTCACGGCAGTAGCACGTGAACATTCGACCAGCTTCGCCATTTTCAAGGTACTCGTAATCTGTTATGTTAATGGATTTCCCCATTCGAAGCCCGCACCTTCGCTAGGGTGATCCCCCGTCCGAATCTGGCTGGATGCAACATCACGGTGGTCGGTGGTCATAATGTTTTGCGTTATCAGTGCACGTGCAGTCGGCGGGGCACTAATGTTACATTCTGAAGACAAACTGCGAGAAGCAAATTGGGTTGTTTTGAAAATCAGCCTTATGCAAACATAATTAGTTTATTTTCGTATTTAACCAGACATGTTTCGACACCTATGTGTCATCTTCTGTGGGTCAATTTTTTTATTTCTGTAAAGTACAATGTGAAATTTATAATAATTTAACTGTTGTAGACCTAAGAATTGGGTATGTGCAATTTGCTTTGTTTTGTTGACACGCTCACCTTAAAATTACATCGGTAAATCAACTGCGTTGTTATACACCGGTTTTCGTGATCTTTTCCATCATTTCTGGACAGCATGTCATCTGCAATCTAGGCACGAAGGAAATTTAAGGCGTATTTCGTGGGTAGAGGTAATGTGCGTTTCTGTACCTACATATTTTCGTCCTGTTGCGTGTCTGGTTGGTGCCTCGATCGGCAGCTACTCAGTGCACTGTTTTTCAAACAATTTTCGTTCACTGGTTCACTCCACCTGCACTTACAGAAAAATTGGCGAAATGTGTTCTGAGCAGAAATTTCTGACTCCATTCTTAATGAGAGGTATTATGTTATTGCCGCTGCTCACTTTCAAGAGGAGCTTCTAACCTTAATAAAATGCGTACAAGAAGCAATCTATCTCTTAAACTTAGTTTTAATGAATTATAATTTTAACATAGCAATATATATACATATAACAAAAATCCCATTGAATGGTAAATACCAAGAAAATCTTAGGAAGTGCAGCAGTTTAGTTTTCTAGGGATCTATACCTGCAACAAAGATAAGGATGTATGCAGCAAACTTCTGAGGTATCAGGTTGTAAGTGGCACTGTAAGCAGAAAATTGGAAACCACGCGTGGAAGCTCGAAAATGAAATTCTATAATGGGACAGGGGCATCTCTTCCACGGTATGGCAGCGGATCCTGGGCTCTGCTGAGAAAAGATTCTAACCACGTTCAAGTGGCCGAAGTGAATTTCTTACGAGCAGTCAAAGAATGCATTAAGTTGGCCATGGTTCCTAAATATTTTATAATAAAAAAAGCACTTCGTCTTCAGGCCACGAGTGGCCTACCGGGACCATCCGACCGCCGTGTCATCCTCAGAGGATGCAGATAGGAGGGGCATGGGGTCAGCAGACTGCTCTCCCAGTCGTTGCGATGGTATTCTTGCCTCAGTTGGCATCACGAGGCTGAGTGCACCCCGAAAAATGGCAACAGCACATGGCGGATGGACGGTCACCGATCCAAATGCCGTCCACGCCCAACAGTGCTTAACTTCGGTGATCTCACGGCAACCGGTGTATCCACTGCGGCGAGGCCGTTGGCCAAATATTTTATAATAAAAAGCAAAATATAAAAGTACGCTCAAAACTGGAAGGAATAACTGAACGAATGAGAGAAACAAGGGATGAAAATATGGCCTTACAGTGCAAAGCCAGAGGAAAGGCGGACGTAGGAAGGCCAGTTAAAAGATGGAAAAGAGGACAGAACAGGCCGACAGGTCCACTGTGTGAAAGGAGGAGTAAGAAGAAGAAATGTTGCTCTAGCAAAATAAGGGTAGTGGTAGACGTAAGAGGGAATTTTTATATTTGTGATACTTGTGCTCATTGTAACTGTAGTTTGCTGTGGTAACAGTACTGCATATGCACAGTCACCAGTCAAATTAGTGAATGTAAGTTGAAAAGCGAAAACCTGTTGCTCTAATACTGTCACAGTCAAGGAAGACCCGACTGAGAGTGCGGAGGTTAGGCGCTTAGATCCGAACAAATCAAACTTTTTTTTTAAAAAAGCAAATTGATGAAAACAAATTACAAATGAAAATGAAGGTCCTTTACGTATAAGTAGTGGTATGTTTCAAGAGTAACGTTGCTCGACGTTAGCCCTTCAGCCGCAGTGACAGCCTCCAATCTTGTCCTGAAGCGATCGCACGCAATCTTGAAACAGCGACATACGAGCGAATACTGCTTGGATAGCGGTGCGAAAAGGTGCGACATTCGGGTGCCTCGTCTTACTGGCAACTCTTTCGAATGCGCTCCAGACGTGTTAGCCGAGGGGGTTCCAATTCGAACTACTCAGGGGCCAGAACTCCTTTGACCGGAACACGTCAACAGTATCCGAGAGCCGCTTCTGGACTAAATGGCTCGTATGACGTTCTCCTCTGCCATCCGACGCTCCGTTCGCTCGTTTACATTCAGTACTGACGCCAGTTTCCCCAGCGACAGCCACTTTCCTCCGAAATCGGCGCCTCAGCCTTTTCGATGACTGCCGCTATTCGTGACACGCGTTTGCTCGGAAGGGGTTTCCTCGCCGGTTTAGCGGAGCCTGCCCTACCCGACTTCTCCGAAGCATTATTGCCGGCCACGGCAGTTGGTCTCGCGTAGCCGAAGAATCGAACTGTTTCGGTGGGAGAACGTCCAGTGCGAAGAGTTTCCATAATGGCGGCTGTTTGGTTGTACAGGGCGCGGTTGCGGCGCGGGGACTCCCTTGTTTGAAAGGCGCGGCACGCAGCGCCTGTCACTCACTGTTGCGTGGGTTTCAGAGCAGTCAGAAGTGCGGGACTTTGGGTTTTTTGAAGGTTAGTTCGGTAGCGATCACGCAGTGGGAAACGCAGCGGCGATCATGCAGGCCGTTGCGGCCTACTTGTCGAATGGACGTTCGGTCATCAGGACTCAGCGTGCATTCAGGAAACAGTTCCACATCGCACCTGCAGGCGCGTGATGGTAAATCAGTTGTTATGTTGGTAGACACCTTCACGGATACTGGAAGTGTGCAGATAAAGAAACCAGGACCTCAAGAACCATCAGAACGCCTGAAAACGTCGAGAGGGCGAGCATATCGATTTTGAATTCCTGCGCAGAGACGCTGCCGCCCTCGCAATTTCTGAACGCACAGACGAATTCTTCACGAAGAGTTGAAATTTCATCCGTATAAACTGTCAGTGGTGCACACACTTCATCCACGTGATGAGTGTGAAGTCTCGATCGGTGAGCTGCCTCGTGACGCCTTAGCGTTCTTCAGCGACGAGGCACATTTTAATTTGTCTGGCAGCGTGGATAAACAAAACATGCGGTATTGGTGAGGCACGAGCCTCGAGAACTTCACGAGCGGCCCCTGCGTACAGAACGTGTGACTGTTTTGTGTGCACTATCTAAAGCTGGCATTACTGGCCCACGGGTTTTCGAAGAGAACGGTAAGGCAATGAAGGTCACTTCTGAGCTATGTGTTCAGATATTCGAACACTTTATTCTTACAGGACTTGAAGAAACGGATGTGGGTGATGTCTGGTTCCAACAAGGTGGCGCCACAGCTGAGACGGCGCGAACCTAGATGGCCGTGTTGAGGGAACACTTGCCCTTTCTCCTCATCTCTTTCGGGGGCCAGCACGTTCGCCAGATTTATCGCCATTGCGACTCTTTCTTATGGGGCTGTCTCAGATCCAATCGTCCGCAAATGCTGGATGAGCTGCGGAACATTATTCGTGTTGCTATCACCGACATCGACAGAGACATGTTGGAAAAAGTGGACCGCAACCTCCGAGTTTTACTCTCCAAATGCATTGGGCAGAACGAAGGCCACCTTCAAGAAACCGTTTTCAAAACTTAATGGAACAAAACTTTAGATGTTACTCTTTGTAAAGAAAAAAGAATTAAATTGATGTCTCTATTACTCTCTGATTTATGATTTTTTTAAATGAAGTTCCCAGGGCGTACTCTGTACCTGTGCGTAACGTCTCTGCCATTTTGAGGTCCTGACCGTTTATTAGATAGCCACGGTTTTCACGAATGCCAATCCTGACTTCCGACGGAACTGCGATACGGCGGGAAATCCAAGTAGACATTTGTCCGGATTTAAGCGCCGCACACTCTAAAAGGATGCAATAGGTAAACCAAGTGTAGAGGTGCATATAGGTAGTCTCTTACACGTTAGTGTCAATAGCGGAGAGAACTAAAGATAACAAAAAAACCTGTGACAGACATTGTAAACTTATTTCAGTACTCAGAATAGACAGAAGAAAGAAAGTAAAATAAATTAATGATCAGGGAAATCCACATAAATTTAGGTTTGTATGTAACGGTCCGTCGTTGTTATTACGAAAGCGGATTGCGGTAAACAAACAAATCAATAAATGACTCGTAGTTGAGGGAGCTCTCAGCCGAACACCAGGCGAGCTGAGGTGATGGCGCCGAGGGGGGACCCCAGCGGGGACAGCGTCGGCAGGAAAGCTCCAGGAGCACCATTTGCCTTTCGACAGGGGAAACCTCCCAGAAACCGCGGTGAAAGCCAGTCTGCGGCAGTTCTTTGTAATTTTATACCCTGTATGAAGTATGAAAGGATAACGCTTGCACTGTATACAGTGAAGCTGTAAACTGTCCAGGGTGCCTATGCTGCCGCTGATCACAGGCGATGCTGTTAAGCTCCATCTTACGTAAATCCGAATGTTGGAATGAAAATTTCGAGCCGAGATTTGCCGATAGACACTTGAGGTAGTGCCATTCTCCCACGAAGCAGGTTGCTTATACAGAACACTCGTTGGACCCGTTACTGTAAACTGCTCTTCCCTCTGCGGCGCTTGCCGAGTCGGCTAGCGGAACAAGTAGAAACGGTTCGAAGAAGAAGTTTGCGAATCGTCTCGGGTTTGTTTGGTTAGGCCGAGGCCGCCGGCAGGTTGCTCGGTAAACACTGCGCGTCGCTCGGACCCTTCAGAACACCGAGAGTCTGCGGTCAAGTGCAGGGCGCTCTCGACGAAGCCCGCAGTGGGAGGTTAGCGCCAGCGGCGAAAGGTAATCGTGCGATCTCCAGTGGCCGATCAAGTACCGAGTACGAAACACCTCCACCAACAACTTGGTCGTACAGATTACTATTCCGATTTTAGATTCGGATCTCACAGCACCGAGAAAGACGCGTCACCATCATAGCATCTACGTTTAGTTCAGCGTTTCTCTCACACACTTCTGTCAAGCAGCGAGTAATACACTGAAGCGCCAAAGAGACTGGTACACCTGCCAAATATCTTGTAGGGCCCCCGCGAGCACGCAGAAGTGCCACAACACGACGAGGCAGGGACTCGACTAATGTCTCAAGTAGTGTTGGGAATTGACTCCATGTAGCCTGCACGGCTGTCCGTAAATCCGTAAGAGTACGAGAGTGTGGTGATCTCTTCTGAACAGCACGTTGCAAGGCATCCCAGATATGCTCAATAATGTTCACGTGTGGGAAGTCTGGTGGCCAGCAGAAGTGTTTAAATTCAGAAGAGTGTTCCTGGAGCCACTGTGTCGCAATTCTGGAGATGTAGGGTGCCGCATTATCCTGTTGGAATTGCCCAAGTCCGTCGGAATGCGCAATGAACATGAATGGATGCACGTGATCAAACAAGACGCTTACGTACGTGTCACCTGTCAGAGTCGTATCTAGACGTTTCGAGGGATCCCGTATCACTCAAACTGCACACTACCCACACCATTAGAGAGCTACCCCCAGCTCGTGCAGTCCGCTGGGTCCATGGATTCATCAGGTTGTCTCCATACCCAGTCGCGCCCATCTGCTCAATACAATTTGAAACAAGACTCGTCCGACCAGCAATATGTTTCAAGTCATCAACGGTTCAATGTCGGTGCTGAGGCGTAAAGCTTTGTGTCGTGCAGTCATCAAGGGTACACGAGTTGGTCTTCGGCTGCGAAAGCCCATATCGATGATGTTTCGTTGAATGATTCCCGCGCTGACGCTTGTTGATGACCCAGCACTGAAATCTGCAACAGATTGTGGTAGGGTTGCACTTCTGTCACGCTGAACGATTCTCTTCAGTTGTCGTTGGTCTCGTTCTTGCACTTTTTTTTCCGGCAGCAGCGATGTCGGATATTTGATGTTTTACCCGATTCCTAATATTCACGGTGGACTCGTGAAATGGTCGTATGGGAAAATCCCCACTTCATCGCTACCTCGGAAGTGCTGTGTCAAATCGCTCGTGAGCCGACTATAACACCACCTTCAGACTCACTTAAATCTTGATAGGCCGGCCGGTGTGGCCGAGCGGTTCTAGGCGCTACAGTCTAGAACCGCGCGACCGCTACGGTCGCAGGTTCGAATCCTGCCTCGGCCATGGATGTGTGTGATGTCCTTAGGTTAGTTAGGTTTAAGTAGTTCTAAGTTCTAGGGGGCTGATGGCCTCAGGTCCCATAGTGCTCAGAGCCATTTGAACCAAATCTTGATAACCTACCATTGTAGCAGCAGTAACCGATTTAACATCTGTGCCAGGCCCTTGTCGTTTATATAGGCGTTGCCGACCAAAGCGCTGCACTCTTGTATGCTTGAATGCGCATGCCTATACCGGTTCTTTTGGCACTTCAGTGTATATGAGCCGCTGGGAGCCAAGTTGTACAACTCAATTTTCGCACTTCTGAGAAATGAAAGGTTTTGCGTTTCGCTTAATGTAAATTCACTCTTTATAGTAATTCATATGATGATATGTATAAATGAAGTGTTATAATTACGTTCACAACAGACGTTTTACTTATTTATTGTCCTTAAATTTTGTAGTCCTTAAGAATTGGAGAACCACTTTCCCTGCCAGAAATTCACTCATAGTGCAAGGTAAAGTGGTATAAAAATAATTTTAGCACCCTTCTTGCAAAGTTTTGGTGAAGTTGAATACCTGACAAGGAATACGCTGTCTTTTAATCTCCATAATTTCAATTTAATTCTTAAACGTAAATACAAAGTGATACAGTTAATGCGAGTCTGCACTTGTTGCTCACATTATGCACTTTTATCTCACAAATTGATTTAAAATAATTGCATTATTGTTGTTAATTACTAGAATGCTACCTACAGAGTGTGTCTAATAGTTCATTAGTGCGTTGATTTATGGGTTATAAACAAATTGTCGATTCGAAATGTCGAGATTTCTAAAAATGTAATTCTTCTCATGCAGATACTTGAGGAGACTTCACAGTGCAGCATGTCTGTTTACTCAGTTTCACCGTCCGCATCACCTTCCTCTGCCAAAGGCTCACCGTGTTGAGGTGCAGATTCCTGAGCCGAACTTGCACTTGTCACTTGGTTGACGAAAGCTTGGAGCAACGACGCGTTGTACGGGAGAAGTGCCGTCACATCTTTCCTTCGACACGGAGTGCAAGCTTACCTTATAAAGACAATTTCTGCCTTACTTTAGAGCGGAAATAAACACGCAAAACAACACAGAACAAGAGGAGCATGGGGCCTTGCCACTTGACTTATACCACTATTCCCGCGAACGCACTTCATTCGGCGTGAAGGGAGAATGTACAATATGTGATCAAAAGTATCCGGACACCTGGCTGAAAACGACTTCTAAGTTCGTGGCGGCCTCCATCGGTAATGCTGGAATTCAACATGGTGTTGGCCCACCCTTAGCCTCGATGGCAGCTTCCACTCTCGCAGGCATACGTTCAATCAGGTGCCGGAAGGTTTCTTGGGGAATGGCAGCCCATTCTTCACTTAGTGCTGCGCTGAGGAGAGGTATCGATGTCAGTCGGTGAGGCCTGGACGAAGTCGGCGTTCCACAACTTCCCAAAGGTGTTCTGTCGGATTCAGGTCAGTCCATTACAGGGATGTTATTGCCATGTAACCACTCCCCCACAGGCCGTACATTAAGAACAGGTGCTCGATCGAGTTGAAAGATCGAATCGCCATCACCGAATTGCCCTTCAACAGTGGGAATTAAGAGCGTAGGCCTCTGCTCTGATAGTGCCACGCAAAACAACAAGGGGTGCAAGCCCCTCCATTAAAAACACTACCTCACCATAAAACCACTGCCTCCGAATGTTACTGTTGGCACTACACACGCCGGCAGATGATGTTCACCGGGCATTCGCCATACCAACGCCCGGCCATCGGACCGCCACATTGTGTACCGTGATTCGTCACTCTACACAGCGTTTCTCCAGTGTTCAATCGTCCGATGTTTACGCTCCTTAGACCAAGCGAGGAGTCATTTGGCATTTACCGGCGTGATGTGTCGCTTATGAGCAGCTGGTCGACCATGAAATCCAAGTTTTCTCACCTCCCGCCTAACTGTCATAGTACTTGCAGTGGATCCTGATGCAGTTTGGAATTCCTGTGTGATAGTCTGGATAGATGTCTGCCTATTACACATTACGACCCTCTTCAACTGTCGGCGGTCTCTGTCAGTCAACAGACGAGGTCGGCCTGTACGCTTTTGTGCTGTACGTGTCCCTTCACGTTCCCACTTCACTATCATATCGGAAACAGTGGACCTAGGGATGTTTAGTAGTGTGGAAATCTCGCGTACAGACGTATGACACAAGTGACACCCGATCACCTGACGACGTTCAAAGCCCGTGAGTTCCGCGGAGCACTCGATCCTGCTCTCTCGCGATGCCTGATGACTACTGAGGTCGCTATATGGAGTACGTGGCAGTAGGTGGCAGCACAATGCACCTAATACGAAAGAGGTATGTTTTTGGGGGTGTCCGGATACTTTTGATCACATAGTGTATTTAGAGCTCTCAAGTGGCTCCGTTGGGAGTTATCGTTGCGGTTTTCCCCACAACAAATTTCCGTGCATTGTGAGTAAACTGAGTGTTATAGCTCAGAGACTAAATTTTTTTGGCTTAGACCAGTTTGGTTCTCAGCGGCTCACATCTACCAGCAGCATTGTAGGGGCTCTCTAACTGAATTGGCATAGCAGCTCAGTACTGGACAAAATGGAATTTCTGTTTGAAACCCAGGTATAGGCGCTTTAAGGGGGGTAGGACGTCAAAAATTTAAATAAAATTCGATTTTTCACAGATATGCTTCTTTTGTAGCGAACATCTTCCTAAATAGTTTGATGTATGAAACATATGTATTTGAGACATTATAAGGCACATTATTTGGTCTTAAGTGTACCAAGATGCAGCGCCAGCATTCGTCCTTCATACGTAAGTGTATTTCGCTCTGTAAACTTCGAATGTTTATATTCGTGCCAGAGACTGCTATACGTGAAACAAATGATTATTGATATTGATACTTTCTTTGACGAAATGTCTTCATAGCTATTCCCAAAACCCAAATGAAAATTTTAACCGGGACCGAGGTGGTCCTTGTCGGAAATAGTCCTGGCTCTGTGTACTAAAGTATTCAGCATAGCTCTCTTCTGAGACGGATGATGGAAGCTATGGCTATGCAGATATAAGTCTGTATGGGTTGGCTTCCTGTACTCGGTCCCGAGATTAACCATTTGACGACTGTTTTCAAGAGGAATGGTTATTCTGCCGGTGAAATTAAATCAGTATTGTCCAAGAAAGTAAGACACGATGCCGGCCACATACAAGAAGAGGACCAACACATAGCGCGGCTTCCTTTTTGCGGTGCTACAACGAGCAAGATAGCCAGAGTCCTGAAGAGGCAAGGAATGAAACCAGTTTTCCGACCACCTAGGAAAATTAAGGAAATGTTGAGACCAGCCAAAGATAGTCTCGGCTTAAGAGTGCCGGGAATTTATACTATTCCTTGCGAATGCGGCAAGAATTACGTGGGCCAGTCTGTAAGAACCGTTGCCGACCGCTGCATCGAGCACCAACGCCACCTGAAATACGGGTATTTGGAAAAATCAGCGCTGGCTGAACATAGCCTGCTTAACAAGCATAAGATTTTATTTGAAGAAACCAGAGTAATACCCCACACATCGAATTACTGGGACTCTGTGATCCGGGAAGCAGTCGAAATTAGACTTAGCAATAATAACTTTAATAGAGACAACGGCTATGCACTTAGCAACACTCGGAAGAGTGCACTGGACAAAGAAAAATCGCAGAGAAAAACTTCTCGCACTTTACCTCCTGATTCAAGGGATGGTGCTGCAAGCAACGCGGGATAGCAACTACATCTATGGAAGTAGAGGGCACCACTTCGCTACGCGCCATATCGCTGACGTATTCCAGCCAATAAGAAGCCGTCCTTTGCATATAAAAGTGGGAACCTCGCTAGTTCACGACAGTCAGTTTTAGCCCTGACGACGACCATGGAGGTAGTGGTCGAAAGTTTGGAGATTTATCCTGATTTGACGCGGCATGTACACCGAGAAATTTTTACTCAAGAAATACGTCGCGAAAGACTTCGTAGCCATACTAAGGTGGCAATGTCGGAAGTAAGTCTGCCTTCGTAGCCAGGTGGTCGTCTTCTCTAACTGCTATGCGGAGGCCTCGCGCTCAGTTCTACATTTTTTTTCTCGGTCGGAGAACTGGAATGGGACTCATTCAGCCCTGTGATGCCGGCTGAGGAACCACTCGGGTGGGAAGCGGTCATTCCGAGGGCGATAGAGTGAGGTCGCTGACCCCACGCCTCGACCTCACAAGAGTCGCGTTCGCGCCTCAATTTAGCGCCACCGACGACCATCCGTAGGGCTAGATAGGCCGGCAGCCCTACCTACGTACGTGCTTTTGTCGTTTAGACTAATCAGGAGCAGGTTGTCTACATTACATGCCACATAACACATTCACATTCTGTAGGACGCATTCCTGGAAACGAGAACACATCCTGACGCGACGTACATCGCGTTCGCGTGTTGATTCAGTGCGGTAGGCGTCCTTGCGCGGTGCACAATAAGCCGGTAGCGTTATCTACACACACGTGGCTTTAATTGTTTCCCTAAATCAGTAGCCAACAATGTGGCTGCAGCGCTCCAGAGCACACGAGCTGTGTCGGCCGCGTCACCGCGTATGCGGTGGCTCCTCCGTGCCTGTCGAAAAGCTCAGTGAAATCATCAGCGTCGTGTCAGAAACAGCCAATTACATCACTGCTGCTGCATTTTGCCTCTACCCGCACTACATCTGAAGCGAGTTACGTCTTCCGTCTCGGAAGTAGCACCCTCTGCTGAAGGTTCTCCAGTGCTACTCTTCCATCAGTCACCAAGTAACTACCTCTTCACGCCTATCTTCGTGGTTCGCTGTTCGTACATTGATGGAAAAAAAAAAATCACACCACTAACAAGGAGTTGTGCGACACAAACGAAACACAGTAGGCGTGCTTCTACATCTAGGAGATAACGTCTCATGGAATTTCGCGCCAGTCGCACGAGAGTGGCGCTAGTCTGAGGATGCAGGTTCAAATACACGCTGCAACGGTCGTGAGCGGCAGCCATGTTTGAGACAGCAAGTGGTGAGTTGACGTTACTCAAGACTGCCTTTACCCTAGAACGGTCGGCCGAAAATTAACTTCAAGAACGGTCAGGCTCGATCGGTACGACGCAATAAATGAAACGCTTATAGCAACTGACAAAGAGTATATTTACATCAAATGACGAATTTTTATTTTGTTCAGGTAGTACTAAATGCTATAGTGATATTATTTTAACTTTTTAATCATGCAATAATTGTAAAAAGCCTGAAAAACATACTCCTTAGCAGTACTAAATGTGAGTAAAGTGGAAATATAAGTAATAAAATTTGATTGAAGTACGAATATAAATGAGAATAAGTTGCAGAACTAAGAGGTAAAAATGTTGAATTTTCGTTATACAGGGTCACAATTATTGAACGACGTGAAATGAAATCGTCATAACTTCTGAACGGTTTGCGTCAGAACAATCAAACTGCACCGATGGCCGCGGGGCATGCTGTATGGTTTCGTTTGGTTATGAAGCCTACTCTCATTTGGATGGCTTCGTCAGCAGGCGAAACTGTCGCATCAGGGGGACTGAGAAGCCGCATTTCGCCATCGAGAAGTCTCTTCACCCTTTTAATATTTTTGTGGGATCTAAAATTTAGAAACCTCTCTCACACCGGCCTGATTTAGCTTCACTGATCAGGATAGTAAAAAACATGCGTATATTAAGGGAATTTTCTTTCAGAAAGCAGGCTTATCACATTCACACAGTTCAATACTGTTCTATCCTGATTAAATTGAGCTTAACTTAAATTCCATAAGGCAGTGAAGCAATGACGAAGTCTCGGTGCGACGAAAATTGTCAGTCGATCTCCTGAAAACATTTGTAATAATTATTAACTTTCGGTGATCACATGGGTAAGACCGGAGATCTGCTGGTAAGACCGTGTTAGCCTATTTATTGGAAGTAATAAACTGAGCATACAAAACGGCAGGTTCGTCCAGTGTAAATCAGACGTTCCCCACTGATCCCGTGCAACACAGCGTAGTAAGCAGACACTGTCAATAATAATCAGTTAAATAATACGCGAACACACTTACTTTTGTTTAGTTCATGTATTAAATTCCTTCTCACACAGAATCTCATCAAGATGGCGACTATCTCAACAATACCTACATATACATCTTCGTTCTTTCACGGCTAATCGGCAAGCACCCCTTCATTCTTTTCATAAGAGAAATAGATAGCAGAGAAGCTATTCCATGGAATAAATGGACGCTCCAAGGAATAATAGGGCTTGAAACTATTTTGCACTGATAATCGTCGTATATTAAAGTTTAGGAATCGGTAAGATAAGAAGAGATATTTCGAGATATGCACTGAGTTATATAATTTATAAAATTTCTGAAAATATCGCGGAGAGACCGCTGCAAGAGACATTAAATCGTTCCTCGCTGCGAGCAAAGTTGATATGTATCCACTTTGCGAACTAACCATTGGCTTAGCTAACTCGTTAGAATTTGTGGAACATACGTTCCTATAAATTTTAAGAAGTTAGTAAGATTTTTTGATTACAAGAATTGAAAGAGATTTAGTATAGGTAACACCGATCTTCGCTACCTAGATACCTAGTTGTTTCTTTCACGTGTACTGGGGCATACCCGCATCCCACGTACACAACCAGGGAAGATGGACTTTTATAGTTGTTAATGAGGTCTACCTATTCAGGAACTGGCCTTCACTGGGAAACCCCGGAAAACCTGGAGGCTTAGACCCCAACTAGGTATCACAGATGATAGGAAAGACAGAATAATTTAGAAATTTGAGAGATATTCTAGATTTCATAGAAAAGATAAAATCTGCCTCATAGCCAAAAAAATCTTTACACATGCAAATTTTTACAATCTTCTGAAAAATTTTCTTCATCAATGTCTTGCTGAATTGCGGTGAATCTGATCGAACAGGAACATGGGACACGGCACGGAGGACAGGCGTCGCATTGGCGTACCGGACAGGAGACGTAACGGATTTGAGAGACCAGAAGGAACCTCGGGAACAGGTACTCACGATTGTGGCGTGAAACAATCGAAATTCATCTAAGGAATGGTCAATTATTAAGGATTCCTAGAATAGAAGGGTTAGTCGAATTTCTCCAGATTGGACCTGATCCAACCAATCTTCCATCTGAGGAATGGGAAAATCCATTCGTCTTATAATTTCCACACCTAGGCGTCTTAATCGATACTGTAGTTGCACAATATCGCAACTCCAGATCGAAAAACAATTTTTGAAAACATGGATATTTTCATCCATCTTCTTGAATAAGCCGAAAGGCTCTAATCCAGGTTTTAATTCTTTTTTTGTGTTTCGTTGGCTTTTCCAGGTGGAAGTAGATCTGAATCTTTCCTAATTTGGTTTCAAGTACGAATGTGGATAGCATGTCAGAATATTAAAAACTTTATTGTCTGAGACAATTTCCAAAAAAATTATATCTTATTCATACATGATTACAATGAAATTATCTGAAAGAGAACGTTTAATTAAGTCTTGCTGCATGACCTCTCCAGCTGAAATTAATCTTTGTTAGTAGTGATTGACGATCAAATTTTTCTCTTTTATACTCCGATTGCCGCGTTTTCTCATGAACATATATGAATGCAATATAACAATAAACAAATCCAACTGGAAAATGACACATTATTATAAATTCAATGAAGAACTTTCTTATTAACTCTAATTTTATAAACACACACTAAGCTAGTTAATTAAATTATCTTCAATAGAATTTAGCTCGCGCCAAAAAAAAAAAAAAAAAAAAAAAAAAAAAAAAAAAAAAAAAAAAAAAAAAAGCGAGGCTTTATGTCTGTGGACAGTTGCAATCGATTCTAATTTCCTAACCCAGTTCATTTTTTCTCCTGTGTACTGTCAGTTTACAAACACTAACTTCACACGCAAGCGCCGTATTCCATCATATAGTTTCAGTAAACTTAGTCTCTGGAGATTAACACTCCCTGAATGTATATTATTTCACACGCACAAGCTTCTTTGGTGATCATCGCGTAGACAGATAACCCATAAGTCTTCACAGCAGCAATAGCTACAGTTCTATTTACTTTTCTAAATATTCCTATACTATCACAGAAGCTATCGTTTACTGTTCATTAAACTATCACAGATGCTTGGCATGCTGTCATTTAACCTATCACAGTAGCTGAGGCATACTGTCCTTCGCACTTCAATTTTTTTTTCAATACCCAAATACTTCATACAGACTTTTCATTTAATTTGAAACACTTTCCTTAGAAGTACCTCTTTAGGTCTACATGGGGAAATAATCCTTTTATTCTTCCACTTCGTGCACTTTTCGCCTTAAATTTGGGAAGTAACAGTAATATCTAATCTTATTAGCACACTTTACAACACCAACATGACCCCAGGTCAAATGTGGAAACCAAATTACTCGTTCTTCATATTCTTCGGGTATGCAGACACACCACTTTGGATTCTCAGTCTTCCCAGATTCAAAAAATAAAATATTATTCACAAGCCAGTAGTATTCCAAATTGACCGTAGGATTTTGTTGATTGAATTGTCGTATTTTAGCATTCCATCGTCGATCCTTCTTCTTAAGCTGAGCCATCGTCTTACATAAATGAATATAATATAACTTGTAATTATTTTCTTGAAGAAGAAGAAGTACTGGAAATTCTGCCTTATTATTTATATCCATTTCAGGTGTTATTCCTTCTGGAGATCTTGACAACTCGTCAGCTATAATATTTTCTTTTCCGGCTACATGAATAATGTTGTGACTTGGCAAGACAGCCAAGTCACAATGAGAGGAGGCCGAAATGCACGCTATAAGCTCACGCAGACTGGCGTGAGGTCTGGAACAGTTAAGGGAATTTTTAGTAGCAAATAAAGTACGTAGTTGATATAATACTTTAATCCACAATTGGTGTACATCGCTCTTGACGGTACATGTTATAATCTCAATATCAAATGCTATGGCGCCTTGCTAGGTCGTAGCAAATGACGTAGCTGAAGGCTATGCTAACTATCGTCTCGGCAAATGAGAGCGTAGTTGTCAGTGATCCATCTCTGGCAAAGTCGGCTGTACAACTGGGGCGAGTGCTAGTAAGTCTCTCTAGACCTGCCGTGTGGTGGCGCTCGGTCTGCAATCACTGACAGTGGCGACACGCGTGTCCGACGTATACTAACGGACCGCGGCCGATTTAAAGGCTACCACCTAGCAAGTGTGGTGTCTGGCGGTGACACCACAAATAATTTGAAACTAATATTCTTGAAGCGCCAGCTTCCACCTTGACAAGCGAGGATGCAGCAACTTACAAGTTTGTAAAAAGGCTAGTGATTGGTGGTCACAATAAACAGTTATCCTTGAGCCCTATACATAATAATTGAACATTTTTAAAGATCAAATAACTGCTAAAGCTTCCAATTCCGTAGTGGTATATGCTCTTTCACAGGTGGATAAAACTCTGCTAGCAAAAGCAATTGGACAAAAGGTTTTTACACCATCAATATACCTAATTTGAAATAAACAAGATCCTAATCCCACATCTGATGAATCAGTGGCTAAACAGAATCCAACATTCATATCAGGGTGGTATAATAACAGAGCACTTATCAGTTGATCCTTAATTTCACAAAAAGCCTTTTCACAATCATTAGACCATTGCCAGGGTACATCTTTCCTCAGGAGCTGGTTTAGTGCTTCAGAGTTCATTGCTTGAGTTTTAATAAATCGACGGAAAAATGAAGCCAAGCCAATAAAGCCTTTCAGTTGTCTTCTGTTTCTTGGAGTTGGAAATTTTTTTATCGCACTGATCTTCGCTTCTATTGGAAGAATGCCTTTGGCATTAATGATATGTCCTAAGAATTTAATTCTCTGTAGAGAAAATTGGGTTTTGTTTTAGATTTGCAGTTATACCAGTTTGTTTGAACACAGCAAAAATATGAAACTTACTGCCAGATTAAAACTGTGTGGGCGACCGAGATTCGAACTCGGGACCTTTGCCTTTCGCGGGCAAGTGCTGTCTCATTCTGGACAGCAAAAATCCTCATAAGTTGTACATGTTCCTCCCAAGTTTTAGAGGCAATTAATAAATCGTCCACAGTAATTGTTATTCGACTACGTACTTCTGGTCCAAAGGCATAGTCCAACGCAGAAATAAAAACTCCAGAGCTGATAACGAGACCCAACGGAACGACCTTGAACTGATAGCTTCTCCCTCCATATATAAAAGCAGTATATTTTCTTGAGTCCTTGTCTGACTGGACTTGCCAGAACGAACTTCTCAAATCAATACTGGTTAAATAGGATACATCTTGAAATTTCTGTATTAACTCATCTATGTTCTCCGGATGCGTGCGCACAGGTACTATAATTTTGTTAATTTCCCTTGCATCTAATACCAATCGAACTTTTCCTCCTGGCTTTGGTACAACAGGCAACGGAGAACAATATGGGCTGTTCGACGGTTCAATAAGATTCCAGTTTAACATTTTTTGTATCTCTTCCTGAACTGGTGGTTTTAATCGCCAGGGAATGGGATAGTGTGTGCGGCAAAATGTCTTATGGGGTTTAATGTGTAATGTACAAACATATCCTCTAATAATTCCGGGCTTTTCATCGAAAACTGACTCATATTCTGTTAATATATTGAATAATTGTTCCCTCTGACTATCCGTTAGGCAATCTGACTCAGCAATCGTCTGTTCGACTGTTTGTCTGAAATCCTCTTCTTGAATTGACTTGATCGGTAGTCGGCACATATTATTATTTTCAGCACAAATCAACTGCACAGCAGCACCACGTAAATATCGCTCATACACTGCCTCCTTTCTTAGTAAGATCAGTGTAACAAATTGATCTTCGATTTTAAAATGCACCTTTCCTTCTACCAAGTCCAACTTGCAATTGCAGGCTTGCAAAGTTCCAGTGCCAAGAATACAATCTACTAACAACCTTTCCACTACAAGGAATGTGCATTGTTTAGCTACATTTCCCAATTTTATCTCTATAAGCGTTTGTATCTTGACGTTCCGGTATTTTGCTCCCACTGCACCTATAACTCGGCAATTTTGTACTGGTAGGACAGGGGTTTTCTTAATTTTACTAATTCTGCGAAACAAAGTTCCGGATACTACGTCTGTAGATGAAGCTGAGTCCAACACAACATTGGTTAAAATTCCTCCCACTTCTGTGATGATCTCAGACACAGGAACCCTTTTATCTTCGACTACACAGGCCTCTAAGTCTCTCGTCAATTCATCTGTCATTAATTCGCCTTCATTATATCTCAACATTGCCACGGAATTAATTTCGTTTAAAACAGGTTTGCCCCTTTTGTATTCCCCGGCCGACTTTACGGAGCATACAGCGGCCCTCTTCAGTTTAAATGTCGATTATTATTTCCTCTTGAATCATCTACTACTTCTGTTATGACTGGTTGTTGTTGATGACTGGTTGTGTTATTTGCTTCAAATCGAGGGTCAGAATTTCTGTACGCATTATTATTGTTTGTAAACTGCTGGTTCTGATAATCTCTTGCATTTCCAAACATTGGGTTGTATCTGCGGCCTGTCCGATTGTCTCTGAACCTGCCCCTCGCAGCACTGTTATTGAAATTTCCATTTCCGTTGCAATTGTTTCCGTTGAATCTCTGACTATTCCTTGTATAATAATTATGAAATCCGTTTCCGTTCCGGTTTGCGCTTGGCGCCTCAATCGCTCTCCTCTGCGTAAGCGGTTGTCTTGGCCGATGTTCATCTTCCTCGATCACATCTATAGTGTCAAGCGTAGTCGTGAAAGAGTCAAGGTCATGCTCATTAATATACAGCATTCTATTTCTGATGCTGGCCGGAAGTCGAGATTTTAATATGTCAATCACGTCTTGTAGAGGCATAGGCATATCCCAATACCGCGATTTGTTTATATATTTCTCAAAGTATTTCTTTAAAGACCCACGTGAAAAGGAAAAAGGTTCTGGGTATAATACCTCCTGCCTTAAACGTTCTTGTACTCCTTCAGACCAGTATTTGGATAAAAATGCTCATTCAAAATCTTCATATGTGTCCCAAGTTGATATCATATCAGATGCCCATATAGCTCCTGACCCCTCAACATAACCGGTCACGAAACTAACCTTTTGCCACTCACTCCAATTTTTTGGCAATACTCCCCTAAAACTGCTTATAAACACTACGGGATGAACATTTTTCTTGTCTGGGTTGTAGATCTGGAACTGACGTTGTTTCAGCATTTTCTCCTCAGTATTGCTTTTACAATTACAGTCATTATGACTACCCTCATAGTGTTGTGATTGATGTTGATTGCAAAAACGAACGTGTGCATTAATGTCCCTTTCTGTACTTGATCGGTTAAATAATGTAGCATCATTGATAGATCTCGTTATGGGTTCATTTCCTTGCGTGGAACGCAAATCTTCACGAGATAGGTTTAAAGATCGCCTAGTTGTTCTCTGGGTTCTCGCAAACCTTTATTAAATAAATTTTCTTCAGAACTCTCGATTATAGACTGTATTTTTTTTTTTTTTTGGTCATCAGTCTACTGACTGGTTTGATGCGGCCCGCCACAAATTCCTTTCCTGTGCTAACTTCTTCATCTCCGAGTAGCACTTGCAACCTACGTCCTCAATTATTTGCTTGATGTATTCCAATCTCTGACTTCCTCTACAGTTTTTGCCCTCTACTGCTCCCTCTAGTACCATGGAAGTCTTTCCCTCATGTCTTAGCAGATGTCCTATCATCCTGTCCCTTCTCCTTATCAGTGTTTTCCACATATTCCTTTCCTCTCTGATTCTGCGTAGAACCTCCTCATTCCTTATCTTATCAGTGCATCTAATTTTCGACATTCGTCTGTAGCACCACATCTCAAATGCTTCGATTCTCTTCTGTTCCGGTTTTCCCACAGTCCATGTTTCACTACCATACAATGCTGTACTCCAGACGTACATCCTCAGAAATTTCTTCCTCAAATTAAGGCCGGTATTTGATGTTAGTAGACTTCTCTTGGCCAGAAATGCCTTTTTTGCCATAGCGAGTCTGCTTTTGATGTCCTCCTTGCTCCGTCCGTCATTGGTTATTTTACTGCCTGGGTAGCAGAATTCCTTAACTTCATTGACTTCGTGACCATCAATCCTGATGTTAAGTTGCTCGCTGTTTTCATTTCTACTACTTCTCATTACCTTCGTCGTTCTCTGATTTACTCTCAAACCATACTGTGTACTCATTAGACTGTTCATTCCGTTCAGCAGATCATTTAATTCTTCTTCACTTTCACTCAGGATAGCAATGTCATCAGCGAATCGTATCATTGATATCTTTTCACCTTGTATTTTAATTCCACTCCTGAACCTTTCTTTTATTTCCATCATTGCTTCCTCGATGTACAGATTGAAGAGTAGGGGCGAAAGGCTACAGCCTTGTCTTACACCCTTCTTAATACGAGCACTTCGTTCTTGATCGTCCACTCTTATTATTCCCTCTTGGTTGTTGTACATATTGTATATGACCCGTCTCTCCCTATAGCTTACCCCTACTTTTTTCAGAATCTCGAACAGCTTGCACCATTTTCTATTGTCGAACGCTTTTTCCAGGTCGACAAATCCTATGAAAGTGTCTTGATTGTTCTTTAGCCTTGCTTCCATTATTAGCTGTAACGTCAGAATTGCCTCTCTCGTCCCTTTACTTTTCCTAAAGCCAAACTGATCGTCACCTAGAGCATTCTCAATTTTCTTTTCCATTCTCCTGTATATTATTCTTGTAAGCAGCTTCGATGCATGAGCTGTTAAGCTGATTGTGCGATAATTCTCGCACTTGTCAGCTCTTGCCGTATTCGGAATTGTGTGGATGATGCTTTTCCGAAAGTAAGATGGTATGTCGCCAGACTCATATATTCTACACACCAACGTGAATAGTCGTTTTGTTGCCACTTCCCCCAATGATTTTAGAAATTCTGATGGAATGTTATCTATCCCTTCTGCCTTATTTGACTGTAAGTCCTCCAAAGCTCTTTTAAATTCCGATTCTAATACTGGATCCCCTATCTCTTCTAAATCGACTCCTGTTTCTTCTTCTATCACATGAGACAAATCTTCACTCTCATAGAGGCTTTCAATGTATTCTTTCCACCTATCTGCTCCCTCCTCTGCATTTAACAGTGGAATTCCCGTTGCACTCTTAATGTTACCATCGTTGCTTTTAATGTCACTAAAGGTTGTTTTGACTTTCCTGTATGCTGACTCTGTCCCTCTGACAGTCATATCTTTTTCGATGTCTTCACATTTTTCCTGCAGCCATTTCGTCTTAGCTTCCCTGCACTTCCTATTTATTTCATTCCTCAGCGACTTGTATTTCTGTATTCCTGATTTTCCCGGAACATGTTTGTACTTCCTCCTTTCATCAATCAACTGAAGTATTTCTTCTGTTACCCATGGTTTCTTCGCAGCTACCTTCTTTGTACGTATGTTTTCCTTCCCAACTTCTGTGATGGCCCTTTTTAGAGATGTCCATTCCTCTTTAACTGTACTGCCTACTGCGCTATTCCTTATTGGTGTATCTATAGCGTTAGAGAACTTCAAACGTATCTCGTCATTCCTTAGTACTTCCGTATCCCACTTCCTTGCGTATTGATTCTTCCTGACTAATGTCTTGAACTTCAGCCTACTCTTCATCACTACTATATTGTGATCTGAGTCTATATCTGCTCCTGGGTACGCCTTACAATCCAGTATCTGATTTCGGAATCTCTGTCTGACCATGATGTAATCTAATTGAAATCTTTCCGTATCTCCCGGCCTTTTCCAAGTATACCTCCTCCTCTTGTGATTCTTGAACAGGTTATTCGCTATTACTAGCTGAAACTTGTTACAGAACTCAATTAGTCTTTCTCCTGTTTCATTCCTTGTCCCAAGCCCATATTCTCCTGTAACCTTTTCTTCTACTCCTTCCCCTACAACTGCATTCCAGTTGCCCATGACTATTAGATTTTCGTCCCCCTGTACATACTGCATTACTCTTTCAATATCCTCATACACTTTATCTATCTGTTCATCTTCAGCTTGCGACGTCGGCATGTATACCTGAACTATCGTTGTCGGTGTTGGTCTGCTGTCGATTCTGATTAGAACAACCCGGTCACTGAACTGTTCACAGTAACACACCCTCTGCCCTACCTTCCTATTCATAACGAATCCTACACCTGTTATACCATTCTCTGCTGCTGTTGATATTACCCGATACTCATCTGGACAGATATCCTTGTCTTCCTTCCACTTCACTTCACTGACCCTTACTATAACTAGCTTGAGCCTTTGCATTTCCCTTTTCAGATTTTCTAGTTTCCCTACCACGTTCAAGCTTCTGACATTCCACGCCCCGACTCGTAGAATGTTACCCTTTCGTTGATGATTCAATCTTTTTCTCATGGTAACCTCCCCCTTGGCAGTCCCCTCCCGGAGATCCGAATGGGGGACTATTCCGGAATCTTTTGCCAATGGAGAGATCATCATGACACTTCTTCAATTACAGGCCACATGTCCTGTGGATACACGTTACGTGTCTTTAATGCAGTGGATTCCATTGCCTTCTGCATCCTCATGTCGTTGGTCATTGCTGATTCTTCCGCCTTTAGGGGCAATTTCCCGCCCCTAGGACAAGGGAGTGCCCTGAGCCTCTATCCGCTCCTCCACCCTCTTTGACAAGGCCGTTGGAAGAATGAGGCTGGCTTCTTATGATTATTATACTCGGTTAGCTCTAGGCGTAACTTCTTCGCATTTTCATTACTCTGTTGAGTGACTTGCTCAATTTGAGCAGCTAATTTTAATTCTGTCTTTTCAATTCTGAATTTTCAATTCTTCCGCAGTTTTATTTAATTTATCATCAAGTTTTTGAAAACTCTCTACTAATTTATTATTTAATTCCGCTTGATTAGCTTCTAATTGCTCATTCAACTTTGTTTGATTAGCTAGTAATTGCTCCTGGACTTTCACTTGATTGGCTGCTAATTCCACTTTCACTTGATTGGCTGCTAATTGTTCATTCATTTCCCTTTTAGTCTCTATTTGCGCTTTAGTTAAGTCTGTTACATTTTTTGCCATTTCCCTTTTAGTCTCTATTTGCGCTTTAGTTAAGTCTGTTACATTTTTGGCTAACAGTGTTAACTGCTGCATGATTACAGTCAATGGGTTTATTTCGTCCTGCTCAGATGACATCGAAACACTTAAGCTTTGTTGTGGGACCTGATTAATGTTGCCGCTAGGCGCTACTTCAGTTGACAAGGTTGCTACATAGAAGGTTGGGCCAATGTGTTCGGCAGCGATCGGGCGCTTCCGTGTGACGTCACTGTCGAGAAGCGTCAGCAGCGCGAGACGTTCGCATGCGGCACTATTGCGCTTAAACTAACATTAATTTACGAGAAGTGAAGGGCGATATAATGAATTATGGATTCGATCGAAGCTTACCAATACAGGGACTGAATGTTAATACCTGCTACGACTGGGAAACTCTTATATTGTCTCTCTGGCAATAATAAAAGTAAAACTAAAGATTTGTGGCTCCCCCTCAATTTATATTCTACTACTCAATATTTTTTGTTAGATAACACAATCTGGTATGCTTCAGTCCCTTTTTGTATATTTTACAATTTTTAATAGTACTGGAAACGCAACAATTACCAGAGCTTTCAGCTTACTAAACACATTTTGTGCATCACAGTCGGCAATAGTGTGTACCATCTTTTTCATGCTGGTATTAAGCAGCAACCGAACGTATACCCAGTTAGTTGAGACATTACCACACATAATGATACAGAAGCCTGGTTTAATGACTCACATTCAAAAAATTTAAGAAGAATTTAAATACCTTAATCAGTTCTGGAGGGGACTGCAGAAGCTCTCCACCTGTGTGCTGCTTTCTGCTGCTGCTGTGTGGCTCTCTGTGCCTTCGCAGATGTGTTGAAGTGCCTTATCCGGATGAAGGTTCTGGTTTTAGCGTACACTGTGATGACCTCTTGAGGAATAGTTGGAAACTTCCCAATTAAGTCTCGTCAGGTTTCTGATCACATTGCCGTCTTTACACAGACTGCTGCCATGAAAATTTAAAAAAAGCACCTCTAACTGCTTAACAACATCAAACCACACATCTGAAGGGATGGTTAAGCCACCACCGAGACAGTTTCTCAATCCACCCAGAACTTGCATGGTCTTTCGACACTTCGAGTGTCTTACCACTACGATGACCAAGTGATTTGTCAATGCAGGCGTACCCGGAGGCAATATATCCAGCGATCCAGCGATGTAGCGGAGACCTTCTAGAGAACACTCTGAATCTTCTATCAAAGGTGGAACAATTAAGTCATGTAGTGTAATGTCCCTCATTTGTTGATCACCTAACATTGACAACGCTTCCTCAATGGTCCTGTAAACAGGTTGGAAGTCAAATAATTTGTATCAGTTTCCGCTGAGACTGGACAAGAACTGCGTAACTGAAAGTCAGCAATACTTTTGTTCATAACTAAAATACCCAAACGGCTTTTCAATTCCACTGGTAATGGATGATCATAGGCTCTGCCAATTGCTCTTATCTGGGAAAATAAGTTTTCAAGGCAGTCTTGGTTGTACCTTGAGGTCAATACATACTTCAAACCGTAGCCATGTTTTAAATCCGAAAAACAACCCAGCAGTGACCGAATCGAGGTGAGTAATCCCTTTTGGAAAGGAAGTAAAGTTTTATGATTTCCCACTCTCATTTTTTCACAGACGGAGTAGAATCTGCGAAGAACTTAATCCTGCGTCTCCTTACACAATCCAAAAGCACTTGAAATTGGTCGTTTGCCGACAGGTGCCCTCGAATTCATAACATCAAAAGTGTCGTTCACCAATCAAGAATTCTGCCGTGTCTTTTTCTACAGGAATTACAAAAGAAATTGCTTCTGATACAGTGTTGGAAAAGAGTTGGCAGGCAAGATGAACGCGCTGTCGATCTCTTCCACAAACAGTCAGATGATGAGCAGTAAGCTTAGGGCACAGTTTCAGTTCTCCATTATCTTTCGACACTAGCTGCTCGATTAGCGCTTTGTTATCGTTCTTCCGTCACTTAATGAGAAACCATCATCTAAAAGGTGGTTTCTGAGAAGTTTCACCGTATGTGGTACATCAGCAAATACCCAAACACGTTTCGTTTCATCATCTGGGTTGGTGAAGCACGTGTTAGTGTAGTCGATGTGGAATTCCTTCCACACTTTCCCATTTTTACCCCCCAAATCAGACACTATACCAACTACGACAAATGCCACTTTCTGCGTCTCTCTGACGATACTGATCAGTAAATCCCGATTCATCGTAGTATCAACGTTATTATATACGGGCTGCTTCCTGGTTCCACACAAACCACGTGCCATAACAACCTGTACCTGGCTATGTGGTCCGTATATGGTGTCAGTTTCTTGGTCGTAGCATATGCGACTGTCCACATTCATTTCGTCAAAGCTTAACACACACAGCTTCTCTGCTTGACTTGTTGCTTGCTTATTCATTAAGTACAATACATCAGTCAAAATTTCGGGAACACAACGAAAAGAAATGGATATCCATCGTTTTAACGTAGAAAATCCAGGTAATGGTATTCCCATTATATTTGTTAAATAAATATAAGTTTTTCTGGACAGAAAGCGCAGAAGCAAGGCTTTGCTTATATCTTCCTGGGTCCAATGGGTGTTCTTCTTTGATTTCAGAAGACAATCAATTTGTGCGTTCGTAAACACTTTTTTTAAAACTTGGTGTACTTTAGTTGTCACTTTAGTACTTCGTTCATACTGAAGGCTTTGGCATAGCTCTCTGTCTACTAAATGCATGAGCCAGTAATTTGTTTCTCGTTCTCAGAGTGTTGTTTTCAGGTATCAAGCTCTTATTTTTTTTATGTCTGTAGCGATAATTCTTTATGAAGCCTCTTCATTTCATCCTCGATGCGGCCTTTTTCAGTTTCTGTGCTTTGATCCACTTTTTTTTTCTTCGGTGATAGTGAAGCTAGTCTGTTAAGTGCACGTTTACGTGTTTCAAGATCTTTCCTTCTGTCATTTCTTTCTTGGACAGAAGACGAAGCAGCAGCAGCTGCTGCAGATGTGGCTTTAATGCGGTGCAATGAAGGAACTGCAGTCGGCTTTAAGATCTTTGGCGGAAGTTTCATTAATTCAGCTTGGAGATCCCGTAAATAATCGTCTTCTTTAAAATGTACGCTACAGATAGTAGCATTTTTAATATTAATACTCTCACTTCTTCTACAGAGCTGAACCCACCGAGCACATGTTTCAGGATCTTTCGGAAACTTATGATAGGAAATACTACTCCCTTTAGTCTTCTGATTATAGCTTTCACACACAGCCACGGCACAATTCGGCATTGTTAAGTGTAGCAGAAAGAATAAGCTCGATTCAACACAATAACAAACAGCAACAACACAAAACTTACTTGCTTCGACACATAAGAAAGCGCGCGCGAACTGAGCGGAGTTTATCGACGCTGACGTCATGCGCAGTACGGCGAAAAATCTCTGTTCTGCGCACGCATTATGCCCCCCCCCCCCCCCCCTGTTCAGTTAAGCTAGCGTCTAATGTTTCACTAACCTCAGAAACAGCTGAGGGCTGTTGTGATTCGCCCTGCTGTTGCATTGCCATTTCATAAGCCGCCCTAGTAAGAACCATTAATACACCGAACAATAAATATATAAAGTCACTCCCATCTGAGTTAATAATGTCACTGACCTAAACTTTGCATAATACTCACCTATAATAAACACTTCCTGTCTAACGTTCAACCCATCAGTCACTCAATCAATCTGATTCAAAAATATTCAAAGTCTACCTTTAGACATTTAAATAGTTATTCTAAATTTCTATCTACAAAAATTTAATTGTATATTGTCTGGCCTGAACGACGTTCTCGTAGGTTGTGGCGAAATTGTGACTTCTGGAACAGGCCTCGTCTTTTTTTCTCTCGTGCACATGCAACATAAAATTCACACAATGTTTAAGTAATGCTCAAAAATGTATCCTGTCACAGTGAAGCCAAATTTAATATTTCGTGGGATCTAAAATTTAAACCCCTCTCTCACACCGGCCTGATTTCGCTTCACTGACCAGGATAGTATAAAACATGCGTATATTAAGGGAATTTTCTTTCACAAAGCAGACTTATCACATTCACACAGTTCAATTCTGTTCTGTCCTGATTAAATTGAGCTTAACTTAAATTCCATAAGGCAGTGAAGCAATTTCGAAGTCTCGGTGCGACGAAAATTGTCAGTCGATCTTCTGAAAACATTTGTAATAATTATTAACTTTCGGTGATCACATGGGGAAGACCGGAGATCTGCTGGTAAGACCGTATTAGCCTATTTATTGCAAGTAATAAACTGGATACCTTGAGCATACAAAACGGCAGGTTCGTCCAGTGTAAATCAGACGTTCCCCACTGATCCCGTGCAACACAGCGTAGTAAGCAGACACTGTCAATAATAATCAGTTAAATAATACGCGAACATTCTTACTTTTGTTTAGTTCATGTATTAAATTACTTCTCATACAGAATCTCATCAAGATGGCGACTAGCCCAACAACAATACATACATATACATCTTCGTTCTTTCACGGCTAATCGGGAAGCACCACTTCATTCTTTTCATAATAGAAAACATAGATAGCAGAGAAGCTATTCCATGGAGTAAATGGATGCTCCAAGGAATAATAGGGCTTGAAACTACTTTGCATTGATAATCATCGTATATTAAAGTTTAGGAATCGGTAAGATAAGAAGAGATATTTCGAGATATGTACTGAGTTATATAATTTATAAAATTTCTGAAAATATCGCGGAGAGACCTGTTGCAAGAGACATTACACCCTCAACGGGTGACTGTGTGGTGTGGAGTGTCCAGTCACAGAATGGTCGGTGCGATATTCCTTGATGGCACGGTGACTAGCGAGCGGCGCGTGAAGGTTTTGGAAGACGATTTCATCCCCGTTTTCCAAAGTGATCCTGATCTTGACAAGATGTGGTTTGTGCAAGTTGTAGCTAGACCCCATCGAAGCTGGAGAGTGTTTGATGCCCTGGGGGAGCACTTTGGGGACCGCATTCTGGCTCTAGGGTACCCAGAGGCCACTGGCATGGGTCTCGATTGGCCGCCGTATTCTCCGGATATGAACACACGAGACTCCTTTTTGTGGGGCTGTATTAAAGACAAGGCGTACAGCAATAACCCCAAAATCACTGCTGAGCTGAAAACAGCCATTCAGAACGTCATCGACGTCATCGATATTCCGACACTTCGGCGAGCCACGCAGAATTTCGCTGTTCGTCTGCGCCACATCATCGCTAATTATGGCAGGCATGTCGAACATGTCATAACCTACATCCAAATATCTGCAATGACGTTTAGACGTTGAATAAAGAAAGTGTATGCACGCCACACTTTGTAACTAATTTATATATTTTTCATATTGTTCAACAATTGTCATATTGTATAAACAGAAATTATACATATAATGAATAGTTTGTGAGATATCGTTCTCTACAATCATCAGTTTTCAAAACAGTCGCCGCAAACCATTTCAGTATGCGTCATGCATAAGAACACCTTGCAAAAGTATTTAGTACTGCCGTCCTTGCATTTGAAGCATCTTTCTCTTTTCCCTCGTTGTGGATCTTGGAGCCGACCGGAGTGGCCGTGCGGTTCTAGGCGCTGCAGTCTGGAGCGGAGCGACCGTTACGGTCGCAGGTTCGAATCCTGCCTCGGGCATGGCTGTGTGTGATGTCCTTAGGTTAGTTAGGTTTAATTAGTTCTAAGTTCTACGCGACTGATGACGTCAGAAGTTAAGTCGCATAGTGCTCAGAGCCATTTGAACCATTTGGATCTTGGACTATTCCTGTGTGCCGGAGAGGTTGGACGCAAGCATGCAAATTTCTCGTGGCTGGGTTGCACGGACTGTCAAATATGCTGTTATGAGAGGTTTTCCTAATGTTCTGAGGTGTTCTCCTCTAACTGAAACGCTTTTGTTTGTAGCCGTTGAGCGTTGCAGTGTTCAACAACTGAAAAAAACAAACAGAGAGGTCACCGCCTTGTCCCCCTAGCAACAGTATATTCACCACACATAGCATCAAGCACATCTACACCGCCCTCTGTTTTGTTGTAGTCGTTACTATGCTTGGATTTTTTTTCTTTTCGTCGCTGTCACTGTCATCACATGCATTGACGAAATAAGCAGTACTGACGTGTTTCGTTTTGGTACTTATAAATATAGCGTGACGTCTTTCTCACATCGAAACATGCTTGACTTTTTTAAATTCTTTGGGTAAAAACTCAACTGGAATTTCAGGCTCTTTTTTTTACGTAGGACAGTAACTTCTTCTAGCACTTTTTTGAAGACTGAGTAAGGAATAAAGCAATTAACTATTGTCAGATTTCTTCCACGCGCTTTTATCGAGTCTACAAGCAGCAAAACAACATCGTCTGCCTTATTACTGACTTTTTACGGTCTTGCATAGTACGTTTTAAAACAACCCACAACGAAAACCTTGATCCCACACTTGGCAGCTTTGTTTGGTATATACATCCCGAAAAGGCACCTACCTATGTATGGAACGAGCGTTTCGTCCAAAGTAACGTTTTCTGACGGAGCAAAATATGCAGTGGGAGACAAACTTATCAAGAATGGATCTTATGGCAGGAAGATTATATCGCGCTTTTCTTTCCTCCCTCGTCTGGATGTTGTCACACCTGATACAACGAGTCAAAAATCTGAACCTTTTCAATGACAGACTTGCTCGAAAGATTTCTATTTCGGTCCTGTATGTACTCCAAAAGTTTTCAGTATTCTTATTACCGCCATGGAATATTCCAGCTAAGTAAAGTAGCCCAAAATACGCCTTTAGTTGGTTTAAACATGTAGGCCTAGTAATATTTGGTTGACTTGCATGTTTGTTTCGAATTGAATGAATATAGATATTGGTTGATTCAAGAACTTAATCAGTCAGTGGGTGTTAAACAATAACTACCACGATTTTAACGGTGTATGTACATCCATCGCAGCTCGAATACTTTCAGACAAACTCATCGTGACTATGTTGTGACGCCTTGTTCGAAAGCATTGTGGGAAACAAGTTTTTTTTTCCATTTAGTTGCTCCGTTCCTTACTTTATAACAACGCATAGGTGACGTACCCGAGTCAAGTCCGACGGGTCAACAACAGTAGGTGCATTGGTTCTGGCAGATACCGGAACATATTCCTCTTCACACCACTCATTTCACTATTACTGTCATGATGTTTATTTCGAAGTCTGGGTCCCCATCAAAATCATCATATAAAATTCTGTAAATTTCACTACACAAAAGATTTGCTCTCACCATTTTTATTGTAAACTACTGACAATAATAATTCGCTTTTAGGACATCACAAATAGCTGGCAAAGTAACTCAATGTTAGGCCTACACCATAATAAAAATGGGATCGCACTGCCAGAAATTAGTAACGCAAACGGTCGGGCTGGTTCTGACAGAGCAGCGCACTTTCTGGAACACTGCGAAACAATGACTAAACAAAGGAAAACCTCATTTACGACGTGATCGCTTACTCTCGGGTGTTACAGAAAGCTAGCAGAGCGCTCGAGTCAAATCAGCAACTATAAGGAGACAAAGAGACCATTATCAGCATCTCACTGAGTTTGAACGAGTCGTTTAACAGGGCTACGAGAAGCTGGATGTCCCTCGTATGATACTGCAGAGAGACTTTGCAGGGATGTGGCCACTGCACACGGCTGCTGTCTGCGGTGGTCACGAGACCCTACAGCACAGGAAGACCGGGATACGGGCTGCCACGTGGATGTACCCAGAGGGGAGACCACTGCGGCCGGCGTACGGCTCTGGTGCGTCGCGCTGCATCTGCAGCAGCAGCCGCCACCACAGCGTCACAGCTAACTGGTACAAAGCGGTTACTTCCAGGACAGCCCCGATCCAGACGCCCCGTGGTGTTCATTACAGCGACCCCAAACCGCCGCCATTTTCGACTTCAGTGGTGTCAAGGGCTGGGTCGATATCTGTTGCGTTTTCTGATTGAAGCTGGTTCTGCCTCGGTGCGAGTAATAGCCATGCGTTGGTTAGATGGAGCCCGGTTGAGTGCCTGCAACAAACCTGGAGCTAGACAGGCTGGACCTACACCTGGAACTGTGGCCTGGAGTCCGATTTTGTAAAACAGCAGGAGCACTCCTGTGGTTATCCCAGGCACCTTGACTGCAAAATTGTAAGTCAGTCTGGTGATTCGATCTGTTGTGCTGCCAGTCATGGAGATCATTACATTTTCCAACATGATAACACCCACCTACATACCGCTGTCGTAGCCTAACCTGGTCTACAGAGTGTCGACATGTTACTTTGGCCTCCTGATTACCAGATGTGTCTCTGATGGAGCACAGGAGGGACATTATTGGACGACAACTCTAGCGTCATCTACAAACAGCATTACCCGTCCCTCAGTTGACCGACCAAGTGCAACGGATATGGAACTCCATCCCACAACCAGACATCTGCCACCTGTACAATACAATGCATGCACGTTTACATAGTTGCCTTCAACATTCTGACGGTTGCACCAGTTATTAATGTACCAGTGTCTCACATTTACACTAGCTTATCTCGCTTCTACATTAATCTGTGATCTTGCTATGTTAATCACTTAACTATGTTACCTAGATAAATATCTTTTCGAAATTTCATTACTCTTCATTAATTATTGTTTAGTGTTGCGAATTGTTTTCCGTCAGCATATTTTCTCTTAATGCTCCTACTAAGAGGATATTTTTGTCCTACTCAGTCCCACTGCAGTCATACAGACATCAAGTAATATGCTGGGTAGCTGGGTGGTAACGTGCTTGCCTCCCATGCACTGGGCCCGGGTTCGATTCCCGGCTGGGTCAGAGATTTTCTCCGCATGGGGGCTGGCTGTTGTGTTGTGTTTCTCTCAACATCACTTCATCCTCATCATCGGCAACAACCCGCATGGGACATCCTGGCCAACAATGCCATTCTATCATGTAATTTTTTTTACCTGATATATTGGCAGTATTTTAATGAACTAATATAAACCCATACATTATACTTCTCCAGGATAGCGGCAATGGTTCTATTTTCATAAACATTAAGTTCAAGAAACCAGAAGAAATTTTATTTGGATCACATTGATCCCAGTGGTACCCGGCGCAAAATACCATGAATAAATTTTAATGTTTTGAAAATGTTATATTCAACAAAACATCACAAAATGTAATTGACTTGGAGAGAGAACGTCACTTATTTTGTGAAAAAATAGCTTTGTAAGATAGGGATAAATGATTTTCCAATATTCTTATGGTATCATTTTGACCCCAGTGCTACTAGGAAGGATACTTGATGGAATAAACCCTCACAATGGGTACACAAACAAATGCGAAATAATGTTTTCATTGCTGCAAGATTTTCGTTCAAATGGCTCTGAGCACTATGGGACTTAACATCTGAGGTCATCAGTCCCCTAGAACTTAGAACTATTTAAACGAAAGTAACCTAAGGACATCACACACACCCATGCGCGAGGCAGGATTCGCGGCTAGAACCGCTCGGCCACATCGGCCGGCTCGAGTTTCGTATAACAGCTGTTCAACATAACATTTATCATTCCATTTTCATAAGTGTTACGTCAGTTTGGGGTAATACTGACGCCAGCGGTACCCAACGCAAAAGCATGAATAAATTATAATGTGTTGTAAATATGAAGAGAACGAAACATCACTGGATAAAATTGAGTCCGAGGGAAAAAGTCAAGAAATATGTAAATCGAGTTGTCTGTTCGGAAAAACACGTGTGGGATATTTTCGTTGGCAGTCTCACGAATACACGTATCTCAATGTCCAAGGACGCTGAATGTCGCAATGTGGACAAGTAGCTGTATCGAATACTGATGGAGGTGGCGATTACACCCCCACTGTCTATCCGTAAAGGGGAGCACAGGTGATCCTTTCGCTCCACGCTATGCACTGGAGCTGGGTCGTTCACGAACTAACGGGCCCAAGGGAACGGTTCACCAACATGAACGGAAAGGAGCGAGGAAGGAATTCTAAGGAACGGTTCATAGTTCACTTCGGTCGCGGCTCCCTACTTATAGTTCCCGGGAACGGGACACGGTCGATCCCGTTCCCCCAACGGCACGTCGGCCGGTCCCGCTCCGTCTCGTTCTCGCTCGGCAGGACTCGTCCTTCTTCGGGTGGCCGCTCGTCGCATTTACTCTATCGACTGCTCCTACTTAGTTCAGTGTCGAGTTGTTCGTATAGTTCGCTGTGCACGCCCATTCTAGATCTGTTTCAAAGCTTCATTGAAATCTGGACTCCTGGTTATTTTCATATTCTATTCAGCATGCACGAACAGTAATTAAAATGTATTTAATAATTACGTAAATTACATAAAAATTACGTAGTATGTAACACATACACCTATTCAGGTGACAGAAGGGCATACCGGCTTACTTCATTCTTGCGATATACAGCAGAATACCGGCACACACGAGTGGCGACTTTCCGTCCCTCTTGACCCAAGATAAAACAGCATCTTCATTGTTATGGGAGGCAGATCGACTTACAAACCGAATGAAGCCCGAGGTCCATTATCGAGTGTCTCGTCTCACATTTTGTAAAAAGAATATCATAACTTCAGACAATATTATTTCAGTGGTACAGCGTTGTGCACGAAAAATAGGTCCCGCGTACTAGACTGCTCACTGTCGTTCTCCAACCGTCAGCTATTGCTTCGAAGTTGTTGTTTGCATTAGCTTATTTCGTTTTTCTTTACTGCCTAATTATTATATGTTTATCTGTTCTGTTAGTGGCGGTCAACAAATGGTGCATAATTAACGAGCAGTCTATTTTGGCAGCCGGTTTTTCGTGCGCCTCCTTACATTATTTCACTGCGATCAGCCACATAACGCAACAGTTTGCTAAAGGAGAGATGCTGCTTCTGCAAGTCTGTACAAGGGGAAGGCAAGTGCCCCCCCCCTCCCTCCCCTCCGCTCCTGGCGCCATCCATCCTTCAGTCACTTATCTACTAATTTTCCGCTTTTCATAAGAACCATAGACCATGCACAAATGAACAGTGAACGAGTAAAAATGAACGGTTCCCAAACAAGAGCGCTCACCAGTGAACTAATTGCCAGGGATGAACGAGTTTGCCCATCTCTACTACGCACACCCAGCACTCATCTGTAGTGTCTTATGGAGTGACGACAGAAGGCATTTTCGCGACGATAATTTCATAGGACAGCGGCTATATAATAATTCTCTGGCTTCCCTGCTGTAGACAATGTGTAGCCTGCTGAATTGATGTGGTCGCCTAAAATGAATTTTATTTACCTAAGAATTTAGATTCCGTGACATGCTGTAAAGCGCAGGAAGATAGCCCAAAGACAGCCTTGGAGCTGACATTCCTACGTTTCCCCTGTTTCACGCATTACGGCAACCTGCGGCAAGACCCAGATGAAAGACATAACCATCGGACAAGATTATAAATTAATCACTCAGTAACGCGAGCTGTGGTGCCAACCATAGCGACAAAACGATATACTCCTCCCCCTGTATCACCAATACGTCAGAACACAGCTGTGACCAGAGTAACATTATATACTATTCACGTAAATATCAATGTACAATGACAGAAAAAAAAATTGCAGCAACAAGAAGGAATTGTGCATGATACACCGAAGGTGGTAGGCATGTTTCTACATCCGAAAGACGACGTCTGTTGAAATTTGGCCCCGCTAGTGGCGCCACTATGAGGATGCAAATAATGTAGACTTTATAAATACGCGCTATAACGGTCATGAGCAATAATTACCTTTGGGACTGGAAGCGGTGAGTTGATGTTAGTGAAGAATGTCTTTAAGACATCGCCGAGGCATTATCGACAGATCACTGAATTTGAACGAGGTCCTGTAATAGGGCCGGCCGGGGTGGCCGGGCGGTTCTAGGCGCTACAGTGTGGAACCGCGCAACCGCTACGGTTGCAGATTCGAATCCTGCCTCGGGCGTGGGTGTGTGAGATGCCCTTAGGTTAGCTAGGTTTAAGTAGTTCTAAGTTCTAGGGGACTGATGACATTACCAGTTAAGTCCCATAGTGCTCAGAGCCATTTGAACCTGTAACAGGACTGTGAGAACCTGGATGTTCCTTCGGCAACATTGCACGGACTCGGCAGCACTTTGGGTTCTGTACATGACTGCTGGCAGCGGTGCTCACGAGAATGTACGGCTGCTAGAAGGCAGGACTCCAGATGGCCACGTGTCACTGCTGAGAGGGGAGGCCAACGTGTTCAGCGTCTGGCTGAGGCGCACCGTACTGCATCTGGAGCAGCAGTCTGAGCAGCAGTTGGCACCACTGTGACACAACCAACTGTTACAAAGCGGCGGCTTCAAGGACAGCTCCGAGCCAGACACCCTCTGGCGTGCATCCCACTGGACAAGAAACCACCGCCGTTTGCGACTTCACCGGTGTCAAGCGAGAGCTCATTGGAGTGAAGGGTGGAGGTCTGTCTTGTTTTGTGACGATAGCTCCGTGTGTGATTAGAGGGAGGCCAGTTGAGGAACTGCAACCAACCTGTCTGCATGCTGGACACACTGGAGCTACACCTGGAGTTACGGTCCAGCGTGTGACAGCAGGAGCACTCTCGTGGTCATCCCACGCACCCTGGGTGCAAATTCGTACTTGAGTCTGGTGATCTGTTCTGTTGTGCTGCCGTGGACGGACAGCGTCCCAGGTGGTGTTTTCCACCAGAATAACGCTCGCCCACATACCGCTGTCGTGCCCCAACATGATCTACAGTGTGCTGACGAGTTGCCTTGGCCTTCTCGACCACCAGATGCGTCTCCAGCCGAGCACATATGTGACACCATGGGACCACGACTCCAGCGTCATCCACAACCACCATTAACCTTTCCTACACTGACTGACCAAATGCAACAGGCACGGAACTACATTCCACGAATTGACATCCGGCACCTGCACAACACAATGCATGCTTGCATTCAACATTTTGGCAGCTACACCGGTTATTAAGGTACCAGCATTGCACATTTCGAATGGCTTATCTTGGACTTATACTAAATATGATCTTGGAACGTTAATCACTAAAATACAGGGTGATTCAAAAAGAATACCACAACTTTAAAAATGTGTATTTAATGAAAGAAACATAATATAACCTTCTGTTATACATCATTACAAAGAGTATTTAAAAAGGTTTTTTTTTCACTCAAAAACAAGTTCGGAGATGTTCAATATGGCCCCCTCCAGACACTCGAGCAATGTCAACCCGATATTCCGTTCCACACTCTCTGGAGATGTTAGAGGTTCCCTCAGCTCGAACAAGAAGCACAACAATTCATATTTCAGCAGGATGGAGCGCCACCACATTGGCACTTATCTGTCCGTAACTACCTGAACGTCAACTACCCGAGGCGATGGATCGGCCGCCATGCAGCCCGTGACAGAGCACTTCATCACTGGCCTCCAAGAAGCCCTGATCTTACCCCCTGCGATTTTTTCTTATGGGGGTATGTTAAGGATATGGTGTTTCGGCCACCTCTCCCAGCCACCATTGATGATTTGAAACGAGAAATAACAGCAGCTATCCAAACTGTTACGCCTGATATGCTACAGAGAGTGTGGAACGAGTTGGAGTATCGGGTTGATATTGCTCGTGTGTCTGGAGGGGGCCATATTGAACATCTCTGAACTTGTTTTTGAGTGAAAAAAAACCTTTTTAAATACTCTTTGTAATGATGTATAACAGAAGGTTATATTATGTTTCTTTCATTAAATACACGTTTTTACAGTTGTGGTATTCTTTTTGAATCACCCTGTATGTTCCCTAGAGAAATCTGTTCCCGAAATTTCATTACTCTGCATTAATTATTTTTGTTGTTGCGCTTTTTTCGTTTCTGTATTACCAATTTTATATTCTTGCAAATTTGTGTATTAATTTTGTTGCCCCACAAGTACTGGCGGCTTTTTTTAAGTAATGCTTCCCACAAAAATAAACAATATCATAACTACAGTAACAATATCATAACTACACATAAATCAGATATATATTCTCCTTTGTTGTCATACTTTCAACGAGCTGTTCAGTCCTTTCACGGCAGAAATCATCGGGGCTCCACTTGAAGGAATTGTCCAGCCAAGTTTTTACTTCCACGACATTATTGAACGAAACGCCATGCATTGTATTCGAGAGGGATCGGAACATACGGAATACGAAGGCGTCAGGTCCAGAGAATATGGAATATGTAGCTGCGCTTCCCAGCCGAGCGTCCGAAATGCATCCCTGGTCATGTCGGCGATTTGAGGGCGAGCGTTGTCGTGTTGGAGATGAACCCCACGTCACCGATGAAATCGTTTTCGCTGGATAGTAATTCCATTTCTTGGACATAAAGTTCCGCATTCACTGTTTGGTTCAGATCAAGAAATTTGTAGTGGATCGTGCCTTCCCACCGTCATCATAAAATCATTTTACATAGGTGAGGACCTTGTTTGCTTACGGTTTCGCCCATTTGCCAGGGGTGAACCATTCTTTGTGCTCTGTCATACTGATGTAATGGCACCATTTTTCGTCGCCGGTAACAATTAGGTAGATGAATCGCTGCTTGTGTCCACGAGTTGACGAGTGAGGGGCATGAAAACTGTCGTTGAGGTGGGGGAGTTTACAGGTGGGCGTCCCGTCGACAACGAGGTCATTGCAGACGGAGCGCAAGCTCGGATTAGGGAATATTAGGAAGAAAAATTGACCGCTCCCGGCATTTTCCCGAAGTGACTGCGACTGTCTTACAAACAGTCGATTTTTGTCGTTGTCAGTCAAACCACATGGAACCCAACTTTTGAATGTTTCTCGTCAACTGAAGGTGGTGCTTTGCGCTACTGTAAGAGCACGCCATTATCTCTGCCAGTTCTGTCGTCGTTTGACGTGCATCTTCGTGAATGAGTTCAACTGCTTCTCATTGGAAAGAATGGGATGTCCACTGCGATTCGTGTCTTTGAGATCGAAATTGCCTTCTCTGAAATTCTTAAACCAATTATGAGCTGACTTAAGACGTATCGCTTCCTCACAACACACACACACACACACACACACACACACACACACACACACACACACACACACACTGTCTCTCTCTCTCTCTCTCTCTCTCTCTCTCTCTCTTCATAAAAGTTGCTTGCATGGACTTGGTACCTCCATTAAACATAAGAAGCACATGGTGTCGAAAATCCTCTTTTTTGTACGTTTGTCACTCCATTTAGATGACCTCAAAAGAACAAAAAGTGTACCAGCATAAAAGAACTGAACACACTTTTGCAGAACACATAATTCTCTTTCGAATAATTCCATGCAAAATTTTTGTGCCATGCGTCAAACCCTTCTGCTAAGTTTGGTATTTTTCGACTTTGTGCCTCTCTCGTGGAATCACTGGTTGTGTATAATATCTTCGCCAGAGAGCTTTGTGGTGGGAATGCAGTCCACGAGGCCGCAAACTCTGGTATTTTTCGAATTTGTACCTCTCTGGACGAATCGTTGATTCTGTTGAATCTCTTTGCCAGAAAGGTTTGCAGTGCGAATGCAGTCAGCGAGGCCGTAAAATTTGGTATTTTTCGACTTTGTGCCTCTCTGGTGGAATCACTGGTTGTGTAGAATATCTTCGCCAGAGAGCTTTGTGGTGGGAATGTGGTCGACGAGGTGGCGCGGCTGGAGCAGCGGAGGAGTCTCGAGGTAGCAGCGGCACGAGGCGTGTAGTGAGCTGTGCCGGGAGGGGTCCGAGTAAGTGTTGGGAAATGGCTTGGCCGCGTGATGGCGCGGCCTGGTTGTAGCTGAGAGCCGTTGTCGGGGAAACTGTAATTTGGAAAGGAGCTTCCCTTGTGCATGCACAATAGTGGCGTTGCTCAAAGGAGATCTGCGTTTGAAGCAGCGGTGTGAAGTGCACACAGCCGCCACGGTACTGTCGCTGCAGCCTGGTAGCTCTGACACACGAGTACTGGAAGGCTCCACGTGAAGCTGAGTGACGTCGTGTTTCAGCACCTGCCCATCTGTGTGTTTCAGTTGTTCGTCTTGCAAAACTGCAGTTGAGTCTGCTAGCGTGGGGCGCCATTAGTTCGACTATTTAGTTACTTGTCTTTTGTTTGTTTTAACAGTTCATGTTGCAAGGTTGCCACCGTGTTTGCCCTGGAGTGGCTCATTAACCGTATGCATGTGTGGCACCAGTGGCAACCGATTTATCTTTCAATTCTTATCACGCCAATTTAACATCGTGTGTTATATATCGGCTGGAAGTGTGTGCAAGACTGGCTTGTCAAATAAAATAAGATGGCAAGATTACGGCTCTGTAAACCCACTGACGTAGGATCTGTAACAGTTGTGCTACTAAATGTAACTGGGTTTTCTCTTTTGATGCTGTCAGTTGTCAGGATAAGCATTCTAAAGCATTCTGTCAGGGTGAAAATATTAAATAAATTAACTTTTCTCTCTTAACAACATGTGGGCAGGGTGGCTTCTTCCTTGGCTCGGGTATGAGGTACAACGAAACAGCATTTTTACATAAGACAACTTTTATTGAAAGTTTCGTACAACTGTATCTTACTGGATGTTCTGGTTCGGAGAACGGCAGCTGTGTCGTTTGCGTAGCCTTCTGCTGCGGCAGCGGCGGCGGCGGCGGCGTCTGATTACGCGTAGCGGTGTGTATCTCGTGTCGTCGTCTCGCCCAGCTGACTGGAGACGCGCATCGCGCTGTGGCCCGTTCAATTATTGCGAGCGAAGTCGTGCATCGGATGGTGATACCTTGGATGTGGCGTCCCAGTGTTTCTCTTCTCTAAGTCTCTAAGCGGCCGCGTGTGTTGTGCGCCGGCCAGCGGAGCGGCGCGGCGGGGGAAGGCCAGGGTCGCGGACTCGAACCACGGACTCCCGCTTGCCAGTCTTCGGCTGTTAGATCTTCATCCCAGCTCACAGGTGACTGCTGATGTGAGGCCGTCTCCTTCCCGTCCTCACGAGTCACCCGGGTACGTAAAAATCAGACTTCAAATACCTTTTAACTTCTTCTGGCGCCGAGGCTGCTGCTTGCTATTCCATTACAGCGGCGGACTTGGTGCGTCTGTGCATGATGTAGTCTCTTCTTGCATGACGGTCTTCAGCACCGAAACTGACTGAAAACTACTGCTACGCTTCTTCACTTCTTCGTCTTCTTCGTCTCTCGTCTTCGTCTCCGTCTCCGTCTCCGTCTCCGTCTGTCGGGCCCACTGCGTCTCGCGTATTTATTCACTTCAGTTTACTGGAGGTGAACGACTTCACGGTCATTGCCTCGTCTGTCACGTTGAAAAGCTTCTCGAAGAATCTTCTTAACGTCGGTCATTGGCTCTTGGAATGTAGGCGAGGGCCTTTGCTCACATGCGATAACTGAGAAACACGTGAGCCGGTCGGGCGATGCCCTGACGCCTGAATCGACAGCGCCCGCTTATGTGGAACTTGCTGACTTCACGGTCATTGTCTCTTCTGTTCTGCTGTTTTGCCCTCTGTTTGCCAGTATGTAACTCTCTAAACTAAACCAAGTTTTTCATTTATATTCTAATTTCTACTTCACTTTGATTTCACTAATTTATTTACTTATGTACCACTCAACACAGCGGATGAAGTCTAATGATGCAGATTTGTTCTTGAGTTAATTACCTTTGTAAGTGAATAATTGATGCATCTTAATTGGGCAGTCGTGTGAAGAAGTATGCAATCAAACTTGTTTGAAATTGTGTGGTACTTCTGTACAGTAAACGAACAAACTGTGGAGTCGTGTATAAGATTTGTTATCAGGAGGTCCCGCTATAATTTGTTGTCTATTTCAAGTGCTTTGGTTAAATTGGAGTTATCTGAACAGTGGCTTTAGGTTTGAATTGCTGTCAGTTTGTTATTGTATATTTGTTTAAAGGTTACTATATGCATTTAGAAGTAGCCTTGGACATTTTAAAGTTGCTATCAGAAATAGTTATCGAGCTTGAGTTGAAACTTTTAAGTGGTGCTGTAATTGCCTTGGACTCAAAGACAGAGATTTTTAATAACTGTCGAGTAAGAATTGTTGTTAATAAATTTGTTTTAAAGGATATCTAAACTCATGTTATCCCAGCACCTCACCACTTCTTCACCACTCCTACTGCACCAGTTTCCACTTTAAGAAAATACCGTGGCTTATGGGTCAACCTTAACTTTTTACTGAATGCTGGTACTGGAATTATTTCCTTTTGTATCTTAAACATCACAAATATTTTATATTACCTCAGTGGTTCAATCATAGGGGATCTTAGGATTGTAGTAGGTAGGGAATGTGGAGGCAAGTGCCCCACCGCATGGGTGGTGAAAACGCGTGAAAAGCACCGGAAAAGGGGGGGGGGGATGGGAACGGTGCATGTGCATGGAGGGAACACGTCAACACCAGGACAGCGAATCGTCTGCGTCCGAGCACTGGAGTATCTGCATACAGCCTGCAGTGGGCAGAGAAGTTAAATTACTTGCTACTTATATCAAGTCAGTATCGGATTGAAATCATGTACATATGCTGCAATGTCTCATCTTATGGAATGCACTAAAATGCTTCAAGTCGCCACAAAGAGAATTTATGGAGCAATGGCAAGAACAGCCAGGGTTCTGTAACATTCTCCAGTGCCGCCGCCAAACCAGCCCGTCTCTGCAACGCCTCCAGGCAAAGTGATGACTTGTCGGAACAGTACCAGTGTACGAATCAGTAGAAGTTAAATAATGTGTGTTAACCATACATCATTTACCTACATCACTGCCTTTGTTAGATTCCTGCTTCACGAAAGTTTCCGAATAATACTAAAAGTGAAAGTCTCCATGTGAACAGGTAATTCACATCAATGGCTACACATAAAATATTTGGGTAAATTTGCTTGCTTTTGCTTAAATAAGTGTCACGAATTGTGTTTCATCTGTACTATGTTTCAGTATGAAAATTCATACTCAAAGTGTCGTGTTGCTTGACACTGTGAGATAACACCATTTATCTTCGGCAACTGAGCACTGTTACGGAATCAAACGTGGGCATGATAAACCAAGATGAGCGAATCAGAATCACTAATTCATCAGCATGGTGAATGCTTTCTACAAGTCCATCTCAGAATCTGCCAAGAAGTCCGGACCCCTGAGCGATCCCCCAGAAAGGAGAGTAAGTCTGGGCGAGCTCCTTCACAGCATGCCGCTCCCTGCACCAAGCATCCACTCTCACACTGCACTGCATTAGAATTTTCCAACGTCGGGATTTCTCTGTGTACCACAGCATCGTCTGAGAAAAGCCTCATTCAACTGCTCACGCTATCTGCCACATATTATATATATATATATATATATATATATATATATATATATATATATATATATATATATATATATATAATTGTTATTGTGTTATGCCCTTGAAGAGGGCATTTAGACTAAACTTCATGTCCATATCCCTATTGTTTTCTCTTTACGTTCTGACCAAACATCCCACATTCGTGGGCTGTGTTTCTGCTTGCTTTCTTCGTTCCACTTTAGGTCCTGTGTTCTCTTCAGCTCCTCTTTTTCCATGTTCGCCCAGTGTTCCTCCATCCTCTGGCTGTGTTCTTGTCGCCTCTGATCAGTCCATTGCATCTGTTTGTTGTCTGGTGTCTCTTGTAAGTCATTTCTTATTCCATTTATCCATTTGTTGTTTCCCTTGTGCTAACCCAGTCCAAGATCTGCCTCGTTATCCTGTGTGGTGCCATTCTGGTGAGGTGTCCATAAAACTATAGTATTCGTTTCTTGATATGGTCTGTTGGTATAGATCATCAGCTGGCCTCTTTATCCATACTCCATCTTCTTGCATCGCCGTGAGTATTTTCCTGAGTATCTTTTATTCCATCTTCTCTATCTGTTTGATTCGTGATTGTCCTTGTACCACTATCATCTCGGCTACGTCTAAAGCTTCTGGTAGCACCACCATCTCGTAGTGTCGTAGCTTTGCCTTACTTGAGATACCTTTCTTATTGTAGTGATTCCAAGTCAGTTTGTAGGATTTCTCTAGTTTCGCTCTTCTCCCTTCATTAGATACTTTATTTCTTCCTGTAATCTGTATTGTTTGTCCCAGGTACTTGAAATGTTCTGTTCTGTGGATTGTCCCATATTTTCTGTGTAGTGATGTGTGTTTTTGGGTGCTCATGAACTGTGTTTTCTCGTATGATATCTGTAGTCCGGTCTTGGCTGCGATGTCATGTAGTTCCTATATGGCTCTTATTGTTACTGTTCGTCGTACTGTTACGATGGCTAACTGGTCCGCGAATGCTAGGCACTCGACTCTTACTTTTCCCAACAGGACTCCATTCTGTGTCTTTTCCCATCCCTTCACTATTTTGTTCAGTACTACGCTTAACAGCAATGGCGAGAGGCCCTCGCCCTGCCTGACACCTGATTTCGAATTATTCTGAGAGCTCTCCACAGAACTTCACTTTAGATGTCGGGTTTATTAGTGTTTGCCTAATAATGGTTAGTGTCTTCCTATCTACTCTGTATTCTTTCAGGATTTTAAAGAGGGTTTCTCTGTGTATTGAGTCATACGCCTTCTTGAATTCGACGAGGGTGATGGTTAAGTTCTGTTTCTGTTACAGTATCATCTTAAGGTTTCATATCTGTTCATTGCCGACCTGTGCTTACGAAACCCAGCCTAGTACTCGCCAATCAGGTGGGCCGTTTGCTTCTGTAATCTATTTAGCAGTGTTTTTCAAAGTATCTTATATGTGACAGGTAACAGTGGGTTCGACTTATCCCCTTTCTCGTGCAGAGGTTGTATCAGTGCTGTGCGCCTTGCTTTTGGTATCTCTTCTGTTTCCCATATGTGTTTCGTGTTGTTGAGTATGTGTTCTGTGAGGTCCGAGTCTTGTAGTTTCCAGAATTCCACGATGAGTGGTTCAAATAGCTCTGAGCACTGTGGGACTTAACTTCTGAGGTCATCAGTCCCCTAGAACTTAGAACTACTTAAACCTAACTAACCTAAGGACATCACACACATCCATGCCCGAGGCAGGATTCGAACCTGCGACCGTAGCGGTCGCGCGCTTCCAGAATGTAGCGCCTAGAACCTTTCGGCCACCCCGGCCGGCGTGTCCCTGTTGCCATGTGACGTACGTCATTGCTTGTTTACAGGTAACATCAACTGTTCGAGGGATCAGTACGACCATTGTAAGCAGATGGGTTACTACGTTGAGTTAACCAGACTTGGCTAGTGCAATGACAGTGTACACAGAGTAAGAGAGGGCAGATACCCGTTTGATGTATGGGTTAGCTGACAGCAATGGCGCTCGTTCTCAAGGTATATACCAGGAGAGATTTCCAGGACGAAGGTGCCCCGACGGATAAACGTTTGAAGCCACACTGATCCTCGTCTTAGGGACCATGGGGCATTTAAGCCTGATACTCACGGCACTGGGAGGCCTAGAAGGACGAGGACTCGCAACGCGAGGCGGCTGTTCTTCACGCAGTTGACGACGACCCTAGCATCAGTACAACTCGTGTAGCTGCAACACTGAATGATGACCGCTTGACCGTGGCGAGCGTTACACGAGGACCAGCTGTCATTATACCGTTTACAGCCTGTGCAGGCACTACACGGGGGCTCTTCTGTAAATGGTTTATTCAATACTGTGTCAGTCCTAATTTTAGTACAACTGTTGGTGACACGCTGAATAATGAAACATCGGAGACAATTTCAAACCTTTGTCCAGACACTTTAAGACAACTGTAACTTCTATTAGATAAGCTGATCTATTTTTGTGGAGACATTACCAATAGCAAATTCGTAGGGCTCCATCGACGCTGCCAGCGGAATGTGTTTCGCCAAATTAAAGAAAAACTGGGAAGAATTTAGAAGGAATTGGATGACCCGCCCGTATCCTGCACAGCACTACATCCAGCGCTGCTGGAATATTAACTGGCGACATTGAAATAATCGTCATGAAAATATTTAATTATTTTTCAATATGCACGGTAAGAACAGGGAAGCTGTAAGAGCTCTGCTTATACATCGATGTCAATCATCGGACTCTGTCGTTCAGAAACAAGACGGATTCCGTTAATATCCGCAGCTGGGAGAATTCTTAAGCTTTGGATTCCATGAAAACATTGTTTGACGTCGAAGACAGGCCACCTAAAATAATTTCAGATATTTTCAGCAGCCTGATCAGCGAAATTTACTTCCTGTTCTTGCAGTCAAATTTGGCTCTGTTTGAAAAAAAAATTAAAAGGGTGGGGAATAGTCTGAGTAACTACAATGAGAAGTATATTAATCGACACTGAAAGATGTCTGAATGAAAGTAATTTGATGAAGACACAATGGGCTCCTATACCATGGCATTTGATTATTTAGAGAGGATGGCTATTTCTTATAATTAATATGAATGACGCATCTCATTGGATGAAGCTGTCTGAAACCCCAGATTGGGTGCCGATTGAAAACATTATTATATACCTGACTAAAAATGATGTGATGGTTTCAGGTGACAGTTGTTTTGAGTATATATGTCTCTGAAGAGCATTTTGGGAACTACGAGGACGATCGAAAAGTTTTTAGCCCGAGATAGATACCGTAATGTCTCGCACAAACACCACCACCTCCTTTGTGGGTATACAAGTTAAACTTCGCATCTCCAACTTCCTTATTTTCGCCTCTGGGATGCGTTGTATACCGTAGTGTAATCAAAATGGCGAATTTCGAGAGAATCAAGAACCGTGCTATGATTTAATATCTTCATTTGAAGGGAATGACGCCCAAGCAAATTGCGGAGGACATGCGGAATACATTTAAGGACAGTGCTCCGTCTTATGCAACAGTGAAAAACTGCGTGTCCGACTTCAAACGTGGAAGAACGAGTGTGGAAGACGCGTCAAGGAGCGGAGGGCCGGCCACCGCTGCCACTGATGAAACAGCGCCTGCAGTTGACGATACGATTTTGCAGGATCGTCGAACAACACTGCAGCACGTTGAAACCGCATTTGGTGTCTCCCACTGGCGTGCTCATGGCAGTGCTGTGGATAGTTTGGGAGTGCAGGGAGTTCCATGTCCGTGGGTCCCCAAAGACTGGAATGCAGGTCAGAGACGGGAGCGTGTGCAGTGTTGTGAAGGAAGCGCCCGCCAGTTTGAAGCGGATGAACACGGCTGCCTTGCAAGGTATGTGACAATGGACGAAACGGGGTTCACCACTTTGATCCTGAGAAAAAACAACAATCACAACAATGGAAAGATCCTTCATGGCCTACCCCGGGTGCAAAAATCTGCCTGTAAGGTGATAGCATCGGTCTTCTGGGATGCAGAAGGGATAATTATGGTAGAATACTTGAAAAAGGGCGTAACTATCAATGCATCCTACTATTGCTCCCTCCTTCGCAGTTTGAGAGAAAAGGTAAAAAAAAAAAGCGCGGATAATTGACGGGGGGAGTTCTTTTGCATCAGGACAACCCACCGGCGCTCAAAGCCCGCACAACACTGGAAACTCTGCGTGACTGCGGGTCCCAATTGTTACGTCATCCGCCATATTCTCCAGATTTGGCTCCGTCAGTTTTTTTGTCTTTTCCCAAACCTAAAGAAGGACCTCAAAGGAGGACGATTTGACAATGGTGGTGCAGTGATTGATGCTGTGAACGCTTGGTTGCACTCGAAATCGAAGACATTTTATTTGAATGTTTTGCAGAAGCAATTTGAGCTTGCCCGCAAGTGCATTAGTGTACACAGGTATTATATTGAAAAATAAATTGGCACTATGAAATTTCTGCCATTCTTTAGTTGTTAGGCTAGGGACTTTTCGATCCCCCCTCGTAAGCGCGACTCGGAAGAATAGAAATCTAAATACTCCCTGGAAGAAAGGTGGATTTACTTCCTTAAGGAAACCAAAAATCCTGAACGCAAATACCAACTGCTAAAATCATGCGAGTATTTGTTTTCTGTTCCCGCACACAACGCCACGTGGGAAGAGCGTTTTCGCTGATGGCGGCCCCGTGGGCTGACGAAAAAAATCAAGTGCTGCCAGAGACTGTGGAATCAATCTGACAGTGCCAACTTAACTACAAGCTGACTTATTTCATAAACACGTTTTATGAGCACGTAAAAGGGAAAAAAAGAACTGTTGGAAAGGGTGAAATCTTCCTAAAAATGTGGTGTACCATCTACTTCTGTCGCAACAAATTCCGTGTAATTGTGGTCTAAACAGAAAGTAATTATATTTAGTAAATTTTTTACTTCATTTGTACACCTCCATCTCAGAGTGTGCCAGCAATGTCCCAGATATCGTAACCGTACATATACCGCAATACAGGGTCCATATTTCTCGCGTTATGTGCGTTGCGTTAAAAACTCCCGTGCGGCCTTAGAATTAAACCGGCCCTAAACAAGATTCGAGCACAGTTTATCAGAATCCTGGGAAAAATCGAATGCTCGTCATCTCACACACAATAGTATGGGTTGAAAACGCACGTTATATCGTACTAGCGATCCGGCGAGGCCTCCCACGGGTAGCGTTTAGTGCCCGCGGCCAGGCAGCGTAACTGGCGTAGTGTGTTTTGTCTGGGGCCACGAACAAAATTCAGAGGACAACTTTGGTTAAGTGAATACGACCACGTTCATGTAACTTACGCGATGTAAGCAGCGCACGCCAGGAAAAGCTGTCTGGAGACACGAATGTTGTGTGTTGCGTACTGAACTGGCGTCTGACGACAGTGGTGGGAGCCAGTCCTGATGTAAGTAACATGTTTACAGCCAGTGTGAATACTGTATGCGAAACATGAGTGAATGTGTCTGTGAGCGGTAAGTGAGAAAACACACGCACGATGTAAATGCTTAGCTGGTGTTTGTGGGGCTCAGTACGCACTTCGATGCGTTGCTGAGACTCATTGACGCAATTCCTTGTCGCGGACTCTTTACGGCAGACTTCTTCGCCGTGCCACGCTTTAGAATCGTGCCGACATCTCGGTCTCATTCAAAGAAACAGAAAGCTGAAAGTTATATGGTGCGTTGCTGGAAGAACGTACTGTCTGTAAACAAAGGGAAATTGACACAGTCCTTTTTTGCAAAACGTTTAAGTGAAGCATAAAAAATTAAAACACCACGTATTTCGAATACCAATGTTTTTTTCGCTAGGGATTTTTTTTCAAACGGTTGCAGGGCAACTATTGGTTAAAAATATTCGATTGTTTCAATGTGTAAGTCTCACGTCGAAACCTCACGATCAAGTCGTTAGCTTTTCGTTAGGGGTCGCATCTATTACCACACTTAAGAGGTTGAGAAACTGGCTGTCCACTGTTTGAAGAATTTTCGGTGAATTAAGAGGGCGAATTGGGAATGGTAATCTCAGGGAAGCAGCAACTGGCAGTCCGGAATTGTGGTCACATTTCAAAATTCGTCATTCAACTGTCAACGGAAGTATTTCCAAACCTTGTGTATCCTCTCAGAAGAAATTTCTGAATTCCAGTCAAGAAGATCGTGCCCATGTCTTATGATTTTTAAAAGGCCAAAATCTCTTTCTCTTCAGTGGAGAATCCCTTACCAGTCTGCCATATAATTTGAAAGAGTCCAAACAAATAACATATTTCGCTTCATCACGCAGTGGATACCGTTCACAACCACGTTTGACTCAAGGAAAGCAAGAAGACTAAACCTGAGTCATTTGCGGCGCTGCTGTGAAAATTTCTGTGTGTATACGAAATGAAACTGCATCCTATGCTGCGTCTTATTCTATGCATGATTAACCGAGAAGCACAAGGTTTTGGACTCCGCGTGTTTCTTCGCGAGACAGTTGATCTAGAACGAGGCTACGTGACGTCCCTAACCAGTCACCAAACCGTGAAAAGATGATCTCCGGTTTCTCTCTATACACTGAAGCGCCATGGAAACTGGCATAGGCATGCATATTCAAGAACAAATGTATGCAAACAGGCAGAATACGGCGCTGCGGTCGGTAGCGCCTATATAACGCAACACGTTGGGGCGCAGTTGTCAGATCAGTTACTGCTGCTACTATGACAGGTCCGTGGGACACAGCATCTCCGAGGTAGCGATGAAGTGGGGACTCTCCTGTACGATCATTCCATCAGTGTACCGTGAATATCAGGAACCCGGTCAAACATCAAATCTCCGACATCGCTGCGGCCGGAAAAACATCCTGCAAGAACAGGACCAACGATGACTGAACAGAATCATTCAAAGCGACAGAAGTGCAACCCTTCGGCAACTTGCTGCAGATTTCAATGCTGGGCCATCAACAAATGTCAACGTGCGAATCATTCAACGAAACATCAAAGATATGGCTTTTCGGAACCGATGGCCCACTCATGTACCCCTGGATGACTGCACGACACAAAACATTACACCTCACCTGGGCCCGTCTACACCGGCGTTGGACTGCTGACGACTGGAAACGTGTTGCCTGGTCGGACGAGTCTCGTTTCAAATTGTATGGAGCGGATGGACGTGAACGGGTGTGGAGACAACCTCATGAATCCATGGATCCTTTATTGTATGATTATATGATAGCGGAACAAACACTGGTAGCAGTTACTTCTGTGAAATATCTGGGAGTATGCGTGCGGAACGATTTTGAGTGGAATGATCATATAAAATTAATTGTTGGAAAGGCGGGTGTCAAGTTGAGATTCATTGGGAGAGTCCTTAGAAAATGTAGTCCTTCAACAAAGGAGGTGGCTTACAAAACGCTCGTTCGGCCTATACTTGAGTATTGCTCATCAGTGTGGGATCCGCACCAGGTCGGGTTGACAGAGGAGATAGAGAAGATCCAAAGAAGAGCGGCGCGTTTCGTCACAGGGTTGTTTGGTAACCGTGATAGCGTTACGGAGATGTTTAGCAAACTCAAGTGGCAGATTCTGCAAGAGAGGTGCTCTGCATCGTGGTGTAGCTTGCTCTCCAGGATTCGAGAGGGTGCGTTTCTCGATGAGGTATCGAATATATTGCTTCCCCCTACTTATACCTCCCGAGGAGATCACGAATGTAACATTAGAGAGATTCGAGCGCGCACGGAGGCTGTCCGGCAGTCGTTCTTCCCGCGAACCGTACGCGACTGGAACAGGAAAGGGAGGTAATGACAGTGGCACGTAAAGTGCCCTCCGCCACACACCGTTGGGTGGCTTGCGCAGTATAAATGTAGATGTCAGCAGGCAACTCTTCAAGCTGGTGGAAGTTCTGTAATGGCGTGGGGCGTGTGTAGTTGGAGTGATATGGGACCCCTGATACGTCTAGACACGATTCTGACAGGTCACACGTACGTAAGCATTCTGTCTGATCACCTGCACCCATTCATCTACGCTGTGGTGCCCAGCGGAGTTAGGCAGTTCCAGCAGGACAATGCGACACACCGCACGTCCAGAATTGCCACAGAGCGGCTCCAGGAACACTCTTCTCAGTTTAAACACTTCCGCTGGCCACCAAACTCCCCAGACATGAACATTATTGAGCATAACTGGGACGCCTTGCAACGTGCTGTTCAGAAGATATCTCCTCCCCCTCGTACTCCTACGGATTTATGGATAGTCCTGCAGGATTCATGGTGTCAGGTCCCCCCAGCACTGCTTCAGACGTTAGTGTAGTGCACGCCACGTCGTGTAGTGGCTCTTCTGCGTGCTCGTGGGGGCCCTTGACGATATTAGGGAGGAGTACTAGTTTCTTTTGTTCTTCAGTGCATTAGTGAATAATAGTCTCGCCTGAGAGTATAGGTCCTAACCGTAGCGATCAGTTTAATTTATAATCACCAGAGAGAGAGAGAGAGAGAGAGAGAGAGAGAGAAAGAGTCAGCAACACATCATTTACATGGTGGGGAAGTGGACTTAGTAACGCACCAACCACTGTGTTACGTAAAAGGTGTAGCTATGTTAGTAACAAATACCTGAAATACATTTTTATCAACCACCATCCGTCAATATTACTTAGGATCTGTACCTCACGAGATGAAGCCGGACAGAATCACTGACCAGAGACGAATGACCCGGTGATTCACAATAGATTGTTGCCGGTAATAAGCGCAAGACACGTTAAAGTGACCGACATCTAGTCTCAGGGCCACGATTTTCGGAGAGGAGTAACAAATCAGTGAGTGAACGCAATACACTCTCCGGCATTACATCTCTTCACAACCATCTGCCGACTTGGCTATTTCAGCCAAAGCGATTGCAACCGAATTTATTAGTACACAAGGACGCAAATACGTACACTACGAAAACTTATGATAAGAATTATAACACGGGCTTGTTTAATTCTGTGAACAAAAGAAGCAAACATTTGTTCGCTTACAATATGCGTCTGTTGAGGAAGAAGATATAGGTATATTGTTAGAAAAGGACAAGTGAAAACTATTTTAAATACGTGTTTTGTTTCGGACAGAGGCTGATTTTATATCGCTGACTTTCTTTTGCGAATTCTTTTAGAGTATTTAGTTCTTGAGTTACAGAGATTTCGAAAAACTTACGTCTTCCAAGAAAATGAAGCCGACATACGCGCGAGACACAGGTTCCTACTGAATGTTACGAGAAAAATGAGGCTTTAGCATGAAGTAATACTTCATCGCTCCTTCGGCGGCCTGAGGCTATTCTACAAGAAGTATAGTGTCGTAGAACTGTACCCTTTTGACTGCGAGAGTCCCACAAGACCTGATGAGTACGACACTTATTTCATCGTAAAATGTTGTTAAATACGTGCTGTATTGCCAATGTTACCATCGTTCTAATAATCTATCACAAATAAAAGCTCAGGTGCACTGACAGCATGTGGAGCTAAGTCTGTTGGCGCGAAAAAAAAAAGATTGACAATACAGCACACATCCAACAACATTTTACGGTGTAATAAGTGTCGTACTCATCAGATCTTGTGGGACTCTCACAGTCAAAAGGCTCCATTTTAACGACAACATGCCAAAACCCAGGCGATCATTGTAGGCAAAACGACTCCTTCCTTCCGCCTCCTTGATTTCTATCTCACCATCTATGGCCGTCCTATCGCCCTCACTCCCACCCTTAAGTACCTTGGCGTCACCCTCGACCGTCGCCTCTCCTGGACTCCCCACCTCCGGACAATCCAAGCCAAGGCACGCTCCCGACTCAGTCTCCTCAAGCTCCTCTCTGGCCGTACGTGGGGTCTGGAACCCTCCACCATCCTCCACACCTATAAATCCCTCATCGCCCTATCCTTTGTTATGCCCATCCGGCATGGATCTCCGCCCCCCCTATCTTTTATAAAACCCTCCAAATCCTTGAACGTCATGCTCTGCGCCTCGCCTATCGCATCCGTCTCCCCTCCCCCATGCGGATCCAGTACAATCTCATCCCCTTCCCCCACCTCCTCCTTTTCCTTGAAAGGATACGGATCCTGTACACCTCCCGCAAACTCGATCCTCCTCACCCGCTCGTCTCCCCGATCCTCTCCCATCCCCCGCCCGCTGCCGCACCTGTATTCGCACGTCCCACCCGGTCTCCACCTCTCCACCCTCCTTACCCTCTCCCAAGGTGGCTTCCGCCAGCTCCCCCTCCCTGATGATGTCCTCCTCCCCTCCATCTACCCCTCCTATCAGCTTTGACCCTGCCCCACCCCCCACTTCCGGTGTCCTTTCCTTTAGGCACCCTCCCTCCCTTCTCTTCCCATCCCTTCTCTTTCCTTTTCCCCCATCCCATCCCTCCACCCCTCTTCCCCCGGGCTTCCCCTCCCCCTTCCTCCCTCCCCCCTATCTCCTCTGCCCGCAGCATCTCTGCTCTCCCCTCTCGCTCTCCCACTCCCCTTCCTCCTCCTCCTCTCTTGGCAGGTCCCCGGACTCGTACACGCTCAGTGAACATTCGCGCGCCGGAGATCATCGCCATCTATGTGTCGTGTGTGTGCCTCGATTTGTGTTTAGTGTTCTGTGACCATCACGCATCGACTGTTCACGTGTGCCGTCGCCGTCATCCGTGTTCTGTGCACCATGTCACCAAGTGTTTCCTGTTTTTTCGAGTCCAGCGTGAACGGCTTCATGTTTATTCTTTTTAAATCTCCTTTTTTTGCCCGCCGTTTTTACTGTGGTGTCTTTATCACCCATATGTCTTGTTATTGTTCCGCTTAAGGCTGAAGAGCAGTGTACTATGCTGCTGATAGCCCGCCTGTATCAGGTGATGAAAATTCCAATAAAGGAAAAAGAAAAAAACGACAACATGTACTTAAGTCAGATAGTCTTATATTCTGACAGAATGTAATGTTTGCAGTGTCACTTGAAAATGGCCCTAAGGCCAAAATTGCAATCGTAGTAATAAATATTTCGTACAGTCAACGGCGACTATGATGTCTTTTAAGAAATATTATATGACTGTGAATCCCAATCATGAGCGGATCCTGTACGATCTCATTCCGTTTCCCCACCTCCTCCTTTTCCTTGAAAGGATACGGATCCTGTACACCTCCCGTAAACTCGATCCTCCTCACCCGCTCGTCTCCACGATCCTCACCCACCCCCGACCGCTGCCGCGCTTGTATTCCCATGTCCCACCTGGTCTCCATCTCTCCACCCTCCTTACCCTCTCCCAAGGTGGCTCCCGCAAGCTCCCCCTCCCTGATGATGTCCTCCTCCCCTCCATCTACCCCTCCTATCAACTTTGATCCTCGCCCCCCACTTCCTGTGTCTTTTCCTTTTGGCACCCTCCCTCCCTTCTCTCTTCTTTCCCCCCTTTCTCCACCCCTCTTCCCCGGGCTTCCCCTTCCCCTTCCTCCCTCCCCTCTATCTCCCCTGCCCATGAGATCTCTGCTCTCCCCGCTCCCTCTCCCACCCCACCCTCCTCCTCTCTTGGCATTTCCCGGACTCGTACACGCTTAGTGAACATTCGCGCGCCAGAGATCGACGCCTCGTGTTTCTGTGTGTGCTGTCGTTTGTGCTCAAGTGGTTCAGTGTTATTCGTTTTGTGCACCTACGTTCGTGTGTGACACTTTTCGTCTACGTGTGTGTCCAAGTGTCTGAACAAATTTTATCTTGGACTCTGCGCCCGTGAACGGCTCCATGTATTTTAAAAAGTGTTTGTCTCCGTTTATATGTCCACCGTATCTTTTGTCTAATTGTCTTCATTTGTATCTTTTGTGTTTCACTGAGGCCAAAGAGCGGCGTAGCATGCTGCTCCTGGCCTGCCTGTAAACAGGTTTAAAATAACAATAAAGAAAAAAAAACCCAACCATGAGAAGTTAATCAAAGTAGACATGTTGTCTCGAGATGTACAAGCGACGGCAGATGAATTTAGAAATCTGTTACTGTATAACTGCGAAGAGCAGACTCATTGTCATCAGCGTGGGTAGGGTTGCTGTCCACTCCGACATATCGGGGCTGTCACTGTTGTTCTGACATCCTGACAACAGCCAGTTTTGCCCAATTTTGCAAAATACCGTTACGAGCTTGGCTCAAGTACTGAAATAACGCCATCTGTTTGTACAACATGCAGATTCAGCCTCAGTTTTATTTATGTCAACAAGTTTGTGTTGACAAGGATGTCTCACACACAGATGGCGTTGTATGTTGAATGTCCTGTATGGACGATGCCAGCACATTGTAGGCCTAGGGCTTCCTACTAGCTTTTTTTTTTTTTTGTCGTGTGTTGTCCCAACTGTAACCGGATTTGGCGGTCTCTACTTGTTTTTGTGTAGTTAGGAAAGGGTAAGTTTTTCACAACTTTATTTAATAAACATTCAGCAGGAACTGGGCTCTCATTTTGGGTCCTTTGTTCTTCTGTAATTTTGTCCTTTCTTGTTGGAGTCCAAATTTTAGTTTTATCATATTTTATTTTCTAAAGGAGTTTTGGCGCTTGATTTCTTGAAGTTTTTTATCCTGGCTGATAGTCTTGGTAGTGAAGTTAATTGTCATTTTCAATTATTTTACTCATAATTATCCTGGAACTATTGATTTGCATACTTTGTATTTGTGCCATGGTTGGGGTACTATTGTTGCGATGGTTCCGAGCTGAGGCGTATATTCTCTGCATGTGTCGATTTTTTGGAATATTTTTGTGCATGATCTTGAATTTTTTTCATAATTGTCTATCAGCCTACAAGAATTCCGAATGTTCAAAATCATCTCTACTAGTACGGCGCCGCAACTATTTATAAGCAGCACCACGCAGATGAATCAGCCCCCCCCCCAACCACACTGAGCCCTTTTGGATTCCCCTCGTCTGCCTTTCCCCAATCCCTGCCACGTGTGCCCAGCCCCTCCCCCCCTTTCTCTTTTGGGTTTTCGTCCTCCATCGGCTCCTTCTCCCCTCCTCCCCACTTCGTTTTCTCCTCTCCTTCCCCCCCCCCCCCTTTTCTTTCCGATCATCTGTCCAGGTTCTCCCGTCTGCCCTTGGCTGTGGTATGTCATATTTGTGCCAACTTTTTAGTGCAGTGGTCAAGTGAGTGTTCAGTGTTGTGCATCTTTCCAAAGTGTTGCAAACAGAAATCGTGCTGTCGCTGGGTGTGAATTTTATATCTCTTGCAAACAGAAACCAGAATGTCGCCGTGTTTTTTAATTGTCTGTCTATTATTTTTCTGCTTCCTGTGTATTTTATTAGCATCATCAACCCTTTGTTTTATGTTTTAAGTTCCACAATTTTCCGCCTTTTTACTATTTAAGTCACCGATTTTATCGCCAGCTTTCATTATCTATTACCTTCATCTTTTTAAAGCAAATTCTGTAGGCTGAAGAGCGGCGTACTGAGCTGATGCCAGCCTTCCCCCTAGGGGGGATCGAAACTCAAGAAAAAAGAAGAACGGAAAAGAAGATGAATCAGGCAGTTCCCATTTGAATAGCGATCGGATCAGACGATTCTTTCTAAACGCAGTACGAATGAGTGGAACTTAGTAATGTTTGAAGTGTTCACGGCAAGTATGAAGGGTGTGAAATGTGTAGTGAGGTTTACATCTCACTAGGGAAACGACCAATAAGACATGTCGAAACCTACCCCCAAATTTTTTACGCAGCAAGAAGACAACGAAAGAAATGCACTTTCACAATTTTAGCTGCAAAGGGCCACTGCAAGTATTTTGTAACAAATGTTGAAGTTACACATTTTTGTCGCGCGAGGAACAGCTTGTAACAGAGGTTTGTACAGCCCTGCCCTCCTTCAGCCCGACTCGGCCAAACACTCGCGCAGCGCCGCGTAGCGGAATTGTCCGGAGTTCACAGACAGCAATTTTAAGCACCTAAAGCCTGGTTCACAGCGGAGTGAATCGAAGCCAACACGTGCGAATGAGCATTTGCAGGAAATTCGCTACCATTCTCTTGTATGTGGGTAGAATCGTTTATAGTAGAGGGAACAGAAGAGAGAACAGGAGGTAGCAAACATTGTCTGTGAACACTGTTATTAGTTTTTAGTTTTTGGAGCTAATATTCGCCATTCAGGTTACAACTGTATCTTCTTAGAGCCACAGTACGAAACTTTGCTTTTCAGTGAGGAGTATTTAGCATGGCGAGCTCACTGTTGTTGACGGAGTATGCGAAATGGCGCAGGGAAGGAAGATTCAAGTGTCTCAGTCTGTATGGGAGGGTGACATGCGTGAAGATCGTGCACTTTACACGGAATTGCATCTCCATCACCACTGGTCCAAAATTTTCGTTCTATGTCAGCTGCCATTTTCCCTGCCTTCTCATTAGCATTGAGGGGAAATTTATGTACAGAACCCTAATTTCCGACGTCGAGCATCATCTCAAGAAGTGACACAACTGACGTTTCCACTACCCGTGTGAGGTCTAATGGTCTATTCTTTTTTTTCCCTGAAACAAAAATGGTTTAATGGCAAAGCGCGCGCTTCGTGATCCAGGGAGCTCTGGATCGAATCCCGTTCAGACCAGAACGTTTCCACTATGATTTTTAACGGAGCATTCACTTCTCACAGATGTTGGAGTGGCCACGAAAGACATGTTAAAGACACGTTAAACTGCAGGTCTCCATATTTCGATTAGGTAACTGGGGAAGGTTGGGGACACGTAAGTAGATGCAGTGGCGTCCAGTTGAAAGACATGGAAGAGGCCTGCCGGCTACACCAGGCACAGTTCTGTTTTGCTCGTGCTTGTTAGCTTGTCTGCTCTGGTCAAAACCTGGATTAAACTATACAGACATTTTTTTGAGTAACTTCGTATTGACAGTTCAGTTGTTGCCCATGTAATTCTGATAAAAGTGGCCAGCAGAGGAAGTAAAATCATGGCAGTGTTTGATGTCGCAGAGGACTTCCATCAGTTTGTTGGAATGAAATGTGTGTTACGGTACTACATTTTATTGCAATTTCTGTAGACCATTCCTTATAATGATGTTTGAATGTTGTATATTTGACTATTAGTGAAACAGTTCTTCGCTTATTCCCTGCAGCCGTCACAAAAATGACGAAAAGAAATATATTCCTGCACCAGGCAAGGCGCACCGGACAAAGGAAAACTTGATGCAGTCAGGCACTTCGCAGTAACCACGAGTTTTATTTAGACTTCTGCATATAGCGCTGCATACGAGGCGTACTTGATCAAATTCCTAAAGCATGGCGAAGAAAACTGGTAATGCACAAATGACTGGAGCTTAAGAATACTCTTACGCTGATAAATCTGAAATAAGAGAGAGGCATCGGAAATTATGTTGTCTGACAATCTCCTGAGAAATGCTTTCCACAGTGAAAAAAATTCTTTATCGAGAGGTTGAGTCGCACCACTAGATTTCTCGTGGTCCTCCACAAGAACGGAGGCGTCGTTGTGTCCAGACCAGGAATCCAACAACAGCAATGAATTAGTTTCTGCAGCTGGTAGGAATACGTTTCGAACTAAATGCTGGAAATTATTCTTTTTTATTTCTCCAGAGTTTGATAGGTCGATTACACGATTTTGCAACCAAACAGTCCACTTTTCATTTTTGGTCCTAAGTTGCCTTGCGGTTCTTGAAAACAGATACACAGCTGCAGAAACAATAAAACCGATCATACTTGTCAATGGCATTATCGTACACGAATGCGTCGCTGCATTCACTGACTGGGCAGCCGACTCCGTCTTTTTTTCACCCCGAGATGATAAACTGCGGTGTGCACGCCGTTGTTTCACGAAACCCGACTGATGAGCGCTTCAGACAGCAGTTGCGGGGCGACAGCAAGTTCCGCCTCTACGTCAGCCATGAGTCTCTGTGCAGCTCTGTCTGTCACCGGCAGCTGCTCCACACGTTCACGTGACGCGTAAACTCGGTAATTTTGCGACTTCCTGTTCTGGACGATTCCTTGAGCCTGCGTAACCAGGTCGACGAAGCCCGGAAATTGGCAACGTTGATGTCAGAAGTAATTCGGAGGGCCCAGTCTCGTAGGTCCCCATCGGCGACGGCGCACAGCCTCCCACGAGCAGTTCTTAATCTTTCGAACAGTTTTTATTCAGATAGTTTCCATTTGGCTCATATTTCTTACTTCATGTAATTCATTATCCATTTGCACAGTTCACGCTCCGACTCTACGAAACGAAAACTCCTCTGCACACTGCGTAACTTCAATGGTTTTTTTCCCCTCCTTCGTTTAACCAATATTTCACCGCCTTTTCTTTGTCGCTGATAGCTGTTGCCGTACGTATTCTCCCTCTCTCTCTCTCTTTTTTTTTTTTTTTTTTTTTTTTTTTTTTTTTTTTAAGAAGGTTTTGTTCTTCAGAATTGTTACTGTCAAAACTGAAGTCGTCCGAACCACAATTCATGGAATCGTTACAATTATTTCCTATTTCTTCTAACGCATCCACAATTCAAACGAACTGTCGATATCATCCTCAGGAGAAGTAGGTGATTTCGGCCAGAGACCACTTTCTCCATGTCCCATCATTGCTAAATTGAGAACGGTAATTGGATTTCGCATTACTGTGAAACTGGAAGAAAAAAAGATACTTTTAGCAGAAATGCCCTACCAAAGCACAATAAATATTTATCAAAATATCCACGGGTGTACTGCCGGTGTTCAGTGTCCAATGGGCACAATACTTCGGCGATCATACATGTCGCCATCATCAGGTGAACTGACGGACTGAGCTCCTGTGAACGTGTCGGCACGGAGATCCGTACGCTATGGCTGCTCAGGGGGAACTGGGTTCGGTCGCGGCGGCGGCCGATTTAAATACCCTCCGCCCGCGGCGCGCACCCTCCGCCGTCGGCGCCCCGCGCCACGGTCGCGCGGTGGAACAGATTGCGACGGCGTCTGAGATGACGTCGGTGTGATGGCTCTGTTCGCCGTGGTCGTCATAACTATACGTTTGCTCGATTTACTCTCGATTAGTCCAATCGCTGGTTCCCAAGCCTTGCTAAGATTATAGCCACAGTCACGGTTTATGAGGCCGTCATTGGTGCGAATTTCGATGGCCTCTCTAACAACGCTGTCCCAGTATCTCGACGTCTGTACCAGAATCCTCGTGCGTTCATACTCCATAGCGTGATTCTCCGACAAACAATGTTCAGCGACCGCCGACTTGCTCGGATACATCAGTCGAGTGTGCCTCTGGTGTTCACGGCATCGATCCTCGACGGTACGCATCGTCTGACCAATATACGACTTGCCACATTGACACGGAATCTGGTACACGCCGGCCTTCCTCAAACCGAGGTCATCTTTGGCGCTCCCCACCAGTGCACGAGTTTTATTCGGAGGACAAAACACAGGTCCGACCCGGTGTTTCTTCAAAATGCGGGCGATTTTCTCCGAGAGTGCGCCTGTACATGGAATAAACGCAGTGCCTACCTCGTCCCTCGTGATTTCATCCATCTCCACAGGTTGTGCTGTAGTGGTTAGGCGTAGAGCACGTTGAATCTGCCACTCTGAGCTATCACACCGGCGTCATCTCAGACGCCGTCGCAATCTCTTCCACCGCGCGACCGTGGCGCGGGGCGCGGACGGCGGAGGGAGTGCGCCGCGGGCGGAGGGTATTTAAATCGGCCGCCGCCGCGACCGAACCCAGTTCCCCCTGAGCAGCCATAGCGTATGGATCTCCGTGCCGACACGTTCACGGGAGCTCAGTCCGTCAGTTCACCTGATGATGGCGACATGTGTGATCGCCGAAGTATTGTGCCCGTTGGACACTGTCGACTTGCAGTACACCCGTGGATATTTTGATTATCAAATACGCCGGGAGAAACTCAAGAATCACACAATAAATATTAATGCGACGGTTATTATGAAGCAAAGTGAGAAAGGCAGTATAACTGCACGACAGAGGCTGGAGGGCGCGAAGGTGTCAATGTCCAGATCCTTATCAAATCGTCGTTAATGTAACTTGCCAGTGAATGGCTGGAAAAACAGTAACAATTTTCATAATGTTTATAAGGGTCCAACTAAATAGTGTGAACTCTAAATACAAAGAACTTTTATGACAATGAAAGTGTTTTAACGGTGAAGATTTTGGTATAAGAATAATCAGAACAGCTTTGATATAGCCGGCCGAAGTGGCCGAGCGGTTCTAGGCGCTTCAGTCTAGAACCGCGCGACCACTACGGTCGCAGGTTCGAATCCTGCCTCGGGCATGGATGTGCGTGATGTCCGTAGGTTAGTTAGGTTTAAGTAGTTCTAAGTTCTAGGGGACTGATGACCTTAGAAATTAAGTCCCATAGTGCTCAGAGCCATTTGAACCATTTAGCTTTGATATAAACTTCATTAGGCTACATAAACATGTATGTCGGTCAGTAATTTAAAATTTTTCCTGCCAGTCTATGATTGAAGTCTATAGACTTATCAACTACCTTTCTTAAATGGTTAAAACTTCTTGCACACACTTATGGCATTGTTATCTAGAAAGCAGACAGCAACCAAATGATTTCAGTCAGTAGTTTTTATACTATAAATACATAAATCAGACAATCATAATTAAGGTAATTTTTTATAATTAATAATTTTTACTCCTTTTGATAGTAAGCTGGTGTCTGTAGTCTACTTTTCTCCAAATGGTAGCCTGAAATATCACAAAAAATTTCAGGCCTGTAGCGCAATTTTTTTTTTTTTTTTGCATAAAATAAAAATGTCAGAAAATTTGATTCTTGGGAAATTCAGTTTAAAGGTACATTTCATCTGTTACTCACCTCTGTTGTTCTTAAAATCCTCCATGTGCATAATATTCTTGGTTTGTGTGTTCCTCATCTTCTCTCTTCCTTCTGTTGCTCCTCTTTGCTATTCTGGCCTCTTTAGATGCCTCAGGAACCCATTTTTCGCCTTCGGCCACTCTCAAGGAGTCAGTTGCCATCAGTGCTTGTCTCATATTGAAACGAGGAGCTCGTCCCAACAACTCTAAAACATCCCATCTGCTAACTGCCTTATCATTAAAGCAAGTGACTGCACCTAATACACCTAATCTCATGGTATTGAAACCAACAAACACAGTTTTAGGGAGGCGTTCCCATATCACGTAGTTGAAACATTCATTAACATTTTGTGTCTCTCCAAGTACGCACCGTGACAATAGTTTAGTGTCGCTCAGGTCCCTGCATGTGGGCTTAATTGCTTCCAATACCCCAAATGGCAGTGAGTGATGGTGTGCATAAGTCTCATCATTTGCTATTGCTTTTTTTCTGTCCACACCATGTATCTACACCACTATCACAGAGAGCATGCTGTGGATGGTCATCCGTAGAAGCTCTGTGTAAAAAGGTAGCCCATACTGCTTTCTTCATGACCTCAATATTGTCTCCATTCCTTCTTATGGCTAAACGATAATAGATTTGTAGTTTGTCCACCTCTTTCTTAGTAAGACGGCCCTGACCACCAATTGGTTTGCCATCATTGAGATTTTCCCCCTTCATATCTTTTATTAGCTTATGTAAACGTGTGCCCATCCTCTTTTGGACATGGCCAACGCACTCTAACTTTTCAATTTTTACAGTTCTTCCATAAGGCATATTTTCCAACACACTTTCAAACCCTTTGGAGTCACCGTCTCCCAGGTACTTCACATACTGTACACCATAATTCTCTTCTGACCTTCGAAATATTCTGAGATCTCCCTCTGATTCCATTCCACCACTGTACCCAGAAAAATTCTGAACACAAACATGATCCTCGATATTACCTTTGCAACCACGGAAGTACTTTGACACACATTCTATGTCAATCACCTTACCATTTTCTAGGGATGATGCGGTGACAACACCACTCTTCTGCCATGTCCCATCAAGAGCTGCAGCTATATCAGTGTCACCTTCATTGCATAACACAGTTTCTTATACTGCTTTCTTCACTGACACAACACTCACATCACCAAGACTTTCAAGAAGTAATTGTGTTTACTTCTCAAATCTTGTAGGTGGGGGCAAATTCATGATAGCACAAAATGTTTGAGCTCCCTTTCTACACTTCCCAGTACACCTGATTCCATATGCAAGTCTGATATTTGTGTTATAAAATCTTCCTTCGTATACTCCAGAGAAGTACCCAGTTTAAGTTACCCCACACAAATCACAGTACACTTGTAACTTACTAGCCACACCTTTCCTGTCTTCAAAATCTACGACAATTTTAATACCACCTTTTCCACAAAGCACACACACAGCAGCATTCTTTAGAAGCGAACATAAAGCACTAAATTCAGCAAGTATGGAAACACATTCCGTTACAGTTTTTTGATCATATTTTATAGAAATGTCAGTCTGGGTACTCAAATATTTTACCTTCTATCTTGTGGCACCTGGCGGAGTCGACATAACATACAGTTGGTTTGTGGGTGTAATTACACAGTCTCTACTTTCCAATGAAGTAAACCGATTACCATAAAACTTACGTTTTCCCGTTCCAAAACATTTTTGGAGGTATAACTACTTCCGAGAATGACACAGCATCAACATTTCAAAAACGTACAGAAGTTTGAACACAAACAACTCTCGAATACCATAGATATACAAAGGAAAAAAAAGAAGCATCGGAAAGCGTGTGTACTAACAGGACTGCCAACTCAAAAAACGATTATGCAGTGTATGTTTTCGAAGTGGCAAAATAATAATGACGCCATTTGACATCCGACCGCAGCGGAAACACAGTCGTTGCCGCATACCGACATATATTTAAATTTGTTTTTAAAGATGTTCCCGATGTCTGAATAGATTCATTTTGTTCACAAAACTCTAAATATTTTTGAAAAATATGTAAAAGTCAGCCAACCGGTTGCATAGGTTTTCTGCATACCTTGACCAGATTTCGTCACCTCTAAAGGTGACTTCATCAATCTCCTCACGCCACACCAGTGTTACTTATATTTTAATGTTTGACTTTTTGAAGAACATTATGTCTTATATTTTATGTATGACTTGAGCAACTCACCTCTTAAATCACTGTACATCTTTGACGATATGTTCTTCATGTAATTACCTTACCTTCTGATGAAGTCACCATTAGAGGTGATGAAACCTGGTCAAGGTATAAAGAAAACCTACGCAGCCGGTTGGCAGAGTTTTATATATTTTCCAAATTTTTGTATACGCTTGCTGCAAACTTCAGCCATGTTCAAAGTTGTACTCTAAATATTGATTTAAGACGGGAAAAAATTCGAATTTTTGAAGCTGATTCACTAGCAAGTAACCTCAAACAAAACGTGCAGCTACTTTAACGTGACCACGATCCGCAACCATAGGGGCTTGTGTTATTCACTGATTTCGTGTTGGTACTAGAAGCTGTTTTGTTGACCTTACGCATTACTATTACCAAGAGTAAAGCAGCTTACTTTGCTCTTACTGGAGTCCGTAACTTAGTGTTCTTTTATTTATTCTAAATACTTCGCCACATGCACAACAACAACATTCTTTCATAGTGGTTGCGTATAACTCTTGCTTAGCGACAACAGTAATGGCCGCGCGGAGTGGCCGCACGGTTTGAGGCGCCATGTCACGGACTGCGCGGCCCCTCCCGTCGGAGGTTCGAGTCCTCCCTCGGGCATGGGAGTGTGTGTTGTTCTTAGCATAAGTTAAAGTTAGTTTAAGTAGTGTGTAAGTCTAGGGACCGATGACCTCAGCAGTTTGGTCCCTTAGGAATTCACATACATTTGAACAGACTCGCAGGATTTTGTGTGTTTGCCAAATTCATTACTCGTCTTCAACCTACTTCAAACTGGGCAGAGGTAAGTACCTTTCCACTTTGCACATTCACATTTTTCACCAGCTTTTTGGTTTAGGTCGGTAAGACTATTTCATGCACACATGTCCATTTCGTTCACCAAAAGCGTTATTCTGAAGCGTATTGTTCGTGTACCTGTGCACTCGTCGTTTTCTTCACAGAAACAAGTATTTCATTGTTCCAGTCTTCAGATCATGATAATCATCCTTTACAAAGTGCTTTCACATTATACATCCTTTCTTTTACGATATATAGTGGTAGTATGCTCACTGATTTTTAACTGTGGGTAATGTTACATTTTGGTTGTGTTTCATAATCCTTGGCCCATTACTCTAAACAAAAGAGAACTAAGTGGAGAGGGTTAGGACACCAGGCTTCCTAGGCCTGTGGATAACGTAATTTCAGGTACCTAACTTTTCAGAATGAGGTATAAAACAGTAAATCACTAAGCACTCGAGTGATAGAAATGGTCTAGCTATACAAGAAATTCCGTAATCACTTCGCCTTCTCACGTCTTTACAAAAACAAACCATGGCTCACCTTTCCTTTTGATAATAACACAAGTACAAAGAAACAATATTACAAGGAGATATCATGTCATTACTTAAATGTAAAACGGAAAACACAATATAATGATCCACAATCCAAGTAACCATTTCCTTTCGCTTGCTACATAAACTAAGAACTGGCAGAGCATGTCATTATCCCACCACCATATCAGTGTACACACAGTACTCTGTTGCTGACGGAAGATTTTCAATTCAAAGAAGTGCTTAGCTTTAGGTCTCTGTGTAACACATAGATCATCGTATGTGATAGCATATGAGTTTCAAATTTTCTCTCATATTCAAGCTTCTGCTGAACATATATTTTCGCTGTTGACTACTAAGATAAATCTAAATCTAAGCTGGTATTTACAACATAAAGAAATTTACAGAAACAACACTAAATGACCTACTACCTACATGTGTTTTTCAATACTTAGCTAAATTAGGCCGTGACTTGGAATCTACTTTCGTAGCTGTGATGATTCAACATTCCACAATAATCATCAAATCTTCGTATTAAAGTAAAACATTTTAAAACACAGTTAGTTATCGTGTCACATTTGTATTACACTTCCACAGAGTTCGAGGGGTTTTCACATAGATCATTACAAAATCAAAACAACACATCATACAATATGTCACATGTCACACGTCACACACAGGGTGTTTCCGTAAGAGCTTGAAAAAGTTTAATAGGACATCGAGGATACTCCACTGAACATTTTGAGGCAGGGAATCTGGGGTTGGAGAAGCCAGCTTAAAGGAGATAATAGGAGCAAAATCTCATTACTGTGTACTTTTTTGTTCACTTTAGTTACAGTTCAGTGCAAATACCATCACTAACACAAAGAACATACCGTATCTTACAAAATGTGCTGGAACTGACAGCCGTCAACCTCAATGCAAGCATGACATCGACGAACCAGATTATGACTCACCCTGACAAACATCCCTGGTGTGTTTCGAATCACATCACAGGCAGCTACAATTGTGGCAACTAATTCCATCCACTGGGGTCGCATATGCGAGTGACTTAAATATCCCCACAGGAAATAACCAAGGGGATTCAGGTCAGGTGACCTCCTCCCTATCCAGCAGTGCTGTACTGTACGTCTCTGAGTAGCACTGAGTAATGGATGGGACTGTTATTGACTCATAGCGCGTTCTGTCACGGGACAATCTAGATATCATACAACAGAGCCACCTTATGGAGAAGTAACGTAAACAAAACCTTCATCCCAGTAACCAGGCTCGGCCTCGTTGTTCTCTAGCAGGAAATAGAGAATCTTCCTGCAAGAGAAAATAAACAGCACAGCACGTGTAGGCTTGTACGCATGTGAGTTGCAAATACGCTGGGAATCAGTAATGATAGATAAAGCGGTAGATAGGGTTGTTTTCCATCCTTAAGCTGTCTTCTCTGACGCCAGGTTACCCTTCTCAATTTGTTCAGTGGAGCATTCTTTACGTTCTGTTACATTTCTGCACGTTCTTACGGAAATACCCTTTTAGTACGGAAACACCCCATATGCAGGGTGGGTCACTAAATAAAGCCACCAATAATAACTCCGAAAGTATGGCAGGAGCTGAAAAGTTTGTGGGACAAAAGTTGCATCGGACAACGGGGGCCATAATATGACGTTCGTTTTTTGTCGCTAGGTTGGGTCGCTTCAGAGATATGAAGGTCAACTTAGGTTTTTTGAATGCGATACTGTAGTTTGGTACTTATTTTCTGATAGCGGCTATCGAGACAAATCCAATGATGTGTAACAGTCTTTGAAGGTCAATGGAGGTCAAAAACGTGGCATGAACGTCCCTTTTACATAAGGTTTTCTAAGTGATGACCATTGGAATCAATGCAGTGCTGCAATCTTCTTGCCGGCCGGGGTGGCCGAGCGGTTCTAGGCGCTACAGTCTGGAACCGCGCGTCCGCTACGGTCGCAGGTTCGAATCCTGCCTCGGGCATGGATGTGTGTGATGTCCTTAGGTTAGTTAGGTTTAAGTAGTTCTAAGCTCTAGGGGACTGATGACCTCAGAAGTTAAGTCCCATAGTGCTCAGAGCCATTTGAACCATTTTTTTTTTGCAATCTTCTTATCATGGATTGAGCCGTATTCCTTATCACATTGGCGCTTATGAGGCACACCCTCTGACAATTCTCTCTCGCATATCTTCAGGAATAGTTGGAACGTCTTTATAAACAATGTCTTTTACAAATCCACACAAGGAAAAATCTAGAGGCGTCAAGTCTGGCGAACGAGTTGGCCATGACAAATTTCCTCCTCATTCAATACAACGGTCTGTGATTTGTCTCTGGAACTAATTTCTAGCCATCAGCGAAAAATGTGCCGGACACCCATCGTGTTGATATCACATTGCGCTCCTTCCTCCCAAAGGTATTTCGTCCAATAACAGACCTAATGTTTCTAACAGGAATGTAGTGTAGTTCCTACCATTAAGATTTCCTTCCATGAAATAGGGGCCTATAATTCTGTCCTCCAGAATCCCACACGATACATTCACCGACTAATGCATGTTATGCAAATTAACATTTCCAAAGTTCGCGAATGTGGCCTCGTCAGTAAATAAAATGATATTAATAAATGTGTCATCCCTCTGAATCTGAAGTTCTGCCCATCGGCAGAATTCATTGCGACGCATAGAATGCGAACCAGTTAATTCTTGGTGGCGACAGATATGGTAAGGATGACATTTCTGGCGATACAAAACACAAACAATATTACTCTGGCTCATGCCAGATTCCCTTGCGATCTGACGTGAAACTAGGACAAGGATGTCGAACCACAGTGGCAAGAGTACCAGTTTCCGTTCGCTCGTTAGTAACTTTCCTTTGCCGGATATGTTTCCAATGCGCTAAAGAACCAGTTGTTCTCAGTTTATCATACACGTACTTGAATGTTCGACGTGTAGGGTGAGTACGTTGAGGATATGTTTCAGCGTATAAGTCTCTACCTCTTGCTGAATTCCGTTGGCATTCTCCGTAAATGAGAAGCATATCGACTTGTTCTTCGAAGGAATACATCATTCACTTTCGTTTGATTCGACGATACTAGTCTTACCGTTCCTATTTGTGTTGTATTGCGAAACCGTCGAGTGGTGTTTACTTGCCAGTGGCACGTTAGATGGATACGCCGTATTCGGTGAATATTTACTATTTACACGATATATGCGAGAGAGAATTGTCAGAGCATGTGCTTGTAAAAGTGCCGAAGTGATAAGGAATACGACTCAGTCCATGATAAGAAGATGGCAGCGCTGCATTGATACCAATGGTCATCACTTCGAACGCCTTCTGTAAATGGACGTTAATGCCACCTTTTTGACCTTAGTCGACCTGCAAAAATCTTTCTGTTACACATGATTGGATTCGTCTCGATAGCCGTTTTCGGAAAATAAGTACCAAATTATAGCATCCCGATTAAAAAAAAAAGAAACAAAGTTGACTTTCATATCTCTGACGCGACACCACCTAGCAACAAAAGCCCCACGTCATATTACGACCCCCGTTGTCCCATGCAACATTTGTCCCACAAACTGTTCAGCTACTATCATACTTTCGGAGTTATTCTAGGTGGCAATAGTTAGTGACTCACCCTGTATTATACAGGGTGGTCCACTTAAACGTTTCAGTGCAAATATCCCTGCAACAAAAATAGATATTGAAAAATGACTTTCAGGGGTATGAATGTAGCCTGGGACACAAGAGAATAAATACCATGAGACATTCTAAAACATAAGCAAATATTTTTTTCAATACAAACTTATGTTGTTTTCGAATGGACACAGCGTATTATTTCTTACACAATCAATAACATGAAAAATCACATAGAATAGCGTTGGTTGCATCACAATAGGTCAATTACATCCAGAGAAAGTGCAAAGTTGAAATAAACGCGTCGCTGTTGCATACCCTGAGACGCAAGTGTGAACCCGACGTTGCTCGTAATTGTGACAGGTTCGACATACGATGATGCAACAGTCGCTGTACTTACTGCTGTTTAAAAAGTTATGAAGTGGACTGCAAACAATGCCGGTGACGAGTCACACAACTACGTACGACTGCCATCTACCCCTCTGTTAGATTCTTGGTCAGCCGTAAATTATGTTTCCTTGGCCGGCGATACTCGGTTTTTACATACTGTTCATTCTAGTACCATAGTGAAGATCAAAAACGCGCGAACTAGTACACCCTTTAATTTTCTCTGTGTGTTACTGGACACCTGTATTGTTTTCAATCCACTTAATGACTGTGCAAACAGCAGTAAGTGCGGCGGCTGTTGGATCGTAGTACGGCAATTACATCGCGATTACAGTCAAGCAACGCGGGGTTCACGCTTGCCTCTCACGGTGTGCAATAGTGGCGTGTTTCGTGTATTTCACTGTGTTTTTCATTTCGAAACCGATCGGACCTTACTCTCCGAATATCAGCGTGGCCTACTAAAATTTTCAATGGAGATATCTCTAGAACAAAAATAGATATTGAAAAACGACTTTCACTGGTACGAATGAAAGTAAGTACCAGTAGACAGTCTACAACGTAACCAAATATTAGTTTCAAGACAATTTTTTCTTTCAAATGGACGTACTGTATAATTTTTTACATAATGAATAACATGAAAAGTCACTAAAATAATGGCACTGGTTGCGTCACAATATGTGAAACACATCCGAAAAAAACTGCAAACGACGTTAATGCTGTTGCACTTTCCGAGACTCAAGCGTGATGCCCACGCTGTTCATTATCGCGATGTGATTGACGTACGTAATCTTACGTTTGCTGTTATCACGAGGGCTGAAAGTAACGAAAAGTTTTCCTGCCATAAACACTGATATCTAGGGATCGCGCTTGCATCTCACGATGTGCAATAGCGGCACGTTTCGTTTATTTCAAGCATCAACTTCGTTTTGCAATTTTTCGGGAGGTAAGTGATGTGTTACGATGCAACCAACCCCATTCTTTTTGTGATTTTTCATGTTATTGACTGCTTAAGAAATAATATGGAGTCTCTACTTATGAGAACGTAAATTCATGTTGAAACTTATCTTTGCTTAGGTTTTCGAATGTCTCAAAAAATTTACTTTTACGACCCGCTAGCTTACAGTAATACCCGTGGAAGTCGTTTATACGCTCATCACCCTAAACATTGTGGCCACCCGCCTAGCAGTCGCTATGTGCACCTTTGGCACGGATAAAAGCGGCGACGCGTCGTGGCATGGAAGCAGTGAGGCCGTCGTAGGTCGCTGGAGTGGCGCCACATCTCCACAAACAAGTCACCTGCTTCCCGTGAATTCCAGGGAGGAGGGCCATGAGCTCAGACGGCACGTTCAGTCACACTCCAGATGTGTTCCAGCGGGTGCTTACCTGGCCTGCTGGGGGCCAGCACATCAATTGGAACTCGCCATTGTGTTCCTCAGACTACTCAATCACAGTCTTTGTGAGACGGCGCATTATCTTGCTGAAAAAGGGATGTACGTGGTCCACAACCGGTATACGAGACTCCTTGGCCGTCATGGTGTCTTCCACGAGCGCACTGGACCCGTGGGTGAATGTTCCCCAGAGCACGGTGGAGCTGCTGCCAGCTTGTCTCCTCCAGTGTCAGAGGGCTGCTCCCCTGGAAGATGGCGGATTCACGTCCTTCAGTCGCCACGATAAGAAAGTTATCAGGATTCGTCAGTCCATGCAACACTCTGCCACTGCGCCATGTCCAGCTCCGATGACCACGCGCACATTTCAGTCGTAGTTGCCGATGTTGTGGTGTTGACACTGGCACGTGCACGGGTTGCCAGCTGCAGAGGCCCGTCATTAGGAGTGTTGCACTGTGTGTTCCGACACACTTGCGCTCTGTCCAGCGTTAAAGTCTGGATGTTAGTTGCACCGCAGTTCGCCGTACGTCCTGTTTGACCAGTCTGCCTAGTCTACAACATCCGATACCTGTAATGAGCGGTGGCCACCCAACTCCGCAATATCTGGACGTCGTCTCACCTGGGTATCGCCCCATCTTGAAGACACCACAACACTCCTCAAACACCCAACAGTTGGTGCAGTTTCCGAAATGGTCGTGCCGAGCATCTGGTCCCCCACAGTCTGCCCCCAGTAAAACTCGGACAGACCGCACGTCTTCCCCATTCTTCACACAGACAGCACGCTCCCTGATTACTACATAAACTCTGCATGTGTCTGACTAGCAGCCATTCCTTGCCAGGTGCCGCTGGTGTCGCCTTTACGGGTTTATATCGATAGGCTGGTGCTGATAATGTTCTGGCTGTTAAGTATATATAGTATAATTCTACTGTACGTGCGTATGTCACCTCCTAAACGGCTGGACCTATCTGAATGAATTTTTCTGTATGCGTTTGGGTGGCGCCCTGGATGGTTTAGATTCACAAATCAGCCCGGCAGATGGCGCTGCAGTCGGTATCTAGGTTATTTATCTATACTGCAACTAAACGGTTGGATCGACTTGAATGAATTTTTGTGAATGAATTCAAGTGGGGGGCCTGCAAAATTTACATTCTTAAATCAGGACGGTAGGTGGCGTTGCATTTTTGCGTGCAATATTGCGCGTATTATATTCAGATATAAGTTACATGCCTAGGATTTCGTTTATTTAATTTGAGTGTATTATATTATGTGTGTTTCGTTGTTTTGACATTTTAATTTCTTTGTACGGTGTCTTTGGCTATTCCAGGTGTCGCATTTCAGCGAATATTAAGTGTACTATATTCACATATAAGTTACGTACATAAAACAATGCCACGTCTTCGTGGACGAGGAGGAAATATTGGTCGACGGACTCGGAATTCACAATTAGTCCAGAACCGACATATAAATAGATCGGCAGAAGATCAATTGGCGGAGAATGAAAATTAAGACACCAGGCTGCAATCAGACGTGCTAATGAAAGTCGAGAGCAACGCAACGAACGCCTTCGAGCTAATGCATTGAGACAAAGACGGGCCGCACGCTACCAGTGCAACCATATCGAGCAGATGGAGGAGCGAGAAATTGTGGGTATTGTGGAACCGGTTTTACAGAATCACAACCAGTTGGTCCAGTTGGTCAATACCGTTTCAAACAGACTGCAAAACGACAACTATACGACCGTCATCAAATCAGACAAAGTACCATCTGGGCGGCAAGCGGGCCAATATAATGCACCGACCATTAATGAAGTTGCAGTTGTCACGGTTGGCGACGCATTTGAACGTCGAGATATACGAATCCAACGCAGAGATAACACAGTGCATACCACTGAAGACTGCCATCGCTCTCACGACGCTTTGCAATATCCATAGATATTTTGGGAAGGAGAAGATGGATATCATTTAAACGTCAAACAAAGAAATCCAGTAACAGGTACAATCTACACACGCCATTACCTAATATTTTATTTTTATGCACGATTAATTTCTTTTTGTCTTAATTACATTTTTACTTTGGAGGTGCAGAAATAAGTAAGAAAGTGAGCGCTATGAACTTCTACGCATATCGGTTGATGATTCGTGCCAATGAAGACAATAATATTCTCCGATGCCGCCAGCTGTTTCAACAATATATCGCTGATATGTATGCGAAAATTGAAAGCGAGCGATTACGATACATTAGGTATAATCAAGCGAAACTTCGAGCTGAGGAATACATTTATTTGCGTGATGCTGTTGTTGGTAACGTAGATGGAATAACTAATATCAACGACATCGGTACTTCATATATTCTTCCATCATCATATATTGGTAGCCCACGGCATATGCAAGAATATATTCAAGACGCCATGACTTTTGTGCGCGCGTACGGACGACCAGATTTGTTCATTACATTTGCGTGTACCGGTAATCCAAAATGGGATGAAATTAAAATTGCGTTATTGCCACGTCAAACTGCAATAGATCGGCACGATATCACTGCACATGTCTTCAGACAAAAGTTGAAATCTTGATTATACATTCCTCTGTATTTGGCAAAACACATTGCTGGCTGTATTCTGTTGAACGGCAAAAACGAGGTTTGCCACACGCGCGTATTTTCATTTGATTGGTCGACAAAATACAGTCTGAAGAAATTGATAAAATTATCTCAGCAGAAATCCAGGATCGGAATATCGATCAAGAATTGTATGAGATTGTTACCGCTGACATGATCCATGGTCCATGAGGTGCTATAAACATGGCGGCGCCGTGCATGGACTGTGGAAAATGTACGAAACGTTTTCCAAAAAATTGTATTAATGATACAGTCACTAATATCGATGGTTATCCATTGTATTGTCGTAGAGACACTGGCCATGGGGGCCAATGACGTCAATTACGCATGTCAAACGGTACAACAGTTGACACTGACAACCACTGGGTGGTTCCTTATTCACCATTCCTGTGTAAAATCTACAAAGCACACATAAACATTGATCTCTCCAGTTCGGTCAAGTCCATAAAATATATATGCAAATATGTCCATAAGGGCAGTGATACGGCTGTATTCGCTGTTCACAATGTTAACGAAAACGATGAAATAACGCGGTATCAAATGGGCCGATACATCAGCAACAATGAAGCAGTTTGGCGTATTTTGGGTTTTCCGATACACGCTGTTATAGATTTGGCCGCGCACCTCGAAAATGGACAGCGTGTTTATTTCACGAAAGAGACTGCTCTACAACGTGCATCAATTGCCCCAAAAACCACATTAACTGAGTTTTTCGAACTAAGCAACCGACCAGGTATTCCCGGTCAATTCGCAGAGACATTAATTTATACTGATGTGGCACGATATTCCACACGGAACAAACAGTCAACCAGGGAAGCGAGGTGTTCCGGTTGAAGGATACAACGGCATATTTATGGGAAATACATCGGCCGATTACACACAGTCCATCCAAAGCAACGCGAATATTTGTTCTTGCGTTTGTTGTTGGTTAATGTTCCTGGTCCGACATCCTTCCAATACTTGCGAACAGTCAATGGCGTTTAGTATGACACATATCGTGATGCTTGTGGCAAATTACATTTGCTGGAAGATGACAACCACTGGGATATTACACTTGTAGATGCGGCACTGACTTCCTCTCCTCATCCAATTCGCCAATTATTCGCCATATTGTTGACGCCATGTTTTACATCTCAAGCTCCTGTCCTCTGGGACAAATATAAAGATTCCATGAGCGACGACATTCTGCATCGCATTCGGATCGCTAATCGAGATCCCATTATCGATTTTTCTCCGGAAATATACAACGAAGCGCTAATAGAGACTGAAGATATTTGCATTCTGATTTCGAATATGCCACTCATTCAGTTTGGTATGCCCTCACCTAGCCGCCCAGCAACAGACATCATTAACAGCGAGATTCAGCGCGAACAACAGTTCGATACGGTCTCTTGAACTACTTTCGTTGAAAATAATGAGCAACTGCTCACTGATGAACAAAAGAATGTATACGATCGAATTAATTTGTCAATTGCAGCAGAGCAAGGTGGATTCTTTTTCTTGGACGCACCATGTGGCACTGGAAAAACGTTTCTCATCTCACTAATACTTGCGCGCATTCGATCACAAAATCATATTGCGTTAGCAGTTGCTTCATCAGCTATTGCAGCCACTTTGCTTGATGGCGGAGGACTGCACATTCAGCGCTCAAGTTGCCGTTGAACATTCACACAAATCCAGATGCAGTGTGCAACCTAAACAAGCATTCCAGTATGGTTAAAGTTTTGCAAAAATGCAAAATTATTATCTGGGATGAATGCACTATGGCCCACAAGCATTCACTTGAAGCTCTCAATAGAATGATGAAAGATCTGAATAATAACACCAGGCTTTTCGGTGGTGCCTTACGGTTGCTGTTCGGTGATTTTAGACAGACATTGCCGGTCATTCCACGCGCTACATATGCGGCTGAAATTAACGGATGTATAAAACAATCTTACCTATGGCGAAATGTCAATACATTACGTCTTAACACAAAGATACGTGTTCAACTGCAAAACAATCCATTGGCACTATCATTCTCCCAGGAATTGCACAACATTGGAAATTGAACAATACCACTGCATGGAGACACACAATGCATCAAATTGCCAGACGATTTCTGGAACATGGTAAATACGAAAGATGCTTTGATTGAAAGCATATTTCCAGATTTACAAGCTAATTATGTTAATCATGCGTGGCTTCGTGAACGAGCTATTTTAGCCGCATAAAATATCGATGTTGACGCCATTAACTTCAAAATACAACAGATATTGTTCAAATCGATCGACACTGTTACCGATCCTGACGAAGCAGTCAACTATTCTGTTGAATTTTTGAATTCGCTGGATTTACCAGGAATGCGACCACATAATCTGCGATTAAAAATTGGCTCACCTATCATTTTGCTTCGGAATTTACATGCACCTAAGCTATGCCACAGTACAAGATTAGTCATCAAAAAAAGTTATGGGCATTGTTCTTGAAGCTACAATTTTGAATGGCAAATTTGAAGGTGAAGTTGTTCTCCTGCCACGAATCCCAATGATCCCTTCAGACTCACCCATTCCATTCAGACTTCTACAATTTCCAATTCGCTTGCCATATGCCATGACTATTAATAAGTCACAAGGTGAAACAATGTCGATTTGTGGGTTGAATCTAGAAAATTCGGTCGTTTAACATGGCCAATTATATTAAGCGTGTTCTTGCGTTGGAAAACCGTCAAGTTTATTCATTTGTACTGCTCAGGAATTGACTAAAAATATTGTTCATCAACTCGCATTAAGATAAAATTAAAGAAACATTATTGATTATAACGAATTGTTTTTAGAAAATTGATGTTATTTCAAAATAAAGAATAATGAAATTATTATATTATTTGTGTTGCATTTCATATTTTGTTTAATATCCTAATCGCTTGAAATATCATGCAGGACAACATCTGTCGGGTCCGCTAGTTAATGAATAAAATGCCTTGATATGGCATAGTGCTCTGGTAAAGTACTACACATATTAACGCCGTGGCAGGAATGTAAACGGAAGCTCACGCGGCTACAGAATAGCATACGTCAAGGTACAGAGACGAATGTAACAAGTTATGCCTCATTTAAATCGGAGGAGTATATCGTTGTGTACTCTCTCCTGGGTGGGTTTGAAGGAGAGGGGAGCGTGCATTCTGCGTCTATTCTGCAAGCATTAAAAGTCAAACAGAACGTTTGTAAGGGTGCGTCAAACAGGAGTCTCACATCGTCTGTAAGAACGACCTCGCTTAATGGTTATTCGGCTTGGAAGAGCATATTTAGTAAATATTACCAATTTAGCAGTATTCAGTATTTGCTACATACATGGATTTGCGTTCTTTTAGACAACTTTCTGCGTAGTCGATGATTCTGTCAACACCTTCACAGAGACTTATTCCCTTAGGGAGTTTGTTATCAGCGATTAACAACAGTCTGGAAGCAACAGAAACGTTCATGAATGTAATAGTAGGATGAGGAATGACTTACACTGTCCGTCATCTAGTGACACTGCAAGGGGTGAGCTACTCAGACGAACATACCTTGAGCGAAGAAAAACAAATGTAGACACTGGAATGAACTCCACACACCAACTCAGATCACATTTGCTTGACACTATCCTCCACTCCACACAAGAATTTCTGCTCGTGTAGAGGCACGGAGTGTTTGTATTTAAGTATTTTTTGCTGCGTATCATCCGTCGAGCGAGCGCTTGTATGTGACTGTTACGTGAGGAGCTGTTGTACCAGCACACTCTCCAAAGGAACCTGCTGACGTGCTGTCTGGATCGGAAGACCTGCCTTTATTGACGGATTTAAGCTGCTTCGCCACGCCGAGAATATCTACTTCCGAATTGGTCAGGGTGTCAAGTGTCGTTGACTCGAATTCAGGAATATTTACTTGCTCTTCTTTGCTGAAGGGATTTCGGGAAACTGTCTCTAATGTCTCCGCTTTAGTGTCACCGTCGTCGGTAACACCACGGTTGACACTGCACAGAGGTGGTACGGACTGTGTCTTGCAGCTGGTGTACTCCACGTGCGACCAGAATCCCTTTGGACTTTCTCATATTTCTCTTCCGTCTGTCCTGACAAATGCTTTCGCAGAGTGTCGTTGTCCTGCGGTCGCTGCTTTCCTTTCTCGTCGCGGCCCTCCCAAGCAGCAGAAACCTTAATTGCAACCACCCTGTAGTTTACTTGCATCTTGTTTTGACTTTTTTATCCTGCTCGACTTTTACTGTAGATGCCACTTACACTCCAAGCAGGTTTATCTTCGTGTATAAGGAAAAGCAACTCAAATCATGCCTCTGGCTGCATTTTAAAACTGCCTATTCAACTGAACTATTTCTGTCTATTTGTCTGTATTCTTAGTTTTTGTGTTCTTTTATGACTACGAGGATTTTCATTAACTGTATACCTACTCATTGTTCCCTACGCCTAAAGTAACTTGTGCATTTCATGTGTAAACCTGTTGTTTACGCTCAAACACAAACTACAAGTTGTTGAGTGGCTGTCACGTGCTGACTGCTTTACAACACGAGGGAACTGGCTGTGGAGACGGAAGTGGATAATAATATGGTCGACGTTACTTTTGACACCCTTCCGTAGACGCTCCTGCACTTAAACAACACCATGTGCACAGTGGGAACAACTGAAGGCCAAGTTCTCTAGCGTGGCGCATGCGTGACGGCGCTGGATCGGTGGTAACAGACGCGTCACGAGTTCGTGGATTCTGGGACTAATGGCGGTCCCACTTCAGTCTGTTCCGATAGGATGAAAAACCAGACAGAGATCTTAATAGACGAGTAGTCCAAAGATATTTCTCGAATCGTCACTGAGGACTAACCTGAGATGGGCTTTTACTTACCAAATATTCTACAATGCTTTAATCCGAAATCACTGATATCTGGGAAGCGTGTCAATACAAATGGCAAAATTTCACCTCGGTTCTTGATTGGTGGCTGAGTTACAGAAAGTCTAGTGTCCGAAAGGACCTTGTCTGCTACTGCTGTGATGCAGCTTTTAGGAAAAGGAGGACAATGCAATTTCACAATCAGTGTTTGAAAGACGTATTAAGCCCTTCTGCTAATCTTAACGGGAACCGGTACATTAAGCAAAGACACATCAAAAGTGTTTATTCTTGTAGACGTGAAATTTTTCACTCGATTTCAAACATTTTGATGAGAGTACAACAGTGACATGAAGAAGATTCAGCTCTATTTCAGTTTCTCTACACCTGACTCAACCAGTATATCGCTACCTGCTACGCACGTCTCGCGAGAAGAAGCGTGAAAGTGAAAATTAAGGAGAACGGAGGTCAGTTCAGCTACAGAGATAATTATGGAGAACGGAGGTCACACGGTGGCTTACTGGCAGTGACTCACTCCGCGTCTGCAACAGTAAAAGCCCGAAACAGCTGTCGTACTGAACGTATCCTCTGCCACACACACATAAATGCGTCTGTGAAATTATCATATAATTTCAATTTTTTCAAATCAGTAAATTATTTCAGAAAGGCGTTACCTTGTGAATTTTCAAGCAGTTTTGACACAAAGTGAGATGCGTTCGATTTTATGTTCATGCATAGATAATTACGATAGCAGTTCTGGTGCAGTTATTGTTTACAAGTCTAAAGATAAAGATTAACAATATTCAGGACCAATATTTTAAACAGAGGTATCTGTTTTGCAGACACATCGCATGTATAAATTACATTGAAAACGACCTGCTCTCTCGCAGGCGAATTGGTTGATGAACTGGCTACCCTGGATTTCGCATCGTGTAGCGTGTGCTTCGCATACTCGCGTTCAAAATTTGTTACACAGTTCTGTCACACTGGACTGAGAGTTACGTACTTCGATATCGAAATAAATTTTAGCAATTTCTCAGATACCGACCACACACCAAAAAGCACGAGTTTAAATAAATACAATACGTTTCAAAATGTATGGCGTCCGTTTCGACACCAGCTGTGTGCCGTGAATGCCGTAGTGTTTGATGATGCGAAGAACGCAGATGGGGTTCTGGGCTGTTTTCCCTCTGCTGAAGACTGCCATACCGCTGCAAAGTGCCGTAACAGCAGTGTGGAACAGATGAAAGGCGTTAGGCGCGTTCCGAATTTTGGGGAGTCGCCGTTTCTCAGCAGGATGTAGCGCCGTCGCCGCTCGTCGTCAGAAAATCACGCCTGAATCCTGCATTTTGTAGAAGAGTTTGTCCACTTTAATTTTGTGTAGGGTTTTCAACTTTGAGAAACGCATAGTCTTTGTGAAATAAACGAAAATCTGAGAAATAGTCTGAAAATTTTGAGGCTTTCTGGATTTTTCGTTATGAAGCCGATCTCCTACAAGGCATCGAGCACGAAATCTGGATTTAGTGGCCCAAAACACATAATTATAGAACTGCTGAGAAAAAATGTCCCCCAGTCTCGTAGTAATTGGTTTATTTGGTCATCGGGCATAGGGTCGCTCTGGATAGTTACTCCTGACTTACAGTTTCCAGTAATTTGTCGTCACCAGTGTAGTTGTGCAGTAGTGGATTTCTTTTCCTGTGTATGTACAGTATATTATATTTATGTACTTTCACCGTCAACAGACTGAGCCTGCAGCATTCGCCAACGCTCTGCAGGTCACTCAGCAAATCGGTACTGCCTTCTGCCGTCGCTGCTTCCTCACAGAGAATGTTAAGGAGCTTCCGTGTGTAACGCCGCCTCATGAGGGTCACAGAAGCGCTTGTTCAGAATGCAGTCTGCCACTTTGGTCACACATGCAAGCACGGGGACGCCAAGTCTAACTGTATCACAGCAGACAGGGGAATGTGTGTTACATGTGGTCTGCTTCCAAAACGCCTACAGAGACGCAAAAGTGCACTTTGGAAAATTTCTGTATATATCCACTATTAGCTCCATGTCTCATGCGATTGATTAAACTCTCTGAGAGATGGTAGTTTGTTTTGTAAGAGGAGCATGCAGGTGTGTGGGAAAGGAATGATTTTAGGTGGTTCTCCAATTCTCTTTATTTTAAGGTGAGCTGGCAAGACAGCTGCAGATGGTGTGAGCATGATGTGGTGTTTGCACTGCTACCAATGTGACATTGCAATTAAGCACGAAAAGTACTTGTGCAGTGCAGGCACAGAAGTGAATTCAGTCTGAGGTCGCAAGTGAAGGTACATTCTAAACAAACAGCTCATGTGGCAGTAATTTGAGTATGGTGCACTTTGCACTGGTTGAACACAGCACCATAGAGGCTGCTAGCAAATTGTTTGCAGTAATTACGTAATGTAGCGGACTGGTGCAAAGAACTAACGTTAATACAGGTGGGTGACGTGAGTATTGGGGCAAAACCTGTACAGTCAGACTTCGCATTGTTGCCAGGCATACCCAAGATGGCGGTGATAACGTCATCCAAGATGGCGTCATGTAGACTTCTCAACAGCGCATGACGTCATCCAAGATGGCGGCTGTGACATCATCCAAGATGGCGAATTTTCGTGAGTGGGAAATTTGAATTTTGCCTGGAAGAAGGTCAATTGGGCTACCTCCTCTAAGCTAACCCCCTCCCCTCCCCCAGAAAAATGGCGGGAAGTTCAAATTTCAGCAGGCTAATGCATCACACCTAAGAAAATGCCAGGAAAGAAAGGTCATTTGGGCTACCTCCACTAACCTAAGTCACCCAACCGCCACCTCTTCCTAGAGATTGGTGAGAAAAGGACTCAGCCTGCACTGGGCTGTTGGAGAGAATAAGGAAGGAGTGTACTTTATTTATTTTGGAACAATTTATTTAGGTATGGAGTATATTTAACACAGTGATACAGAGCACACGATTTGACATGCTTGGACGATTATACACGCTTGGGGTCGCGCCACACGGCCTACAGATATGCAAACCACTAACAGACTCTGCAGAAATGCATGTTAATCATCAGCTGTTGAAATCGTGCACCAGTCTTTATTTAAACAATTTGAGCCACTAACGCCATCCAGTGTGGGTGTTTGCCATGAGGTCCAGAGCCCAACTGACTTATTACACAGTACCACCACGAGAGGGCTCTGTCGTCCATCCCGTGATGTAATCCAAGATGTAGGAAATGATGTCAGCTGATGACGCAAGCACTGTTAGGCCTGTGACATCACAGACACACTGATAGGGTTCCCACCCCAATTCCAAGATAGCGGCGGTGGCAAATTCAAAAAGTACCATACCTCCCTCCCAGGTGGCAAATTCAAAAAGTACTTTACTGTACGACAGAAGCAGTTCAAATATGACCGTGACTGTACCTCGATTCATGGTACTGCCTATGAGTACATGTAAGCCTTTATTACTATGCATTTACTTTTCCGGCACTACACCTTTACCTCCTGAGTTGAGTATCGTACTAAACCAATGTTGTAGTTGAAAGGTTAATATTAGTAAAGGCGACATCTGTCTATGCTAACCATCCCTCCTGCATGTATTTTCAAATGAGAACTCTGCTTCTCAACTGCGTATTTGGATTCTACACCTGAATATATGTACTGTTCCTCGTTCGTCGTAGATGGTGATAAAGTCACCAAATATGAAGCGTCCATGTTCTTGCAGTTAACAACTGACGCATTTGATCATACATTTTATTTATGTAGTAAATAAAAAGCTTTCTGTTGTGAAGGTTGACATTTATGTTCGAAATTTGCTTTAATGATTCAAATATGATTGTACAGTGTAAATAATATGTCTAGCCATTTATATTTCGGGCAAATAATCTACTTGTAAGGATTTAGAAGCATACATCACCAACGGAAAGATCGATACCGCCCACAGGAAAATTAACGACGACTTTGAAGCGAAAAGAAGCAGCTGTATGAATATCAAGAGCTCAGATGGAGAACCAGTCCTAAGGAAAGAACGGAAAGCTGAAGGAGTATATAGAGGGCCTCTACAAGTGAGGTGTATTGAAGGCAATATAACAAAAAGTCATACCTACCAAATAAGGTGTATTGAAGGCAATATAACAAAAAGTCATACCTGCCAAATACTAACACCTTATTCTTTAGAGAAGAATGGAAAAACTGGCTGAAGCAGATCTTGGGGAAGATCAGTCTGGATTCCGGAGAAATATGGGAACACTGGAGGCAATACGGACCCTACAACTTCTCTTAGAAGATAAGTTAAGAAAAGGCACGCTTACCTTTGTGGTATTTGTAGACTTAGAGAAAGTTTATTGCAGTGTCGACTGGGATATTTTCTTTGATATTATGAAGGCATCAGTGGTAAAATATAGCGACTGAAAGGCTGTTTACAACTTGTACAGAAATCAGAGGGTAGTTTACGAATCGAGGTGCATGAAAAGGGAAGCTGTAGTTGTGAATGGCTTGAGACAGGGTTGTAGCGTATCCCCGATGTTATTCAATTTCTACGCTGAGAAAGGAGTAATTGATACGAAACATAAATTTAGGGTGGGAATTAAAGTCGAGAGAGAAGAATTAAATGCTTTGAGGTTGGGGTTAAACATCGCAGAGGGAAAACAAGAGGTGAATACTGTAATCAGAGGCATTTGGATGTAAGGTGCAGTAGTTATTCAGAGCCTTGCACAGTATCGAGTAGCATGTGGAGCTGTATCAAACCAGTCTTCACACCGAAGACCACAACAGCAACAAGCTACTTGTGTGGTGACGCAGCTTTCTGTTGCTACGGGGCTGACTGTAGTGAGACCACCAGAATGCTCCACTTCGGTGGCCACCCTCGAACCCCGCCATCAGAGTCACTGACTCTGGTGCGAGTTTCCACCCAACCGGCGTCACCCGCACGCTGACCGCCACGCGGCTACTGGTGGAATACAAACCGCAGCCGCTGTGTTGTGCCGAAAAGTGGGTGAAGCGACGGCGGCTGGCGCATCTGGCACGGATCCTCACAGAAGTCAGGCGCCGCATGGGGCACAGGCAAGGCGACTCACCGAAATCAAGCATCCACATGGGAACAGAGAACTACCACAGCCACGTCGTTTTTCTGGATTACGCTAGACGTGTTTCTAAACAAACATTGAAACGATTAACTATATTGTACTGTACAATCAGATTTGCAACACTAACGAAAATGTCTAACCTAAATATCAGCCGTTAGAGGGCAAGGGTTTACATTTACATCGTAAATGAAATGTACAGGGTGAATCACAATGTTTTGACGATTTCAAATTTCAATAACACCCAAAGCAATGACGAAACATGGATTAACATTCTACACATGATGCAACTTTCCTTATGACAAGCTACAATCGCAGGTATACAATACTCGACCCATTTCACTCAGCTTTTTAACACATATTTCATACGAGATTGCTGAAGGAATTCCGGAATTCTGGTCGTGAATTCGAACATTTAACTGTTGCGAGCTTCTCGGCCCGTCGGAGTACGCTCTCGCCTTCAAAGAAGGCAACAGTCTGGCACAGTCAAATCAGGCGAAAGAGGCGGCTGTTAGAGGCAAGAGCGTTTGGGAGTAATGTGGTTACCAAACGCTTCACGGGGAACTCGCAAGATATCGTCAGATGTGTGGCATGTCGCGATGCCTTGTTGGAATCAAAGTCTACGACTGCGAAACGTGTGGATCAGGAGCGTCTGCAACACGTCTGCACACCGTGTGGTGACCGCACTTCCTTCGACCACTACGACCTCATTACGTGATGTGTCCAAGGCGAGCGCCTGCATCTTCGGCTACCCGCAGAACGGACCTGTAAAGCGGGCCGCAGACAGAGTGGGGGTTAGCTTTGCCGCTCCCCGGTCTAGGCCAACTCTAATCGGCGCCCACTACGGGAACCCCGCTTTTCAACTGCGTATTCGGATTCTACTTCAGAATATACGTACTGTTTACTCAAATCATTGTTTCTCATTCTTCGTCGATGGATCTACAGTCGAAAAATATCAAGTGTGTCTGTTCCTGCAATAAAGAACCGACGCATTTCATTCTACGATTTATTTACGCGGTAAATAGAAACCTTCGTGTTCTGACTGCTGATACCTATGTTCGAAATTTGTTTTAATGTTGCAAATATGGTTGTACAGTGTAAATAATATGGCTAGCCATTGATATTTCTGACACATGAGTTACTTCTAAGAATTTAGAAGCATACATGACTAGGGAAAGACAGATACCACCTACAGGAAAATTAAAGAGGCCTTTGGAGAAAAAATAAGCAGCTGTATGCATAGCAAGAGCTCTGATGGAAAATCTGTCCTAAGGAAAGAAGGTAAAGCTGTGGAAGGACTAGCAGATGGTCTCCAGAAGAGATCGCGGTATCCACGGTTCTACTTTCTTCCGCGCAGTACGTGACGGAACGTAGTCAGCAGTGTATCCTGGGGCGGCCGTGGTATGTTTTAAATCGTCAAAACATTGTGAAACACTCTGTAGAAGCGAACAGGCTCTGTTGATATTTGTTGATTAGAGCGCCCTCTACGACGAACGGAAAACAATGGTTCGAGTAAACTGTTCGTATTTTTTAACATTCAATTCGCATGTAAGATAAAAATTGGAGGAAGTGATAGGGCGAGGTGTCACATTTGGAAGTGCAAAGTTGACACTGCCCATGCAGGAGGGGTGGTTGGGAGGTGGCTAGTTTGTGTCACAGACAGATGGCCCCTTTACTAATACTAACTTTTCACATGGAACATTTTTCTCATACAACACGTCATTTCTGAGTTACGTAGTTGTCTCAAGCTAAAACAAATTCCATGCATGTATTAAAATCAAAGATTGACACTTGCTCTTCCAACACAAAATAAAGTTCTTTTTATTTCCTGAGATTAACCATTGTTGTGTTACATTTAATCATTATTTACTTTAATATTCCGGACAGTCTACCTCTTTCAACCACATTTACTATAGATAAAAACTTACGAACAAATAATCTTTGAGAATAAAAGGGGCCGTAATTGCACGAATGGTGCACTTTTGTTTTTCGACAGGAAATCTGTTTATTACACGCATGGGCAGCATTCTACTACGATTGCACCTTGCCCGTACTTCAGATATCTCCAACGTGGTGTGATAAAGGTTATGGACATCTCTTGAATGTTGACTTGTTGTTCTGCTAATCACGCAAGTTACCTGGCGACTGGTAAGGAACATGCTTCACAGGAAACTACGTAATTCGTTTCAGTTCTACATTGAAGAGCCAAAGGAACTGGTACACCTGCCTAATATCGTGTAGGGCCCCCGCAGGCACACAGAAGTGCTGCAGCGCGATGTGTTATGGATTCGAATATCATCTGAAGTAGTGCTGGAGGGAATTCACACTGTGAAACCTGCAGAGCTGTCCATAAATCTGTAATAGTTCGAGTGGCTGGAAATCTTTTTTGAACGACACGTTGCAGGGAATCCCAAATATCCTGAATAATGTTCATACCTCGCGAGTATGCTAGCCAGCGGAAGTGTTTAAATTGAACAGAGTGTTCCTGGAGTCACTCTGCAGAAATTCTGGACGTGTGGGGTGTCACATTGTCCCGCTGGAATTGCCCAAGTCCGTCGGAATGAACAGCGGACACGAATGGATGTAGGTGCTCATAGAGGATGCTTATGTACGTGTCACTTGCCAGAGTCGTATCTAGACGTTTAAGGGAACCATACAACTAAGCCGACCAGAGTGGCCTAGCGGTTCTAGGAGCTACAGTCTAGAACCGCGCGACCGCTACGGTCGCAGGTTCCAATCCTGCCTCGGGCACGGATGTGTGTGATGTCCTTAGGTTAGTTAGGTTTAAGTAGTTTTAAGTTCTAGGGGACTGATGACCTCAGATGTTAAGTTCCATAGTGCTCACAGCCATTTGAGCGATACAACTGCCGTCACCCCACACCATTACTCAGCGTCCACCAGCTTGAACAGTCCCCGGCTGACATGCAGGGTCCACGAATTAATGAGGTTGTGTCCATACCCATACGCGTCCATCCGCTCGATACAATTTGAAACGAGACTCGTGCAACCAGCCAACATGTTTCCAGTCACAACAATGCATTGTCGGTGTTGGCGGTAGCAGGCGAGGCATAAGGCTTTGTGTCGTGGTGTCGTGAATGGTACAGGAGTGGGCCTTCGGCTCCGAAAGCCCATATCGGTGATGTTTTGTTGAATGGTTCACATGCTGACACTTGTTGATGGCGCAGCATTGAAATCTGCAACAATTTGTGGAAGAGTTGTACTTTTGTGACGCTGAACAATTCTCTTCAGTGTCGTTGGTCTCGTTCATGCATGATCTTTTTCCGGCCGCAGCGATGTCGGAGATTTGATGTTTTACCAGACTCCTGATACTCACGGTTTACTTGTGAAACGGTCGTACGGGAAAATCCCCACTTCGCCGCTACCTCGGTGATGCTGTATCCCATCGCTTGTGGGCCGTCTATAATACCGCGTTCAAAGTGACTTAAATCTTGATAACCTGCCATTGTGACTGCAGTAACCGATGTAGCAACTGCGCCAGACACTTGTTGTCTTATACAGGCGTTGCCGACCGCATCGCCGCTTTCTGACCGTTTACATATCACTGTATTTGAATACGCATCCCTATGCCAGTTTTTTTTTCGTTTCAGTGTATTTACGTGGTAAATAAAAACCTTTGTGTTTTGACGTTTGCCATCTATCTTCGAAATTTGCTTGAATGATGCAAATGGGATTATACAATGTAAATAATATGGGTATCCATTGATATTTCTGACAATTAAGCTACTTGTAAGGGTTTAGGACCATACATCACTAGAGAAAGACAGATACTGCCTGGAGGAAAATTAAAGAGGCCTGTGGAGAAAAAAGAAGCAGTTGTATGAATATCAAAAGCTCCGATGGAAAACCTGTCCTAAGAAAAGAAGGGACAACTGAAATGTGGAAGGAGTATGCAGAAGGTCTCCACAAGAGGTCGCGATATCTATGGTTGTACTTCGGACACCACGTCACGGGACATAGTTAGCAATGTATCGTGGAGCAGCCGTAGTATGTTTTCAATCGTTAAAAAACCCTGTAGAAGCAAATGCGTTTGTCGTTATTTGCGAAAACAGACTCAGTAGATATTTGCTGATTAGAGTGCCATCTACGACGAACGGAAAACAATGGTTTGAGTAAACTTTACGTATTTCTGACGCAGAATCCGTATATACAATAAAAATTGGTGGAAGGGTTAGGCGGAGGGGAAAATTTGGTGGAAGGGTTAGGGGAAGTGGTCACATTAGGGAATGCAAAGCTAACACTGCCCCTGCAGGATTGGGTCTTTTTGAGGTGGCTAGTTGCAGCACAGGCAGATGGCCTGTTTACTAACAATAAGAGTTTACCTATGTAATGTCTCCACGGAATGTAATATCAATATAATATTACGGCTGCGAGTAGCAACGAAGATGCGCTACCGTAATTGAGACGATAACGCACTTTGCTGTTGCAACAATGTTCTCTGCTGTGAAAAAAAGTACGTAGTTTTTTTGCAATTGTTGGAGATAAGGAATGCCGATTGCACATTGCGTTTTTTTATGTCAGATAAATTTGCATATAGTCGTATTTTGGAGCGCAGAGGTCAACTTGTAATTGCAATTATCAAGAATAAAAAATTTATATTATGAAAAATAAGGTAAATATCGTACACGAACTTCTATTCGGTGTCGGATCGCCGGACCTTCATAAAAACTACTAGTGTGTTTAACAATACGGTGCATAGTGATTTCTTCGCGAATTAAGGGGAGTACGTAGGTCCTATACCAACAGTGTTAAATTTGCAGTATTGATGACCCATTATCTCAGAACTTGTAACAGATAGAGATCTGAAATTTTTGTGATATATAGTATCACTCCTTTTCTGATTACTAAACCAGAATCAAAATGTACAGAGAAATAATTAGATAGTTATGATTTTTAAAAAATGTTCTTCCATATTTTCTTTTAAAAGTCCACTTTTTCTTCCGTAAGTAAAAAAACCGTTAGAGGTAGAGATGTTTCGGGAGGTTCAGTAGGTGCAGTGTACTAAGTGGTAACATGGTGTAAAATTAGAGATGTGTATCTGTAATAGTTCCTGAGATAATGGGTTAAAAATATCATTTCTGGCAAATCAAGTTCAAACATTTTATTTGATATTAACTTATACATGGAGGCATGCCAGCTTCTAGAAACAGCCAGGCCCATAATCAGCATTATCTGGATCCTGTTCTTGACTATCCTGCCAACCTGGAAGCTTCCTTCTTTTCCTGCCTCTTGCTTCTTTAGTCATTTCTTCTGCAGCACGATGGGGTTTCATGATCCTAAGTCGATCCATTCGCTGAAAGGCTTGCAGTGTGTTGGCACCTGCAGTGATACCAAGTTCCTCTAGTACCCCAATTCTTCGCTTTATACCATCATTAAACGCTATCACAGCATCACAAACACCCAAGCATAGAGTTTTCCTTCCTACATTTTTTTGGTATGCGGGTCCAAATTGCATTATTGGAAGACTCATTAGGGTTTTATGTTCGACCATGGAGACATTTGGAAAGAAGGTCAGGATGAGCTAATTCTCTATATATTGATTTAATAGCTTCCATCACTGCAGATGGTATGTTATTTTTGTGCCTAAATTGTTCCTCGCTACCCACTGCCAGAGCTTTGCGGTACTTGTACCATGAATCAGCACCAGGTGGACAAAGACCATGTACAGGTGTATCATCTGTGGAAGATTTGTGGCAGAATGTAGCCCACACTGCTCGTTGCATCCCTTGTAGGTCATGTGTATTGTTTCTTATTGCCATTCCATAACAATGCTCGAGTTCATCAGTGTTTTTGTCTGTAAGTCTTCCTTTACCATTTAGAGTCTTTCCATCTGATAACTTCTCTTTTCCTTTTGTCTGCTTCAGTTTTCGGAGACGTGTTCCCACCCGTTTTTGAACGTGGCCCACTCATTCAATCTTAACAATCTGCTTATTACCATAAGGTTGGCTTTCCACTACTGATTTGTAAGCTTTTGAATCACCACCGCCCAAGTACTCAGTGTAGCACACACCTCTCTCCTGTTGTGAATGTCTGAACACAGGAACAACTGCAGCAGCCTCCATACCCCCACTAGTTCCCTCATAATTCTTAGCACAATTTGTTTTATGTCTTCACTTGTTTCATCAACTGATCTACACTGACGACAGTATTTAGTTAGCACTTCAATGTCCAAAACTTTACCTGTGTCAACACTAGTGACAGTTGCAACTGCATTTTTTGATGTCTGACCTCTCTTCTGCCATGTGCCATCAACTGCCACAGATAAGTCTGTTGTGTTATTTAATTCTACTGCTTCTTTAGCAGCAGCTTTCATAGAACCAACAGCAACAGATTTGACACACTCACCAATTACTTCTGCGTACTTACTTGATCTGGTTGGTGGGTTTGGCAAGTTCAGCGTAGCACATAATACTTCAGCTGCAGTCAATCCTTTCCCAATGCACCTCATTCCGTACAGGAATCTAACATTGCCCTCAAATAAGTCATTCTTGCACTTTTCAGAAGGCCAGAATGATGTCGAGAGCCTGCAAACTTTGCACTGAATATCAAGTTTGTTAGCCAGTCCAGTTCTTGCAGGCGAGTCCTCAGAGATGCTAATTTGCCCACCACCAACCTTACACGACACCGCATCTTCCAAAACTTGTCCTAACACATTCAAATCTAAAAGAACATACCATAAACTATTTTGATCTTTGCCAATAAATAAATCCTCATGGTCTCCAAGTTTCCTCTTCGAAGCACTAGTAAGAGTGTCCTTATCACGGGTCTGTGAAAAATCTATTTCAGGATCAACACTGGATTCAGATTTTGTGATATGCTGATTTCCATGAAAACTTCGCTTCTTAAAACAACCCTTTCGTTTCGTCATGTTGAAAAGAGATATAACAACACACCAAACCACTATGTTTTCAGTTCAAAACTTATGAAACACAACAACCACAAAGTAAATAAACAAAATGCATGTGCTGTACCACCATTTCTCTTTACACAGTGCATCCAACCTCTTAACACGAACATTAACATGATTTCAAGTAATAAATAGCTGAAAACCACAGCCTTCTAGATTGAATAGTTCAAGAGATAGAGATACTTCGGCAAGTCAGTGCAGATAGACCAGATACTTTTACACACGCACTATTAACTTTGAAATGATAAAAACTACACTTCCAACTGGAATTTTTCGACAAATAATGCATCAAATTATTCAGGAGAGATCAAATATTAATAAGAGATAATAATCCGAAAATGTCACTTTTTGACCAATTCCCCTTAACAATACTGGGCGAATCTTCTACTATCACGGTCCGAACGACGCGCAGTATTTCGCCGTCAGCTTGTGTGTTCAAGACGTTCCCTGAGGGGCCAGTTTGTTAGTCAGAAGATACCACACTGCCACTGTTGTTCAACCTTCTCATTCTGAGAGTGTTTCCAGAAAATCTGACGGCGGCTGTGAGTACTTTAGCTGCCAAGGGAGACGGAGTCTTCATCGCGAGTTGTTGCTGTTTTCTCCGACTTTGTCCGGCGTTCTCTGAGATCCGGAGAAACGGAAACCTCCGACCGCCAACTCGTCCTGTACCTAACCCGTTATCTCCTTACAGCAGCCACGAAGAAAACATAATCATCTAAAATCAATTTTTTTCACAGATTTTAATCTTAGACAGATAAAATTTTTTAGAAAGAATGCATCTAGGCAAAAAAAAGATGAAAAAGAGATTAAATGCCGTACCTTTCTTATCTGTGTCAAGGTCAAAGATCAAGTTTCCTAACTAATTAATTTATTTTTTATAACATAGCAGATAATTATACCTAGAACATTTTCCTCTACAAAACGTCGTTTTTGAGATGTGTAGTTGGCTCAAGTTAAAACAAACTCCGTGTATATATTACAATCAAATATCTGACGCTTGCTCCTCAAACACAAAACTATGTTTCTTATTTCCTGAGATTAAGGATTCTTCTATTACATTTAATTTTTATTTGCTTTAATATTGCGGTTCGTGTACCTTTCTCAGCCACAGTCGCTATATACAAAAACTTATGAGCAAATACTCTTTGACATAAGAAGAGGCCGTAATAGCACAACAGCTGCACTTGACTTTTTCCACAGGAAATTTGTTTATCCATCACATGCGTAACATTCTAGAAAGATTGCGCCTTGTCCGTACTTCAGATATCTGCAGCGTGGTGTGATAAAGGTTATGGACGTCTCTTGACTGTTGTCTTGTTTGTTTGCTAATCGCACAAGTCACCTGACGATTGATAGGGAACATGATTCACAGGCAACCACGAAATCCCTTCTGTTCTACACTGAAGAACAAAGGAAATTGGCACACCTGCCTAATATCGTGTAGGGCCCCCACGAGGATGCAGAAGTGCCGCAACACGACGTGGCATGGACTCGACGAACATCTAAAGTAGTCCTGGGGGGAACTGACACCGTGAATCCTACTCGGCTGTCCATAAATCCGGAAGAGTAAGAGGGGCTGGAGATCTCCTCTGAACAGCACGTTGCGAGGCGTCCCTGATATGTTGAACAATGTTCATGTCTCCGGTGTTTGGTGGCCAGCGGAAGTGTTTAAACTCAGAAGAGTGTTCCTGGAGTACTCTGCAGCAATTCTCGGAGTGTGGGGTGTCACATTGTCCTGCTGTATTTGCCCAAATGCGTCGGAATGCTCAGCGGACACGAATGGATGTAGGTGACCAGATGGCATTCTACCGTACATGTCAGGTGTCAGAGTCGTATCTAGACGTGTCGTGGGTCCCACATCGTACCAACTGCACACGCCCCACACCATTACAGAGCCGCCACGAGCTTGAACAGCCCCTTGCTGACATGCAGGGCCCACGGATTCATGAGGTTGTCTCCATACCTGTACATTTCCATCTGCTCGATACAATTTGAAACGAGCCTCGATCCGACCAGGAAACATGTTCCCAGTCATCAACAGTCCAATGTCAATGTTGACAGGTCGTGGCAAGGTGTAAAGCATAGTGTCATGCAGTCTTCGAGAGTACACGAGTGGGCGCTAGACTCCCAAAGCCCATACCGATGATGTTTCGTCGAATCGTTCACACGCTGACACTTTTTGATGGCCCAGCATTCAAATCTGCAGCAATTTGCGGAAGGGTTGTACTTCTGTCGCTTTGAACGATTCTGTTCAGTCATCGTTGGTCCCGTTCTTGCAGAATCTTTTTCCGGCCGCAGTGATGTCAGAGATTCGACTTTTTACGGGATTCGTGATATTCACGGTACACTCGTGGAATGCTCGTATGGGAAAATCCCCACTTCATCGCTACCTCGTAAATGCTGTGTCTCATCGCTCGTTCGCCGACTATAACACAACGTTCAGACTCACTTAAATCGTGATGACGTGCCACTGTAGCAGCAGGAACCGATCTAACGACTGCGCCGGAGACTTGTCATTTTATATAGGCGTTGCTGACGCAACGCCGTATTCTGCATGTTTACATATCTCTGTATTTGGATACGCATGCCTGTAGCTGTTTGTTTAGCACTTCAGTGTATGTGATTTCGAATGCTCTGGACCATGACAGAAGTAATGTTATTTCCTTCTCTCTCCCTTGGGTGGTTTCAACCAAGAGGCACAGCCAGTGCTCCCGAGTAACTCTCTTAGAGGGAACAGTATTCTAGGACATGGCTGGCAGCTCGTGCTGGGCTGTGAACGCCCGCTGCAGCTGGCTGGCTGGGTCGGTGTACTGGAAAACGCGCCCAGCGGAGAACGCGCCCAGAGAGATTCCGCCCAGAAAGCGTCCAGGACGGGTCCGCCAATCCCCTTGCCCCGCAGACAAAAGAGCTGAGGGACGCTGCCTGGAGGTTTCCCAGCTGGAGTTTGCAGCCGTCAGACAGAGAGAGAGAGAGAGAGAGAGAGAGAGAGAGAGAGAGAGAGAGAGAATTAAGTTTCAACGACACACCACTTTAAACTGCAATAAATACAAGAGATTACATTCTTTTGCTGCACTTGCAGTACCATTCAGCAGTCATTACCAATATCATTTTCATTATAACAACTACACTTCTTGAATACTCAGAAATATCAAGTGACTCTATACTTAGCGATTAGTAATGTCACTTAATTTTAACTCTTAATTTATAAAAACTAGCAACGAATTGGGGTGGTGACTCTTGAATGAAAAGTACAATTGTAAAGGGTTGACTTTGAAAAGGGTTCGCCTTTGTTTCGGTGTATTGTAAAACACATATACTATATTTTAAAAATAATCTGATTTCCATCACACTTTATCCAGGCTTTGGACTGGCTAAAAGATCGAAAGTCATTTAGGGGTGTTTAAAATCAGCTTATAAGCATCGTCAATATTTTTTTAATTTTATTATTTTTTATATAAGTTGCTATTTACATTTGAACACTATTATATCTATATACGTCTTCTGATAAATTCAGTCAAGTTTCTGTAGGTAGGATATGGCTTTCAAGCAATCCTTGATCTCACCATCCTCTTCGTATTTTTCCCAACCTTTCATCACGTTTCATGTAGACTGTTTTTGTCCGTTCACCTTCCATACTCAGTTCTGCCCTCATTAAGACGCTCGCTGAATTTTCTGCTTCTGTTTTCAAACACCTAAAACGTCATTAATTTTCGGATTTGGTTTAGCAAGCATGTTATTAACTTTGTGGAGCCAACCTTCGACAGCGTTGGTTTTTCGGTGGCGCCGTTTTTAGCAACTCCAAAGGTGATAACGGTTTAATCATTTTCCAACCATCTATCTACGAAGTAGTCAAAAAATTCAGAAAGTTTGGGGATATCCGGTGCATGTGAATGTATCTCCAACCAACCATCACATACATCTTCAGGCCGTAGAAACGCCAGCGCAGCACACATGCGAAGATTTTGTCTCACTTCTTCACTTTCTTTGTATTCACGAACAAGTCCTAGCTCTTGAACTTTTCTCCAGAGACACATTTTCATATGGAAATAACATCGATGCACTTCAGCTATCGGAAATACAACTTTAATTGCGGAAATCGCAGCTGATTCGAAGTCTACGGTCACGTTTGCAGGTTTCCATTCTGGAATTTTTTCCATCAAATTTCGGAAAAGACGGACGTACGTCTCTTTTCTTTTGTTTGGCAGTAGTGCAAAGGCAACTGGATAGACATTTGTCTCATTATCTTTACTCCCAAAGTGGGCGTGAATGGTGTATATTTGCGAAAACTGTTTGCTGCAGCACTTGAACGTACCATCCTTAAAAAAGTCTTGTTTACTCCTTAGAGCCTCTCTTCCTGCCCTTCCGCTAAAAACTATTATCCTCTCTCCTAGACCGAGCGAGGTGGCGCAGTGGTTAGACACTGGACTCGCATTCGGGAGGACGACGGTTCAATCCCGTCTCCGGCCATCCTGATTTAGGTTTTTCCGTGATTTCCCTAAATCGCTCCAGGCAAATGCCGGGATGGTTTCTTTCAAACGGCACGGCCGACTTCCTTCCCCGTCCTTCCCTAATCCGATGAGACCGATGACCTCGCTGTCTGGTCTCCTTCCCCGAAACAACCAACCAATCAATCCTCTCTCCTAGTTTGTCGTCGCTTAACAGAAAACTGCTGCCATCGTTCACAACTAGTAAATCTGCCTTTAGGTCAATTTCTTCTCTTGTCGGTGGATCTCTCTCATTTCCCTGTGATTTTGCCCGCTGGTAGTACAAAGCTCTCTTCGTTGTTTGCTGCTCTGGCATTTCAGTGACAAAATCATAGCCTCGATTATGCAGGCAACCCAGCTCCTCTGAATACATTTTTTAAATAGACATCTCTTCGTCTCTTGCCCTCTTCTTTCCGTGGTTCAAAGTCTTCCTTACTTGCAACTGAGCGATATCAGGAGGTCCACATTGATGCTCGAATGAAAAAAGCGCTGTCGAATCCTCCGTTTTCACCACTCCGCGGCAGCGGTTTGCTCTCTGTCTTCAACAGCGCCACATTACTGTTCCATCTTCTTTAGTTCTCTTTACTATGTAAGAATAACATTCGTAGTGGCAACATTGCTTACTGTGATTAGTGGTTGAAAATTCCATATCTGAACTCCTGTGTCGAAAATACACGAATCGCGCGATGTGAACTCTTCGACAGCCAGCGTGGCACTAAGGCTGTGTTTGTGTATCAGACAGTCGGCGGCTGTGCCTAGTACCGGGGCAGGGAGGCAGGTCCCTGTGTCCGAGGTTCAAAAAATGGCTCTGAGCACTATGGGATTTAACATCTGAGGTCATCAGTCCCCTAGAACTTAGAAATACTTAAACCTAACTAACCTAACGACATCACACACGTCCATGCCCGAGGCAGGATTCGTACCTGCGACCGTAGTGGTCGCGCGGTTCCAGACTGTAGCGCCTAGAACCGCTAGGCCACTTCGGCTGGCCCTGTGTCCGAGGAGCAGGTAGTTCAGGGTGATTAGGACGGCCCAGGCGAAGGTAAGCCTGACACAAAGGGAGCGAATCTCACACATTTCCGGTTGGACGCGAATCTCACTGGGCGTGATTTTCATAGATTCGGTTGGGTCAGGTGAGAGACAGGCAGGCGGCGAGGCCGCGCCCAGGAGACAAAGTCCTGCAGGGCTCCGGGCTCAGCCCAGAAGGGCTCACTCTCAGAGGCCCTTCACTGAGGTCCTGCAGTGGAGGGGCGTGGTGCTGGGCGCTCCTCCTGGAGAACAGCTGACACGCTGCACGCTCCAGTGGTGCTCCGTCCAGCTTCCACGTACGTGTTCCTGTTGCCTCGGTCTGACACACAAGAGCTAAAACTGTCGCCACTGAGGAAATAACCGGAACCTGAAACACCTTCTGTGTCTCTTAATGGATGACATGTTGCAATACGGACGCTTATCGTAACGAGATTGTTCCAACTTCATCATTGGTTTTTATAGTATTTACGTCAAGCAGTCATAATAATTAAATGGAAGGCTCAGTTCACGATTATTGAAGTAAATGTGACGAAAAATTGTTCTGTAATTTACGACTCAAGCGAAAGTGCTAGGCTCAGAATCCTTGCAATATTTTACGACCAAATTTGCAAAGTATTTTATCCATCTTCAGCAACTGTAGTTATGTACACTGAAGCGCCAAAGAAACAGGTATAGGCATGCGTATTCAAATACAGAGAAATGTAAACAGGGAGAATACGACGCTGCGATCGGCAACGGCTATATAAGAGAAAACTGTGTGGAACAGTTGTTAGATCGGTAGCTATTGCTGCAATGGCAGCTTATCAAGATTTAAGTGGGTTTGATCGTGGTGTTATAGTCGGCGCGCGAGCGATGGGACGCAGCATCTACGAGGTAACCATGCAGTGGCGACTTTCCCGCACGAGCATATCAAGAGTGTACTGTGAATATGAGGAATCCGGTAAAACATCGTTGCGGCTGGAGCAAGATCCTGCAAGAGAGGGACCAACGGCGACTGAAGAGAATTGTTCAACGTGACACAAGTGCAACTCTGACGGTACAACGCAGTCCTTGCTATGAATTTTTTCGCTTCCTTAACACATGAAACTGTTTGTATACGATGTGTAGTCTAGTGTAAAGATGTATTGTAAATACTATGTTTAAATTATGCAATATTCAACACTGGCAAGTCAGGGCGTATTTAGTTAACGTTGAAGTCAAGAGAGATTGTTTTGTGGTGCCGCTGGGTGCGGGAGCGCGCCAGCGGGCAGTAGTAGCAGTGACGCCGTGCTCGGAGTAACAAGTACAGCCGAGGGCTGCTGGTCCTAGCTGTGTTACATCTAACGGCTGGTGTGTGGGTCTAAGCACGACGGGAAAGTAATGGTCGGCATATCTGGAAGCATGGCCGAGCAAGTTATTATGGATTAATGGGCACAGTGCTGAAGAAACGAGGGCTTAAATGTGAAGCGCACTGTGGGCCAGAGTCGCAACAGGAAAAGCCCGCTGCCACATTGTGTCGCCGCCGTGGACTTCTGTCGATCCACCGACAACGAGGGAAGTAAGATCTACGTAATTTTCGTGGGATAAAATTGTAGAAGGCTTGCCAGTGACTGAGCTTTTCTCTGAAGTTGAACAATTAATAACAAGCACTTTACAATCGAAGTGTTGCAGTTACATTCCACCCGACAATAACACCAAGTAGTTTCCATCCGATCCTTACCTTATTGAACCGAGTGTGTTACGCCATTATCAATAGAAAATATGTTAATTATCAAATTATTTGCATAGACGGTGAAGAGTAAATTTCAGATTGTTTTGAACGATTGGTTATCGTAGCTAATTGTTGCACTTAATAAGCTTACGCCAACCCTAGTAATAATAGACTGAAGTAATAAATTTCATTATTAAGATTTATACCAATGCATATTCAGCTGAAGTTTGTTCAAGGATATTTCATGAAACTATAAAGCTTATTCCACCTGACAGTTCTCCAATTAATGAATTATTATCATTCAAAACATAGTTAATAAATTATTGGCAATATATTCCATTATCAGTAGATTAAACTGTGCAAAGTACCTAATTTGAAAGACAGAATGACAGTCCATTATTCAAAATCTCGATAGATAATTATCTGACTTGTCAGCATTACACTTAGCTGACAAATTATCAACAAAATAGCTATCAAAATACCTATTACAAGTTAACCATTAATGTTTAAGTGTAGTTAGATTGTTATGACATTATTTTATATGACTGCTGAGCCTGACACAGCACTTACGTAAATGTTCCCGTTCCACCTGCTGCTCTACAAACAGGTAAACTTTATTTTTGACACAATTATTCACGTAATAAACAGTACTGTCGCTCATCGGTTGAGCTGGCGACCGATTTTTTAATTGCTTTTACAACTTAATCATTTCTTTCGGCAAAATTTCCACTGGCAAAATTTCTAAATTTATTTCCAAATTATTTCCATTATTTCATTATCGATAGTTGTTGAATGAAATTACCCATTCAATAGCGCTCAAGTTATAACGTGTCCTGTTTCCCGCGGAATAATCATTATTTACTTCGGATTCGGATGCCTTATCCCGAGGCTGGTCAAAATTCACAATTCACGGTCATTGTTAACTCGTAATTTCGCAAATGCCGGGAAGCAGGGGGGATGTTATAGTCTGAATCTATTTTGACGATCGGCAGTGAAGACAAATGGCAGACTTATTGCAGAAGAATATCGTTGTCTTTAGTGATAAACGGGGTATAGTGAAAGGCAACGTGTAATTTAGAAGTGTACCCACACAGTACATATTGCCAAAGTTTTTATCCTATACCTTGGCGACTTGGACCATCCGTCGATAAAGAATTGCAACGAATGTTGGATTGGAAGTTGACTGAGCCATCAACAAGGCTATACTGTAGTCATTTATTCGTTGTCCCTAAACCAGACGGCAAAGGATTCAAAGTTCGACTAGTTTTGGACGCACGACTCATAGATAAGATTATAGTTGAAACTTCCTGGCAGATTAAAAATGTTTGACGGACCGACACTAGAACTCGGGACCTGTTGTCTTTCATGGGCAAGTGCTCTACCGTCTCACCTACCCAAGAACACTCACGACCCGCTCCAGAGTGAAAATCTCATTCTGGAAGATTATAGTTCCTGTCCTCACTCATCCAGATAATAATGATGGGCTTATACAGAAGTTTCATGGCAAAAAATTATTTTCGACTGGTGATCTTAGAAGTTCTTACTGGCAGATAATGCCAAGTCCTGAATCGAGGAAGTACACAGCATTTGGTTATACAGAGAGAAGCTATCATTTTAAGGTTCTTCCATTTCGCCTGAATGTTAGCTCTGATGTGTTTATCCAGGCATTGGATGCCGCTTTAGGACCTGAACTACAAAGTCAACTTGGGAAGAACACATTAACGTCTTGGCCAGAGTCATAAATGCATTTAGTAAAGCAGGCGTGACAGCTAACCTGCGAATATCTCATTTTGCACTCGAACGGATCTGTTTCCTCGGGCATATAACAGACAATAAGGAAACAATGCCGGATTCAGAAGGTGAGCGCCGTCAAGGATTTTCCCACACCATAAAACAAGAAGCAGTTAAAACCTTGCACAGGAATGGCGACCTTCTATAGGCGATTTTTAAATAAACAGGTGATGAATGCAGAGCCCTTACACCAGCTTCTACGAGAAAAACATAATGTTGAGGTGGACAAATGACTCTGAAGTTCCAGCTTATCAAAGACGCTCTTGCGGATGCAATATTGTTACACCACCAGGATATGACTTTGGAGTTTGGTTTGATGACTGACTCATAGAGCGTAGGTTTAGGTTGCTGTTTGTTTCAAATCAAGGACATCAATAATCAACCAACGTTCTGTCCCATAGCTTACGGAAGTCACGTGTTGTCATGTTGCGACCGCTCCTACACAACCACAGAATTGGAAGCTTTGGCGGCGGTGTGGGTGTTTCGAAAATTCCACTGTTACTTGTTTGGAGCACTCACTACCGTGTACTGCGATCATCAAGCTCTCACATTCTTGCAACAAGCCAAAATACATCAAGCTCGTCTATCACGCTGGACTTTACAAGAATATGATGTCAGAGGTATATACATAAAGGGGCAACGTAACCAGGTCGTAGACGCTTTATCTAGACCACCTGAAGATTTGGAGAACATTAGCACACAGGAAGAAGAGGAGAAGCAACATAGGAACTTGCTGATGCAAGATTTGGAATCCAGGAGGTATTATTTATACATGTGTAGTAACCTGTCTGTCCTCCAGCAACGAGATGGTCATTGGTCTATAATTTTCAATAAACTGAGCCAGCCAGACCAAGGGCAGCTCCGTAGTCGATACTGTTTTGTTCTACAGGAGGTCTGATACTTCAGATAAATGGTGTGTATGTATACCAGAAGATCACGTGGAAAAGCTCATACTGCACACTCACTACGTTTGCGGTCATTTTGGTGTACTTAAATGTTCAAGCAAGATAGGTAGCTATTATTACTTTCCTAATATTACGAGAAGAGTTCAGCAGGTTTGGAAGGAATGCGAAGTTTGTCAGGTGACTAAGCCTTATAACAACGGTACACAAGATGAAATGCACTCCATCATTCCACATAAGCCCTGAGATCTAATCTCTGAGGACATCTCTGGGCCAGTTCCGCGGGCAAGAGGAGGTAATAAATACATAGTGGGATTTTTGGATACTTTTCTAAGTATGTAATGTTGTACCCAATTCGATCACACACCACCAAATCCGTTATCAAGGAATTGTGTTCTGATTTTATTCTGTCTGTTGGGAATCCAAGAATGATTGTAACGGGACAAAGCAACGATTTGCACGTGTTTTACTTGAAAGAAGGCTTTACAGGAAGCAGATATTACAAATGTCAAAACGTCATTTACAACCCCGGCGCAAGTCCCATCGAACGTGTATTTAGAGTGTTCAATCGTTTTATGAGAACCTACTGCTCAACGAAGCAATCCAAGTGGATTGATCTGTTGCAAGACTTCAACCGTAATTTACCTACAGCATACAACTATCGGTTATACCCCGGAAGAATTGCTCGTAAATACCGAACAAATATTTGTAGTTGCACGCATTACCAAAGATACCCCGAAACACGATCTCACCAGAAGAAAGAGAAAGTTGTTATGAGGAAGAAGAAACACGACGATGGATTAAAGGGAAGACAATATTATAATGCTGGAGGTATAGTGTACATATATATATATATATATATATATATATATATATATATATATATATATATATATATATATATATATATCCCGAAAAGAGGTGGGATACCCTATTCAGACGAGAGAGTCGAAGAAACTCACTTAACGCTAAGACACGAAATCAGAAGCTTGCAAAATGGCTCTGAGCACTATGGGACTTAAATTCTGAGGTCATCAGCCCCTAAAACTTAGAACTACTTAAACCTAACTAACCTAAGGATATCACACACATCCATGCTCGAGACAGGATTCGAACCTGCGACCGTAGCGGTCACGCGGTTCCAGACTGACGCGCCTAGAACCGCTCGACCAAAGCGGCCGGCCAGAAGCTTGCGAGAAATATATAAAACACAATACATAATATTACAGAACAATTACATGTATATAATAATAATAATATTTTCAAGTTTTACCTTTGCAGTCAAGCAGCAACAATGCTCCCGTCTGTGAGGACAGGTAAAACTTGAAAATATTATTAGGTACATGTACTTGTCCTGTGACATTATGTGTTGTGTATTATCGCGATTACTGTGTCTCATGCCAACTATTCACTGTTCTGGGCAGTAATCTTCGGAATTGTGTGAAATCACCTTCAGCGATATAAAGACAGTGCACTTTGCTCCTGTGAGTTGTTTTAGGCCTGTGTCTCGTCTGACAGTGAAGCTTCAATGGAAGTGTTGTCGATTGACAATGATGTTGCTTTTGTGGTGTTAGGCAGACTAGTGTTATTACGCAAAGGCAGTTATCTATCCTGCTCAGTCGCTAGCACACAAGTGACTGTTTGCACCAATCTGTCTGAGGAGTTCTAGTGTCATTTTTGAATGTTGCTGTGGTGTGGATAACGCATCTGGTGTTGCCATGGTACCTCAGTGCACATTGTTTCCACCGTGCTGTGACCTTTTTTTTTTTTTGTACACACTCTGGAGTGCAAGTACAAATACGAACCGAAGGACTGTTTATACACAGGAGCAAATTGGGTAGAGTTGAACGCTAACCCGTTTTCCTTCAGATATGTGCTGTAGTTAGCCGTTTTGTCCTTGCTCATTCTTTTGTGCCTTGTATGTAGTGGGAACTTCTATCTTGGTCCTATGAGGCCTTAGTGGTTCCATCCCAGCCTCCAGTCCTTCGCAACCAACCACCTGACCAGCCATCACCACCGACCACCAGTCCCTCCCGTTGTCTTGCACATTCTCACCATTCTTCTGTACCATCGGCATCGCCCCGTCGTCATCGTACCATTATCACCGCAAAGTCGACATAATATCCAGAACACGATTGTCTGTTAAATAAATCTTGTATTGTGTGAATAACTCCGTTATCAAAAACTCTAAAGAGTTCTGGGAACATTTAAACGATTTTCTATTTTCTATTTTTTTTTTTTGTTCCATTCATACTGAGTAACATTTCTTCCCCAATATTCATGCTGAAAACCAATATGTTTGATTCAACGTTCTGGTGTTTTTTGCTAAATGTGATGATAACTACCGACCTGGTGGGGCGCGCTGGGGAGTTCTGATCTCCAGTTTCCTCCGCCAACAGCACCCGGATGAGTGGGTCTCATTTCCATTGCAAAATCCATTCCCGAAAGGGTTAGTATGATTATTTATAGCAGTTGGTAATGAGAGTTGTCTGTGACATCACGTACGATTCAATAATTTATGTCTTGTGCTCATGTTAATATTTTAGAAGAAACGTTTTCATGACCACAAGAAGGATCACGTGATGTTCATACGTAATGCAATATGACTGTAATATTCCGGCTGCGAGTACCAGTGATGACGCGCAACCATAATTGAGACGATAACGCTCTTTGCTGTCAATAAAAACCATGTGGTTTTTTCGCAATGTTTGGAGATAAGAGATGCCGATTGGACACTGTGCTTCTTTTTCTTTTTTTTAGGTCAGATAAGTATGCGTATAGACGTAACTTGAAGTGCAGAGGTCAACTTGTAATCGCAATTGTCAAGAGTAACAAAAATTCTATTATGAAAAAGAAGGTAAATACCACGTACGAACTTATATTCGGTGTTGGATCCCCGGACCTTCATAAAAAGTGTTAGTGTGTTGAACAGTACAGTGCAAAGTGATTTCTTCGCAAATTAACAATACTGGGCGAATCTGCTACTATCATGGTACGAACGACGGGCAATATTTCGCCGTCAGGTTGTGTGTTCAAGACGTCTTCTAAGCGACCAGTTTGTTAGTCAGAAGGTAACACGCTGCCACTGTTGTCCAACCATCTCATTCAGAAAGTGTTTCCAGAAAATCTTAACAGCGGCTGTGAGTACTTTAGCTGCCAAGGGAGACGGAGTCTTCATCGCGAGTTGTAGCAGTTTCCTCCGACTTTGCCCGGCGTCCTCTGAGAATCGGAGAAAGGAAAACCTCCGACCGCCAACTCGTCCTGTACCTAACCCGTTATCTCCTTACAGCAGCCACGAAGAAAACATAATCATCTAAAATCAGTTTCTTGCACAGATTTTAATCTTAGACAGATAAAAAGTTTTAGAATGTATGCGTCTAGGCAAAAAAAAGATCAAAAAGAGTTTAAATGCAGTACCTTTCTTATCTGTATTAAAGTCGTCAAGTTAGCTAATTAATTAATTTATTTTTTACAACGTAGCAGTTCATTATATCTAGAACATTTTCCTGTACAAAACGTCGTTTTTGAGATATGTAGTTGAATCAAGTTAAAACAAACTCCGTGTAAACATTACAATCAAGTAACTGACGCTTGCTCCTCAAACACAGAATTAAGTTTCTTATCCCCTGAGATTAACGATTATTCTATTACATTTAATTTTTATTTGTTTTAATATTGCGGTCAGTCTAACTTTTTCAATTTTGCTACAGATAAAAACTTATGACCAAATACTCTTTGACGTAAGAAGAGGCCGTAATTGCACAAAAGGTATACTTCATTTTTTACACAGGAAATCTGTTTATCTCTCACATGCGTGACATTCTAGAAACATTGCACCTTGCCCGTACTTCAGATATCTGCAGCGTGCTGTGATAAAGGTAATGGATATCGCTTGACTGTTGGCTTGTTTATTTGCTAATTGCACAAGTCACCTGACCATTGATAAGCAACATGGTTCACAGGAAACTACGTTAATCCTTTCTGTTCTACACTGAAGAACAAAAGAAACTTGGACACCTGCGTAATATTGTATAGGGCCCCCTCGAGGATGTTAGAAGTGCCGCAACACGACGTGGCATGGACTCGACTAATGTCTGAAGTAGTGCTGGAGGGAACTGACACCATGAATCCCGCAGAGCTGTCCATAAATCCGTGAGAGTACGAGGAGTGGTGATGTCTCCTGAACGGCACGATGCAAGGCTTCCAAGATATGCTCAATAATGTACACTTCTGGGGAGTCTGGTGGCCAGCGGAAGTTTTTAAAAGTCAGAAGAGTGTTCCTGGAGCCACTCTGTAGCAGTTCTGGACGTTTAGGGTTTTGCATTGTCCTGCTGGAATTGCCCAAGTCCATCAACTTGCACAATGGATTCGTTTGGATGCAGGTGACCAGAAATAATGTTTACTTACGTGGCACCTGTCACAGTCTTATCTAGTAGACATATCAGGTGTCCCATATCGCTCCAACTGCACACGCCCCACATAATTACAGAGCCTCCACCAGCTTGAACAGTCCCTTGCTGACATGCAGGCTCCATGGTTTCATATGACTGTCACCATACACGTATATGTCCATCCGGTCGCATCAATTTGAAATGTCCGACCAGGCAACAGGTTCATAGTCATCAACAGTCCAATGTCGGTGTTGAAGGGCCGAGGCATGGTGTAAAGCTTTGTGTCACGCTGTCATCCAGGGTCCACGAGTGGGCCCTCGGCTTCGAAAGCCCATATCGATGATGTTTCGTCGAATGGTTCACACGCTGACACTTGTTGATGGCCCAGCATTTAAATCTGCAGCAATCTGCGGAAGGGTTGCACTTTTGTCACACTGAACGATTCCCTTCAGTCGTTCGTCCCATTCTCGCAGTATATTTTCTGGCCGCAGTGACGTCAGAGAATTGAGTTTTTAGAGGATTCCTGATATTCATGGTACACTCGTGGAATGGTCATAAGGGAAAATCCCCACTTCATCGCTATCTCGAAGATGCTGTGTGTCACGGCTCGTACGCTGCACTGTTCTCCGGAAAAAGATCCTGCAAGAATAGGACCTACAGGGTAACCACTCTTACTGTCCAACTACCACGTATGTGTCCCAGCTCCCTCCGTGTGACACACAGGACGTAAAACTAGTGCCACTGAGTAAGTAACCTAAACCTAAAACACCTTCTGTGTCTGTTAACGGATCGTTTACATGTGCATCATCAATGTAGTGTATTTTGCAACACGTAATCTTGCAGCAGTGCAGCCCAGTATTATCTACTTACATCATGCCTCTCCTCAGGCATCACGTACAAGGTGTCACAGGAGCGGTGGTCAGTATTCGAGAACGTGACGGGAACGATCACTTGAAGCAAACAAATCTAGTCAACATGGGCTATAAAATGCTTTCCTTAACAGATATTAGCAAATCTTCACCCTAGATACTATGAATCAAATCTCTTGTAGTGCGATCTCTTAGCTTTCGGTATTTTGATCGGTGGTAGTATCGACCACATTAAGAAAAATTCTCCAGCAATCATTGGATCTAACGTGCATACTAAGGTATAACCACTCGTTCATCTGAGCTACTGTAAAACGCACCACTTCTAATGAAGAAGTACACATAATTTGAACTATCCATTTCAGAGCGCATGTTTACTGGACTTTTATCTGCTCAATAATAAAAAAAAAAGCACCCCGTCTTCAGGCCACAAGTGGCCCACCGGGACCATCCGACCGCCGTTTCACATTCAGTGGAGGATATGGATAGGGGGGCCGTGTGGTCAGCACACCGCTCTCCCCGTCGTTATGATGGTTTTCTATGACCGGAGCCGCTACTATTCGGTCGAGTAGCTCCTCAGTTGGCATCACGAGGCTGAGTGCACCCCGAAAATTGGCAGCAGCGCATGGCGGCAGGATGGTCACCCATCCAAGTGCCGGCCACGCCCTACAGCGCTGAACTTCGGCGATCTCACGGGAACCGGTGTACCCACTGCGGTGAGGCCATTGCCTGCTAAATTATACCTCCTCCCAAAATAAGGAAAGCAAAGAGTTCATAGTACAAGAGATTTGTTTCGCACTGTCGAGCATGTAGAAGTGCTCGTAACTCTTAGATATGCATTTTAGAAACGTTGTTTGCTAGACCTGTTCTTTGGATGACCGTGTTCCTATCATATCCGTGACAACCGACGATTTCTCCTCGCACACGACATATATTTCGCAGCTCCGTCGCTGTGAAGCTTACGAATAACTTTGTGTACTATGCTGCAGCGAACAGCATATAATAATTTCTTCTGGAAGACGAGAGAACACTGAAATGTATATAAAGCATACTCTTTCTTCGTCGCCACAAGACCATCGACGCGCCGTGTTTCGACCGAAAACTGCGTCGTGCGTCACTTACAATGCTAGTCTCATCAACCACAGATACCCAGAATGAAGTCTTGCACTGGAACGAAATGTGCGCCGACGTGAAGCGTCCTGGCTGTCTAAAACGGTGAGCTAGACTGGGGCCCGAATCTGGGACTCTTCGTTGCCAGCGCCCCACCGACTTAGCCACGCAAGTGCGACTCACGACCCCTCGCCTCACCTCTACTTCCCCCCAGTACCGCACCTCCCACGTTCGAGTCTGCGTCCGGCACGCAGTTCTAAACTACCAGGACATTTCCAACTGACGACGTTTCAAACATTGAGTCAATTGCGCTGTCCGTTTGCACACTTCGTGTAGGCCATTTTTAGGTGTTTCAGAATCAAAGTTCGGCCGCCCCCATGTTCATATGCCATCATGGGAGTAGTTCTAGAAGATGCTGACTCGTTCAGAAGAAACTGCAACAACCAATCATTGAACATTATACAGAATGCGACATAGACTTGAATAACACTACCTCCAGCTTTGTGCACAAAGGCGTACAGTATTCAGCAGGTTTCATTTACAGTAGGCTCCCACCAGAACGCGAAATATTAAGTGATAAATCCAGCTATTCAAATAGAAGAGAAATGGTTTCCTCGTGGCACATTGTGGCTATTCCATACGGGATTTCCTAACTGTGGCTGAGAATTCTTCTTGTATGTCTCTTGTTTTTCGTGTTTTATTGACTCCTTAATCCCGCTTTCAGTTTTCTGTAAGCTATGCACTGCCTAGTTACGTGACCAAGTATCAGTGGCACACATGCTGCCGCAGGATAAATAATTATATAAATACAAGTAAGCAAACACACGGCTGCAGGGCGAACGTTGAACTGTAAAGCATTCTGTTTCAGTTCTCCAGCTATTCAAATAGAAGAGAAATGGTTTCCTCGTGGCACATTGTGGCTATTCCATACGGGATTTCCTAACTGTGGCTGAGAATTCTTCTTGTATGTCTCTTGTTTTTCGTGTTTTATTGACTCCTTAATCCCGCTTTCAGTTTTCTGTAAGCTATGCACTGCCTAGTTACGTGACCAAGTATCAGTGGCACACATGCTGCCGCAGGATAAATAATTATATAAATACAAGTAAGCAAACACACGGCTGCAGGGCGAACGTTGAACTGTAAAGCATTCTGTTTCAGTTCTCGCAACGTAAAAGATTCACGATTTTCCAGCTAAACAATTCACCATGCACTATTTACGGAGGTACTCTTCTGAACCCTCACATGTGTTCTTCAGCACCTTTCATGTGATATAAAACAACGCATTTGGTTACCACGCTGTAGGTACGATACCTTTCACGTCTGCAAAGTCCCATTCTTTACTTATAATATTACACGTTTCAAGCCTCGCCAACCTCGGATGTTGTACTGCAGAACTCACGAATAATTTCGGCCCAGTATTGTAACGAACACTTTTACACATTAACCCCTTCAGCTTGTTCTGTGATCATTGAAGTGAGCAATAAAAATAAAGCCCATTCCGATTTTGTTAACACAACTGCGACACATAATTTTCAAGGTACACCATGCCCCATTATTAATGAAAATGTTAGTCCTGTCCATCATCATTATGATTATTCAGCTCGCTTACTTTGATTTACAGTAGAACCATCAGCTACCGTGCTGCGAGGAACAGTAGCCTAAAACAGTTTCCTTAGTTTGTTACGTAAACTTTGAGTTGTATTGTGCAAACAAACCACGTTTTGCTTCCGTTCCTACATTGTCAGTGACACGTGCCTTTCCAGGTGAACAATGAACCATTAATTGATTACAGTGTTTCACTTCCCAATCCCCAAGTATGCTCCTCAGCTACCTGACTATTAAAATAGTACCACCTTGCGAGAAGCAAGATGTATGGAGGGGTAAACTTCAAATAAATTCAATTGGTTGCTAATCAAACAATGAATATTCTCCTCCGTGTTCAACCCGTTTTCCACAACCATTTCTGACAGGTGCTGAACCTTTTTGGGTACCATTATAAAGGGATCAGTGACCTACTGTAACTTGGTGTAGATAGCTAAGGGATACTTGAAGGGCAAAGCGCGTCTGAAGCATATTGTGCGATAGTACCTGAAACTTCAGTGAACTTGACTCTAGCTGAACAATCCACCATTTACAAAGTTACTCTTCAAAATCCCGCCAAAATCCCTCAGCGCCTGTGCTGTTCTGTACAGAATCAGAATGAGGTACCAAGCTGTAGTTAAAAATAACTTAGAAAAACTCTTGTTTCTACGAGAATATTCAATAACGGCGAAGCATAACGTTTAAGCTTAACATTGCTCCATTACTTACTCACTACTATACTCTTCTAATTTTAGTTACTATACCATGGTTAACAAGTGTTTCCAACTGAACAATGCACTGTTGGTTACTTACGACAATATTCAGCTCAGTTGTATGTCTCGTTACCCAGTTTCATTATAGTGACTCGCAGGTCCAGACTACAGTACCGTGTTGTAAGGAACAGTGGCCTAGAACAGTCTGTGGAGTTCGTTGAGAGAATGATGACGTGAGCAGCGTGAGGAAGACCACAGTGTTTCAATGTTTTCGAAATTACTGAGAGAGAACATTCCAACTGGATAATGCCCCATTGCTTGCTACTGCAGTTATTCACAACAGTCCGTCCTTACATTCCACAGTATCATTACAGTAAGACACACTCTCTGCTTTCGATGTCATGTTGACTGGAATAGTAACTTAAATATGGTTGTTGCGAGAACATTAAAGTGAATATTGTGAACCAAACACAATCTGCTTCCTGTTTATAGCGTCAGCATATGTATTTGTCAGGAACATTTTAATATTTGTTACGAATTGAGGAACAGTGTGACTCTGTCTAATGTGATAACTAGTGAAACAGAAAATCAGTGGTATGGAATATAAGACTGTTAATTCTACGAAATGTTACTCTGGAGAAAACCAGTTACAATAGAGACTTGATATAACGTGCTACGACTCTGTGTGTTTACATCTGTAAGTCTTACAGTTTGGTGTATACATAAAAGAGACACTGTGACAGCGTCTCTCTCCACGACGTTTTCTCTCTGGCGCTCTTTCTCTGTCTCTGTCGTCGTTATAAGATGGCTCCGCGCCTTCCAGGTCTGTACGACTGTACAGTACGTTATTAATTGTGAAATACATTTTTGACTTGAACTGCTATGTAACGCTTTCATTTCGTGGTCGTAATCGCCCTGTGTCAAATAACGAAGCGTTTGCACCACTACCAGCACGCTAGCAGTCGAGACAACGTACCATCGCAGGAGCTACCAGAGAGCCGCCATTACGCGGCAAATTAGAACTGTAATGCTTTTATTTACAGCTGCACAACTGCTCGCATAATTAGTGTAACATTTCTATTTCACAGGAGCCTGTGTTCCTGGAGGGAATTTTATTTACATCGAAACAGCTAGGAGTAGAATAAGTGATTGATTTTTCAGCTGGCTTGGGTACGAACCAACAAAGACATAATTTAATGTTATAAAGGAAAGGTGTGGGTCTGTGGACTGGTAAACCATTATAATTAAAAGTCACGCCGTCTACAGGCCCCAAGGGGCCCATCGGTACCATCCGGCCGCCGTGTCATCCTCAGCTGAGCATAGGAGGGGCGTGGGGTCAGCACACCGCTCTCCCCGCTTTTATGATGGTTTCCTTTGACCGGAGGCGCTACTGTTCTGTCGAGTAGCTCCTCAATTGGCATCACGAGGCTGAGTGCATCCAGAAAAATGGTAACAGCGCATGGCGGCCGGATGGTCACCCATCCGAGTGTCTGCCAAGCCCGACAGCGCTTAACTTCTGCGATCTCACTGGAACCGGTGTATCCACCGCGGCAAGGCCGTTGCCGGTAAGGAATTACAGTGAGAAGCTTTTACAGTGAAAGTCATTTGCAGTGGCATAGTTGATTCTGTGATGCGAAAATAGACGTAGTTCCGGACGTTTTATCGTCAACAGATTTTTTTTTTCCCCTTGGTCATTGCTTATAACAGCATTCACGCCACGCAACCACAATAATTTGGTGCAAGGCTCAGTTCAGTATTATTAAAGTAAATGTGCCTCAGAATTGTCTGTAATTTACGCCGCAATCGAAAGTGATAGGCTCGGAACCCATGCAATATTTTGCGACCTGATTTCCAAACAATACCTGGATTTATTAAAAAATACCAGCATTTAATTACAAAAAACGAAAATAATTTTCGAAATCGAGACACCACAGTTTCCAGAATAGTAGGCGGACACGATCGGCCAGTTGGATAATGCTTCAAATCGTACTTATGGTGTAATTCGACTCGTCCTCTGCTTCCTTAATGCAACACGTTGTATCACGTTTGGATATCCTGTTGCTGATAACATTTGAACGAAATAACTACATGGTAGTTGAAAAAATATTGTAGCGAGTAGCAGAAACGAAGTGATCCCGATTTCTGATTCCGTACGTGAGACATGATCTTCTAGCTCGAAAATGCCACTTCCTTTACATCCTCTGTTAACCGAGCTACATATTTCTCTGTGTCCCTCAGCTTCCTTATGGTGAGATTCAGTGCCCCACTTTTGTTTAATGTTGTGGGTGACAGTGGCATAAAAATACGTTTACGTCTGTTGAAGATGTGGGCGTATAAAACAACCTAATGCTGATGCCGTTCTTACAACTTGTGATATATTCTCGGAGCTTACAGTGTCCCAGTCCTTACTTACCCCAAGAATCAGGTTAGCACCTTCGTCATCATCCTCAGTTCCATTACAGTGTCAATCGATAACGCATTTGTGTACCATGTTGCGGTGAGAAGTGGCATAGAATGCTCAAAGTGTTTGTTGAGGAAACGTTGAAGTGAAGGAAATAAATCAAGCCTTTTCGGTTTGGGTTCACAGAACATTTGTTGGACATGACCTTATAGAGGAAAAATCCCACAACCCCCACTTTCACTCTAATTTAGCTCAGTCCTTCGAAATGGCTCAAATGGCTCTGAACACTATGGGACTTAACTTCTGAGGTCATCAGTCCCCTAGAACTTAGAACTACTTAAACCTAACTAACCTAAGGACATCACAAGCATCCATGCCCGAAGCAGGATTCGAACCTGCGACTGTACTGGCCGCGCGGTTCCAGACTGCAGCGCCTAGAACCGCTTGGCCAGCTCAGTCCTGCCTTATGGTCCCCAGAATCTCTGTGTTTGTTGCAGCAAGATTGAAATCAGAAGAATATGGTAATCCCATTCTGCTTCCGATTCTACATTGTCAGTTAGATATGGTATTCTAGCTGGACATAATCCCAATTATTAATTACGCTGCCATTGAGCCTAATCCTACCTCACAAGTTCTGCTTCCTTATAGTGATATGCAATACCATATTTGCTATAGTGTTGTGGAAAACAATGACATAAAATATTCTCTGTGTTCAGAGAACAATGAGTCAGCATGATGAACCAAGCCCATTCTGCTTCCACATCAACGAGTTACATGATCATCCAGTTGGAAAATGCCACATTCCTTACCTACGTTGTAATATAGATGAGTAGCTTCTTATGTTCCTCAGTTTGCTATCTGAGACATACCATACCTAATTTGGGTATCGTCTTAAAGGGAAAGATGGTAGAAAATAAATACAGTGTTTGTTCAGGAAACATCGAAGTGAGCTGTTTTTACATCATTAGCTAGATGTGAACTTCCAGATAGCAGTGTCCCATTCCTTATTTATGCTAAAATTCAATTCAGTACTTCATGTTCCTCAGCTTCGTAACGGTGCCACACAAAATGACATCTGAATACAGTGTTGTGAGAACAATTCCTTGGTGTTAGTAGAGGAAGCATTAGAGTGAGCAGTATTAACCAAGAACATTCTATTTCCACTTCTACGTCAATAGTTACACATGACCTTCCATCTGGACAGTGCCCCGTTTCTTAGTTGGACTGTTATTCACCTCACCCCTTTATGTATCTCGACAGTCTCAAGTGGCACCCTCAGTCTTCCCAAGTTACCCTCACCCATCTCACAGTGACTGTCACTCCTGCAAAGTGACCCTTAGTCCTCCCAAAGTGATCCTAACTCCTCCAAAAGTGACCCTCAACCGTCCAAAAGTGACCCTCACAACTTCTATAGCTGACACCACTCCTGCCTCAGTGACCCTCTCAAAAAGACCCCCACTATTGTCAGTGCAATTCTTACTCTTCCCAAACTGACTCTGATTCATATAAACTTACATCTATACTCTGCAAACGACTGTGAAGGGCAAGGAGTGGGTACATACACCGTACCAGTTGCTAGGACTTTCTCCAATTCCATTCACATGTGGGAGTGCTTGAAGAATGGTTGGATAAGTGCCTGTATGTGTACAGTAGTTAGTCTAAGCTTGTCTGTGTCATCTCTTTGAGAGCAATACATACTGGGTTGTAACGTATCCCTAACTTCATGGTCTGAGGTTGGTTGTACAACTTCCTAAATGTGTTGTAATGGGATATTTTGTGTCTCCTCCAAAAGTGACCCACACTCAGAGTAATTCTTCGTGCCTAACAAAGCATGCAGAATGGAAAATTTCTGGGCTGATTTAATGGGTGTGGAATTCCAATGGAGCCAATTCGACTATCAGGTTATCGCTTATGTCGGGGCTCCAAACTTGAGTGTCTGTTTGCTTTCTGTATTACTGGGTCCTACGTAGAGCTGGTCCCCTCAGACTGCGCCCCCACGCCAGCCCCCTGCTGCTGCCAGGGGCGCAGCCAGTGTGAGGAGGTGGCCTTACCCCACACCAGTGTGAGGAGGTGGAAAACTGAATAAATGAGTAAACAATTGATTAGCCAATCAGTGGTTAAAACCAGTCAGGTGTACAACCACTAGTCTTGAAGGAATACAAAAGTCTGTGGGATGCAACCAGCCTATGATGCTGCAATTTACCAGGACATGAGTCAGATGTAGTCTTCCAACAAAACAATGCTGCGCTATTGCCAAACCTCCTTAGAGGCTCCACTCTTATAAAATATCCTAATTTTCGTTATCAGTGGTATACGGGCCCCATATTAGTTAATATATTACAAGAAATTTTATTGTAAAATAACTACCAGTTTTTGTAATGATCTGAAACATCTTATTCTGCTTGGCTGCCAATCACCCACCTCCAGTGAGACATGGACTTTCAACACGACCACACCCCTCAGTTACTTCGTCGCACAGCAATGTTCTCCAAGGCATTCCATAGCTCACCCGACAAGTCTACAAAGGACGAAATTACGTTAGCTTGTTGCGGTGTACCATCACCTAAAATTTTGCTGAAATACTTCAGAGAAGACATCAATGTGTACCATGTACATAGAGTGTTGCACTGCTGCTCCTACAACACGAGTGGAACACTAACATCCAACGGGACGACGAGCTATTTCCAACTATTCACCTTAGAAGCTCAAAATGACATTAAGTGTCTCCACCATCGGCATTGTGGTCCATAACAAGTGATATGTATCAAGGAATGTTTACCAAAAATAAATTTCATTGTACTTTGATGAACACCAAGTTATTTAGCATACACATTACCAGTGAAACCTTCAACATGACAACACCTATGATTCACTTACACCATTACATAGTGTTAGTCTCCAAGGTGTTACTTACCTGAACTCAGCAAAACACAGTACAGCAATGCTGCTCTTATCTTCTGGTGTACCATAACCCAATATAACTGCTGCATTATCTTGAAAGAATGCAGTAGTGTGTAGGGTTAGCTGATGTTCCCAGAACATGAATGGGACGTTGTCTTCCTGCAGGACAACTCCTCTTTAGTAACTAATGTCCTTACAAACTGGATTTCCCCATATATTCCCAAGGTTCGTTACAGGTGACCTCCAGGACTCTACTGGGTGGCAAGTTATGGGAAATTGCAACGTGTAGGTCGCCTAGTGACTGGCATTTAAAAAATATTTTATTTTTTAATATCCTCCTGTAACGTTCCAGAGGAATTCACTGCGGCGCATGTGCAGGGTAGGAGAGGCTCTTGTAGCAACACTTTTGCGCAATATCCATGGCTACTGATGGTGAAAGTGATTACCGACACGACATTTGCAGCTTACAGCACCCACTAGTTTATTACTCGACCGCGGACTGTCTCTACCGTTCTACTCGCTGTCAGGTTCGCTCGTGTTTCCTACTCAGTACTTTCTTGCCGCCAGAAGTATCCCCCCACAACATCGCTCTGCAAGCAGCCGCACCTTGGGTCCAGGTCAACGCCGTGCATTGCGCTGTGTGATGAAATATGTGTCACATTTCTGGAGTACCTGTGACGATTAAACAGAGTAAACAAGATATAAAATCGATCAGTACGATGACTGACGGTTCTTAGCTTTTTGATCTCCGCCCTGACACGTCATCATTCAGTACTTGAGACGCGAGGTTAAGCTGAGCCACGCTGACGTCACCAGGTAGACGGGTCGCGGCCTGTGGGGGAGCGCTACTGCAGCGGGGGCAGCGCCCACACAGCGGCGTCCCCCCAGTGGTGCCACTTTGTTTGTGAGCTTCTAGGGCGACAGCCGCAGTTAGAGGAATGCTCACACGGATATTCAGAACACATGTCTGTATATAATACCAGACAAATTGTCCTCACCTGCAACAACAAGCGTTTCTTCTAGTTTTGCCCAAGAAACCTGACTATTAAAATTCTGCTACTAGCATCACACCGGAAAATTTAAAATGTGGGCGACTAATTGTGTTCCTCATAGTTTCAAATTGAGGTGTTGACACAGGAAATAATTTAAGTCTCAAAGAAATCGAAAACATCTTTATTTCCGTAAAACATCGAACACCCAAGCCACTGGCACGGTGGACCCAGTAAGCGCCTAGACGGAATACACCACTGGCATTAAAATTGCTACACTAAGAAGAAATGAAGATGATGAAGGGGTATTCATTGGACAAATATATTATACTACAACTGACATGTGATTACATTTTCACGCAATTTTGGTGCATAGATCCTGAGCAATCAGTACCCAGAACAACCACTTCTGGCGTAATAACGGCCTTGATACGCCTGGACATTGAGTCAAACAGAGCTTGGATGGCGTGTACAGGTACAGCTGCCCGTGCAGTTTCAACACGATACCACAGTTCATCAAGAGTAGTGACTGGCGTATTGTGACGAGCCAGTTGCTCGGCCACCATTGACCAGACGTTTTCAATTGGTGAGAGATCTGGACAATGTGCTGGCCAGAGCAGCAGTCCAACATTTTCTGTATCCAGAAACGCCCGTACAGGACGTGCAACATGTGGTCGTGCATTATCCTGCTCAAATGTTGGGTTTCGCAGGGATCGAATGAAGGGTCGAGCGACCGGTCGTAACACATCTGAAATGTAACGTCCACTGTTCAAAATGCTGTCAATGCGAACAAGAGGTGACCGAGGCGTGTAACCAATGGCACCCCATACCATCACGCCGGGTGATAGGCTAGTATGGCGATGACGAATACACGCTTCCAATGTGCGTTCACCGCGATGTCGCCAAACACGGATGCGACCATCATGATGCTGTAAACAGAACCTGGATTCATCCGAAAACATAACGTTTTGCCATTCGTGCACTCAGGTTCGTCGTAGAGTACACCATCGCAGGCGCTCCTCTCTGTGATGCAGCGTCAACGGTAACCGCAGCCACGGTCTCCGAGCTGATAGTCCATGCTGCTGCAAACGTCGTCGAACTGTTCGTGCAGACGGTTTTTGTGTTGCAAACGTCCCCATCTGTTGACTCAAGGATGGAGACGTGGCTGCACGATCTGTTCGTTACAGCCATGTGGATAAGATGCCTGTCATCTCGACTGCTAGTGATACGAGGCCGTTGGGATCCAGCACGGCGTTCCTTATTACCCCCCCCCCCCTCCCCGAACCCACCGATTTCATATTCTGCTAATAGCCATTGGATCTCGACCAACGCGAGCAGCAGTGTCGCGATACGATAAACCGCAATCGCGATAGGCTACAGTACCCCCTATGATAGTTGGAAACGTGATGGAACGCATTTCTCCTCCTTACACGAGGCATCGCAGCAACGTTTCACCAGGCAACGCCGGTCAACTGCTGTTTGTGTATGAGGAATCGGTTGGAAAGTTTCCTCATGTCAGCACGTTGTAGGTGTCGCCACCGGTGCCAACCTTGTGTGAATGCTCTGAAAAGCTAATCATTTGCACATCACAGCATCTTCTTCCTGTCGGTTAAATTTCGCGTCTGTAGCACGTCATCTTCGTGGTGTAGCAATTTTAATGGCCAGTAGTGTAGTTTGGTTTCTGCAGTTCTCAGAAGACGGCGTTAGCAGAAGCACGAAGGTATGGGCAGGGAGGAGGCAGTGTGTCCACGTCACGGGGCAGCAGTCTGACGTCAAGGGTGGCCTCCGTACTCTTCACGGATGCCGCACTCTCAACGGTGTTTTTTTGTAAAGAATTTTTTTGTTTACTTGTGGACGCAATCACATTCTAATGACACAGTCATAACACGTTTCGGCCATACAGCGACTATCTTCAGATTCTAGAACAATACAAAAGAAAATTTATATTAAAACCTAAAAATAAGTGCAATATTCAACCAGGCCTTGCTGTGCTGGTACTGCGAACGGCTGAAAGCAAGGGGAAACTACAGCCGTATTTTTTCCCGAGGACATGCAGCTTTACTGTATGATCAAATGGTGATGGCGTCCTCTTGGGTAAAATATTCCGGAGGTAAAATAGTCCCCCATTCGGATCTCCGGGCGGGGACTACTCAGGAGGACGTCGTTATCAGGAGAAAGAAAACTGGCGTTCTACGGATCGGAGCGTGGAATGTCAGATCCCTTAATCGGGCAGGTAGGTTAGAAAATTTAAAAAGGGAAATGGATAGGTTAAAGTTAGATATAGTGGGAATTAGTGAAGTTCGGTGGCAGAAGGAACAGGACTTTTAGTCTGGTGATTACAGGGTTATAAATACAAAATCAAATAGAGGTAATGCAGGAGTAGGTTTAATATTGAATAAAAAAATAGGAGTACGGGTTAGCTACTACAAACAGCATAGTGAACGCATTATTGTGGCCAAGTTGGACACGAAGTCCACGCCCACTACAATAGTACAAGTTTATGTGCCAACTAGCTCTGCAGATGATGAAGAAATAGATGAAATGTACGACGAGATAAAAGAAATTATTCAGGTAGTGAAGGGAGACGAAAATTTAATAGTCATGGGTGATTGAAATTCGTCAGTAGGAAAAGGGAGAGAAGGAAACATAGTAGGTGAATATGGATTCGGGGGAAGAAATGAAAGAGGAAGCCGCCTTGTAGAATTTTGCACAGAGCATAACTTAATCATAACTAACACTTGGTTCAAGAATCATAAAAGAAGGTTGTATACCTGGAAGAATCCAGGAGATACTAAAAGGTATCAGGTAGATTATATAATGGTAAGACAAAGATTTAGGAACCAGGTTTTAAATTGTTAGACATTTCCAGGGGCAGATGTGGACTCTGACCACAATCTATTGGTTATGACCTATAGATTGAAACTGAAGAAACTGCAAAAAGGTGGGAATTTAAGGAGATGGGACCTGGATAAACTGAAAGAACCAGAGGTTGTAGAGAGTTTCAGGGAGAGCATAATGGAACAATTGGCAGGAATGGGGGAAAGAAATACAGTAGAAGAAGAATGGGTAGCTCTGAGGGATGAAGTAGTGAATGCAGCAGACGATCAAGTAGGTAAAAAGACGAGGGCTAATAGAAATCCTTGGGTAACAGAAGAAATATTGAATTTAATTGATGAAAGGAGATAATATAAAAATGCAGTAAATGAAGCAGGCAAAAAGGAATGAGATCGACAGGAAGTGCAAAATGGCTAAGCAGGGATGGCTAGAGGACAAATGTAAGGATGTAGAGGCTTGTCTCACTAGGGGTAAGATAGATACTGCCTACAGGAAAATTAAAGAGACCTTTGGAGAGAAGAGAACCACTTGTATGAATATCAAGAGCTCAGATGGCAACCCAGTTCTAAGCAAAGAAGGGAAGGCAGAAAGGTGGAAGGAGTATATAGAGGGTTTATACAAGGGCAATGTTCTTGAGGACAATATTATGGAAATGGAAGAGGATGTAGATGAAGACGAAATGGGAGATAAGATACTGCGTGAAGAGTTTGACAGAGCGCTGAAAGATCTGAGTCGAAACAAGGCCCCAGGAATAGACAACATTCCATTAGAACTACTGATGGCCTTGGGAGAGCCAGTCTTGGCAAAACTCTACCATCTGGTGAGCAAGATGTATAAGACAGGCGAAATACCCTCAGACTTCAAGAAGAATATAGTAATTCCAATCCCAAAGAAAGCAGGTGTTGACAATTACCAAACTATCAGTTTAATAAGTCACAGCTGCAAAATACTAACGCGAATTCTTTACAGACCAAAGGAAAAACTGGTAGAAGCGGACCTCGGGGAAGATCAGTTTGGATTCCGTAGAAATGTTGGAACACGTGAGGCAATACTAACCTTACGACTTATCTTAGAAGAAAGATTAAGAAAAGGCAAACCTACGTTTCTAGCATTTGTAGACTTAGAGAAAGCTTTTGACAATGTTAACTGGAATACTCTCTTTCAAATTCTGAAGGTGGCAGGGGTAAAATATAGGGAACGAAAGGCTATTTAGAATTTGTACAGGAACCAGATGGCAGTTATAAGAGTCGAGGGGGATGAAAGGGAAGCAGTGGTTGGGAAAGGAGTGAGACAGGGTTGTAGCCTCTCCCCGATGTTATTTAATCTGTATATTGAGCAAGCAGTAAAGGAAACAAAAGAAAAATTCGGAGTAGGCATTAAAATTCATGGAGAAGAAGTAAAAACTTTGAGGTTCGCCGATGACATCGTAATTCTGTCAGAGACAGCAAAGGACTTGGAAGAGCAGTTGAACGGAATGGACAGTGTCTTGAAAGGAGGATATAAGATGAACATCAACAAAAGCAAAACGAGAATAATGGAATGTAGTCAAATTAAATCGGGTGATGCTGAGGGAATTAGATTAGGAAATGAGACACTTAAAGTAGTAAAGGAGTTTAGCTATTTGGGGAGTAAAATAACTGATGATGGTCGAAGTAGAGAGGATATAAAATGTAGACTGGCAATGGCAAGGAAATCGTTTCTGAAGAAGAAAAATTTGTTAACATCGAGTATAGATTTAAGCGTCAGGAAGTCGTTTCTGAAATTATTTGTATGGAGTGTAGCCATGTATGGAAGTGAAACATGGACGATAAATAGTTCGGACAGGAGGAGAATAGAAGCTTTCGAAATGTGGTGCTACAGAAGAATGCTGAAGATTAGATGGGTAGATCACGTAACTAATGAGGAGGTATTGAATAGAATTGGGGAGAAGAGGAGTTTGTGGCACAACTTGACTAGAAGAAGGGACCGGGTGGTAGGAGATGTTCTGAGGCATCAAGGGATCACCAATTTAGCATTGGAGGGCAGTGTGGAGGGTAAAAATCGTAGGGGGAGACCAAGAGATGAGTACACTAAGCAGATTCAGAAGGATGTAGGTTGTAGTAGGTTCTGGGAGATGAAGAAGCTTGCACAGGATAGAGTAGCATGGAGATCTGCATCAAACCAGTCTCAGGACTGAAGACCAGAACAACATTAGTAATGGAACTGAATTTGTGGCAAATAGATGTAGTTGATACCTAAAGGCGGCATACACTGAACACAGGTTCGTGAGTTGTCAAACTAGCTACAAAATGTAAAAGACCAGTCTTATATAGGTATAAAAATTTGTTGGTTTTGTTCACCCTCTTTGCGCTAGATGCGCGCGTCCTCTATAAGACGGTCTCAATTTTTCAGAAGTCTAAAATATGACAAATTTACCATTAATATTTAGGTCAAATGTGTATAAAATTCAAAAATTACACAACAGATCGTTAAATCAGTGAAGTGACATTTCAGAACAAGGAGAAAACATTGCTGTAGACGCAAGTAGCGCTAGCCCTTGTAGGGTGTACTTGCGGCGCCCGCCTGAGCCGTTGTCCACCGGTAGGGCAGGGACGGCGCGGGCAGCTGGCTGCGGCGCTCCTCTGCCTCAGAGGTTGTTCTCGTCTCCTGCAGGCCGCACTGGCCAGGGCAACACTCGAACTTAGAATATGAGCAAAAATTCACTTGAATAAGAGATGTTTGGTATTGGGAATAGTTCCTAAACATGTGAGAGTTAAGATAAATAATTCCTCCCAAATTGCCAGAAAAGGTAAACGCGAAAGAGAGTTAAGATGGATACAGTTCGAACTGAAGGAAGATTACAAGATAGAACAGCCTTCAAATTATAAAATAATTAAAGGACATCTATCGCTCAGTAATATGCTTTTACCAGTACAGTTTTCTGACGTGTGGGATATGACTGAAGATCAGGTACATAAAGAGCTTTAAGACGAGACACGAGAAGAAAATTTTTAATTTAAATTCCAGCCGTTTGGGACAGCAAAAAAGTAAAGTACAACAAGTCGAAAAAAATTTTAACCGTGTTGAAAATTTTTCTACTCTGATTTTAAACACTGACGAAGAACACCTTTTAAACAGGTGATTACAATATAATATAAGAAAGAAGAAAGACACAGCTGAGATTAAAATGGCATGTGAGATAGGAAAACTAACCAGAGGTGAACAGTTTATTATTGCAACCAAAAGTGAAAAGCTATTAAAAAGATCGAAAAATCTTTCACGAAACCATATCACCGAGGATAAAGTTATTACAAAGCTCAATAATAAACTTAAAGATCGAAAAGTTCTCGTCACCAGAGCAGATAAAGGCAACACAGCCGTTTTGTTCATGACACTGATTACATAAAAAGACAGAAGATTTGTTTAAGAAAAATAACATTGTCGAAGTGAAAAACGACCCGACAAAGAGTTTCCAGAAAGAATTAAACAAAAGGATATATAATTTGAATTTATTGTTTTAACATAAAGAAAGAAAGGTGAACGCATGTACACCAAACCTAAGAGCGCAAATAAAGTTTCATAAACAGGAAAAACCCACTGGCCACTGATTAATAATACAGATTGTCCTACATATAAGATTAATAGGGAACTCAACAAAATTTTGAAAACTAATTTTGTTTAGGAAGAATCACACGTGTTAAAAGCAGTGCGGCCTTTGCGCAGGAAGTAAAAGATATCGAGATACCGGAGGATGCCACATTCACACGAATGGATATCGAGAACTTATATACAAATAATCCCATCGATGAAGCGTTAGAGGTAATAGAAACTAATGCATCACGTATCGGGCATCTAGGTCAACCTGAAGTTGTAGAACTGATTGAAATATTTCAGTTTGTTCTATTGTGTAACTACTTTCTATTTAACTATAAATGTTACAGACAAGGCGATGAATTCCCTATGAGAAACTGCTTAGCAGGAACAACAGCAGAAATTTTTATTAACCAGCTAGAAAAGAATTTCTTCGAGACGAATACCGAGATTCTGACGAATGTACTATATTACAGAAAATATGTCGATGACTCAATTATTCTTTGTAGAGGTAGTAAAACGCAAATAGAAGATGTGGCATAAAAGATAAGCAGTATGCATTCCAAGATAAAATTCACGACAGAAACTGAAGTAGTCAAAAAAGATAAACTTCCTAGATCTGACGATTCATAACAAAAATGGTAGACATGCGTTCCAAATATTTAGGAAACCAACATGTATGGGCGAGATTATGAACGCCCGGTAAGTCAGAAACAAGGATATTTTTATTCACTATTATACAGAATAGTGAGACTTCCATTATATGAAATTGAAGTGAAAAAGAAACTTGATGTAGTAAGACAGGTCGCCCTTGCAAATGATTACGACCGAGATATACATAGCAAAATTAAAAAGAAGATAAGAAGGAGAGAGAAACGGCACGTAAAACCGAGATCCGAATAGAATAAGTACACCACTGTGAAATATATAGGCAAAACATCATATAAAATCGAAAATATATTCCAAAGAAAGGGGGTTAAATTGCATTTAGGAACTTGCGATAATTTTGAAAGACTAGTGCTTCGCAACTTGCCATGGAAAAGTAATAAATATAGTAAATCGGGGGTGTACAAAGTATCATGTCACGAATGCGAAAGAAAGCTATATTGGACAGACAGGCAGGTCCTTTGATGCAAAGTTTAAAGAACGCACGTATCCCAGTGATAAGACAGCGCTAGGCTTACATATGCGAGAGGAGGGTCATGATATTGGTGACACTGACGAACAGCTTCAAATTTAGATGAAGTTAGAAAAAGTAAACGATTAGACATTTTAGAACAACTGGAGATTTATGTTACGAGACGCAGAGAACCTGACAAACTCCTCAGTGTAGAGAATGTACTTGCAACAGACGCATACTTCAACGTTTACGACGATCTGTTGGCCTGAGAGACTCGTTTTTACCGCATACGTGCTTCAGCTGAGGATGGAGCCTTCCGGCGGTCGAGTGTTGCCCTGGCCAGTGCGGCCTGCAGGAGACGAGAACAACCTCTGAGGCGGAGCAGCGCCGCAGCCAGCTGCCCGCGCCGTCCCTGCCCTACCGGTGGACAACGGCTCAGGCGGGCGCCGCAAGTACACCCTACAAGGGCTAGCGCTACTTGCGTCTACAGCAATGTTTTCTCCTTGTTCTGAAATGTCACTTCACTGATTTAACGATCTGTTGTGTAATTTTTGAATTTTATACACATTTGACCTAAATATTAATGGTAAATTTGTCATATTTTAGACTTCTGAAAAATTGAGACCGTCTTATAGAGGACGCGCGCATCTAGCGCAAAGAGGGTGAACAAAACCAACAAATTTTTATACCTATATAAGACTGGTCTTTTACATTTTGTAGCTAGTTTGACAACTCACGAACCTGTGTTCAGTGTATGCCGCCTTTAGGTATCAACTACATCTATTTCGCATAAATTCAGTTACATTACTAATAAGCCTGGTTAAATATTGCACTTATTTTTAGGTTTTAATATAAATTTTCTTTTGTATTGTTCTAGAATCTGAAGATAGTCGTTGTATGGCTGAAACCGGTTATGACTGTGTCATTAGAATGTGATTGCGTCTACAAGTAAACAAACCAAAAAAATGCGAAATAATCAGTCGCTCACTGCATTGACACTACGTTGTTTTTCGTGGTGTTTCTGTCGAAGTGATTTAGCTGCTTCATTGACTGTGGAGGATGCCAAACAAAATGATTCTCCTCAAAGCAGTAAGGAGACGCCCCTTGTTGCAGTGTACAGTATGCTCTTCAGAACGGCTACATTTTTTACTGTCGATTTTAAGTCACCTTCAAGTGTTGCAATGTAAAAATATTCATTCGATATAAACTGTATCGCCTTTTTGGAAGTAACTGTCAAAATTTTCTGTTTAGGCTAATAAAACGTATTGACGACAAGGAGGACAACATTTTCATCTTACGTTTACTTAACAATCAACATAATTGCTTAAATTTTCATTTACAGTGTGTCCCAGCTATCTTCTCCACCCAAAATATCTCTGGAATAATAACAGCTATTGGAAAACGACTTTCAGGGGTATCAATGTAGGGTTGGGGCCCATGAATGTACATATTTGGAAACATTCTAAAACGAAAGCATATGTGTTTTTTAACACAAACTTATGTTTTTTTAAATGGACCTCCTATATTTTTTCTTCAGCAATCCATAGCATGACAAAGCACATACATAATGGCGTTGATTGCATCGCAATATTCCCATTACATCCCGAGATGTTGAGACGCGAAGTTGACGCTTGAAACACCCGACATGCGCTGCTAGCGCACGTCCTGAGGCTCAGGCGTGAACCCCATGCTGCCCGTAATCGCGATGTGATTGACATGTGTAATCACACTTCCATACTTATCAAGAGGTCCGAAACGAATAATACGGTCTGCTGCCATCAACTCTCATAAGCACATAATGGTTTCCCCCTTGCACGTTTTACGTATCTACGTACACAATATGAACCAGTACCGATCGGTGTTCACCCGTCAGGTTGTCTTATTTATCCTGCACACCCAAAATAAGGTTTATCTAATGCGTTGTATGACCCATTGTGCCTGTCGCGCAGGGCCTGGCTCTAACTAGTCAAGTGTCCAACGTAGTTCCCACTACTGCCACAGTTACCACTTCGCCTTGTTTATGACGTGCGACCCATGCAAACTCCTGTGCTCCACCACCCACCGAGCATCCCATTTGTTGTTGCTTTGGCGTGCAGTACACCGCTTGCCAGTGTAGTCGTGCATCAGAATAATCTGGTGACGGCACGGAGGTAGTACGCATTCTGAATAAGCGTTGTGTTGTGGAACTTATACCGTACACTGTAATGTACACACATGAAGATATGGTAGAAATGCTGCTGGACTATGGAGAATGTACGTTGACGGGAAATACGTTATGAGATTGCTTGTTTGTTGATATTACTGTTAGCGAACATTATGATTATTAAGTTAATATGTCTGTTTTCTACCCTACTCTACATACCTATACTGTACCCTGTTGTAGGTGGACGAAATGCTGTTCACGCAGAACGACTGTACAGACGACGATTCCCTGACAAGCCATCGCCTTCGCGCTGGATGTTTGGTCGTCTCACATCTCGTCTACGTGAAACGGAAAGCTTAAATCCAAGACCTCGACATCGTCCTAGAACACGCACAGATGAACGTGCTGAAGTTGCTGTGCTCGCTACCATAGCTGTGAATCCTCAAATCAGCACACGTCAAATTGAACGTGAAGTTGGTGTGTCGAAATCAAGTGCACAGCGTATTCTTAAACGTCATAAATTTTATCCTTACCATGTTCATTTACACCAGGATCTTCATGGAAATGACTTCCGCAATAGGGTAACATTTTGTCGGTGGGCTCAGCAAAAACTTCTGACTAATCCAAATTTTTTTGCAGATGTTCTCTTTACCGACGAGGCATCATTCTAGAACAAAGGAATTGTCAATATGAGGAATATGCATTATTGGTCCGCAGACAATCCAAAATGGCTCCGTCAGGTAGAGCATCAACGTCCGTGGAAAGTTAATGTTTGGTGTGGGATTATTGGAGATACCATTATCGGACCTTTCTTTATAAATGGCATCCAAAATGGCAGACAGTACTCCAGATTTATACGACACAATCTTCCTGTTCTCTTGGACACCGTACCTCCGAACCGGAGAATGGTCATGCGGTATCAGCATGACGGATGCCCTGCACATAACGCCTTATGAACACGACGGCTTCTGAACCGTACGTTCCCTGGTAGATGGATTGGACGAGGTGGCCCAGTTAGGTGGCCTGCCCGATCTCCGGATCTTACGCCGCTGGATTATTTTCTTTGGGGAGCAGTGAAGGATGCTGTTTACCAACATGAACCAACAACACCAGAGGACATGAAGCAACGCATTATTGATGCTTGTACAGCCATCAAAGAGGAAACAGTAGCACGAAGTAGGACATCCTTCATCCGCAGAGTGACCCTATGTATGCAAGCCAATGGGCATCACTTTGAGCATGAGATGTGAACGCTATGTTTAGTATCTAGTGCTGGTATCACAGTGGAAGTTTCTACAAAGGGCCATTTTACCCAGTGATGTTAAGAAACATTTGTTTGCAACAATTTGTCATTTAACGCATTAGGTAAACATAACATTGATAATTATGTGATAATAAAACTGATTGGTTAAACATGTTTACATTCATCTTCTATGTCCTACCTGAACTTCCCAAATCAAAACATTTTTACCTAAACAACGGTAAAACTTTTAGTCCACTTGCTCGTTTCACTAAAAGCATCAACATGAATTTTACTATTACGAGTGAATGATTAACTGTCACTTGCGCTAGATCTACAGTAAAGTAAAGTTTTAACGTTGAACGGCATTACCTTTTTAGTAACGGATTAACGATAAGCGAAGTTAACTTTGTGACTAACGTTGCGGTACACAGATTTGTTACAGAACCGCATCACCCCTAGCCTATGGGATAAATACCTGCTGGAATGTACGACGTTAATGCAGGATGGAAGCAGACCGTATTATTCGTTTCGGACCTCTTGATAAGTATGGAAGTGTGATTACGCATGTCAATCACATCGCGATTACGGGCAGCATGGGGTTCACGCCTGAGCCTCAGGACGTGCGCTAGCAGCGCATGTCGGGTGTTTCAAGCGTCAACTTCGCGTCTCAATATCTCGGGATGTAATGGGAATATTGCGATGCAATCAACGCCATTGTGTATGTGCTTTGTCATGCTATGGATTGCTGAAGAAAAAATATAGGAGGTCCATTTAAAAAAACATAAGTTTGTGTTAAAAAACACATATGCTTTCGTTTTAGAATGTTTCCAAATATGTACATTCATGGGCCCCAACCCTACATTGATACCGGTGAAAGTCGTTTTCCAATAGCTGTTATTATTCCAGAGATATTTTGGGTGGACAAGATAGCTGGGACACCCTGTATATGCTATGACACTTCTTACTGAAGTTTTGGTGAAATGGAACAGGAGTTCTTTTGTGGACATGTTGGAAACAACAGAGACTGTGCTTTCATATAACTGATTCGCCACGAAGGGCGGTGAATGCACGACCTTCAGTGTGGATGCACGTTTACGTTCGACCTCCAGCGGGAATCTTAAATTAGCGAGCAAGGGCTCTGAGGATAGATGGCGCTGCATGGGGATGTGGGTTGCCCTGGGAACCAGCCTAGGGACACTGTGTACTCGAGAAGAGCACCGTGACCGCGTGGCGCTGGGGTAAACACAGCTGCTCACTTTCCTTTCCTTTCTCCCTCCTCCACCCCCACCTCCATAGTACGATCATAGGGAGATAGGACAACGCTGGACACAGCAAATATGGGCGGCGTCGGATCTCAGTAAGCAAGACACGATGTTCGAAACTCCGTGTTGCTATTTAGAACCTCACATCAGATAAAGGGAAACACCCTCTAAAAAAGGTCGGAGAACAACAGTGTCTACGAGCATTGAGACGCTGCTCCCTGCGTGAGCGATGTTAGTAATGCAAGACACTGGTATTGTGTGGCCTGTGTAGGATACAGGCTACACATATGAAAGGTGGCTACACTGAGCCACAGCGCCAGAGATTGCGCCAAAGAGTATTATTCTGCCGCCTCCACAGTGCTTGGGGAGAGCTCGTAGTAGTCAGTGTCTTTTAAGAACTCGTAGCAGTCAGTACTTGTTAAGAACTCGTAGCAGAGAGTGTTTGTTGAGATGTGCTAGTAGGCAGTGCTTGCTGAGATGTGATACTGAAGAGTCTTGTTGAGATGTGGTAGTAGAGAGTCGGTGTGGAGATATATTGTAAGGATTAGAGTGATTTTCATGAATATAAATGAGGTAACAAACTCCGTTTCTTTTTTTCTCATTATTTCAGTGTCCTAAATAATGCGTCATTACAGGTTCAGTCAACAAAGCATCTGGCGTGTGTTCTTGTATTAGAGTGTAATTCTGGTTTTCTTGCGCAATTATAGTATTTCTAATTTTCTTTTATCACGTCAGTATAATTGGTATTTAAAAATTCTTGTCTTGTTGGAGAAGAACCGCGCCAGATGTGTACGTTGAGTCACACTCCCACACACAGAACAATTACACTTGTGCTTTGGTTTAGTAGGTTTTATAGTTGCTGGGGACTTAATTAATTAATTGTGTTAACGAAAATTTTCTTTCATTGTTTGTTGTTATTCTATGCAGTTAGATTGCGTACAAAAACTAGTCAGGGCCAACCGATTACGAGACACAGTGTAATCGGACATACAGCTACTAAAAACTAAAAATATTTGCATTTTATTTAATTAAGCCCCCATGGACGTGGCGACCGCTGCTTCGGATCGTCCCTTGGAATTCTTCTGATTGTAAAAATAGTGGACAGTGGTATTGTAGTAATTTGTAGTTTAGTGATTGTAGTCTATATTGCATGTGTAGATTTGGTAATTGGCATTCTTCTAATGGTATTTTTCAAAATTTAAATTTGTTGTCTTGTCTACGCGTTTGACAATTTAGTGCAATTATTTCAATTGTTCGTTAATCGTGTTTGAGGGAAACATCTCGTGTGAATGGTATTGTTGGAGATAAAGAGTCATTGTGTATAATTTTCGTACAGTGACGAGTTTTGTATATTTTGTAAATGATTACGCGATCGATGAAAAAGGCAAAAATGATGGATAGTGAGAATGACGAAATTGTTAACATGGCGAACTCGCCAACAGAGGAAAACAGTATGATGGATAATGAAGTGGAAAACAATGTAATAAGTCGGGAAAATAGTCCGGAACCATTTCAAAATTTTTCTCAATCAGAAAATTCACAGAATCCGAGATTAACGACAGAAGATTCTGGAATAGTATCGAACACAGATAGCCTTATGGCTATGCAGAAGGAAGTTAGTTTTGCGGGAAATGTTAGGGGCGAAAAGAATTCTGAACCATTTAATATGGAGCAGTTGATGAGTGCTATATTAAATTTGGGAGCACGTATGGAAACACGGTTAGACTCACAGGGATCACAAATAGGAACAATTAAAACTGAGATGGGAACTTTACGATCTGAATTAAAAACTGATATGGGAACAATGGAAACACGGTTAGGATCTGAATTAAAAACAGTGGCAACACGTTTAGAAACAGAGATGGAAACAATGGAAACACGGTTAGACTCACGAATAGGGACATGTTTCAAAAATATGAAAGATGAGTTAAAGAAAGAAATCAGAGAAGAAGTACAACCGATTTTGAATTCTCATAATAATAGATTAGTTGCAGTAGAGATTAGACAAAGGGAACAGGATAGAGAACAGGAAGAAAGAGATCGCGTGATAGTACAAAAATTTTCAGAGTTAAATTAACAACGTGCAAAAGATAAGGAAGAAATACTTGAGAGAATCGAGGAATCCGTACCAAATGACAGATTAAATAACCTAACACAACAGTATGAACAGTTAACTACCAAATGTGTCAATACTGAAACCAGAGTCGCGACACTTACGGAAGACGTAAAAAAACAGAAAGAACAATTAGGTGACATATCGGAAAGAGTTGAGGAAATTTCAGATAAACTGACAAATCTTAGTTTACATGGGGACAGAGATTCGGATGATACAGCGCCATTGTCATTTGCAGAAACCAAAGAGTATCAGAACATAAATAAACATGTTGAAAATCAGGGAAAATTTAATGAACGCGTTAAAAGGGAAGTTGAGGCATTACGAAAGCAAGTCAAACAAATTGAAGGCGAAATCGTAGGAAAAGACAGCAGAAGAAATTTAGAATCACGGATAGCAGAGGGCTTTGAAGAAAATAATTTATTTCATTTACGAGAAGCAACAAGAGAGCGCCAGGCGCGTGAACTTGACAATAATCGACATTCGGTCTGGGACAGACGGGGTAGGTCTTTGTCGCCACGAGGCGAGAACTTTGACTATAAACACTTTTTGACTGTTCGGAAATTTAAGATCTTCTGCAATTCTAAGAATGACATACATCCATGTTCATGGTTAGATCAATTTATGTACGCACTTCCACCAAATTGGCCACTAAGTCACAAACTGGAATTTATGTGTGGATATTTAGAAAACGAACCGGTGACGCGGATGCGCGCACTCATTAGAGATTGTAATAATCTAAATGATTTTTATCATGCATTTCTATCGGCATATTGGTCCGAAAACACGCAAGACAGAGTCAAACACAGTCTTATTATGCAGCGTAATTTCAAACTGTCTGAGTTCCGCACGCCAGCGGAATATTTTGAAGACATGATTCGAAAGAATCAGTTCCTTTCCAACCCTTATAGCCCGACTGAATTAATTCGCATTTGTTTAACTAAGCTGCCACAATCCATAAGACAAATTGCTTTAGCTGGAAGATGTAAAGACGACATCGAGACTTTTAAGACTTTGTTGCGAGAACTTGAGTATGACAACGACGACGGGACTTCTTGTAACTTTTTCAGTAACAGTAATTACAATAGATTTTCAGAGAAAAGAGATAGTGATCGGAACGGGCGTTATATGAGTAATTTTGAGAATGACAGACGTAACAGACAGGACAATAGATACCAGCCCTATGACAATAACAGACGTTCTAGCAGAAATTGCACAGACAATTATAATAGCGGTAATTCGTACCGGAATGATCAATCATACGGAAACAGTAATCGGTATCATCAGGACAGAAATTATTCATACAGTAATAGAAATTCTTACTACAGAAATATCCAGGGTAGTAGATACAACAATAATTTCAGAAATGACAGTAGAAATTATACAAGGAGTGGTCATGCAGACAGACAGGAAAACAGAAATTTTAATAACAGACACAACCAAGAATTTGCATCCAACAGACAGGAAGGACCTAATTGGCATCCTCCACGTGACAGAATTTCAGAGAGACAAGTGCAAATAGTAGAAATTTATCCGCGAAATGACGGGAATAATCAAAGACGTGACGCAAACAATCGACAATGACTTGCAGCTTCGGCTTCTGGCAGCAATATAGACGGTTCAGAAAGTAATGACACTACGACTTTACACTACGTACGCCTGGAAGACATGAGAGACATTTTGTTAGACGAAAAGGAAAATAATGTAGACGCGTTTTTACATCCTGTTATTGAAGTATGTGTGGGTAAGAATAAGTTCACTGCAGTTTTAGATTCTGGGAGCCCATTGAACGTCATTAGTGAATCAGTTTTTCGTGTATGTGTAAGAACTATTGCTTGTCCTGTGTTACCTGTTCCTAAAACTACAATTCGAGGCGCTATTTCTGGAAAAAGTGTGGAAGTTAAACAACAGACCAACTTAAATTTCATTTGTCAAGGATACGAATTTTCTGCTAATTTTATTATTGTTCCATTACTCAGTACACATATTATATTAGGTATGGAGTTTCTTAACGCACATAAGGCAATTTTGAACTTTAAAGAAGGAAGTGTAAATTTGACTGTTGCCGGAATGCCGAAATGTTTGAAATTTTTCGAGTGTTTAACAAGATCTGAGTCAGATACAAAATGTTTAAGGTTTCTTACTTCTGATGTTTTCGTTGAGCATTATGACGACAATGTGTTCATTCATGACAATGACAATAGATACAGAGACATGATGGATGATATAATTAATAGCGAAGAATTAATTAATGAAAAGGTTAAGAAAGCTGAAGTACCAGATGACATTGCAAGAGAAGAGCTGCACCAAATTTTGACTTCACATGCTACAGTGTTTAGTCATCACACAGGAACTATACAAGGCTTACAATATTTATTTAAAGTAAAAGAACACACACCATTTCGCGGGAAAACGTACGCTATTCCTTTGGCTTACAGAGACAAGGTTAAGAATGAACTTCAGTACATGTTAGATCAGGGCATTATTGAGCCTGCAGTCAGTCCTTATACTAGCCCATTACACGTTGTTCTTAAAAAGGATGGGTCAATTCGTTTGGTTCTGGATTCCAGACAGATAAATAATATCATCATTCCTGAAACTGACCGTCCACAAAATTTAGATGAACTTCTTCAACATTTCCATGGAATTAAAGTTTTATCCACGATTGATATGCGCGCAAGTTTTTGGCAAATAGAACTCCACCCTGATTGTAGAAAATATACTGCCTTTTTAGCCTTTGGTAACTGTTACCAGTTTCGGAAATTACCGTTTGGACTTATTGTATCTTCAGCAGCATTCATTCGTAGTTTAAATGAAATTTTACCTGTTTATCTTCGTGGCAATATTACTTCATATGTTGACGATATTCTTATTGCTAAACATTCTTGGAGTGAGCATAACAAAATTTTGGATTCATTATTAAGTATTTTTGCAAGAGTTGGCATTACAGTGAACTTGGAAAAATCTGAATTTGGACGTTCACAGGTGAAATTTCTCGGTTATTTCTACAGAAGGTATTCTTCCTGATCCAGAAAAACTTGACGCTATTCGTAATTATGCTGTTCCTACCACAAAACGTGATGTTCGTAGTTTTCTTGGTGTCTGTAATTTTCTTAGACGCTTTGTTAAATTGGACGATTTGGCCACACCTCGTTTATGTGAACTATCTGGAAAGAAATCTAATTGATGTTGGGATGAGGAAGCTCAATCAGAATTTGAACAACTTCGTGATGCTTTAGTTGCTGCTCCACTTCTTTCACATCCGGATTTATCTAAAGACTTTTGTTTGGCGACGGACTCATCATACAAAGGCCTAGGTGCACATTTATTTCAAGAGATAGAAGAAGACGGCGTTGTAGTACAGAAAACTATTGCATTTGGAAGTCGTGTTCTCTCTAAATCAGAAAAGAATTATTCGATAACGGGACTTGAAGCTTTGGCGGTTGTTTGGGCTTTCACAAAATTTCGCACATTTTTGTCTGGCAGACATACTAAGGTTTACACCGATCATCGAGCTCTGGAATTTCTTATGTCGACAAAATTAACTCATGACAGATTGTCACGATGGGCGTTGTACCTACAGGAATTTGATTTTAGTATTGTTTACATACAGGGTTCTTCAAATATTGTTGCTGATGCTTTATCACGTGCACCTATGGGTTTGAAACAAAGTGCTGAAGAGGACTACAAGGAAAACAATTATTGTTTGATGTATATTCAAGGTGTTGCGTTTGAGAACTTTATTTCGTCTTCGCTCCAGGACATCGCTAAGGTGCAAAATAAGGATCCAATCTGGAAGGACATTAAGAGAAGTGGAGGAGAAAGGAAAGCGTAGCGATTAGACAGCATTATTTAGACCGCAATGACATTCTTTTTAAACGAAAATCGGTCGACAACTCTGTTTGGTTAGTTTGTATTCCTGATGAGTGGGTTAATAAGCTGATTTGGTATACGCATTTCAGTTATGCACACTTTGGTCCCAGAAAATGCTTTCATAAATTACGAGAAAATTGCTACTTCAGTAATATGGAAAAACGTATTCGATCTGTTCTTGCCAAATGCAAATTATGTCAAAAAGCTAAGCCGCCAACAATTTCTCACAGAGCACCGTTGTTTCCTATCATTCCAGCGAAATTAAAGGAGATGGCTGCAGTCGATTTGTTCGGTCCAGTGGTTCGATCTACTAATGGTTTTGCGTACATTTTCGTAGCAGTGGAGTTGACGTCAAAATATGTGTGTTTTACACCTTTACGCAAAGCAACAGCTCGTTCAGTATCTAACGCTTTCATCAAACATTTTCTTAAAGAAGTTGGTCATGTTAATAAGGTTATATCAGATAATGGATCACAGTTTCGTTCTAAAATTTGGCTTCATACTCTACAGCGTCGTAAAATTAAACTAATCTTCATTTCATTTTTCACCCTCAATCTAACGCTTCAGAGAGATGGATGAAGGAAATCAATAAATTGTGTCGTCTTTATTGTCATTAGAATCACAGAACGTGGGATCAGTATCTTCATATTTTTCAAAACATTCTGAATGAACTTCCTAATGACTCAACTTCTTTACCGCCTATACTGATATTAAAAAATAAAGCACCGACAAATCGCATTTCTGAAATAGTTCCTTTTCCGCCTTCACGGAAACTGCGGCATTCTGAAGTTGTCAACCTGGCTCTACGAAATATTGCATCTGCGGCTGCTAGAAGAGAGAGATCAGCTAAACGTCCTGGTCGTTTAAAAATCTTGTCAGTTGGTCAAAAAGTGTTAATTAAGTCTCATCGTTTGTCGCACAAAGGAAAAGGCTTGTGTCGCAAATTTTTTCTGGTTTATAACGGTCCATATAGAATTCGTAAAATTATTCATGATAACACTGTCGAAGTAGAAACTCTTAAATCTCGACGCTCTAAAGGAATACATCATATATCTAACGTAAAAATTTTTGTGGAATGACATACTTTAGAGAAACTCACAGCTACATGTAAACATGCGGAGAGTACAAGGATACCGCGCTGTGTTTTGGCGGCGGCACATACTCAAAGCAACAGTCAAGTCTGCGCGCCGCACAAGGCAGTCGTTGACCGCGAACAATTGCTTCCTACGTCACACGCCTACAGCTGATCGAGCGCTCAGTGCGAATGCACTGACAGCCGTAAACAAATACACAGTTTAATTTCTCCGATTAAATTCAGTATAAAGCTATAGTGAGTTGATGAATTATGTTATTAAAATTCAGTATTTTTCAGGATACGGTTCTATAAAATATTTAAGAACTTCAGGTAAATTCTGTGCGTGTCCGACGTTAAGACGACTTGCTATTGAGAAATTTTCAGGAAGAATGTAATTTCGAAGAAGAAAACTAATAAACTAAAAAGGGTAACTATTAATTGAGTTTATTTTTCAGGTAACATATTTCCACTTAGGTACGTACTTTAGACGTAATGTGCTGCTCGCAATCACGTGATTCATACTTTGTGCTAAATTTTATGTTCTATGAAATTACTTGTGAAGCGACGTGCTTGCGTACGTTAACTGATTTTGACAATGATTATTAATGAACTGGGTTGTAACTTGTGTATATTATGCATCGCTTGGCTGCACTGCTTTTTCACTGATGTCATATTTATTAATGATGTGCCTGCTGTGCTTCTTTATTTAAATTATAATTGTCACCTGATTAATTGTGCTGATGTGGTTAGGTATGTAAGTTATACTTTGTGATTTATCTGCTTGCGCCTTCATGTTTACTTATTAAGATTACATATGAACACTTATTTGCTTATGCTGATATGATGCTAATGACCTGTTTGCTGCTATGCGTATGGATTGCATATTTACACATTTCTGTTTTGTTGTCATAACTACTCTTTAATTTGGTATATAGAAATGCTGATGTAAGGTGTGCGAACATGGAGTTTGGGCCACAGTATGGTGTTAATTATAGATTGTTCGCTTGGCAGAGCCTCGTTGTAAGGATTGTGCTGCATCCACTTGTTGACATTCTGTTCTCTACTGGTATATTTACTCGCTAGTGCTTGTTTTGCTTACGCTCAGTGCCTTATATTTTTAAGATAAGAAAATGAACTGCTATAATTCGACGAACGACATTGGTACAAAGAACTTCGTTGAAGTCACATGAGCTGGAGGTTTTATGGAAGCTGTATAACTTTATGCTAATAGGAAGGAAGCTAACGACATGACATACCATTACTAGGTTTAGACCATTAACAATTATTACACTGCATTTTTCGCGAGCAATTGAAATAGCAAGTGACACTTGACACAAAAATACTCCACATGTTTGCTTCTGTTTGCCATAATTCTTGAAGTGGTGTACACACTGTGAAATATTATGATCATTCACACTCCGTAATCGTACTTAATTACTGAGAGTTATTCGAACTAAGTCTGTTAGAGGTCGTGTATGCATTTCTGTTGTTTATAATTCATAATGAGTAGAAGATTTGGGTCAGACGGATTACACAGAGGTTGTGTGTTGACAATGTGTCTTCGGATTGTATGGGATGATGAGGTTTGCATTAGGATTTTATCTGTACTTGTTCGAGGAGACTGACTAGAGGAAAGAGTTGTTATGGAAGTGAAATGATATTGGTAATAAGGTTTACATGTATCGATGTATTGAAGAGGTATTATTGAGGCATTATTGAGATTATGTGAAGTTGATGATTATTGGAGTTTTTGTGGACAAGAGGTAAGGTAAATGCTATTGATGATAAGATTTATATGTATCGACGTAAGAGGTATTATTGAAGTATTGAGATTATGTGATGCTGATGATTATTGGAGTTTTGGTGTATAAGAGGTAAAGTAAGTGAGGTGCATATTTTTTGTTGTTGGTCGGTGCATATTTTTTGTTGTTGGTCTTATGGAACAAGGAGGATGAAGATAGCAGACTAGAACACTAAAGTAGAAGGAAGATAGTCTATACACACACTTTGTTAAATCACTAAGCAGTATATACTTTTTTTTGAGAGAGGAAGTATTTGCATATCTTGGGTCACTGACAGTTGTTCAACAACAGTACATTTGATCTGGCTTGGCAAACACTGGTCTTGACATGATGACTATGACGTTGACTTAACTATTATTGACTGTTATACATTGCTGCCACTACTACTTGATACACAAGATGAACATCAATTTTGACAGAATTGCATTTACACAGTTAACACTATTCAATTACACAGTAGTACTTAATGTGGATGAAAGATGAGTGAGTGTGTTTTGTGTGTTTTCCTTTCCTAATCCTACCCACCTATCTCCTAAATATTATTTTATTGTTTGTTGTGGCTTGCACTGACACCCATAAATATTATAGGTTTACTGATATTTGAGTATTTGTAATAGTTAATATGACAATTATCTGATATCATTTGTGTGTTTATTAGAATTTATATGTCTAGTGTGTAAAAGCATTTGTATGTGTATTCAAACTACTGTTCATGCCTGAACTGTCTCATTAGTGATGGTGAATATTATGAACTGTTACCTGCACCTCTTCAACATAATGGGTGCCATTTAGAAACGTTTAATTTCTGCTGATGAACTGTGTGATTAGGATAGTGAATAATATGGACTGTTACTTGTACTTTTTCTACATGATTGGTGCCACTAGGACATGTTTAATTTCTGCTAATAAACTCTGATAAACAGTGTGATCAGTGATAGTGAATATTATGGACTGCTCTCTGGACCTGCTCATCATTGCTAGGTGCAACTGATGGACTGCTTCTGCTGAAATGATGTCACTTGTTGGTGTCTGCACCTGCTCAACGTTACTGGGTGCACAGATGGAGCTACTTCTATGGAAATGATGTCACTTGTTGGTGTCTGCACCTGCTCAACATTGCAGGGTGCACAGATGGAGCTACTTCTATGGAAATGATGTCACTTGTCGGTGTCTACACCTACTCAACATTGCTGGGTGCCACTGTTAGAACTGTTTCTACTGAAATGATGTTACTTCTTGCTGTCTGCACCTACTCAACATTGCTGGGTGCCACTGATGGATTGCTTCTACTGAACTAATGTGACTTGTTGCTGCGTGTACCTCTTCAACATTGCTGGGTGCCACAGATGGAACTGCTTCTACTGAAATAATGTCACTTGTTGCTGTCTGCACCTACTCAACATTGCTGGATGCCACTAATGGAACTTCTTCTACTGAAATGAAGTCACTTGTTGGTGTCTGCACCTGCTCAACATTACTGGGTGCACAGATGAAGCTACTTCTATGGAAATGATGTCACTTGCCGGTGTCTGCACCTACTCAACATTGCTGGGTGCCACTGAGGGATTGCTTCTACTGAACTAATGTGACTTGTTGCTGTGTGTACCTCTTCAACATTGCTGGGTGCCACAGATGGAACTGCTTCTACTGAAAAGATGTCACCTGTTGGTGTCTTTTTTTGTATAAACTAAACATTGAAAGCATTTTATGCAAACATTTGTATAAACTGATTTTTTGTGTATTGTGTGAACTCTTATGTAAAGTCACATGCATGAAAAGAAGTTGTATTGCTTACTGTATTTCACATATTAGGTTATTGAAAGGTCAGTGCAAAGCCAAAATTTTAACTAATTATGTGATATTTAGGTATTAATATTATCTTTTATTTTTGTCTGTATTTTTGGTGAACGAATTTGGTGGTATTTTCACCACAAATGCTGGCAAAAATACCATCAAATTCTGGCTTGTGGAGGAGGGGCATATGAAAGGTGGCTACACTGAGCCACTGTGCCAGAGATTGCGCCAAAGAGTATGATTCTGCCGCCTCCACAGTGCTTGGGGAGAGTTCGTAGTAGTCAGTGCCTGTTAAGAACTCGTAGCAGTCAGTACTTGTTAAGAACTCGTAGCAGAGAGTGTTTGTTGAGATGTGCTAGTAGGCAGTGCTTGCTGAGATGTGATACTGAAGAGTCTTGTTGAGATGTGGTAGTAGAGAGTCGGTGTGGAGATATATTGTAAGGATTAGAGTGATTTTCATGAATATAAATGAGGTAACAAACTCTGTTTCTTTTTTTCTCATTATTTCAGTGTCCTAAATAATGCGTCATTACAGGTTCAGTCAACAAAGCATCTGGCGTGTGTTCTTGTATTAGAGTGTAATTCTGGTTTTCTTGCGCAATTATAGTATTTCTAATTTTCTTTTATCACGTCAGTATAATTGGTATTTAAAAATTCTTGTCTTGTTGGAGAAGAACCGTGCCAGATGTGTACGTTGAGTCACACTCCCACACACAGAACAATTACACTTGTGCTTTGGTTTAGTAGGTTTTATAGTTGCTGGGGACTTAATTAATTAATTGTGTTAACGAAAATTTTCTTTCATTGTTTGTTGTTATTCTATGCAGTCAGATTGCGTACAAAAACTAGTCAGGGCCAACCGATTACGAGACACAGTGTAATCGGACATACAGCTACTAAAAACTAAAAATATTTGCATTTTATTTAATTAAGCCCCCATGCAACATGTAGGCCCCTAACTCCACCGTAGCCCTGATACATTACAGTAATGAAATTTGCGACAATGAAGCTAATGTCTTATGGTTGACAATTGCTCAAAAGTACATCGTGTGAACTTCCATGGTATCAAACAAAATCAAACCTAAAGAATAGCGTACATTTTATTCGATATTGGTTTGCCGCATCGAACATGGAATTCTATTATCTGTTTAATATTATGTTAACAGTGACATAATAACTTTCCTCTCAGTTAATAATGCACTACAAGTATTCCTGTTTCGTGTTTGTGTAACAAAGTTGTTATGGAGGACATACTATCAACGGACACTAGGTGTTCATTAAAGAAGGCCGTGACGTACAACTCTCCTACATGTCTAAAGATTTACGGGGATATTCCACCAAACTAAACAGAAAACACGGCGAAAACAACCTTTGAACCCACCATTAATTTTATTTCTACAATTTTAAACCAAGAATATGTACAGTGATTAGAAGCAGACTGATATAAGCCATTGCTTTTTTGTTATCTTTCGGAATCAAATGCATTTCACTGTTTCAGTACGTTTGGAGAAACGTGCAGTGTGCGCTGTACGTACAGTGCATCCAGAAGTGCAGACCACGGCTGCATCAAGTCCTGCAGGAGATGATGACAAGGCGGTGTCCACTGTGGACACGCGACGCCACAGCTGGAATCCAGTCGACTTCCAGCAAGCCGTGGGGCAGCCAGAGGGTGTAACACTGCGTCTGGAGCTCCCTGGATATGACTTTTCTCGCGCTGGGAACAATAACTTCCTTCAGAATGTAGGCCACTACAGGTTCCTTAGTATGATACAATAAAGGCACGGTATGTCGCACATTACGTTGAAGGCATGTTACATCGTTGGTGGAATGAACAGGATGGCCTTTAATATATATATATATGCTTACTAAATTGTCATTCACCGCAAAACTTGGTTAAATGTTGCTTTAGGTGTGTGTCGTAACTCCTCTACTCTTAATAGATCAATGAAGAATGGCGTGTGACGAGGGCCTCCCGTCGGGTAGACCGTTCGCCGGGTGCAAGTCTTTCGATCTGACGCCACTTCGGCGACTTGCGCGTCGATGGGGATGAAACGATGATGATTGGGACAACACAACACCCACGCCGACCCAGCCGGCAATCGAACTCCGTCCCTTAGGACTGAGATTCTGTCGAGCTGACCACTCAGCTACAGCTTCTGACAGCCAGCGTCTTTTGAAAGCTTGCAACACTTTTGAGTACACTCAGCGCAACATGACTTATTGTCTTCCAGCGTACAGCTGTGGCAGGGCATCTCAAGAGGAATAGTAGATAGTTTAAGTGGTGGTAGTATAAACTAATGTGAATAAAACATTTCATATAATACGTGTCCAGTTTGTATTGGCTACAGAAAGATAGATGGTTATTGAGATAAGATTTCATTTCAAGTGCTCATATTGAATTTGCTGTGGGTTTATTTTGGGGGCCAGTTTGTGAAGTTTCGCTTGGTTTTGCATAAATGAACTTTTCGACTGCGCTTCTGACTTGTTGACCAATATCGTTTTAACGTGCACCCCATATTCACAAATGCTGAGTAAGCCGATATGGTGTTTGTGTATGGGTCTTGTAATGCAAACGCTGCTTGTAGGTAACATGCTAGAGGATTTCCTAACCCTAGACTGCCAGATTCAAGGTGGTTCAATCCAGTTTTCTCTGAACTGTGTGAGACTGGCGGAGTACCCGGCAGTAACACCTCACCTGAACAGAGTGTGTATGAAGGGGGAGGCATTATGTAGTTGATCCTCGAATTAGCACACACGAAAATTTTACATGTATTTGTGTTCAACATACAAGAGCATAGCGGATGTTACCTATGCTCATCTACATCTACATCCATACTCCGTAAGCCACCTGACGGTGTGTGGCGGAGGGTACCTTGAGTACCTCTATCGGTTCTCCCCTCTATTCCGGTCTCGTGGAAAGAAAGATTGTCGGTATGCCTCTGTGTGGGTTCTGATCTCTCTGATTTTATCCTCATGGTCTCTTCACGAGATATCCGTAGGAGGGAGCAATATACTGCATGACTCCTCGACTTGCGCCATAGGGTGGTGGGGTTTCGGTTTCCGCTGGATAGGTCAGGAGTCCACTACACGCAGCAGGCGGCTACACGGGTAGCAGGGGTTGTGTGGCGTGAACTGGGCGGTTTTTTAGGTTAGTACAGAAAGGGCAACAGCCTCAACGGGTGCAGGGCAAAGTCAGGACTTGCGGGGACCAAGCAGCAATCGGTATTGTAATTGTAAACTGTCGAAGCTGCATTCGTAAAGTACCAGAACTTCAAGCGCTGATAGAAAGCACCGAAGCTGATATCGTTATAGGTACGGAAAGCTGGCTGAAGCCAGAGATAAATTCTGCCGAAATTTTTACAAAGGCACAGACGGTGTTTAGAAAGGATAGATTGCATGCAACCGGTCGTGGAGTGTTCGTCGCTGTTAGTGGTAGTTTATCCTGTAGTGAAGTAGAACTGGATAGTTCCTGTGAATTACTATGGGTGGAGGTTACACTCAACAACTGAGCTAGGTTAATAATTGGCTACTTTTACCGACCTCCCGACTCAGCAGCATTAGTTGCAGAACAACTGAGAGAAAATCTGGAATACATTTCACATACATTTTCTCAGATTGTTATAGTCTTAGGTGGAGATTTCAATTTACCAGACATAGACTGGGGCACTCAGATGTTTAGGACGGGTGGTAGGGACAGAGCATCGAGTGACATTATACTGAGTGCACTATCCGAAAATTACCTCGACCAATTAAACTGAGAACCGACTCGTGGAGATAACATCTTGGACCTACTGATAACAAACAGACCCGAACTTTTCGACTCTGTATGTGCAGAACAGGGAATCAGTGATCATAAGGCCGTTGCAGCATCCCTGAATATGGAAGTTAATAGGAATATAAATAAAAGGGAGGAAGGTTTATCTGTTTAGCAAGAGTAATAGAAGGCAGATTTCAGACTACCTAACAGATCAAAACGAAAATTTCTGTTCCGACACTGACAATGTTGAGTGTTTATGGAAAAAAATTGTTCAAATGGCTCTGAGCACTATGCGACTTAACTTCTGAGGTCATCAGTCGCCTAGAACTTAGAACTAATTAAAGCTAACTAACCTAAGGACATCACACACATCCATGCCCGAGGCAGGATTCGAACCTGCGACCGTAGCGATCGTTCGGCTCCAGACTGTAGCGACTAGAACCGCACGGCCAGTCTGGCCGGCTTATGGAAAAAGTTCAAGGCAATCGTAAAATGTGTTTTAGACAGGTACGTGCCGAGTAAAACTGTGAGGGACGGGAAAAACCCACCGTGGTACAACAACAAAGTTAGGAAACTACTGCGCAAGCAAAGAGAGCTTCACTGCTAGTTTAAACGCAGCCAAAACCTCTCAGACAAACAGAAGCTAAGCGATGTCAAAGTTAGCGTAAGAAGGGCTATGTGTGAAGCGTTCAGTGAATTAGAAAGTAAAGTTCTATGTACCGACTTGACAGAAAACCCTAGGAAGTTCTGGTCTTACGTTAAATCAGTAAGTGGCTCGAAACAGCATATCCAGACACTCCGGGTTGACGATGGCATTGAAACAGAGGATGACACGCGTAAAGCTGAAGTACTAAACACCTTTTTCCAAAGCTGTTTCACAGAGGAAGACCGCACTGCAGTTCCTTTTTTAAATCCTCGCACAAACGAAAAAATGGCTGACATAGAAATAAGTGTCCAAGGAATAGAAAAGCAACTGGAATCACTCAACAGAGGAAAGTCCACTGGACCTGACGGGATACCAATTCGATTCTACACAGAGTACGGAAAAGAACTTGCCCCCCTTCTAACAGCCGCCTACCGCAAGTCTCTAGAGGAACGGAAGGTTCCAAATGATTGGAAAAGAGTACAGGTAGTCCCAGTCTTCAAGAAGGGTCGTCGAGCAGATGCGCAAAACTATAGACCTATATCTCTGACGTCGATCTGTTGTAGAATTTTAGAACATGTTTTTTGCTCGAGAATCATGTCATTTCTGGAAACCCAGAATCTACTATGTAGGAATCAAAATGGATTCCGGAAACAGCGATCGTGTGAGACCCAACTCGCTTTATTTGTTCATGAGACCCAGAAAATATTAGACACAGGCTCCCAGGTAGATGCTATTTTCCTTGACTTCTGGAAGGCGTTCGATACAGTTCCGCACTGTCGCCTGATAAACAAAGTAAGAGCCTACGGAATATCAGACCAGCTCTGTGGCTGGATTGAAGAGTTTTTAGCAAACAGAACACAGCATGTTGTTCTCAATGGAGAGACGTCTACAGACGTTAAAGTAACCTCTGACGTGCCACAGGGGAGTGTTATGGGACCATTGCTTTTCACAATATATATAAACAACCTAGTATACAGTGTCGGAAGTTCCATGTGGCTTTCGCGGATGAAGCTGTAGTATACAGAGAAGCTGCAGCATTAGAAAATTGTAGCGAAATGCAGGAAGATCTGCAGCGGATAGGCACCCGTAACATAGACCAATGTAATGCATTGCAAATACATAGAAAGCAGGATCTTTTATTGTATGAGTGTATGATAGCGGAATGAACACTGGTAGCAGTTACTTCTGTAAAATATCTGGGAGTATGCGTGCGGAACGATTTGGAGTGGAATGATCATATAAGATTAATTGTTGGTAAGGCGGGTACCAGATTGAGATTCATTGGGAGAGTCCTTGGAAAATGTAGTCCATCAGCAAAGGTGGTGGCTTACAAAACACTCGTTCGACCTGTACTTGAGTATTGCTCACCAGTGTGGGATCCGTGCCAGATCGGGTTGAAGGAGGAGATAGAGAAGATCCAAAGAAGAGCGGCGCATTTCGTCACAGGGTTATTTGGTAAGCGTGATAGCGTTTAGCAAACTCCAGTGGCAGACTCTGCAAGAGAGGCGCTCTACATCGCGGTGTAGCTTGCTGTCCAGGTTTCGAATGGGTGCGTTTCTGGATGAGGTATCGAATATATTGCTTCCCCCTACTTATACCTACCGAGGAGATCACGAATGTAAAATTAGAGAGATTCGAGCGCGCACGGAAGCTTTCAGACAGCCGTTCTTCCCGCGAACCATACGCGACTGGAACAGGAAAGGGAGGTAATGACAGTGGCACGTAAAGTGCCCTCCGCCACACACCGTTGGGTGGCTTGCGGAGTATAAATGTAGATGTAGATGTAGATAAAGGTTAGTTCTCGAAACTTCAACAAAAGTCCGTACCGAGCTACTGAGCGTCTCTCTTGCAGAGTCTTGCACTGGAGTTTATCTATCATCCCCATAATGCTTTCGCGATTACTAAATGATCCTGTAACGAAGCCCGCTGCTCTTCGTAGGCCGGCCGTGGTGGCCGAGCGGTTCTAGGCGCTGCAGTCCGGAACCGCGGGACTGCTACGGTCGCAGGTTCGAATCCTGCTTCAGGCATGGATGCTGTGATGTTCTTTGGTTAGTTAGGTTTAAGTAGTTATAAGTCCTAGGGGACTGATGACCTAAGATGTTAAGTCCCATAGTACTCAGAGCCATTTGAACCATTTTGCTCTTCGTTGGATCTTCTTTATCTCTTCTATCAACCCTATCTGGTACGGATCCACACCGGTGAGCAGTATTTGAGCAGTATTCGAGCAGTGGGTGAACAAGCGTACTGTAACCTACTTCGTTTGTTTTCGGACTGCATTTCCTTAGGATTCTTCCAATGAATCTCACTCTGGCATCTGCTTTAACGACGATCAACTTTATATGATCATTCCATTTTAAATCACTCCTAATGCGTACTCCCAGATAATTTATGAAGTTAACTACTTCCAGTCGCTGACCAGCTATATTGTAGCTAAATGATAAAGGATCTTTCTTTCTATGTATTCGCAGCACATTACACTTGTCTACATCGAGATTCAATTGCCATTCCCTGCACCATGTGTCAATTCGTTGCAAATCCTTCTGCATTTCAGTACAATTTTCCACTATTACAACCTCTCGACATACTACAGCAGCATCTGCAAAAAGCGTCAGTGAACTTCCGGTGTTATCCACAAGGTTATTTATATTCAGGGTGGTCCATTGATAGTGACCGCGCCAAATATCTCACGAAATAAGCATCAAACGAAAGAACTACAAAGAACGAAACTTGTGTAGCTTTAAGGAGAAAACCAGATGGCGCTATGGTTGGCCCGCTAGATGGCGCTGCCATAGGTCAAACGGATATCAATTGCGTTTTTTTAAAATAGGAACCCCCATTTTTATTACATATTCGTGTAGTACGTACAGAAAAATGAATGTTTTAGTTGGACCACTTTTTTCGCTTTGACATAGATGGCGCTGTAATAGTCACAAATGTATACGTACGTGGTATCGCGTAACATTCTGCCAGTGCGGACGGTATTTGCTTCGTGATACATTACCCGTGTTACAATGGACCGTTTACCAACTGTGGAAAGGGCGATATCGTGTTGATGTATGGCTATTGTGATCAAAATGCCCAACCGGCGTGTGCTATGTATGCTGCGCGGTATCCTGGACGAAATCCAAGTGTCCGGACCGTTCGTGGGATAGTTACGTTATTTAAGGAAACAGGAAGCGTTCAGCCACATAAGAAACGTCAATTACGACCTGCAACAAATGATGATGCCCAAGTAGGTGTTTTAGCTGCTGTCGCGGCTAATCCGCACGTCAGTAGCTGACAAATTGCGCGAGAATCGGGAATCTCAATAACGTCGGTGTTGAGAATGCTGCATCAACATTGATTGCACCCGTACCATATTTCTATGCTACTGGAATTGCATGGCGACGACTTTGAACGTCGTGTAAAGTTCTACCACTGGGCACAAGAGAAATTACGGCACGATGACAGATTTTTTGCACGCGTTCTATTTACCGACAAAGTGTCATTCACCAACAGCGGTATCGGAAACCGGCATAATATGCACTATAGGGCAACGGAAAATTCTCGATGGCAGCGACAAGTGGAACATCAGCGACCTTGGCGGGTTAATGTATGGTGCGACAATATGGGAGGAAGGATAATTGCCCCCATTTTATCGATGGCAATGTAAATGGTGCAATGTATGCTGATTTCCTACATAATGTTCTACCGATGTTGCTACAAGATGTTTCACTCGATGACAGAATGGCGATGTACTTCTAACATGATGGATGTCCAGGACATAGCTCGCGTGCGGTTGAAGCGGTATTGAATAGGATATTTCATGACAGGTGGGTTGGTCGTCGAAACACCATACCGTGGCCCGTACGTTCACCGGATCTGACGTCCCCGGATATCTTTCTGTGGGGAAAGTTGAAGGATATTTGCTATCATGATCCACCGACAACGCCTTACAATATCAGTCAGCGCATTGCCAATGCATGTGCGAACATTACGGAAGGCGAACTACTCGCTGTTGAGAGGAATGTCGTTACGCGTGTTGCCAAATGCATTGAGGTTGACGGACATCATTTTGAACATTTATTGCATTAATGTGGTATTTACAGGTAATCACGCTGTAACAGCATGCGTTCTCAGAAATGATAAGTTCACAAAGATGAATGTATGACATTGTAACAACCGAAATAAAATGTTCAAATGTACCTACGTTCTGTATTTTAATTTAAAAAACTTACCTGTTACCAACTGTTCGTCTAAAATTGTGAGCCACACGTTTGTGACTATTACAGCGCCATCTATCACAAAGCGAAAAAAGTGGTCCAACTAAAACATTCATATTTCTTTACGTACTACACGAATATGAAAAAAAATGGGTGTTCCTATTTAGAAAAACGCAGTTGATATCCGTTTGACCTATGGCAGCGCCATGTAGCGGGCCAACCATAGCGCCATCTGGCTTCCACTTCCAAACTAGGCGAGTTTCGCTCTTTGTAGTTTTTTCGTTTGATGCTTATTTCGTGAGGTATGTGCCCCAGTCACGATCAATGGACCACCCTGTATATTGTGAATAGCAACGGTCCTACGACACTCCCCTGCGGCACACCTGAAATCACACGTACTTCGGAAGACTTCTCTCCATTGACAATGACATGCTGCGTTCTGTTATCTAGTAACTCTTCAACCCAATCACACAATCTGTCTGATAGTCCATATGCTCTTACTTTATTCATTAAACAACTGTTTGGAACTGTATCAAACGCCTTGCAGAAGTTAAGAAACACGGCATCTACCTGGGAACCCGTGTCTACAGCTCTCTGAGTCCCGTGGACGAATAGCGCGAGCTGGGTTTCACACGATCGTCTTTTTCGAAACCCATGCTGATTCCTAAAGAGTAGATGTCTAGTCTCCAAGAAAGTCATTGTACTCGAACATAATACGTTCTGAGGTGTGGGGTTGGTCTGTTATTCTGCACAACGGATTAATCTGAGATGCACCCTTTACCCTGTGGCTCCTGAAAGATGCAATTTCGATCCCAACACCACTACAGAAGTCAGACAGACGCTCCTAACGTTCTAAAGAGAAATGCCTGAAAAACTTTCAGCAATAAATATCTTCTGGAGTCGTCTGCTGTAAGGAAATGACACAAAAATTCACAACATTTCTTACATAACTAGTGGGATTCTTGGGCACTGGAGTAGTGCTAGTTAGTGTAAAAAAAAACATGAAACTAACGAAAGTTATTATTTATTTTGCAAAAATTCTGAGAAATCACAATGGCACTTTTAGTTATGACTTGAACATCCTGGTTCTTTTCGGAATGTGAAGTTACCTCTCAAGGATAGGATTCGCTAATGAAATTTCTATACAGAGTTTAATATGGTTGTTGACTTGGCAGAATGGCTGAGAGGCGCGCCTACTCAACTTGAATAATTATCCTTTAGAATGTTGCTAGGTACGGTCTCGGCTGTCGCGTGTGAAATGCAGTGAAGTGTGCTGTTGTGGAGGAAATATGGGGCTCGCAATAGCTGTAGCGCTCAATACTGTAAGCTGCGATGACTGCTGTCTGCGCCGCTCGCTGCTGACAAATAAGATGGCTCTTGTTCTATCTGGAATGACCTTCGCCAATCAAACTCTCCCTATGCCTTGATGAAGGCTAGGATTCCTATTCGCCCCTAGTCTAACTATTGGCGTGGTACACTGCTCAGATCACCAGTCCACCATGATGCCACTCAAAATTCGCTCGCAGGCATTTAACTATAACTCTGTCCGTTCACACCGCACAATAAGTGTGTCGGCCAACACAGTGAACAACGCTTAATCGCAAGGACTCAATATAGAGTCGCACTTCGATTCGCTCTCGACAGAGGTGCTCTCCCAGTGTCTCTTCCATTGCTCCTGCAGCTCAAGGCATCAGAAATATCGTCTGCCAATCAGCATTGCTCTTCTAAAATGGGAGAATGACGTTTCGTTTAAGGCGACCAATCCGGAAATCTGTAGTATCAGCGTTTGGCGTTTGCTGTCTCTCTGTGAAAATCTCTGAAACTGCGTGCTATGTGTAAAGAATGCGTAGGCTGGCCGCTCCCACACAATGTAGCGGAATTTGCTTTTGAGCCGAACACGGGGTCGTTCCCCCCTTCCACTCGGGCGCTACGCGGGCGGTCACCGGCGGACATAGGCTGGGTCGTTCTCTGAAGGGACTGGCGTTCCGTTGTGCGGTTTCTCTCCCGAACTAAAAGCTTTTGTGACCGTCGTGTCTGGAATGTATGTGGAAACGCCAGCCTCGAGTATCTGAACCACGGTGCGCTTACTTGTTAATTGCGTATCGTTTACATGAATTCATACAACATTGACTTTATCTTATCCACTTTGGGTCCGAATGAAGCGTCTTGATGTGCGGAATACGATTGTGAGGGCGGAATATGATTGTGAGGGCGGAATATGTAAGCAATGAGACCACGACGTCTTATAACGTGTTCCAAAATTCTACAACTGATCGACGTTAGAGATATAGGTCTATAGTTCTGCACATCTGTTCGACGTCCCGTCTTGAAAACGGGGATGACCTGTGCCCTTTTCCAATCCTTTGGAACGCTACGCTATTCTAGAGACCTACAGTACACCACTGCAGGAAGGGACAAGTTCCTTCGCGTACTCTGTGTAAAATCAAGACTGTATCCTTACCATTTAGAGCGGATTCAACACTTTCGAGAAGGAGGTGATGGTGAAGGATTGAACTTTTGTCGCTGGCTAATTGCAAATCACCGAGCAATCGCATTAACAATGTCTTCTGGTGAAGCCACCTTGAGTCGATATAGTATCAATGTCTCACGTAAGTGGTCAGGCGAAAACCGTAACGGCTTTGTGGAGAAATATTTTCAAGTACGGTTTCTGCAAAAGTGTGGTGTGCTGCGGTAGACAACCAGCCGACTGGCCCTGTCGTGTTGCCGCACCGTCTTAAAGGAAAACCGGCTTGCAGGAGCGTTCTGAGAGGTTGCTTCGCCCGTCAGGACGGGTGTGTTGTGCCAGCATGTCGGCACCCCTGTCTGCTCAGACATCAGCTAAACCTGGCATTTCCTGAACAATGGATTGGTACAAATTGTCACTTTCCTCAGTCACCAAGGTTCGGAGAGCACATCCCTTTATGTTTATTGCCTATAGGGGGTGTTAAAAGACAGAGTCTAGAGGTTTAGAATGAAGACACAACACGAGCTGGTCGTTTGCTTTATCAGAAGCGCTAGCAAAGAACCCTACCAGGGTCTCAAAACAGCTATGCACACGCTGTGCCGGGAGAATTCTAAATTGCTTTGAAGTCAGAGGTGGAATTTGCGAATGGCAACATTGAGCTTAAACAGTTGGCTTTGCTTAAGACCTTCAGTGAGTATTGCGTTGGCTTTCATTCCAATAGCTGTGGCTCTGAAACAGTAAGACTTGCAGACGCGTTAGATGGAATGTTTTATTCGTAACAGTCGCTAGTAACACCTACTAAAACACTTAGTATCCCCACTGAACATCCAGTACGTATTGCACGTAAATTTCGTGCATCAGTTCCTGACAGAGGCTGAGAAACAAGCTAGCAATGGCAAGACGGTGCAATGTATTCTCGCAGCCGTTTTGATTTCCACAGTTCGTGCTTTCAGCTGACCCAGGGCAGCGGCGGGTCGTTGCTGGGACCGCCGTCTGCGGCAGGGGCTACTCCCCCACACAGGAGGGGGACATCAGTGTTTATCGCCCCGTCGATAGCTAGGTCACTAGAGACGGGACACAGGTGCGTAATAGGGAAAGATGGCGAAGAAAATCAGCCATATCCTTTCAAAGGAAACATCCCGGCGTTTGTCAATAGGGAAATCACGGGAATCCTAAATTAGTATGGCCAGCCACAGGTTCGAACTGTCATCCTCCAAAATGTGAGTCCAGTGTGCTAACCACTGTGCAAAGTTGAAAAGACTTCTGTAAAGCACATTTTTCACATATAGCGTAACACACGAACAAAAGTATTTGAAGACGCATTAAATTATTTAATCATGTATTGTTTTCCAGTTAAGTCTTCTCGCCTGTAATCGTTCACGCAGGACGTACAGAAATGTGGAATCCTAACTATCTTGTTGCATTTCAAGGACTCTCCACACAGCAGGTAATCTTATCGCTGGAGGCTCCAGATAGCGACAGTACATCGGCGTCAGGTACCTGTTGACAGAACGCTTCTTTATCGAGCCGCCGGCAGTTTGCAGCCCAGCCTGTAGGACCGCCGGGCCGTCGTCCGAGTGTCGGCCTCCCCTGCAGGACTCCCCACAGTCGCTCCCTGCTGTGCTGCCTCCCGGCCACGCCCCCCTGCTGCCGGCTGTTTGTAGTTGTTTAAATAAAGACTAATGTCGAGAGCTGAATGAGTGCATGTAATAAAGATATTAAAGGACTGAGAAGCTGATATCTAATTTGAACAAATTTAAATAAATTTAAACAAATTTATAGAAATTTAAAGAAATTTTTACAAATTTAAACTAATTTGCAGAAATTATATTCGAATTAAATGAAGAGCCTCTAGTGGGGGCGACACCGTACCAACGCCACTCAGCAAAATTTTCCAAGAGGATGGTCAACTCAGTTGATGCTGGTACTGCTTGTATTTATTTAAGTAAAGACTTATGTCCAGTTGCTAGGAAGGGGTGGCTTAGGTTAGTGTAGGTAACCCGAGTGCCGTTTCTTCGGCAGCGTTTTCTTGCGTTGGCAGAGGTAGCCCAATTGACCTATCCCCCCATGGAAATTCTAACTCCCGGACATTTCCTAGGACGATGTGACTTAGTTTGGTAGAGGTAGTCCAACTGCACTGTCTTCCCGCCATCTTGAATGACGTCAGTCGCGTCATCAGCTGACGTCACGTGATGTCAGGAACTTGCTTCACGGCCGCCATCTTGGATAACGGTGATGGCGGCCCTTGGGGTGACCTACTTTCTGGCGACTCTCCCCTTGTCCTATTATTCACAATTTCTTTCGATTTGGTCTGCAGCGTTGCAGTTCGGGCTGCAATATTTTACTATAAGCTGTCATATCCAGTACAAATACTGTCTTAGGTAAATTTTGTTAAAATCTCTTGAGAGCCATATACATTGCACTTGTATCAATCCCGATGGATTTGTTATTTTAACGATTGTTTAATATATTAAAAAGTCGAAAGTTTCCACTCACCAGTAGTCACTCACGAAGAGAGCGTGCCACTGCTGTGTCTGGAGCGCCACCTGACGGCGGTCGAGTCGTTAAGCCCCTGGCCAGTGACCGTGCCGCTGCCGGTACACACCCACACCTGGAACAGACACGTGCTGTTTGACAACGCACGCTGCACTTGTACTGATGTTCTAAAGTATTTGGCACGTATTACACACGTACATTACTGTAATTGTAATATATTTAATGTTAGCACTTTTCATTTTGTGATTTAATGAAATACTGTGCATTCTATCGATATTTTCTGCTGCTGAGAAAAATATTTAGTAATATGTGAGAACAAGTCTATATTCCATATTTTTACTTGTTACCTCATGACGGCTCCGATGGTAGCACTTAACCAAAACGTGTAATCAAAATAAGAAATAATAGAGGATGGTGAAGACATAAAAATGTTATTTATTTCTGTATGATTATGACCGATGAGTTTTGCAAAGACGTCATGTCTGCTGTTTGCATTAGCGCCCGACATACACATTTCCTTCCCTCATCATGCTCTTATTTACTGACTCCAGTAGATCCAGCAGTAAATCTGCTCGGGATTTAACAACAGGGATGCTAATACGGAATCGATGGCTTCAGGAGGTCCATTGTCAACGCCACGCAGGATGTAATGGCCCCATACGTCTAGCGCCTGAGAGGAGTTTACTGTTTTCTGCAGAATGGTACAGCAAAGTCACCAACCATGCCTGAGCAAGGAAACAGGCTAATTAGCAGGAAGCCAAGTATCCATACAGACGGCTACGTGTCAAGTGGGCGGGGTTCTACGGCCTAATCTCAAAGACCGCCTTCCCTTATCTAATTACAAAAGGTTTTAACTCGACTAGAACAATTATTATACTACAGGTATTCATTATTTACAATACCCACCATTAAAAACTACCTAAGGATAAACATATTTCATTACTTGTATGTTGACTTCGGCATATCCCTAGATTTCGCCAGATGAGCAAGACTTCCCCCTCCACCATTGCTTACATCTGTAACCTTCCTAGTCACAGACACTACTAAACCCAGACCAAAGGATGACGGACTCGAACCAGAGGCCGGCCAGGTCGCCCCCGGCGTAAAACACAGGACAACGTCGCTTCCTCCTCACACACACACCTGGCTTTTCTCTCCCATCTGTCGCCATGCCGCAGCACTTCCTTCTGGTGCATCTGGTGATCGTGGCCTCAAATATTCTCTGTTAAATCATTCCATTATAACTATTGACAGCACTGGGAGAGCCAGTCCTAACAAAACTCTACCATCTGGTGAGCAAAATGCATGAGACAGGCGAAATACCCTCAGACTTCAAGAAGAATATAATAATTCCAATCCCAAAGAAAGCAGGCATTGACAGATGTGAAAATTACCGAACTGTCAGTTTAATAAGTCAGGCTGCAAAATACTAACGCGAATTCTGTACAGATGAATGGAAAAACTGGTAGAAGCCGACCTCGGGGAAGATCAGTTTGGATTCTGCAGAAATATGGGAACATGTGAGGCAATACTGGCCCTACGACTTATCTTAGAAGCTAGATTAAGAAAAGGCAAACCTACGTTTCTGGCATTTGTAGACTTGGAGAAAGCTTTTGACAATGTTGACTGGAATAATCTCTTTCAAATTCTGAAGGTGGCAGGGGTAAAATACAGGCAGCGAAGGGCTATTTACAATTTGTACAGAAACCAGATGGCAGTTATAAGAGTAGAGGGACATGAAAGGGAGCTAGTGGTTGGGAAGGGAGTGAGACAGGGTTGTAGCCTCTCCCCGATGTTATTCAATCTGTATATTGAGCAAGCAGTAAAGGAAACAAAAGAAAAATTTGCAGTAGGTATTAAAATCCATGGAGAAGAAATAAAAACTTTAAGGTTCGCCGATGACATTGTAATTCTGTCAGAGACAGCAAAGGACTTGGAAGAGCAGTTGAACGGAATGGGCAGTGTCTTGAAAGGAGGATATAAGATGAACATCAACAAAAGCAAAACGAGAATAATGGAATGTAGTCGAATTAAGTTGGGCGATGCTGAGGGAATTAGATTAGGAAATGAGACACTTAAAGTAGTAAATGAGTTTTGCTATTTGGGGAGCAAAGTAACCGATGATGGTCGAAGTAGAAAGGATATAAAATGTAGACTGGCAATGGCAAGGAAATCGTTTCTGAAGAAGAGAAATTTGTTAACATCGAGTATAGTTTTAAGTGTCTGGAAGTCGTTTCTGAAAGTATTTGTATGGAGTGTAGCCATGTATGGAAGTGAAACATGGACGATAACCAGTTTGGACAAGAAGAGAATAGAAGCTTTCGAAATGTGGTGCTACAGAAGAATGCTGAAGATAAGGTGGGTAGATCACGTAACTAATGAGGAGGTATTGAATAGGATTGGGGAGAAGAGGAGTTTGTGGCACAAGTAGACAAGAAGAAGGGATCGGTTGGTAGGACATGTTCTGAGGCATCAAGGGATCACCAATTTAGTATTGAAGGGCAGCGTGGAGGGTAAAAATCGTAGAGGGAGACCAAGAGATGAATACACTAAACAGATTCAGAAGGAAGTAGGCTGCAGTACGTATTGGGAGATGAAGAAGCTTGCACAGGATAGAGTAGCATGGAGAGCTGCATCAAACCAGTCGCAGGACTGAAGACCACAACAACAACAAAATCATTTAACCTCTTAATCTGTTTTTCATCACGCAAGCCTTCCTATATATCTTACCCTGTTATGATTTACCTCTCCTCGAAGACAACTTGTGCCCTGGGCGCCCCAACGTGACATGCTCTGGGATGTCCATTTCCGCTCACAGTCATTACCACTGGTATAATTGTCTCGACTCTTTTCAGCCAATATATGACCCCACGGTGGTCAAATCAACTATGCACATTATGGTTAACAAAGAAAAACACTTAACTCTAAAAATACCATACTAATTATCATAACAATTATAAAAATTTAAAAAGTCAAGAATGCTGAAATATCTTCAAAAGCCTTATAGCTTTATGAGGGTGCTTTATTCGTAAGCACCAGTTTATCGTTAGCAGGGATGCAACTTCAGCTTTATAATGGTTGTCTTATCGTAATTTGCATGGGCGGTTATGGGGTCCCAGCCTCCAGGAAGTTATCCACGTTAAGAGTCAAACCTCACTGAGTGTACCCCAGAAGATGCTTGTCAAAATATAGAAAGCATGACAGCTGAATGAGCCAGGCCAGATAGTGTCTCGTAGAATATACTAGAGGTTTTGGCAGACACAGGCTCTATAAAACCAATGTAACTAATAGTTTAAATCCAGTGTATATGCATACATCAAGCGTATTGATAAAACGACGATGTGGTGTAAGCAGCCCGTGGACGCTACCGATACATGCACAGCGTCTCTGAACTGAGGTTGCCCTTCCCAGAAAGTTGTTTCTTAAGCCCATTATTACCGCCACCTGGTCTGCAGATGAGCTACCGCACACCCCACCTGACCTGATGACAGTATCCCTGTGTCCTCAGCAAGGGCCCGCTGACGGCTTGACCAGTCTGAGTCTGTGGTTCCGGACAGTTATTTGGTTTGTTGATGGAGAATGGAATCGTATTTTCTAATACACCAGGTGGAGTAAAAGGTTATGAACATCATTTAAATGTAATTGAAGATGAACATTTTTTCAAACCACTTTATGCCATTCCAATAACGAAAAACGAGGAAGTTCAGAAGGATATCGTTAAAATGCTTCAGTGATGAGTAACAGAACGTACCAATAGTCCATATAACAACTCCTTGGTTCACGTAGCTCAAGAAAGACGGTAGTGTGCATGTAGTTATCGACGCTAGGGCATTAAATAGGAATGTAAAAAGACAGACAGGTCGTCCTGAAGATCTGGTCAAACTTCTCTAAAAATTTGAAGAGATCAGTATATGAGCAGTCTTGATTTAACTGCTGGCTATTGGCAGACAGCGTTAGACGAGATGGGCACTGTACCTGCAACAATACGACGTAGAGGTCAAATACGTAAAAGGCGCTGAAAAGTGTATGCCTGGTGCATTATCACAGTTACCCGAAAATGCAGAGATACTAAATAAAGTGGAAGAGAGTGATGTTACATTCAGGATTAGCTACATCAGAGACGTGGAACGTAAAAATGTAATAAGAGATGTTTGCAAAAATAAACGTCGATCAAGCATTCAAATTGGTGAAGATCAAATTTGACGATGCTTGTGCCACTAATATTAGGGCTTGATACGGAATATATAAAGGAGTATTGTACTTACAGCAGGCAGCCATCCCAGGAGTATGGCGAGTATGGTGGATTGGGCAATTTATAGAAGAAGCTATAGATTACTTTCATTTGGTTTATGGTCATTGCAGAGCCAAAAAGTGTGCAGAAAAATTGTTAGAATGCATCGCTTTCAATAATCTCGTAAGGAGAGTGTCACAAACAATAAAATTGTGTGATATATCACAGAGAGCAAAAGTGACAAATGCCACAAGCAGAGGTCTTATACCGACTATTGAACCCAATGATGTGTTGAATATAGTCGCAATATTTTGGTGTTGATGAAACTTTTCTCAAAATTTATCAAACTGTATCCATTGACGAAGGTAACAACAAGAGCTGTATATAATATACTGGTTCTCTACTATTTTCCGAATGTAGGTAAACAGAAATATAGTTTATGCATATAACCACGTACCATGTGTGAAATAATTCAGCTGAGAGGTATATGCGAGAGATTGGGTAATTCTATCGAACTTACTTGCACAAAAACCACCGAGCACATGGAAAGTACGTAATTTAATCGAAGGAGATAATGAACACATTAAACTGTGAAAGTATGAGATTCACTCCTGAGGAAATTTTGAAATAAGAGAAAAAGTGATTGGTGGGGAAATTATTAGTTTCCCCCTTGTGAAGAGTTGACAATGGACAATAACAAAGAATTACTGAGAAACAAGACGGCAAAGTAATCTGAGAAACGATTTGTTGACATGACGAAAACTTAAAGCTTCTAAAATTTAGAGTAGGCAATTTGGTTCTCATGAAAGCTTACGACAAATCTAGTGAGATTAACCATGAGATAAAAAAATTTAAGTTTGTGTATAATGAATCAAACAGGATAGCAAATATACCATACATCAATGCTTATTACTTAGAATACATGATATCAAAAAAGTGTTATGGTATTTGGAATGTGAGCGATTTGAAAAGGTATGAACCAAGTGTTCAAAATGACAATGGTCAGATGTAAAATATCGTCTTGAAATAAAGAAGTAGAAATACTACAAAATCAATATACAAGGTGATCCATTGACAGTGACCGGGCCAAATATCTCACCATATAATCGTCAAACGAAAAAAACTACAAAGAACGAAACTTGTCTAGATTCAAGGAGGAAACCAGATGGCGCTATGGTTGACCCGCTAGATGGCGCTACCATAAGTCAAACCTATATCAACTGCGTTTTTTTAAATGGCAACCCCCTTTTTTATTACATATTCGTGTACTACGTAAAGAAATATGAATGTTTTAGTTGGACCACTTTTTTTGCTTTGTGATAGATGGCGCTGTAATAGTCACAAACGTATGAGTACGTGGTATCACGTAACATTCCGCCAGTGAGGACGGTATTTGCTTCGTGATACATTACCCGTCTTAAAATGGGTCGTTTACCAATTGCGGAAAAGGTCGATACCGTGTTGATGTATGGCTATTGTGATCAAAATGCCCAACGGGCGTGTACTATGTATGCTGCTCGGTATCCTGGACGACATCATCCAAGTGTCCGGACCGTTCTCCGGATAATTACGTTATTTAAGGAATCAGGAAGTGTTCAGCCACATAAGAAACGTCAATTACGACCTGCAACAAATGATGATGCCCAAGTAGGTGTTTTAGCTGCTGTCGCGGCTAATCAGCACATCAGCAGCAGACAAATTGCGCGAGAATCGGGAATATCAAAAACGTCGGTGTTGAGAATGCTACATCAACATCGACTACACCCGTACCATATTTCTATGCACCAGGAATTGCATGCCGACGACTCTGAACATCGTGTATAGTTCTGCCACTGGGCACGATGACACATGTTTTGCACGCGTTCTATTCAGCGACGAAGCGTCATTCACCAACAGCGGTAACGTAAATCGGCATAATAAGCACTATTGGGCAACAGAAAATCCACGATGGCTGCGACAAGTGGAATATCAGCGACCTTGACGGGTTAATGTATGGTGCGGCATTGTGGGAGGAAGGATAATTGGCCCACATTTTATCGATAGGAATCAAAATGGTACAATGTATGCTGATTTCCTACATAATGTTCTACCGATGTTACTACAAGATGTTTCACTGGATGACAGAACGGCGATGTACTTCCCAGAATATGGATGTCCGGCACATAGCTCGCGTGCGATTGAAGCGGTATTGAATAGCGTATTTCGCGACAGGTGAATCGGTCGCCGAAGCACCATACAATGGCCCGCAGGTTCACCGGATCTGACGTCTCCGGATTTCTTTCTGTGGGGAAAGTTGGAGGATATTTGCTATCGTGGTCCACCGAAAACGCCTGACAACATGCGTCAGCGCATTGTCAATGCATGTGCGAACATTACGGAAGGCGAACTACTCGCTGTTGAGAGAAATGTCGTTACACGTATTGCCAAATGCATTGAGGTTGACAGACATCATTTTGAGCATTTATTGCATTAATGTGGTATTTACAGGTAAACACGCTGTAACAGCATGCGTTCTCACAAATGGTAAGTTCACAAAGATGAATGTATCACAATGGAACAACCGAAATAAAATGTAGAAACGTAGCTACGTTCTGTATTTTAATTTTAAAAATCTTACCTGTTACTAACTGAGCGTCTACAATTGTGAACCATGTGTTTGTGACTATTACAGCGTCATCTATCACAAAGCGAAAAAATTGGAACAAATTCAGGGAGACCAAAAGTTATATAAAGATATTGTAGAAATGTTTTAAGCTTCTATGATGGAGCCTTGGAAACAAAGTAAAACACTAAGCTGTAAGTTGTGAGAGAGGACTCGCAATGAATTGATAAAGTGGAAGTCATGGGGAATGAAGAAGAACTCACTTAGTTGTCCATAAACATAACGAAAGAAATTAAAATGTAGTCCGCAAGAGACGCTCCACGACACACTGCTGTCTATGGTGCACTGCCCTCTTTATTGATCTGTTTCAATGACTTTTACACGTGTATGGTGTAGCTGGTAGACGTATTAGTGCTCAGTAGTAAGTACAAAATAGTAACCTATAAATAAGTGTTGAGTCAGTGGTGAACTTGGCAAGGGTCGTTTCTGAAAGCAAATGATACACAATTTATATTGTGATAAATGTTTACTATATGGGTACCAAATTTTGAATTAAAGCTGAAAATGTGTTGTAGAATAGGTATTTCCTTTATGTGTTGGTGTAAGGTAAACTTTGTTTTCCAATGTCTAGTATCCTGATGGAAAACCTATAGTTTTTTTGAAGTATATTATGAGTTCATCCTTTTAGGACGATTCAGCGAAATGTGGTCCGCATGTGATGCTACAGTAAAATTCAAATTGAAATATCTAAATAATTTTTATTTAAACAGTATCGAATGAAAATCGACTCTGTAAAGTCATCGATTTTATATGAAAGGTCACTGTTAAGGAAACCTCTATAACTAGTCAAGAGGAAAAAATGTTATTTCTATGATAAATGTTCGTTGGAAGGAGAGTGTATTTTGTGAAAACATTAATAATTTAATGGAAAATAAAATATTGAAATTAATATAATTTATAACTAATCTGACTGTAACATTCTAAGTGTATTAAGAAATTATTTCATTCAAACAAGCTGAAATCATAAAAGGTGGAAACGCGCTATGAGTTTTCGACAGTCAGTCTTTTGGATGACATTTGCGTGAACAGCGCAGGGGAGGAACATAACGGGAAAAAAATGTTCAACTGTGTGTGCGTTCCTAAGGTACCAAACTGCTGAGGTCATCGCTCGGTACACTTACACACTGCTTAAGCTGATTTAAACTGACTTACACTAAAAACAACACACACAACCATTCCCGAAGGCGGACTGGAACCTCCGGCGGGAGGGACCGCGCAATCCATGGCATGGCGCCTCAAACCGCGCGGCCACCACACGCGGCAGTCGAGCCTTCGCAGCCATGTCTGGCGACGTTAGGCTTAAACAGCAAAATTCCAGTGTGAAAGTGCTTAATGTTTACTTTGGCAGTGGCCTACAGGTCCAGAAGTTGTCTCCAGTTTATTTGGTGTCGGGCAGCAAGAATATCCAGCTTGTATTATATGATGGAATATGGAGTCAAAGATTCAGCAAGTTAACGTGGCTACTGCATGTACTTGGTAGTTATAAATTAATTCCATCACTGGAGACGTGAAGAGCCTATCCGAAGTTCCATTCAGCAAGCAACAGCTTCCACACCAGTACGACTGAAGCCGGCAATGGCTCAAAAAATGGTTCGAATGGCTCTGAACACTATGGGACCCAACTTTTGAGGTCATCAGTCCCCTAGAACTACTTAAACCTAACTAACCTAAGGACATCACACACATCCATGCCCGAGGCAGGAATCGAATCTGCGACCGCAGTAGTCGCGCGGGTCCAGACTGTAGCGCCTAGAACCGCTCGGCCACTCCGGCAGGCAAGCCAGCAATGCAAGACATTTTCGTATTAACCGTATGTAGCAGCGTATCAGGATGTTACAGTCAGCCCCATAGTTTGCCAGAATTGTAATATAGTATTGTCAAAAGTATTAGGTAGAATCTTTGTCCCAAAGTCATATATCGATCCAAAGCGCCCTAACCATGTTGTTAAGTATAAATCTTGTGCCATACTGTAAGGTCAAAAGACCGGAATTAATTAATTTTGATATTACGACAATCTTTCTGTGTCATATAAAAGTAATTTCCAATAATTATTGTTTACCTTCGTTTTGTAGAGTAGTAAGTGTGGTCGGCTTGGTATTTCACTGTAATGTTCAATTTTATGAGATTTGTTATGTTTAAATTTGCTTTAGCAGACTTTTAACTTTATACAATTATTCAGAGTAAAGATGGCAGGCATTAAGTTGCGTATGGTGACCTTAGTCTGTCTCCATCTTGTCTCCCTGAAAAATAGTTGCCACAAAAGTAATTAACGTGAATTAACTTTTGGCACATCCAAGGACATATACTGAAAGAGGGTATGTAAACTGCTCGTTCAGAGTTGGCGACCAAAACGATGTTTGTACACATGGCTATTCTTCCAGTGGACCTGTCGTATGGTAAGACTACATAGCAGTAAGCTGCGTGGTGCGGGGGTGCCGTATAAAGACCGTATAAAGCGTTGTGTGTGTGCTGATTGGTGTGGCGGAACAATTCTGAAAATCGAGCCCCATTGTCCACACCTCGCTTTGGAGCGAAGTTTAAATCATAGGTATGTGCCTTGCTAGTTATAGTGTTCTGTTAGGTGCGAATGGCTCTGAGCACTATGGGACTTAACATCTGAGGTCACCAGTCCCCTAAAACTTAGAACTACTTAAACCTAACTAACCTAAGGAGATCACACACATCCATACCCGAGGCAGGATTCGAACCTGCGACCGTAGCAGTCGCTAGGTTCCGGTTTGAAACGCCTAGAACCGCTCGGCCACCGGTGCCGGCTGTCCGGCAGTTACGTAACACGGCAAAATTTTTGTTAGAGATTGTTGTTAATGTTAGTAAAAACAATGTAACGTTGTGCAGTATTAATGAAAATGCTCTACTGGGAGAAGTAAAAACTGTACTTTTCTGAGAAGCGACAGGCCCCGACAGGCAGCGCGGGTGGGGTGTGGGGGCGGGCGGGGGGGGGGGGGGGCAAAGTGGCGACAGGATTCGATTTCCGTAGCGCACCCCTGCTCAGCAGCCAACTGCATGCAAAGCAGTAGAGAATCTGTGATCTGGTGACGTCACGCACAGTTTTGTATATAAGAGACTTGTTGCAGGACATTGTAAGTAGGAAAGCATTAATGTTTAAACGATCACACTACGTCACACACATGTGCCACGTCAAAGTCCACAACTGCTTACGTAAAACGCATAATTTCGTCATTCCATCACTGCATGTACGTCTGGGTCCCACGTGTTCAATTGACGAGACACCTTCGTTGAGCAAAAAAGAATTTGACAAGACTCTTTGACGTAAACATCTGTCAGAGAAACGTACTCACAGCTTTCTGCGTGAAGACTGGATGGGCACGATAGCGGAGGAGCATACGACCTAGCTATGCGCCAGAATGCCTGGAAGATGCATCACGCCATTGAGTCCACCTCAACAATATGCTGTGTGTGTTGGAATTGTTTACCATCTTGCACCACACAAGATGCGTAGGCCATCACGGTAAATAGTCACATCATTCCTCCATTTTTTTCAGTCTTATTGACTAACTACGATCATGTTAACAACTTCAGTTCCTCTCCTTCCTTTGTTGTTGTTTCCTGTTTCTCCAGTATTCCCTCATTATCTCCCCATGAAGTATCTTCCTTTCTTCTGTCCATGATGTTCCCGATTTTTTATTTCTTCTCCTTTGAAAGCCTTCCAAATTTAGTATTTTATTTTTAAAATGGTTTCTTTCTGCTAACTCTGATTCCTCGATGTTCTTTCTGTTTAGGTCTTTCCTTACCTCTGTAATCCATGCTGTTGTCGACTTCTTCTTCCAGAAATATAGGAGTATTTGTTTTGTTGGTCTATTTCCATCTATTAGGTAGAGATGTCCAAAAAAGGTTAATCTGCGTTTGGCCATTACAGCAGAGATTTTCTCTGCATTTTTATAGATCTGCTCATTACTGAATTTTTATTGCACCCATCATTTTTTCCATCTTACAGTTCATCGTTAAGCATTCAAATCCATATAAACATTCTGGTCGCACCACAGTGGTGTAGTGTCTTAGTTCTGTTTTTTCTAGCTATACATTTATTGTTGTAAATATGTTTGGTCAAACCATATGCTCTTTCCGTTTTGTTAATTCTTACACCTATTGCTGATTTTTCTAGTCCATTCTGTTGTATAGTCTCTCCAAAATATTTAAATTTATTTACTTACAGTATTTTATCTATTTGTGTTTCTATGAATTTGACGCATTTTTTATATTTGTCTTGTATTTTGTTTTGTCAGCTGAAACTTTTAGACCAGTTCTGTTTGCTATTTTTTTCAGAAGGTTGATCTGAATAACTGCTTCTGTCAGGTTTTCTGAAATTATTGCTAAATCATCCGCAAAAGCCAAGCAGTTTACCTTAGTTCCATTTGTTTTCCTTCCCAGACTTATTGGTTCAATTTTGTGATTTTTTAGCTCCGAATTCCAGATACTTACAATTTTTTCTAGAACACAATAAAACAGTAAAGGTGATAAACCATCACCTTGCCTAACACCAGTTTTTATTTCAAATGGCAGAGATACTTCTCCCATAAATTTGACTTTAGAGATTGTACCTGTTAGTGTTTCACGAATTATATTTGCTAACTTTGATTTAACACCAAACTCTCTAATAACCTTATCTATTGTTTCTCTGTGTATACAATCAAATGCTTTCTTGAAGTCAATAAATGACACTGTTATTGGTTTCCTGGTTAACATTCTATGGCGAATTATTGACTATAACCTAAACATTTCTTACGCACAGGATCTTGCCTTTCGAAAACCACCCTGATATTCCGCCATTTGTTTGTCTAAAGTATGTACCACTCTGTGTAAAAGTATTTTTGATAATATTTTGTATGCCACTGGCAGAAGTTACACTGCTCTGTAATTATTGATAGTTTGTTTGTCTTCATGTTTATGTAACGGTTGGATTAATGCTGTTTTCCATTCAACTGGAATTTTTTCTGTTTTCCATATGTTCTCAAGAAGCAGTTGCAGATCCTTTATGAGTTTTGGTTCTGACCACTTCACCCTAATTCTGCTGTAGTGAAGTCTTCACCACTTGCTTTATTGTCACTGAGTGTTTTGATGGTTTCATGAATTTCTAACTCTGTTGGTGGGAAATCATCCTCTAGATTTTGAGGTGTCACTGGAAATTCAAATTTATCTGTTGAAACTGGATAGTTTAACAGCTTTCCAAAAAATTTTGTTAAATTTCACAATTTTCTTTATTATTTAATCCCATTTTGCCATTTTTATCTTTGAAACAAATAGTTGGTGCCTGATATCCTTGAAGTATGTGTTTAAATGTTTGGTAGAAATTTCTAGTATTATTTTTGGTGAAAGTTTCTTCTATTTCAATAAGCTGAGATTTTTGAAAGTTTCTTTTGAGTTTCCGGATTATTTTAGTTCTTTCTTTTCCTTGTTGTCTGCATTGTTCAGGGCCCTCTTCTTTTTTCGTACTTCTCCATTTTTGAGTTCTTTGTATCACTGCTTCTTCACACTCCTCATTCCACTATGCCTTCTTTTTATTCTTGGCCAATCTGAAAGTTTCCTCTGCTGCTTGAGTTATTTGCATCTGGAGTTCACTCTAATCACCTTCTTCACTTGTATCAATTACTTCTCTAAATTTTTCAACATTTTCCTTCGTAATATTGCCTGTAGTGGTGTTGTATCCGATCACTTTTTTAGTCGCTTTTTTGCATTAGATGGGAGAAATTTTATTTTAATCTTAGAGAGATAATGATCCGAGTAGAATTCCCCATTTCTGACTATTTTAACATTCATAATTTCCGTGATAAACCTTTTAGATATCGCTATCTGATCGAGTCGAAATTCTCCTAGGTTTGGATTTGGATGTCTCCAAGTTTATGCTTTTCTTGGTAGTTTGCGGAAATGTGTGGACATGAGTTTTAACTGGAACATTTCACACATACCGATCAGTCTTTCACGATATAACTACGTTTCTATGACGTTATACTTGGGGTTTTTTGTGCCATTGCAGCGTTAGTGTCGGTCTTCGCAGCAGAATCATGACGAATATTGTTAATAAATGCGTCCTACTCCCTTGCAGTTGTTAAACTTTAAATGTAGAGCGCCGCTCACGGCTCAAAGAATCTGGCTCTGAGGCACGCATCAGCCACGCAATGCGACATTGATTACGTCATCGTTACAGACGAGACTTCAGCAGGCCGGCTAGAATACCATCCTAAATGTGTTAACCAGTCGTCCACCGACACAGGTAACTGTAAATTCAGTACCAAAGATAATATTAATGAGAGTAAAGGCTGTGAACGTCGTAAATATTTACAGCGATCAGTAAACAGTTAACTTACTTGTGGCAGAAACGTCAAAGTGTGAGGACATCAACACGCATATCAACACTCCCTGGTGCAAGGCGGTGTAAGTCTTAACGCTTGGAGCATAGACGAAACAAAAAGCTAGCTTAAAGCTAACTTGCCTCGTAGATTCCAGCAGCAAACACCTGACGTGGACATAAAGTTGTTAAACTAAACCTCCTGTCCTCACACTAACAGGTGTAAGCATGTCAGTGCCGGTATGCTACCGCACTGGGAGCTCTACCCAGTGGTAGCATTTGAAGTCCGTCGCGATTGTAACATCAGAGCAACGTCACACGAGGACGAACGGCGCCGACTCGGCGGTACGTCAGTGCAGATTTCGGCCTCGTTCCACAGTTACGTCCACTCACTGTCGGTGGTGCTGAGTGGTCGTACGTTCTGTATAGGGGAGTTCCCTGGAACAGTCAAGCCACGGAACAACAGAGAGAGCACATATCTACATGAGCAGACTTTGGGGAGTCTAATGTATACGAGTTACGCAACACAGCATGAGTTAGAATGTCGACTAAGGAGGCAGTCGTAGGTTTACCTGTTCTGTGAGACATTGCGGAGCAATCTGCTAGAGTATTTCGACAAACTCTCCCCCTCTTGGAAGGAACCATAGCTCAACTCAACGACGCTTGCTGTGCATCGACGGAGGTGGAGATGTATAATTCAACTATACCAGATGTGGGCGTAGGAACTACGGTCTTATTTATGTATGTTTGTACCTCCAGCTATATGTGAGAGTATAAAAAGTTTGGAGCCACACATTTGTTATCTTATTCCTCTATAAAATCCCCTGCACCCTAATGTAGGCGAACAGTTACCACCATGACCGAGAGGACGTCATAAACTCAACGAAAGGGTCTTGTAGTAGGCGACTGGTCCTTCAGTGGTGATGCTGGAAGCCGTAAGGAGAACGCAAACGGCCCATTGCTTCCCAGTAACATAGTGCTTTATTTATCAGGTCTTCAGTTGCGGGAAGGCTAATCTTCTAATACTGTTAACACATCCTGAGGGTGTCTCCTTCGAGCATGCATAAATTTTTGCAGGAAATTTTGGTATTGCACCGAAGGAATAATATACCAGACGTTCAGGAAAAGCAGTAATATTACACCGTCTGAATAAGCAAAGCCAATTAGTGAATCCGCGTTTGACGACATGGCAGAGGAAAATCAGGATGATATCCAAGGACATTTCTGCTTTGGCAGCCATATTTTATTTCAGCCAAACAATACTCAAGGATACAGGTGCAAGTGGACTGGAATAATTCAGACCTTATTGTCGCTTTCAAACAACACAATATGAATATAAACCGTATTTACCAAGCAGCCGTAGGAGCCGAATTGTCATTCAGTGAATTCGTCACCACATGTGTAGGCAGCTGGGGTTGTAGATAATAACAGGAAATTCAGTGAGAGCTGATACAGACGAAAATTCATGAGAGTGCGCACAAAAGACAGTGTATCGAAACGTGACTGTATCAGTATATTGTGGACTATGGACAAATCTGGGCGTGTTGTACACTGGTTTGGAGGGTGCACAGCACATACGTCTATATGCTGACAGAAAAATGGAAGCAGTCAGCGCTAAGTTAATGGAAATGGAAATTACCATTGAGTCAGTGGCTAGACGTGGCGTGGAGTTGAATTCTAGAGTACAGAAACACGAGCTACGTGTCAAAGAGAAAACTGAAGAAGTCAACGCGAAACTAACAGATACACGTGCGTGTGCCAAGGCGATAGCTAAAACTCCTGACTGCCATCATCAGCAATAATCTTAGAGTTGTGTGACATCTCAGACACAGGAATGGTTTGGCATACAGCAGCAAGTCATCAACAACGCGTAAAGTTATTGAAGTGCGTAAGGTTATTCGATGAAATTACGATTGTTGAAGTTACGACAGCTGCAACTGGATCCATCTCTCGCTGACACGAGATACTTAAGAAAGCAACCTCGTTAGACGCACTTTAGAGTTTGATTCAAATAGGTGAGAGAAATTGTTGACTGCTTAAGTGAAAGCGTGGTTTGTCTCTTTGGACTCTGGTCGTGGATTAAGCGTTTACGTGCGCAACCTTTGTCCAGGGGGCCTGTGTAGGCACTCTCCCATTTTTGTCAGTTATAGGCGACGTATTTTACTCATCCTTTACTATTTTCTTTATAAACAAAATGAAATGTTTAAGTTCAGTATTATTTAAATACAAAGAGGTGTCGCAGACTGTTTCGGTCTACGCAAGCCACTACAAGGTGTTGTCAGCTCTCTTCTGTTTCTCGCTTGCTGCTCTTATTGCGCGCTCTTGTTGCTAATTTACGGTTACTGGTTTGCTTTCTGGCGTTTTCATTGAGAATGCAGTAAAAGTTTTATTTATCTGTGCTGTATAAAGAAAGTATTGGAAACACAAAAGAGTTTATTTTAAACAGTGTACTTCCTTTAACAAAAGACCTCCCCGCGCCAAGTCGGCGTTAATTACATCCTAGGAAATAATTACTTCTCAAAGTTCAAACTATGGAGGAGAAATATTAATTAACTGTTTATTAAAGGAAAATTCATTAACAAGTAACTTTCAACTAAATAGGCTGTAGGAGTTTAAAAAGTGATTGTATCCAGAATTTTTTAGTGTGAACAGTTTGCTACGAACCTCAAAGATATTAATGGTGACAGTCGGATGTTAACTTTAAAGTTCAATACGACGCAGATAACAAAATCTCAGCCCAAATGTTACGTGAGCTAACCGGAACTTTTTCTGATAATTAAATCATGTTTCAGGGCCTTGCACGTCAGAAAAGACTATAGAGTTTAAAATCATAAAATTATTTAACTGACTCTTGACGCAGGCCATCCTGAATAATCGACTCAGTCCGTTATACACGGTGGTCCATTGATAGTGACCGGGCCAAATATCTCACGAAATAAGCATCAAACGAAAAAACTACAAAGAACGAAACTCGTTTAGCTTGAAGAGGTAAACCACATGGCGCTATGGTTGGCCCGCTAGATGGCGCTGCCATAGGTCAAACGGATACCAGCTGCGTGTTTTAAATAGGAACCCCCATTTTTATTACATATTAGTGTAGTACGTAAAGAAAAATGAATGTTTTAATTGGACCACTTTTTTCGCTTTGTGATAGATGGCGCTGTAATAGTCACAAACGTATGAGTACGTGGTATCACTAACATTCCGCCAATGCGGACGGTATTTGCTTCGTGATACATTACCCGTGATAAAATGGACCGTTTACCAATTGCGGAAAAGGTCGATATCGTGTTGATGTATGGCTGTTGTCATTAAAATGCCCAACGGGCGTGTGCTATGTATGCTGCTCGGTATCCTGGACGACATCATCCAAGTGTCCGGACCGATCGCCGGATAGTTACGTTATTTAAGGAAACAGGAAGTGTTCAGCCACATGTGAAACGTCAACCACGATCTGCAACAAATCACGATGCCCAAGTAGGTGTTTTAGCTGCTGTCGCGGCTAATCCGCACATCAGTAGCAGACAAACTGCGCGAGAATCTGGAATCTCAAAATCGTCAGTGTTGAGAATGCTACATCAACATCGATTGCACCCGTACCATATTTCTATGCTACTGGAATTGCATGGTGACGACTTTGAACGTCGTGTACAGTTCTGCCACTGGGCACAAGAGAAATTACGGGACGATGACAAATTTTTTGCACGCGATCTATTTAGCGACGAAGCGTCGTTCGCCAACAGCGGTAACGTAAACCGGCATAATATGCACTATTGGGCAACGGAAAATCCACGATGGCTGCAACAAGTGGAACATCAGCGACCTTGACGGGTTAATGTATGGTGCTGCATTATGGGAGGAAGGATAATTGCCCCCATTTTATCGATGGCAATGTAAATGGTGCAATGTATGCTGATTTCCTACATAATGTTCTACCGATGTTACTACAAGATGTTTCACTGCATGACAGATCGGCGATGTACTTCCCAGAATATGGATGTCCGGCACATAGCTCGCGTGCGATTGAAGCGGTATTGAATAGCGTATTTCGCGACAGGTGAATCGGTCGCCGAAGCACCATACCATGGCCTGCACGTTCACCGGATCTGACGTCCCCCGATTTCTTTCTGTGGGGAAAGTTGGAGGATATTTGCTATCGTGGTCCACCGACAACGCCTGACAACATGCGTCAGCGCATAGTCAATGCATGTGCGAACGTTACGGAAGGCGAACTACTCGCTGTTGAGAGGAATGTCTTTACACGTATTGCCAAATGCATTGAGGTTGACAGACATCATTTTGAGCATTTATTGCATTAATGTGGTATTTACAGGTAATCACGCTGTAGTAGCATGCGTTCTCAGATATGATAAGTTCACAAAGGTACATGTATCAAATTGGAACAACAGAAATAAAATGTTCAAACGTACCTACGTTCTGTATTTTAATTTAAAAAACCTACCTGTTACCAGCTGTTCGTCTAAAATTGTGAGCCATATGTTTGTGACTATTATAGCGCCATCTATCACAAAGCGAAAAAAGTGGTCCAACTAAAACATTCATATTTCTTTACGTAGTACACGAATATGTAATAAAAATGGGGGTTCCTAATTTTAAAAAAAACCAGTTGATATCCGTTTGACCTATGGCAGCGCCATCTAGGGGGCCAACCATAGCGCCATCTGATTTCCCCCTTCAAGGTAGACGAGTTACGTTCTTTGTAGTTTTTTTGTTTGGTCCTTATTTCGTGAGATATTTGGCCCGGTCACGATCAGTGGTCCATCCTGTACAGCGTGTGGATGAACAGTGCATTAGTACCTATGCCACGCAGTGCGTATTAAAAACTATTAAAACTACATATAATAACGAAGTGTGTTCCTCGGGGCCAAGTAGTATCTAGTCAATGTTTAATACGACGAAAAGAAAGCGAAAATACCAAGAAACAAAATAAAATTCCGACAAACAAATTAAAAGTCTTACTAACATGTGTGACAGGACGGAATGGCGCGAGTAATGAGCGTAACGGGCAGCGTGCAGTCCGCCGGCAGCGCGCGGATGGGTCGAGTGTTTGGGCGTGGCGGGGGGCGTGGCCAGGGCGGTCCGCTGTGTCCGGATGGCGTACTGGTCGGAGCGCCAGGCTGGTAAGCAATAGACCTGGGTTCGACTCCCAGTCTGGCACATATTTTCAACTTTCTCCATTGACTGAAATCAATGCCGACTCGCAGCCAGTGTCTGTAATTCATTTGTGACTTAATTCATAGTGGTTGATGGATCAAAACGGTGTTGTCCTGTAGGAGATATCAGATGGAACAGACGCCACGAACTTAAAATTTAAAAATTTTCAGTGATTCTGGTTTCGGCCGTCGGCGATATCTGTCATCGAGTACGGGGCCTCACTTTCTCCACGATAAGCCACACATTCTTTGCATATAAGCATTATTATATAAGTATATTATTATGTGAGTATATTACGATGTAAGTATGTTATTATGTAAGTAAGAGCATAACTTAACCATAGCTAACACTTGGTTCAAGAATCGTGAAAGAAGGTTGTATACATGGAAGAAGCCTGGAGATACTAGAAGGTATCAGATAGATTATATAATGGTAAGACAGTGACTCAGGAAACAGGTTTTACATTGTAAGACATTTCCAGGGGCAGATGTGGAATCTGACCACAATCTATTGGTTATGAACTTTAGATTAAAACTCAGCAAATTGCAAAAAGGTGTGAATATGAGGAGATGGGACCTGGATAAACTGAAAGAACCAGAGGCTGTAGAGAGCTTCAGGGAGAGCATTAGGGAACGATTGATAAGAATGGGGGAAAGAAATACAGTAGAAGAAGAATGGGTAGCTTTGAGAGACGAAATAGTCAAGGTAGCAGAGGATCAAGTAGGTAAAAAGACGAGGGCTAACAGAAATCCTTGGTTAACAGAAGAGATATTGAATTTAACTGATGAAAGTAGAAAATATAAAAATGCAGTAAATGAAGCAGACAAAGAGGAATACAAACGTCTCAAAAATGAGATCGACAGGAAGTGCAAAATGTCTAAGCAGGGATGGCTAGAGGCCAAATGTAACGATGTAGAGGCACATATCAATAGGGGTGAGATAGATACTGCCTACAGGAAAAATAAAGACATTTGGAGAAAAGAGAACCACTTGCATGAATATCAAGAGCTCAGATGGAAACCCAGTTCTGAATAAAGAAGGGAAAGCAGAAAGGTGGAAGGAGTATATAGAGGGTGTATACAAGGGCGATGTTCTTGAGGACAATATTATAGAAACGGAAGAGAATGTAGATGAAGATGAAATAGGAAATATGATACTGCGTGAAGAGTTTGACAGAGCACTGAAAGACCTGAGTCAAAACAAGGCCTCGGGAGTTGACAACATTCCATTAGAACTACTGACAGCCTTGGGAGAGCCAGTCCTGACAAAACTCTACCATCTGGTGAGCAAGATGTATGTGACAGGCGAAATACCCTCAGACTTCAAGAAGAATATAATAATTCTAATCCCAAAGAAAGCAGGTGTTGAGAGATGTGAAAATTACCGAATTATCAGTTTAGTATGCCACAGCTGCAAAATACTAACACGAATTCTTTACAGACGAATGGAAAAACTGGTAGAAGCCGACCTCGGGGAAGATCAGTTTGGATTCCGTAGAAATATTGGAACACGTGAGGCAATACTGACCCTATGACTTATCTTAGAAAATAGATTAAGGAAAGGCAAACCTATGTTTCTAGCATTTGTAGACTTAGAAAAAGCTTTAGACAACGTTGACTGGAATACTCTCTTTCAAATTCGGAAGGTGGCAGGGGTAAAATACAGGGAGCGAAAGGCTATTTACAATTTGTACAGAAACCAGATGGTAGTTATAAGAGTCGAGGGACATGAAAGGGAAGCAGTGGTTGGGAAGGGAGTGAGACAGGGTTGTAGTCTCTCCCAGATGTTATTCAATCTGTATATTGAGCAAGCAGTATAGGAAACAAAAGAAAAATTTTGAGTAGGTATTAAAATCCATGGAGAAGAAATAAAAACTTTGAGGTTTCCCGATGACATTGTAATTCTATTAGAGACAGCAAAGGACCTGGAAGAGCAGGTTAACGGCATGGGCAGTGTCTTGAATGGAGGATACAAGATGAACATCAACAAAAGCAAAACGAGGATAATGGAATGTAGTCTAATTAAGTCGGGTGATGCTGAGGGAGTTGGATTAGGAAATCGGACACTTAAAGTAGTAAAGGAGTTTTGCTATTTGGGGAGCAAAATAACTGATGATGGTCGAAGTAGAGAGGATATGAAATGTAGACTGGCAATGGCAAGGAAAGCGTTTCTGAAGAAGAGATATTTGTTAACAGCGAGTATAGATTTAAGTGTCAGGAAGTCGTTTCTGAAAGTATTTGTATGGAGTGTAGCCATGTATGGAAGTGAAACATGGACGGTAAATAGTTTGGACAAGAAGAGAATAGAAGCTTTCGAAATGTGGTGCTACAGAAGAATGCTGAAGATTAGATGGGTAGATTACATCACTAGAGGAGGTATTGAATAGGATTGGGGAGAAGAGAAGTTTGTGGCACAACTTGACCAGAAGAAGGGATCGGCTGGTAGGACATATTCTGAGGCATCAAGGGATTACCAATTTAGTACTGGAGGGCAGCGTGGAGGGTAAAAATCGTGGGGGGAGACCAAGAGATGAATACACTAAGCAGATTCAGAAGGATGTACGCTGCAGTAGGTACTGGGAGATGAAGGAGCTTGCACAGGATAGAGTAGCATGGAGAGCTGCATCAAACCAGTCTCAGGACTGAAGACCACAACAACAACAACAACAACAACAACAACATAAATACTATAGAAATGTGGAAAGATTTTCAAAGCCTTTCGCTTGCGATGAACTGCAGTGGTAAATATCCGTGCAGACAAATTAAAATCGATGCCGTCTCTCTGAAATGAAACAAAAGACACTAGACTGGACTGGTTTCGTTTCTTCCAAGATATCGGATTATGTGAATTTTCTTCCATTAGTTCTGCCGATGGTTGGACGTAGACACGGCTTTCCAGCAGAGTCATTCATACTACGCTATTAAAATATGAAGCCATACAAGTATGGAGTTAGCTTTACGCTGTTAAAACTCAATGCAATTCTTCCTTTAGTGGGACTTGTGAAATCCATTTCTTGTTGCAGATAATATGGCTCTGAGCACTATGGGACTCAACTGCTGAGGTCATAAGTCCCCTAGAACTTAGAACTACTTAAACCTAACTAACCTAAGGACATCACACACATCCATACCCGAGGCAGGATTCGAACCTGCGACCGTAGCGGTCACGCGGTTCCAGACTGTAGCGCTAGAACCGCTCGACCACTCCGGCCGGCCTGCAGATAATAGCCGACTACATTCCACCTTGCGAACTCACCCACCTGTACATCCCACACACAGTCTCCCAAAAACACGGCCGACAGTTTTCTCGTTGTACCCACCTTCGCAGCTGGCGTGTGTAGACTGTAGGAGTCTATACGATTTTCTTCATAGTTTCGAACTCGTTTTGGATCTGTTCGCGGAAATTTTTTTCCTAACGAGTCTTTTGTAAGCCATTTCTTTCACGGGTTAATTAAGTTTGCTTCCATTTTTTCGACTCACCGTGATAGCTGTTTTCCCCGCAGGTTGTTTTATATCGTCCCTCCATCTCAGGTTTACCTAGACGGTTACTCCAGGCTACAGATGAAACTTGCGACAGCGTGCTGAACAGCGGTCAGTCGGCGAACGGGGGGAGGGGGGGGGGGGTGCCGTCTGCGTCAGTGTCGTTACTGCCGGCGGGCGACACGTCGGCTTTGCCGCCAACACACCTCGCTCAGAGTCGCATGAGACTGACTATCTGACTCGCCAGTTCACCTAATAACTGTCTGAAAGAATACACATACATCGAAAATTTCAAATGAATTGTTTATACGATTTTCCTATTTCTTATCCATTCATAATTGACGTCCTTTGTGCTAGTCGCTAATTTCGTTCATTTGTGTTTGTTCGATGTTGAGAAGAAATCACAGGAGAAAGAGGGAGGGTGGGACTCGTTTGGACGCCAGCAAGTAGCGTAGCGTTGTCCCGCTGGAATGTCGTATCGCAGTGACGGTGCAGGAACAGACCCTGAATGGGCGTTATTTGGGCACTCACTTAAAAATTCCCGCATCTTGCCCCGAACTGAGGAAAAATGGCCAACTGGAAGACCAGTTCCCACTAACGTTCTCGGAACGTTAGCTGAATTGGCATTATTCGTGCACTCACAATCAGTTTCTCCTCAGTGCAAACAGAGCGCTTTTTAGGCGACATTCCTTGCAACATAATGTCAGGGCACGGTCATGTATGAAACTGTAGGGAAGCTAAGAGAGTTAAGAAATGGCTGAGGTGAATAACAGCACAAGTAAGAAATGTGGATTTCTTCAGTTGCAAGAGAAGGACGGCTGAGCTCAATATTAGCGTAAGTAAGAAATGGGGATTTCTTCAGTTGTAAGAGAGAGAGACCTGATGATTCTCTACAAATGGAATCTGAAGAGGCCTTATTTATCATTCTCACTTCGATGATTCTTCAACAAGGTCAAAACTTATTTTATACTACTGCTCCTCACACAGCTGGCAGATTAGTTTACATTAATGTTTTGGAAACAGAAGCCGAATGGTAATTAGTGATGCCACGTTTTTCAGTATTCCCACAACACATCCAGCGGTCTTTTTAGCCCACATCCCTAAAACACATTACCAGGAGGTATTACTGACATCGCCACAAAGGCTAGTTCCATCCGGTTGTTCCATTCAACTGAAAAACTGAGTCAATCGATAAAGAATTGATTAGCCAGACAGTTGTTGAAACCAGTTGGGTGCATCGTCACTAGTCTTTGAGGAATGCTGCAGTGCATGGCACAAAACCAGCCCGTGATGCTGCCTACACCACGACATGAGTCGGACGTAGTCTTCCAGCAAGACAAGACAGCGCTGCTCCCAAATGCCCTCACACGCTCCTCTCTTATATATTATCCAAAGTTTCGTTGGCAATGGCATACAGCCCGCATGGTAGTTAATGTGTTACAAGGAATTTTGTTTTAAAATGTTGTTGTTGTTGTGGTCTTCAGTGCTCAAACTGGTTTGATACAGTTCTCCATGCTACTCTGTCCTGTGCAATCTTCCTACTGCAACCTACATCCTTCTGAATCTGCTTAGTGTATTAATCTCTCGGTCTCCCTCTACGATTTTTACCCTCCACACTGCCCTCCAATACTAAATTGGTGATCCCTTCATACCTCAGAACATGTCTTACCAACCGTTCCCTTCTTCTAGTCAAGTTGTGCCACAAATTCCTCTTGTCCCCAGTTCTGTTTAGTACCTCCTCATTCGCTATTTGATCTAGCCATTTAATCTTCAGCATTCTTCTGTACGTTCTAAAATAATTTGCAGTTTTTCTAATGAACATAAACGTCTCACTATGGCATATAAACTCTTCCTGCTTGACTGCCAGTCACACACCTGCACTGAGACAGCCACTTTCAACACGTCCACACTGAGTGGCAGAGTTGAATGACAACGTAAGCGAGAAATTATGCATTGTCCTCCTGGAATACTATGTCCCAATAATGTTGTAAAAACAAAGGGAAGGTTAGCCTTATAATTCAACACACTCCAAAGTGCCGTTAGTAACCACCAGAGATTACTTTAGGTTACTGTCCCCTCCTGCCTCATACCTGCAGTTTGCCTTGCATGTCACAGCAAGGGAGCTGAGAAACACACGTGAGGGTTGAAGAACGGTAATTTATAACTAAAGAATGGGTTGTAATCCTGCTTTATTATATGCTGCTGATGCTGTAGTAAATCAAGAGGATTTCGCTATATCTATATTGTTCACTGTTCACTCAGATATTTCGAAACGCTGTTTTAGATTACTGTACACAGGAGTAATGGAGGTGAGGAACTCGATGATGATCGAGAATAGCTATGTGGTAACTTAGGAATGGGGTATCTTGCAGTTGGATCCTTGTGTGGTTACTGATGGTGTCAGAATGGAAGTAAAGTACACTTACCCTGCACACTTCATTGTTCCCTCACAGAACAGAAGACTTTGTGCCAGATTACTATTCGGTAACCGGAGCTGCTCCAGTGTGTCACAGCAAAGGAGGTGAGGAACAGGCGTGAGGGCTGATAGGAGTAACGAGGGAAGCGTGGTCCAGCTGGAAGATGACGCGCCACTGACTGACGTATGGACGTCAGGTCTGCCACCACACTACGTTCTGTGTGCTGCAGAATGTTTCCTCCTGACAGCTGCTCGACGTCATCAGGAGGTGGCGGCTGGCTGCAGCTGGCAAGTAGCAACTGACCACATCCACACAGCGATGGTCTGAACTGTATGAATTCTGTACGAAATGTGAATTCACAGACTGAGCTTTTTTCCGATTGATTACTACCTGCATCTCGATCCAAGGTATATCGTTCTGCATTCCGAGTCTAATGATGATTTTTGTGGTTGATGAGCTATTAATCTCATCCTTATGCACTACTGACCATTAAAATTGCTACACCACGAAGATCACGTGCTACAGACACGAAATTTAACCTACAACAAGAAGATGCTGTGATATGCAAATGATTGGCTTTTCAGAGCATTCACACAAGGTTGGCACCGGCGGCGACACCTACAACGTGCTGACATGAGGAAAGTTTCCAACCGATTTCTCATACACAAACAGCAGCAGACCGGCGTTGCCTGGTGAAACGTTGTTGCGATGCTTCGTGTAAGGAGGAGAAATGCGTACCATCACGTTTCCGACTTTGATAAAGATTGGATTGTAGCCTATCGCGATTGCGGTTTATCATATCGCGACATTGCTGCTCACGTTGGTCGAGATCCATTGACTGTTAGCAGAATATGGAATCGGTGGGTTCAGGAGGGTAATACGGAACGCCGTGGTGGATCCCAACGGCCTCGTATCACTAGCAGTCGAGATGACAGCCATCTAACACACATGGCTGTAACTGATCGTGCAGTCACGTCTCGATCCCTGAGTCAACAGATGGGGACGATTGCAAAAACACGAACAGTTCGACGACGTTTGCAGCAGCATGGACTATCAGCTCGGAGACCACGGCTGCAGTTACCCTTGACGCTGCATCACAGACAGGAGCGTCTGCGATGGTGTAAACGACGAACGTGGGTACTCGAATGTCTAAACGTTATTTTTTCAGATGAATCGAGGTTCTCTTTTCAGCATCACGATGGTCGCATCCGTGTTTGGCGACATCGCGGTGAACGCACATTGGAAGCGTGTATTCGTCATCGCCATACTGACGTATCACCCGGCGTGATGGTATGGAGTGCCATTGGTTACACGTCTCGGTCACCTCTAGTTGGCATTGACGGCACTTTGAACAGTGGACGTTACATTTCAGATGTGTTACGACCCGTAGCTTTAACCTTCTTTCGATCCCTGCGACACCCTACATTTGAGCAGGATAATGCACGACCGAATGTTGCAGGTTCTGTACGGGCTTTTCTGGATACAGAAAATGTTCGACTGCTAACCTGGCCAGCACATTCTCCAGTTCTCTTACCAATTGAAAACGTCTGGTCAATGGTGGCCGAGCAACTGACTCATCACAATACGCCAGTCACTACTTTCAATGAACTGTGGTATCGTGTTGAAGCTGCATGGGCAGCTGTACCTGTACACGCCATCCAAGCTCTGTTTGACTCAATGCCCAGGCGTATCAAGGCCGTTATTACGGCCAGAGGTGGTTGTTCTGGGTACTGATTTCTCAGGATCTATGCACCCAAGTTGCGTGAAAATGCAATCACATGTGGGTTCTATTATATTTGTCCAATGAATACCCGTTTATCATCTGCATTTCTTCTTGGTGTAGCAATTTTAATGGCCGTAGTGTACTTCTAGGTCTGAGAGCTTTCTATGATTTAAAGTTGAGATTGTTTCTAAGTAATCAGAGTTTTCTCTTCAAAGATGATGAAAAGGACTAATAATTGAAATTTAAGTTTAATGTTAACAAGAACCGTTTAAAAGAACGTAATCTGGCAAAATTCATTAATTTTTTCTTTTATTTAAGAATATTAATGAATTTTTGGCTTTGTTTATGTATATCTCTTAGCTACTGCACTGCAGCATCGAAAAAGTGTTTCATTGTCTATTTATACGCCATATTATTACATTAAAACAATGTTCTTAATGATATTCAGATATCTGAAAACTGTATTAGAGTATTTGGCAGTTACAGTGGAAACGAGGTTACACAGTTCATTATCATGTTGTATACGTTAATTACTCATTCGATTATCGATCTACTAATCTCCACATAAAACGAGACGAAGTAAATGCAGCCGGCCGGAGTTGCCGCGCGGTTCTAGGCGCTACAGTCTGGAACCGCGAGATCGCTACGGTCGCAGGTTCGAATCCTGTCTCGGGCATGGATGTGTGTGTTGTCCTTAGGTTATTTAGGTTTAAGTAGTTCTAGGGGACTGATGGCCTCAGAAAATGAGTCCCATAGTGCTCAGAGCCATTTTTGAAGTAAATGCTTCAAAGTTTTCACCTAACTCAATTTTACTATTTCACAAGGACAAAGATTTTCTCTATACGTGTAGTGACTGACACCTTCAGAATGAGTAGGGCAGACTGTTTTGTGTACATAATTGTAATTATAGTTGATTAATTCAGAAACAGATTATGTGCACTAGGTTTGGCGACTGTTTTGATTTATTATTTGATTTTCCATTGGAATAAGAATAATAGTCAACCTTACTTTCGGCTAATGAATAGTTATGAACCATTATCCCAGGTAACCAATCAAAGCTGAACTTAGTAATTACAGTTATTTTACCTAAGTCTCGACAAAGACAGTACAATAAATTACCATTTTGGCCATTAGTTGCGTACTTTCTGATATCGTTTTGTTCCAAATAACTTGCAACTGCTTCCATACCGAATTATTATGTGTACATAATCACAGCAAAACTTAAGTAAGCCTAAGTGGGCGGGCTACAGCCAGGCTGCTGTCAGTTCTTTTCACGTGCTGGGGACTCAGCTTCCAGTTCGGCGTGCAGCAGAGCCTCAGCTGGAACGCCCACGCGGCCAGAGCTCTGCTGGAGAGGGAGGCCACGCTGCTGGGCCCCTCCCCCCTCCCCCTGCCCGTATTGTCTTCTGCCGTACGAGGCTTGAAAAACGGGGGCGCAGAAACTGCTTACAAGCAGCACCTGTTAACTTGTGCAGCGACGTGTCTGGCCCGGGGCGTCTTTGTAATAGAGATTACTGCTGCTCTGCTCCCATTGGCACTCGAGGATTTACACCTGCCCAAACTCGTCTATTGTGGTTATTTATTGTCTCACCTGTACGTAAATCTCTCCTCATGCAGAAATAAAATGCAAGTTGTGAACTTTCGATCTTCAGTGCACGGTCTTAGCATCGAGTGGGAGAACTCCAATCTAGCACACTGGTCTCATCAGTTGAGAGCTCGCACATGCTGTAAGTGATACGGATCAAGTAGCTCTCTACACAGAAGTGACCATCCAAGTGCGTGCATAGCTCCCTCAACAACTCCAGTTAGTCACACACTTTTTGCAGGACCATCTTCTGGTCGTCGCAACCTTCACCACCCCCACGACCCCCCTCCCCCACTATATGTGACACGTGACCTGTGCGAGGTCTACCACGATCTGTTGTCCTTGCTGCGAGTGATCTAATGTCCCAAAGTCGCCAGAACAACCTGCTCAAAGCTGATGCAATGCGGTGTTACAAGATGTCGCTCTGCATACGTGACGACTGCCTGTCGGCTAATGCCGCAGCACAGCGTCACGTCTGGCATTTGCCGGGTGGGATAACAGAATCTAATTTCACTGTTTACACCGATCACACAGCACAGAATCAGCAGTCCTGTCCTGAGGCCAGCACCACCTCAAAACGGTACGTGGGGAACGACTCGTGGACGAGACACTTGTAAGTGTTGTGTCTGAGACGATGGCAGCACAGTGAGAGGGAATAAGCGCACAGGCAAGCAGCAGCAACAGGAGGCGGGCGACGGACGTCTACAGGGAGTCTGCCCGGACTACTGAATACTGCGTCTAAACTATGAGAAGAGGTGGGTAGTATACAGTATGTGTGAGGACCAAGAGGGAGAGAATGAGACCATACACAAAGCGCTCCAATTATGAAGGTGATAAGAAAAATGGCTCTGAGCTCTATGGGACTCAACATCTTAGGTCATAAGTCCCCTAGACCTACTTAAACCTAACTACCCTAAGGACATCACACACACCCATGCCCGAGGCAGGATTCGAACCTACGATCGTAGCAGCCCCGCGGTTCCGGACTGCAGCGCCAGAACCGCACGGTCACCGCGGCCGGCAAAGCCGATAGGACAGGGATGTATTGTGTAGTCTTATTGTTCAGGGTACACATCACTTAATGACAGCAATGAACGAGATTCAGGACTGTGATTAAAATTCGGGATGAAATGATGTCTATAACAAGATTCGCAAGTGACATTGCTATCCTCAGCGATAGAAAGAATCGCAAGACATCTCATTCTGGAAACATCCCCGAGGTTGTGGCTAAGCCATGTCTCCGCAGTATCCTTTCTTTCAGGAGTGCTAGTTCTGCAAGGTTCGCAGGAGAGCTTCTGTAAAGTTTGGAAGGTAGGAGACGAGATACTGGCAGAAGTAAAGCTGTGAGGACCGGGCGTGAGTCGTGCTTCGGTAGCTCAGATGGTAGAGTACTTGCTCGCGAAAGGCAAAGGTCCCGAGTTCGAGTCTCGGTCGGGCACACAGTTTTAATCTGCCAGGAAGTTTCAGTTGCAAGACATGTTAAATGGAATGAACGCTCTGCTAACCACAAAGTGTGGGTTGAAAGGAAAACAGAAAAATACGAAAGAAATAAGGTGTATCAGTTGTGAGATTGGCGATAAAGTTAATATGAAAACTGGGAGGAGTGAGATGGTACAGGCAACAAAGTAGACAAAGTAAATCAGTTTCGCTACATTAGAAGCAAACTGACAGACGGCGGAAGCAGACTCACACGAAGAAAGAAGTCTAGTGCTATCCAACACTGACCTTCATCTGAAGAGGAGATTTCTGTGGAAGTGAATCATGCAGTGTGGAATAAATCGGAAAAAAGAGAATGTACGCGTTTCTGGTGGGGTGCCGTAAACAAGTTCTGAAAATCGAGTGGACTTGTAAGATAAAAGGAGGTTCTGAGTAGGAATGCTGAGAAATGCAACAGGTCGCAAATATTGGCAAAATGAGTGGACAGGATGAGGGGACATTTCTTAAGACATCGACGAATAAAGTCCGTGACACTTGAAGGAGCTGTAGAGGGTAAAAACTGTAGAGGAAGACCGAGATTGGAATATATCCAACGAATAACTGAGGATGTTGATCGCAAGTGCTACTGCGAGATAAAGAAGTTCCCACAGGAGAGCATTTCGTGGAGACGCAAATCGAACCAGCTGCAAGTCTCACGGCCAAAAAAAGTATAGCTACACGAAAGTAAAGAATTATATTATGCATGTGCCGGCCGAGGTGGCCGAGCGGTTCTAGGCGCAACAGTCTGGAACCGCGCGACCGCTACGGTTGCAGGTTCGAATCCTGCCTCGGGCGTGGATGTGTGTGATGTCTTTATGTTAGTTCTATGGGACTGATGACCTGAGAAGTTGAGTCTCACAGTTCTGAGAGCCATTTGAACCAGCCATATTATGCATGTACATATTTTCAAGCGTCACAGACTCATTTGGGCTTCTTTCAGCTGATGTGCTATCCCGCTGTTAATTTCGTGACTGCTGTGACTCGTTACTATTATTGTTCGCCACGTTGCAGCACGGTTTATTTCGGTGTACAGCACGTCCAACACATCCCAGTACGACGTGGTCCAGAGACGTGTCGTCACCTCGGCGTTCACTGCGTGTGGCAGCGGCCGCCCCTCCCCCCCTCCTCAGGAGCACAGGCAGGCGTGCGCGCCGCACCCCTGTCAGGACAGGTGTTGTCGCGCGTCGCCTCACAAGGCGTGGTGCGCTAGACTCGAGCGAATGTCAGCCGGGTTCTCAGCCGCGATACTTGTCACTGCTCCAGTCTCGTACACCACGGCATTTGCTGTGAAAAAATTGTAAATTATTCAGGGAAAGGGGTGACCCATTTTCTCTGATTGACATCAGTCTGTACTGTCGCGTTAAAACGCGTTTATCTAGAAATGTGAGTGAGCTGACAACAAGCGATAAGCTAAAATGCGAGGCCACCTTATCGGAATTCCCGACACCTGTGAACGCCAGTCCGGCGACGTGTCGTCGTGCACGTTCTGAGGTGCGTGAAGGTCGCTTCGCACGGCGTGGGGAACTGCCGTCTACGGTAGGGTCGTCAGAGACGGAACACGGGCTACGGTCAGAGGAGTGTGGGGAAGGAAATAACACGTGCTCTTTTAAAAGGAGCTGTAGTGGCATTCACGATAATTGGTGCCATATTTCCGGATGGGCGTGTCAGAATCCGTGGCAGTATACGAGCAGGAGTCGTCAACTTCACGCGATCTGCGAGAAACCGAGGAAAGCCTGAACATGGGAACCCGACAGGGAGTCGAACCACTGTCCTCCCGAATGTGAGTCCAGAGTGTCTCCCCGCTGCGCCCTTCATATGCGGCCCAATACCTGCGCGTCACACACGTTTCTCACTCGGTTATACGGCGCAGGTGCGTAGGAAGATTGTCTCTCCCAAATGCGCTAAAGGTATTCGAGACCATAGCTCGCTGTCGACGATCGTGCTCAGTGTCTTGGGAGATTCGTCACTAGCTCGGGAAACGTTTGAGTGATCTAGTACGTTACACCGCGAAAGCTCAATGTAAACAACAGTCACACTCCGACCCTGATCTATAAAAGACAGTACATAAAAGATTTGTAAGATGCAATCATCTGTTCCTTAGACGAAGAATGTGTCGTTGCTAGAAGACTATATCGAAGTGTGAACAGCAATGGAGCTTTTTTCACTTCGTTTACTGACGTGCAGTACCACTTAGATGTAGGCAAATACGGTAACAATACCTGTAAACAACAGATTAGAACGCCAGTCTCCAAAGTAATAAGCCAACAGCATTGAGTGAATACTTGGAATGTGGAGGCGAAAAAACCACAAAGCGATATAAAATGGAAACAAGTGTACAATTAACTAACGAGGGGTGGGGAAGGAAGACTTGGGTTGGTCGGGTGGCTTCCAGAAGCCTGCAGTGTACGTGTTGGCCTGCGACCCTGCGCTGACCTCCGGCGCTACGCTCTGTTCAGCACTGCCTCGGCGTCTCCATCCACGTCGAGCGGGCGCGGCAGAAGCCTTCGGACGAGTTCTTAGGCACTCTGCTGGCACCGTAACGGTCCGGTAGACCTCTTACGCTGGCGGAATGGAGATGCTAAGTCGGCAGGTTTCGAAAAAAGTGGACGCCGTGCTCGCGAAACCCACTTGTCTGAATCTAGGAAACCAGTTTACACTGTAGGGTGTGGAACTGTTTCACTGACTCCGTCGTTTGCCCCTCATACGACCAGGAGAGTCAAAACAGTGATGTCGGAGGTGTGACAGATCTTGCTTTGGTTCAGCCATGACGTACGTGTCATCTAATAAGTATCGGAACGTTCTATGGAGCAAAGATACAATATAAACACGCCCACGCCGAAAGGAGATATGTACGAAAAGAAATATGACCGCGCATCCGTATTCTAATATTTCCCCTAAACCCGATATAAATTTTTCACTCTTTTTCAACACTTTCTCTGTTTCCATCTGTGATTCTTGGCTGATGTATGTGCAGAAGTTCCACAATACATCTTCTGGAAAGGGACGCACTGTCGTTGATTTCTAAACTGCTCAGGCTGGAAATGATACCTGGGTACACCACAACCTTCAACTTTCGGATAAGACGGCGACATTATTCATTATTGTATTATACAGCATTCTTTACCACGGAGATGGACGCTGCATCTTTTTCTTAAGAAAGAAGACGCAAATATCAGTCTGTTCAAAGGAGAGAGGCCGAGGGGTGCAGACAGACATCTGTCCCTCGATAGCCGCACCACAGGAATAAGACAGGAAGTGGATAAGATTGGTGGAGAGCGCACACCTTCCTCCGCCAGTCTCTGTTCTTGAGGATTATATAGGCTGTTTGAAACAGTGTTCCATAATCTTAAAAGGTAACTGCGTGAACTCTTACCCTTAGAAACCCATGGAAACTAACTTATAATATAAACTGCTCATTCCAAAATTAATGGTATTGAGCATTCGCATGCAAAACAACACTTCATAGCGCGAGAGACATTTGAATGATGACCCGCTCGAGTTCTAAGTCAAGACTGACAACACGAAGGAACAAATTATCGACATAACAGCATCAAGGACACACACACTTGAATGTCGTGACGTATTGCTGTACTCCCCCCTGCTTAAAATAACTACAGCAACTTTTTCAGCTGACCAGAAAGAGTTGCAGAGCCGTTGACAGTTGGAAGTACGGGAGTTGGGATTTCAGTGCTGAACCGTAGTGGAGTAGAACAATTTTGAGATTACGATTTTGTAGTCAGAAATACGATTTTAGTTTCCCTTCACTCATAAAATAACAAGTCCTGTCAACATGCGGTATATATCTTTGACCTAAGGGTATCCAACGTTTTTTAAATACTTCCCTTTAAGACAACCATCTGTTACTCTGACAAAAGTCAGTGGCATATGACCAGTCAATTTACGCAGAATATACGTTGTATATTTATTGTTAAAAAGTACCTTGTTAGAAAGTATTGAATTTTAACTGAGCTCATAATTTTAACTAAGTTCATACTCAGTGGCTCAAACAAAGGAAGAAAAAGTAAGCATTGCGAAATTATTTCAAACACAATCAATCATAAACAGTTTGAGATGGATTAAGAAAAACATTTCCATAGTACAATATTCCTTTCATTATACACTTCATCACTTCGTGCCTTTGACTGTGTAGCAAGTGCAGAATGATATCCCTTCGCCAGCCAAGACTTTACGTGACGCCCACGTTCGTATCTAGCTGCAGGTGGTCGCAGAAGTCTGATGCGTGATGAACTACAAACAGTGCTGATGTAGAGTGAAGATCTCAGTGGTGTCATAATTAAGTTCACTGCAGAAAAGCCACGCTAACACTCCGCACTCGACACTGCAATGCTGTTCATTACTGATAAGAACGTTTTGAACATTGGTGGCTGTACAAGAATAGTTGGCGTTTCTCCGCTTAGTACTAGTTTCATGCGCTGTTTGTACTCCCTGAAGTCCTTCATTATTTCACGAGGGCTATTGATCTTAAATATTTCACACATTCGCTAAATCTCATTTTCTCCGTAAGTGATCGATATGTTATGAGGCCATAATTTGGAATGAATGACCTTCATGTCATTCATAACAACATCGTAGCTTTCAGATGCATTCACTGTTGATAACAGCCTGTATGACAAATTATTTGCCAAGCTGCGACAAAACTGTTTATCAGAAATCTTAGAAATATTCGTTCTTTCACGAAGTTCGACACATTGAAAGTTCATATTTTCCATTACAATGTTAGCTACATTTGCATGTTATCCCATTGCATCAACCCGACTTTCAAACACTTTTATGAAAAGTGTAATGTCGTAGTGAGCTTGAACAAGGTTTGCACTTGATCTTTGCAGCTGTAGGGATAGATCGGCGAACTCTTCAAAGACATTATACATTACAGCTAGGTTGGAGACTAAAGACGTCGATGACAATGTGTTACAAGGCCCTTTGTAAGTAGGCCGTTGTTTTGAGTCCCGTCGCGTGTCCTCTGATGCTTCTAAAAAATGATTGTACAGAGCCATGGCAATAAGCGGGAGGCCACCCAACGAGTCTCAAGCACACGATCGATTTTCAAAATTTCTTGCTCAAAACCTTTACCAACAACTGCCAGCTCCCTGCTGTTTTTCGGAGAGCAGCTGAACATATTTCTTACTTTATCGATGAATATTTTATAGTGATTAATTCCCGCCACTTCTTCTATCGTGTCGTCCACGGCGAGTTCTATACGACGATTCAAACAATGCCAGGTGAATAAGTTTGGAAACATTTCCAACACCTGCTTTGCGAAGCCAGACTTTTTTCCTAACATGATACAAGCTCCATTGCAAGTCAAATCGATTATATGGTCTTTCAAAAAGTCATAGCCTAGACCTAGGGATTCCAACTACTTTAAAAGTTCTTTCAAGATACCAGATGCTGTTTTGTCATGTAGCTCAAAAATCGTCAAAAAATTGTCATGGGGTTTCCCATTCCTTTTAACAAGGTTTTAAGGTATACAAAGTGTTCTTGACTTCATCCAAAAGAAGTGAAAATTCGGAGTCACTCTTTATTAATTTATTTATTAGATCTGATGTCATCTGATCAGAAATATGAAGCACTATATTAGAGCAAGCAACATTTTAATGTGGTATTCGTCCCATATCCAAACCATTTTTAATTTGCAGATCAATTTCTGTCTCAAACTCATAAAACGGTCTGTTTAACTCTGCTTGCTTATAAGCTGTGCGAAATACACGCTTAGTAACTACTTGTTGCTCCTGTACCATTGAAGCAACTGGCTTCTGAATGTGACGTTTTTCTGCGTTAGTCTGCATTTTGTTCGCTAAACCGTGAGCCTGAGATGTGCGGTTATCAAATAGTTTTTTCCTAAGAGACGTTAGTCGATCTTTTTTGTTTGTTCCATATGAACTTACAGTTCCTAAAATCCATTGCTCACCCAGTTTTAACCCTTTCGTTTTTTCAGCACCTGGTGCATATACACTTCTACAAACTAGCTTTTTTAATAATTAACCACGGGTTTTTAGCTTTATAATCTGTACATTGTTCGATAGACCAACAATCTGGCTTTTCATCATCATTAAAATTTTCATTACTGTCTATAGATGTTTTGCCCATATCCATATCCACCAACTTAGAGAAATTATCATTTAGCGACGACGACTTAGGAGAAGAACCGTCTGCTTTGCTGTTTGCATCTTCTTCTCCAGCCGCAGTTGAAGACGTGGCTGCCGTTTTCGTTGCTCTCACTAACTTTTTGTCTTTTAGGTTTGAAGAAGCCACTTATTTTTTGTAGAGGTACACGTAACTATTGAACTCTCGTGTCCACTCACATTCACAATGTGTGAATAAACACTACGAACAGACCGAAACAATGCTGTCGCTTCTGAGCAGATCAGCAACTGAGCTGCAAGCGACTGACGTACATAGAGTGAGTGAGTAATATTGTTGAATGTGAATTCCGAAGGCAGCTGTTGGACTGTTTGTTGGCTTCTCTGTGAGGCAGCGATGGCTTACAAGGCAAACTGATTCGAACAGAAAAAGCCGTGGTCACGACCCGTCTGAATCCTGGACTACAAAGACTGAATTCACAAACAGACACACAGATAGGCAATTATAACTCGAGAACCACTTATGCGATTCACATGTTTCTTTATTTAACTGACAGATATATTATTTTACTATGTATTAGTATATATTTGGCTACTTTAGCTAGCACAAGAAATAAGCTGTGGGTATAATTGCAAGTGAAGTCGCAAGAAAGTGGGCTGCCGTAGCGCTCTCTTGCAGTACGCTGCTTGAACTATTAGAGGAAAATCATTTGATTTAGTAATGAATTGTAGACCTCAGAAAGAACCACAAAATTCGACGAGAGCATATGTTTGTCTTTCACAGTTGAGTCACAATCACACTTTTTCTGCTTTGTAGGTGCAGAAACAGGCGACTTCAGAAGACAAAAATCATCATTGTCGTTCAACCGTAATCTTTCTATTTAGATACATCTTTTTGAGCTCTACAATCTGGTACTACATAACGTGGTGTAGTTCTTATGGACTACGTAAGGTATTTCAAGAGATCACGCTGGCGGAAAACATTTTTACTTCATGTAGCTGATGAAATTTAAACGGCTGAACAGACTTTCAGAACTATAGGTAAGAACCGTCCAGATTAAACCAGCTTTCAAATTAAAAAAGTGCTTTAAAATTGGAACTTTAATTTGAGAACTATGTAGGGGCAGACAGACAGACAGATAGACTTACGGGTCAAACATATACACCTCCGTTCTACATTGGGAGTTGAAATTTGCCCCCTGTGGGAGCTTAAAGGTCAAGAGTTCTGTGGACAAACGGCCGTATCGTCTCGAAAGGCTGCCAACTTTTAGTCATGCGTGCTCCATACGCACATTTTATTAGTAGTTATGACATAAATTATGTCACGGAATAAATTGATGTCGTGAAAGCACATTGTACAGACGTTGACATTCAAAAACGGCTTACATTATTTATTTGTCATTGACACACATAACATGAGACGTCGCCTTGCTACTACACCGCTGAGGTTGTAGGCAGTCGTAAATAAAAGGCGATATGTACCGATCACAACTTTGGAATGATACTCAACGTATCTTGGGTGTACTGTACGTGCGTACACGCACACACACACACACACACACACACACACACACACACACACACACACACACACACACGCAGTACCTCCTGCCCGTCACATCACGTTGGTGTCCCATTGACACGTTCACTTGTAACTTGTAACTTATCGTTACGTTGTGATTTAATACACGCGTACTATTTCAAATCTCCGGTGCTGAACTGTAAAAGGAAAAAAAAAAGGTCTCTGGGAGGTGTCGGAACGCGTTCGGCTGAAATTGAGCCCTGCACCAGTGTGAAGATCCAAAAACATTACGTGTATTATTTGTGGAGAATATGCCTACTGTGTGGATTTCACTTCCGTCTATTCATTCGAGTCAAAGAGAACTGACTTGCAACCATCAGAAGTACAACCGCAGCCGTCCTGCAGACAATGCGAAAATAAACTGTTTGAGTCTGTTCAGACACAGACTGTGTGGAAAGTTATCTCTTAGGAAGTCCCAAGTTTCAATCGGACAAAGAACCCGTGTCCAAATTTTCGATTTCCCAGCGTCAGGGGCGTCACTTGGCAACAGGAGACTGACTGTACAATATAAGCCCGACGGCTCGGCGCACTTTAGATTAGGGATCGCCTGATACGGGCCATCACCAGCCGTCGGTGACGCGTGCAGCAGCAGACAGGCAGTGACGTCACCCGCCACCGGCCCGAGGCCAACGAGAAAGACAGGCCGCGCCGCGTACGTCACACAGAGGATGTCACGTGACCGGCAGCGTCCTAACATCTTGTCACTTCAGAATAGATAGCACCTCTTTCTCAAATGCGTCCACGAAAGTTTTATACGAATTAAAGTTGTGCTGGGTACATATATACTAGATTTCTGAATACTGGTAAACTTCGATGCGAGATATACTTAGAAACCTAGCAATCAAGAACACTGATGTAGGCACACGTATTTAATAGCTGAAAAACAGCAGGTCTGGCATGACAAATAAAACATATGCATCCCAATTACGAGTTTATTCAATTTGTTTGCTTACTAACCAAGCACAGTTTACGTCTAGATGTATGTGGTTTTAGACATTTTTGTCTCCAGTAACCGGTAAAGTAATTACACTTCACAATAATTGCATGAAGGAAAGGAAAGAATGTGTACAGATTTTTATCTAAAATGCAGTTACAGACAACTAATTTTCGGCAGCCTCTCACATAGAATTCCATTCATAACATTATTTGTAAGTGTATGAACATTTCTAACAGATAGCGAAATATTCAAATCATAATGATCGAAACAAGTTAAAAGATAGACGTGTCGTAGGCATTTTCGTTCTAGATTACATTCACGCAAGGCGCAGAGAAATATAGGTAGGCCGCCTTTGCTCTCAGTAGGTGTTTTTTTCCTCACACGAAAGAAAATGTGAGCAGCCGATATTTTTCCTCTTATATTTCGCCGAATTTTCTCCAAGGTGTTTCATTTTTGATGAGTGAAAATTTAATTACAAAAGATGCTCATCTCTACAGAATGATTTCGACGACGTTGTGCATTACGCCACAGTTTTGACAACACTTGTAGGGCGATCACCTGAATGTAATAGATGTACCTTATTTCCTGTTTTGCACAAATGCCACATTGTTTCTAAGAGGCATAATAAAATTGCTTCTATCAAATACTCTAAGATAGGAATTATTATGTTCTTGGATATGAACAAACCTAACGTATCGAATTGTCAGAAGCAAATTCTCACCTGTATTTTTCTTGCATATTTTATTCATTGCAATTAGAAAAAGGCACCTGATAATGAGGAAGAGGTTTCCTCGAAACAGGGTGTGCAAAATAAAGTAACTTGTAATATATTTATGCACCATTTCAGTGCAGTAATGTGTTCATTGTAAATAAGTATTACAGTAGTTCTATTACCTTGTAAATTAATAAAAAACTTTTTTATTTTAAATTCAGTGCATTAGTATTTGTAAAATGACTCTTAGTGTTCATTAAAAAATGACGATCATTCCACTTGGGACCTGTGGAATGGTACATTAGCTTATTTGTTTTAGTTGTAAATATATGTCATGTATTGTTGTTTTTCTGACATGTTCCACATCCTGGAGGGCCTCCTCACTACGGATCAATTGGAATGAAAGTTAATCTAATCTAATCTAAAAACAAAAATCTCACCTGTAGTTTGACAAGAATTTGTCACTTACCTGTCTCTTGAGGAAGTCAGTGTTGATGCAGATATTATGTTTATGGAATAAGGGCTATTAGTTTTTTGGAAGAACTGCTACATCATTTCAGAATTCTCCACAATGGAAAAATTTCTACTTGGAGTACTGACTGTGTAGTAATTTTTAAAACACATTCACAAGGCTACGAAGTCAAAAAAGTACTTTCTGTCAATATATATATTGGTTTGTGTCTGAAGATGACACTACAAAATGCATAATCTAAGTTGTGTATTTTTTTCCATTTTATGCTCACTGTATATTCTAAGTAGTTCCAATATAAAATTGAACATTTACCATCTTGGATTACCAGTTTAATTCTCTACTGGCCCCCTAACTGTCAAGCAGCACCCACATATACAAATAGAAGGAGCTGATGGAGAAGGAACCAAATAAAAGTAAATGAATTTCCAAATTGAAAGGACAATTTCAATTTATAAGGGGCCCTGTATCCAGGACAGTAGTATCTAAAACTTTTTTGAATATACCCACATGTGTTTGTTGGCTTACATCTGCAACACCTGAGATAAACTATCATCAAACAGTATACTACATGTAACTTTCCACAAATCAGCAACAAGCACTACTTGATAAACATTCAAATTTCTTTAGCTTTATGCTTTCTGTACAACACGAATTTATACCAAGGTCTCTCTGTCCTAATACCCCCCCCCCTCCAAAACAAACAAACACACACACACACACACACACACACACACACACACACAGAGAGAGAGAGAGAGAGAGAGAGAGAGAGAGAGAGAGAGACTTGAATATACCAAGAATAAACATCAGTAGATTTTTTTCACTTTTCACTTCATTCCTAACTGAAGTGTAGTATAGCAAGAACCAGGTATCAGACAATAATGAACAGGAACAAGCATTTCACATACATAATTTATTTTAACAAATTTGTAATGCATTTAAAAACACACATTTTCATTACTCATAACAGTTGATATTAATTGAGGTAAGATAATAGATTAGTTCATAAACATTAGGGAGGTAAATTTGTGGCATCTTTTAAACTCACTACAGTAGTGTGATAAATTTGTAAATATAATTTTACATCTTACTGTGAGCTTTCAAGTTTCCAATAGAAGTGACTCTATATGCCCCTTTGAAGGTTTTAATGAAACAAGATGTTTCAACCTATTGGTGCTATACATTTCATGGCAATACGATACTGCCTTAGGTCAATTTATTATTCATTTAATGGTACTATTCTCAAAAATTTAGAGGCAGTTTACACTTCTAATAAATTCTTTACAGGCATTGTAGAAAATATGATAGAATTAGCCAAATAATCACAAAATCTGTTGCTGCCATGGATGTGACACCAAGAAAAACAAAAACATATGCTTCAATCAGACTAAATGCCTGACTATATAAAAGAAATTAGACACAAAGTTCTCTGAAAATGCTTTACAACCATATTTGCAGTATCACTACTTTATCAAACAATATTTGCAGTTGAATTTGCTTTCTCATGCTGTGTATATATATATATATATATATATATATATATGCAAATCTGAGGTATAGATGCCAAGTGTGGAGACACTGAAGCATTTGTACCAAGATTTATTTTCTGCTCCACATCTGTGTTCAATGTAATTTTAATGTAAACAAACCAGCCACAGAAACAACATATGTATAAGCATTATGTAATTGTAGATTATATGTGTAATGTTTGCAGTCTGGACAAAAATAAAGAAATGAAAACTCAAGCAATCAAGTGGGCTACTAGTGTGCCCTGTTGCACTTTTCATTATCAGGAAAGCATGAATAGACACAAGAAATCTAACAGGAGGAATTGAATCTGTTACATTCTATTTCCTACTATGTGAAATAAACTGAATGGGAGGGTGGAGATGCAAGTATGACAAAAGAAAAAAAATAAACATACTTCACAGAGGAAATAAACAAATTCCTGACAATCCATGGTGTTTCCATGGCATTATCTGTAAGTTACTGAAAACATCATCCTCACCAACATCAGAAGCTGCAGAATCACCATTAGCAGCAGTAACAACATCAACAGCACTTTTGAGGGATGAGAAGTCAGTACAAGCAACATTCTGTAGTACTGTGTGGAAACAGAAAATCATGCCTGCTCTTCATCCAAAGGATTTTTAGTCAAGGACAAAAAGAGAGAGAAACCTTCAAGGTAAGGTTTCTTAATCCTCCACCAAAATATTCTGTCCATGAGAAATAAAGTCCAGCAACTACAAGTGGAACTGCAGACTATAGACAACTCACTCGTTTGCATCACAGAAGATTGATGTAGCACACCTTACATAAGTCTTAATGGTTTAAACTCTTATAATCTAGCATTTCAGTATAGCATAACCTTTATGCGGTATGGTGGGCCATGCATGTATGTTAAGGAAGGCATTATGTATGAAGTCCAAAATGATATTATTTCATTAAGTGGAGAAAAACATATAGAAATATCAGCCATAAACATATGGGACACAAATATGTTCCAAAGCCTAAACATATTATATATACGTCGTTCTCCTAGCAGTGATATGGAAATTTTCATCACAAAACTGAACCTTCTGGGAGGTAAATGGGCAGAATATAGAAACACTTGCAACTAAAACAAAGGGTTATACATATTATATTAAACAGTAACTAGAGAGCTCACTGGAGAGTGCTGTTTAAAAACGTGGGTATCCTGACAGTTCCATGTGAATACGATTTTCAAACAGTGAGATACATAGAGAAAAATATTGACCAGTACCCAACCAACAGTTGCTTTCACAAACATGGAACCACATCTGGTCACTATTTACACTTCCACAGGAAAAACAAAGTAAAAATCAAAAATAGTGTGTTACATAATGAAATAAAATTGTACAATAAGAACAGTGAGATATCTGTAAAACTTGATAACACGAGGAAGTACAAAAAAAGAAATGGTATCTGTGTAGAGGGCTTCAAACTTATGTGTCAGTCCTAAGCTTCTTCACTTTCCTTGAATCTATTTTGGACTTACTTGCCTTATCATTATGCATTTTCTCAAAATTGTTAATGAGTATCCTGTTGGCACAGAGAGATACATATTCCAGTTTGCTTAACAATGTGTTGTGAAGCAAACACATACATTCAGCATTATCCACTGCTTTCACAACTTTTGACATGCATATCCTCTGAGAAATGGAAAGCTGTTTACCACACGACATAAATTGCTGAAGAAAGTCATTCACAAGTAGAGAGACTGTATGCCACACTATTCCAACTGTGATCACTACTGTCTCTGTAGGCAAAGTCAGTTTACCCCTGTCCAGTTCCTTCACAAAGTTGTAAGAAGAATCTACCTCAACTTCTTTGTTCAGCTGCAACCATTCAGTACATTTGTCACACTTAGATTTCTGAAGGGCTTTCCTAGCTGCATAACCTCCTATGTATGTCAAAATAGGTAACATGTTAGGTGGAACATCATCCATACCGAATGTAATCCCATAATATCAGAAAAAATGCTAATGTCAATATTACGGTCTAGCTGTTGTTGGGCAGGAATTATGTGTTTCAAGTGCACATTATCATTTTGAGCTGCAAATAGTACATCATTTTTGAATCTTAATTTTCTTTCATTTTCTAAAACTTGGATGTAACTAATGTAGTAATTTGCTCCACTCAACTGTCGGTAGCACCCAAAGCGGCCCTCTAAATCATCACTTTGAAATTTTCCTAGCAATATGTAGTCAATGTCATATTTCTCAAATAAGTATGGAATTATCTGCAGAAAAGATTCAGTTGTTAATATTAAAGACTGGAATGTCTGTGATGTTAAAGCATCACTTATTGGTACAGATACTCTCCAAACTTTTAGCCAATGACACAGATTATTTAGAAATGTCACCTGATTGTCTGTTGTCTTCCTGATGGCTTCTCTGTAAGGATCATTGAATCTTTGTCCTTCAAATACACTTCTAACATTCACAATCTTCCACCAGTTCACAATCACCTGAAGGAAAGTCACTGTCTGATTTATGTGCTCAGTAACATTAGGCATATCCTTTGTTGCATGTTTCAAAGCTACTATGTTATTATCATTGAAAATTTTCAAAGCTAATTTAACATTTTGTTTTTGAATAGACGATGGATACAGTACTCTAGCTGATAGTGTGTGGCCATATTTGACTAAAGAGTTTCTTTCTTTCTCATATACCAGCTCCAAATGCTTGTACTGTGCTGTCAATATTACTGAATGATCAGTCATGTCAGGAAACTGTAACACTTTATTAACACTTCTCTTTGTCTGCCAATTGTTCCTGATACATTTCAGAATGTGTACAGTGTCAAACATAAAAAAAAGTTTCCTGGAAGGATCTAGAGGGTGTTCAATACTGGGTTGGAGAATTCTACTGGGGGTAAACAGTTCATATGCCTTCCTGTTTACACTGTTGTTATCTGCTATCAGACTAACAACTTTGAAGCCCACTCTTTCCACCATGCACAGAACATTACTGATCAAAGATTTCAGCTCTTCACTTGTCATATTAGCTACTGGTATAATTGCTACAACATCAACATATTTAGACAAAAGGGAAGAGACCATAAAAACCTGTGCTGTTTTGGCACACGTCTCAGGATGAAAAAAGCTACTCCCATGTATTGAGCCAGATTTAAATGAAAGTTGTGGTTGCACATAAATCTCATCTAACAACAGAGACACTAATAACTCATGTTTTTCTAAATATTTCACCCTGTTTTCTAAATAAGGACTCGTTTGAACTGATGAAGTGACTAGCTGGTAATTACAAATTATTTTCTGCAGGGTTCGTGGGTGGGGTAAAAACATTAAATCACTTTTCCTCAAGGCATTGTATGCACTGACAGAATGTACATATAAGCAGCATGCCACTATCATGGTGTTGTTGCCATAGTGTCTGTTGTTTTTTGAGATTTGTGATACATGGAGTTGTTCTACAATAAATTTCAGTTGTGCATTTTCATCATAATTTGGGATAGTCTGCAAGCAATTGACAGCACAGTTTATTTTATCTGTAACACTAGGCAAAATTTCCCCTTTCTCAACCATTGACATTACATTTTCTAAAACGTTTATGGAAGTTAATTTCTTCACATCATTGATGGATGCATTAATTGCAAAATGAATTCCTTCACTAACATTTACTCTAAAGCTCAAATCACTATTAACAGTGATGAATGCAGTAACACAAGGTATTCCCCTGTCTAATCCCAAAAGACAGATATGCAATTTTTCATCATCTCTAATCACAGACCACTTGTTGCTGCAAATTTTCTGGCCTTCTAGAAATACAGAAATATCATTGAGACACGAAAGTGAATTTTGTTGGAGGTGTAAGTTGTTTGACTCAATACTGTCTTGAATAGCTTTTCTAAGATTATCGTCTTCCACATCAGCAAGACGTCTCACTTTTGTAGTTGACTTAGAACAGTATGAGGGAGTGTTGGGAAAAATAGTTGGCACAGCATTTTCGGTGAGTTTTGGGATTATTCTGGGAAATTCTTTCAGTTGTCCTTTGTCCATAATTACGTCCACTCGAATTACACATGATTCATCGAAGTGTTTTACACAAATATTTGGCCGTTTTAGTTTGGTTAAGTCTGTTGGGATATTTCGAAGCCGCAGTGCACGTCGACTCTCGTCAGATGGCAAAGAAAATGTAGTCGTTCTCTCTGTTTCAGAATCATAATTCGACCGACAGCCGAACACACTACATCGACGTGGCATTTCAAGAGTTCCAGATCTAGAAATAAAATGAAACCGTATTTCAATACGTTACCTCGAAGTTACAGTCAGGTGTAAGATCTCAAAATCACGTCAGGATAAACACACACAGACGGTTAGAATCTTCTAAAGTAGTAAACGAAGATGCATTTGAGGTTAACATACCTTGCTTACAATTATCAATGTTTCGCACACAACACCGCAAACATAACAAATTGAGGATGCATCACCATCACACATGCACATATACACACGTATTCTGTCGATGCACTTAGTTAAACACCACTTTTGTAGTACGAAAAACAACGAGGCAAATAGCAATGCTCTTTCACACACGTTGCTTCCACTAGCAAATCAAGACGCCGAGTGTGACGTCACGTTCACGCACCGGGGCCTGTCTTTCTCGTTGGCCTCGCCGCCGGCCATATAAGCGGCGGGCAGGCTGTCCGCCCCACACTGCTGCACCAGCGTTCTGCTTGCTGAGCCCACTCCGTGACGTCACTTCTCCCCGAGTCCGAGGTGAGTAGAGGCTGTGTTACACGACTTTTCTCTTCGACAATGTCTTTCTCCTTTAAAAATTGCAAAAAACGATTTTGCTGCCGCTGGAAGACGTCACAGTCACAAATTGTTGCAAGCATAGAGTTATCAACATGGACAGATGCTTGAAATAAAGCATAAATCGTATACTTTTCAATCGAAAGATGTCCTTCACTTAAGTAGCAGACCCATTTGCAGTGTCTGCCTCGAGCAGGATAAGCTCAGAGGACGTTGCTGTCACTGTTACTCAGAGATCAAATAATTGCTCTCGTGTTATTTACTGTGTTCCGTGCAGATTGCTCAAAGTGCATCGCAGGACAGCTCACGTGACACAACTGTGAAAAAAGCTAACAGATATTCGGTAATTCAGTTTCTCAGCTTTGCCTATGCTGACCTACCAGCACTTCAAAATTAGGAGTAATATGTGTTGGTGTTGTTACACTGAAGACCCAGAGAAACTGGTACACCCGCCTAATATTGTGTGCCGCCTCCACAAGCACGCAGGAGTGAAGCAACACGGTGAGGCATGGACTCGACTAATGTCTGAGGTAGTGCTGGAGAGAACTGGCACCAAGAATCCTGCAGGGCTGTCCTTAAATCTGTAAGAGTACGAGGAAGCGGAGATCTCTTCTGAACAGCACGTTGCAAGGCATCCCGGATAAGCTCTATAATATTAATGTCTGGGGAGTCTGGTGGCCAGTGGAAGTGTCTAAACTCGGAGGAGTTTTCCTGGAGCTACTCTGTAGCAATTCTGGACGTGTGTCAGGTCCCATTGTCCTGCTGGAATTGCTCACGTCCGTCGGAATGCACAGTGGACACGAATTGATGCAGGAGATCAGAGAGGATGTTTAAGTACATGTCACCTACCAAGAGTCGCATCTAGACGTATAAGGGGTCCATATCACTCCAACTGCACTCACCCCACAACATTACAGACCTTCCGCCAGCTTGAACAGTCCCCTGCTGACACACATGGTATACCGATTGACGAGGTTGTCTTCGTACACATACTCGAGCAACTGCGCGATACAAATTCAAACGACGCTCGTCCGACCAGACAACGTGTTTCCAGTCATCAGCAGTCCACTGTCGGTGCTGACGGGCTCAAGCGAGGCCTGAGGCTCTGTGTCGTGCAGTCACAAAAGTTTTCCGAAAGCCCGTATGGATGATGTTTCACTGAACGTTTCACATGCTGATACTTGTTGATGGCCCAGCAATGATATCTGCTGCAATTTGCCGAAGGCTTGCACTTCTGTCACCTTCAACGATTCTCTTCGGTCGTCGTTCGTCCCGTTCCTGCAGGATCTTTTTCCGGTGCAACGATGTCGGAGATCTGATGTTTTACTGGATTCCTAATGTTCGACGTACACTCGTGAAATGGACGTTCGGCAATATCCCTACTTCACGGCCACCTCGGAGATGCTGTATTCCATTGCTCGTGCGCCGACTATAACACCACGCTCTAACACACTTAAATGTTCGTAACCTGCCGTTGTAGCATCAGTAACCGATCCAACAACTGCGCCATACACTTGTGTTACATACAAGTTGCCGACCGAAGCGCCGTTTTCTGACTGCGTATCTCTGTATCTCAATACGCAAGTCTATACCAGGTTCTTTGGCGCTTCAGTGTATGATCCTAGATGGAAACATAAACCGTGAAACATAAACCTGTCCGTCTCGTCAGCATTCCTAGTTTGCCCCTTTTAAGGGAATAGTACCTGATTACAGCAGCAGCTACTCACGGTGCATTCTATTGTGTGAATTGTTTTTGAGACGAATTTACATGGAAATCTGTACAGCAGTCAATAAAACATTAAAGTTCCGTGGAATAGGAGAGGCATCTGGGTTTCACGTTTAATCAAAAATGGTTCAAATGGCTCTGAGCACAATGGGACTTAACATCGGAGGTCATCAGTCCAATAGAACCTAGAACCACTTAAACCTAACTAACGTAAGGACATTACACACACCCATGCCGGAGGCAGGATTCGAACCTGCGACCGTAGCACGTGCGCGGTTCCGGATTGAAGCGCCTAGAACCACTCGGTCAAGGTGGCCGGTCAAGTTTAATCGTGCCTAGCCTGAGACATTCACCGAGGAAACTGATTTCTGCATTAGATGTACTTGCTTCTGATCAGGTGTCACGGATCTGAGGAACTTGGGATGAGGAGGAAGAAAATTTTTCCTAGTTAGAGGTGCCACCAACTTGGATTTAAATATAAGTCGTGTAACTTTATGGCTGAAACAAGTTTGTTGCTTTGCTAATTTTTTTGCTGAGACATAAATAAACCATCTTTTGACTGAGAACGATAACATTTTTAGAAGGTGAAAGCAGTCTATCACAGCAGCTCGCTGGTAGTTACAAACCTTAGGTGATCGCGAAGCAGTACGGACCCTTGTCATTTTAAGGAAATTGGTGACGTTGCAATTGATTCAGGATGGACAACACAGCTGCTGTTTCATACAGGTTTGCATGCGCCTCGTACAAGTGTTGAGGGTGCAGTGTGAGGGCTGCTCAGTGTTACTGTGTTTCAGGACCACCCACCATGTCGGCAGTTACGGAGGTTCAGAACACCACAACCGAGGCCCTGGCCGCCCTGCTAGACGGGGGTGACGGCGCCCTGGTGACGCTGGTGGCGGGCGAGACGAGGGTGGCGGCTCACAGGGCCGTGTTGGCAGCCGCGAGCCCCGTGTTCGCAGCGATGTTCGCGCACGACATGCTGGAGGCCAGCTGCGGCCAGGTGAGCATCGACGACGTGGAGGGCCCGGTGCTGAGACTCCTGGTCGCCTACGCGTATACCCTGCAGGCCCCCCAGCTGCCCGACACGGCCCACCAGTTGCTGGCGGCGGCCGACAAGTACGGCTTGTCGGCCCTGAAGGCTGCCTGCGAGCGGCAGCTGATGTCGCAGTTGGCCGTCGAGACCGCAGCGACGACGGCCGTCACGGCAGTGAGGCACTCGTGCCCGGACGCCACCAGGGCTGCCGTCGCCTTCATAAAGGACCACCCGCAGGTGATGGCCACGCGGGGCTGGGCGGACGCTGTGCTCGAGTACCCGCAAGAAGTCATTGAAGTCAGCAGTATGGCCGGAGGGCCACCAGCAGAAGCCAGGTAAGCGCGATTCCCTTTTTGGCAGTGCTAGTGTGAATTAGACGTCGTCCTTGCTTTGTTCGTCGTGGGTTTCTTTGCTGCCTACGTTGCGTAACACCTTAACTTGATCTACTTACTGATCATCAGTCACGATGCTAAGTCTCTCGCTGTTTTCACTTCTACTGCTTCTATCAATTTCGCCTTTCTCTGAATTACTCTGATTCCCTATTCTGTACTCATTAGACTGTTCATTCCATTCAGCAAACCCTGTAATTCTTCTTCACAGTCACTGAGGGAATCAGTCATCAACAAATCTTATATCATTTCACCCTGAATTTTAATTCCACTCTTCAATCTTTCCTTTATTTCCGTCATCGCTTCTTCGGTATATAGATTGAGCAGTAGAGGCGAAAGATTACATCCCTGTCTGACACCCTTTTTAACCCGAATACTTCGCTCTTGGTCTTCCACTGTTATTTTACCTTCTTGCGTCTTGTACATATTGCAAATTACTCGACTTCTCCTATGGCTTACCCGTATTTTTCTCAGAATTTCAAACATCTTGCAACATTTGATATTGCCGAACGCTTTCGCCAGGACCACAAATCCTATGAACGTTAGGAACGTCAATTTTCTTTTCCGTTCTCCTGTGTATTATCCTTCTTAGCAACTGGGATGCTTGAGTTGTTAAGCTGATTGCACGATAATTCTCACGCTTCTCTGTTCTTGGAGTCTCCCAAATCGTGATGATTATATTTCTCTCAAAGTCAGATTGTATATTGCCAGACTCATACATTCTACACAACAGTGAGAATAGACCTTTTGCCACCTCCCCCAATGATTTTAGAACTTCTGATTGAATGTTGTCTATACCTTATGCCTTCTTTGATCTTAAATTTTCCAAAGCACTTTTAAATTCTGATTCTAATCACCAATATTTTCCATACCGACTCCTGCTTGTTCTTCTGTCACGCCATCGGACAAGTTGCTCCAATCAGAGAGGCCTTCAGTGTACTCTTTCCAACTATCCGATCTCGCCTCTGTATTTAACACACGAATTCCCATTGTGCTCTTAATGTTACGACGCTTGCCTCTAATTCCGTGGAAGATTGCTTTGACTTTTCTGTATGCTGTGTCAGTCGTTCCAAGAATCATTTCTTCTTTGATTTCTTCACATTTTTCGTTCAGCCAATTCACCTTAGCTTTTCTGCACTTCCTATTCATTTCATCCTTAGGCCTAAGTGACATATTTCTCTATTACTGAATTTTCCTGAATATTTTTGAACTTATATATTTCATTGATCAACTGAAGGATTTCTTATGTTTTCCATGGTTTCTTCGCAGTTAGCTTCTTTGTACCTACGTTTTTCTTTCCAACTTCTGTTAATGTCGTTGTTAAAGATATCTATTCCTCTTCAACTGAACTACCTATTGAGCTGCTTATTATTGCAGTATCTGTAGCCTCAGAGAACATAAATCTCATCTCTTCTTTCCTTAGTACTACTGTATTCCACTTCTTTGTACATCGATTGCTACTGACGAGTCTCGTAAAATTGAGCCTACTCTTAATCAGTGCTAAATTGTTATGACTCTATATCTACTCCTGGGTATGCTTTACAGCCCAGTATCTGATTTCAAAATGTTTGACTGACAGTAATATGGTGTGACTTTAAACCTCCCATATTTCGGTCCTTTTCCAAGTATACCTCCTCGTCTAGTGATTTTTGAACAGACTATACCAGCTATTATTACGATAAATTTACTGTAGAACTTAACTAGCCTTTCTTCTCTCCTATTCCTATTATCAAGTACATATTCTCGTGTAACCCCTTCTTCTACTCCTTCCGCTATGATCACGTTTCAGTCCCTCCATGACTATTACATAGTACTGAATTACCTGTTCAATATCCTCACTTTTTCTCTCTCTCTCCACCTTCAACTTGCGACGTCATCATGTATACCTGAACTATGCATGTTGTTGGTTTGCATTTGATTCTCACGAGAACATATCTATACTCAATTTCTGCCCTGCCTTTCTATTGATACTGAATCCTACTGCTGTTGCTACTACCCTATTCTCATGTGACCAGAAATCCATTTCTTATTTTCTGGCTTCCGAACCACATTCGAACTCCTCACTTTCCAGCTCCCGAATCATAGAATGTTATCCTTTCATTGGGTACTCGACCTTTTTTTCGTGGTCACCTCCCTCTTGGGCCACCTCGCCTGGAGGTTTGAATGGGGGACTACTTTTTTGCCAATGGAGAGACCATTATGGCTCTTATTGAATCACATGCCACATGTCATGTTGATGCACACAGTGGTTTACATTGCCTTCTGTATCCTCACGTTGTTGATCATTGCCAATTCTTCCTCATTTAGGACCAGTTTCAGACCTCAAGAGAAAGAGTGCCCTGAACCTGTCGGCCCCTCCGCCCTCTTTGGAAAGGCTGTTGGCTGAAAGAGGGCGACACCTTACGCTGGAAGTCTTCAGACACCGATGCTGATGATTCTTATTCAAAATTCAAGTGATGATGAGGTTCAATCCTGGGACTGAGGATTTTCCTGATTACTAAAAAAGACGCTACCCCCGGTTGACTGGCCCCAAAGAGCAGGGTATGACCCCCTGAGATATCCAGTAAAGCAGGAGCTATGAGCACTGGGGCTAGTCATGCACACTGGGGGCAAACAGGAAGAGAATACTCCAGCCAGCACAGTAACATTGTCACACTCAAGGCTGTGCCCTACAATCACATTTCCTTCTCGTCTCTGTTCAGCTATCACCCCGAATTTTTTCCGTGCATTCCCTTTTACAAAGCAGACAGGAAATCTCTGCCCCCCTGTCTTGTTTGAAGTTCCCTGTGGTGTTACCAGAGGTCGTCGTCCAGGGAATCCTATCAGGTTTCCTGCTACGGGGATACAGCAGATTATATTCGTTGTCCACCTACAAGTGTACGACATATCTCCCACAACGTCAGTATTGATATGACGTTTTCATCCAGCTATCATTTGTTGCCTCTGTCTCTCGGATACATATGCTCCATACAAGTCTATTTTGTTTCTTTTTAAATTAAAAAAAAATATCCATATTCAATAGACTACAGGTTACTTCGCAAGTTGTAAACGTTGTCCATCAGGTAAAATTGCATACACTGCGTAATCCGTTTTTTCTTTTAATGGTGGCCTCTACTGCAAACTGCTCAACACGAAAATTGTTGTTTATGAAACACATCACCACTGCTGTCTTTTCAATGAATCGAATTGTGGAGACATTACATGCATATATACAGTTCTATTTGCTTTACTGAAATGCAAATTTTGAATATACTCTCGATAACTTTTATAGCATAGCTCTTGTAATTCATGTCCATCTTCTTCATTCCCTCGGGCTTCACATCAAACAGCGCCTGCATATCCATGACCATATAGTTTCAACAGTAAGTTGATACCCCAACTTATCAGTTTGTTTCTCTATCGCTGGATCTCTCTCTCTTCCTCCAGTGATATAATTCAGCATCCATATATCAGTTTTCAAATCACCTCACAACCAAAAGTAGCAGCCAGTTAACTTTAACTGCTTCTAAATTGTGTCTGATAGTTGTTCTGTCAGGGCAGCAAAATTGTTGGCCCTTATGTTTGGGATTTGGTTTGTGCTTCATTGTGAACAATTTGTTGTTTTGCATCTTAGGCTACGCCAATGGGGAATATAGCAGAAGTAGTGTAGAAAAAGATCAGTTAATTGGTGGCACAGTCACGTTAAGTGACAGGCTGGTGTTGTTGGCACTGTGTGTTCTGTTGCCCTGGTGGACAGTCCCTCAGCTGTACCGCCTGCAGTGAGCCCCTGTGTGAACACGCCCACCCACACAGTGTTTCTCTGTGCAGCTCGCCGACCGCCACAGGGGGCGCGTCCACCCCCAATTCTGACCGTCAGCCCCACAGCGGCCACAGCCGGACTCCTGCTGCAGCTGCGCCTCCCACGTCTGCCCAACACACCCCTCCACCTGATGACGCAGCCGTCTCTCGCTTCCGGTGAGTTGTGTTGCCACACGTGCCCAAGTCTTACCCTCGCAGTACTGCTTATTTTGGCATTAACCAGCCAATATAGTAAATAAAATAAAATACAGATTCCTTCAGTTTTTGGATAGAGGTTACAGTTGCCATTAAACATTACTCCTTTCTCACTTTTTTGGCTATGATATTTTGAAGACTGGGCACATATGCAGAAGATTTCTCGTTCTCTGTATTTACCGTGAGAATTACGTTTAGTTCAGAGTCACTAAACTGTAGTTACGTAGGAAGTGTCCCATTCAAATCATACCGATTTCCAAATTCTTTATATATTGATGTGTTTAATCTAGATTTTGTTTTTAGTGATGTTTGTATGTCATACAAATTGATTCTGAAGTAAATGGGTGTGGAAACGGGATTTTTCACACAATTCCACTCAACAAAACCTATGTGAATGGTTGTAGATGTAAGTTATTGAAGACACTCAGGAAGAAATGGCGAAAGAAAGGTAAACAGAAATACAAGTAAGAATGACAAAGTTAATATTTAGTACAGTAATGAGGATACAGCTTGTATTGAGTATGTCTTAAAATGTAAGTCGAATATTCCTTAAATGGTTCCCTGGTCAGTTACATCTGTAGTGACTATTGGAAATCTGTGCCGCACTGGAACAGGAACCCAGATTTGCTGCTTATTGCAGGCAGTCTCCTTGACCAGAGGCTGCCTGAGCACACCTCATCGACACTTCCACTAGAGTTTATCCGGGGGGACTTTTGGGAAGAGTAGCAAGAGAGAAATCGAATGGGTGGATGTGTTATCTTACTTCAGAGGATGTACATGAGAATCTCTGGCGGTAGTGTTTGCAAACCATGGCTAAAAAACATCATCCACAATGGTAATTCCATCTACGCCAGCACACACACTCAGCTGGTCTAATGGTTGAGGTATCTGCTCTCGAGAAGTAAGAAATGCAGTGGGTGTGGCTGAGTGGAGATGCGTACAGCACTGTATGGATTGTCACATGTAAACAAACTGATGGATGATGGAGAAGTTTTGCATAATTCCATGGTGTAGTTAACTTTTATTTTTAGAAAAGAGCAACCGACGTGGGCAAAGATAGTTGGTCCTACTGAAAATATACTGCCATCTCAAAGTGAACTGACATGTTTGCAGGATGACTCGATAGCTGGTGGATTTCAAAATAAAGTATGGACCAATTTATGCTTCAGTAACACACACACCCACACACACACACACACACACACACACACACACCTGGGACCAACAGCAGTGAGACTCTTCGACATGCCTTTTGAAATTAACCGGAGCAGAATGCAATAAGCTATTGTATAATACAGAAATTTCTCCCGTATACAAAGGGAAACGTGGGAGCCAAAAAAGTAATTTAATGTGGATAATGTGGCAGGGGTCTTTTAAATGGACTTGACTTATTCCCTTTTAATAGTTTCCACAAACATTGTCTCAAAATGTGGTAGAAAGCCCAAAGACATTCTGGCCGTATGTAAAGTACACCAGTGGCAAAAAACAGTAAACACCGTCACTGCGCGATAGCGATGGAAATGTTACCGATGATGGTGCCACTACAGCGGAGTTACTAAATACAGTTTTCCGTAATTCCTTCACGAAAAAAGACAAAGTAACTATTCAAGAATTCGAAACCAGAACAGCTGTTAGCATGAGTGACATAAAAGTATATATTTTAGGTGTTGTGAAACAACTCAAATCACTTAAGAAAGGCAAGTCTTCTGGTCCAGATGGAATACGAGTCAGGTTCCTTTCAGAGTATGCAGACACAATAGCGCCTTTCTTAGCAGTCGTATACAACCGTTCACTTGGCGAAAGGTCTGTTCCTAAAGACCGGAAAGTAGCACAGGTCACACCAATACTCAAGAAAGGAAATAGGAGTAACCTATTGAATTACAGACACATATTACTGACCTCAATTTGCAGTAGCATTTTGGAGAATATACTGTACTCCAACATTATGACTCACTTTGAAGGAAATGACTTATTGATACATAACCAACACGGATTTAGTAAATATCGTTCTTGTGCAACACAGATTTTCATTCCCATGAAGTAATGAGTGCTGTCGACAAGGGATCTAAGATTGATTCCATATTCCTAGATTTCCAGAAGGGTTTTGATACCATTCCTAACAAGACACTATTACGTGGTGTATACGGCCCGGAAGCATGGAGAGCTGCATCAAACCAGTCTCAGGACTGAAGACCACAACAACAACAACGGCCCGGAAGATCCGGGAAAGCCCCAGGAATTTTTTCATCCGCAAGAAAACCGGGAAAAACACGGGAATTTTCTAGAATCCCGGGAGTTTACCATTGATTTAGTTTTCAGTTAATTTTTTGTCATTTTGGCTGGTAATAACCGATACTCTAACAAAGGACATTACTGTATTCCGCTGCTGCAGAATAATACTGCAGCAAAAAAATATGAACGAGGGAATGAAATTTAAATTGCAAAGGAAATGCTTCGTATATAAACAAAAAACACACAGTGCTCATACAAGCGTCTGCCAACAGCAAAATGTGTGAAAGGCTGTAGGAAGACAATGCAGTGCTTCGTAACAACAAATTACCTCCGATGAGCGTTAAGTCACAACTGTTTACATTATATTCATTTAAGCAGTTACGAGCGGAACCACGCGCATGAGCAGTTGAGTCGCGTCTCAGTAGTACCTTCTCCCGCTTCTGGAAACAGGAATGTCGCTGTTGGTTCTGCACGCAGCAAACCGGAGTATCTCAACCGGGCGGCAATTTCGATGGCGAGGGGGGCAAATTCGTATTCTTGAGGAAAAAGAACGTTATTTCACAAAACACCTAGCATCTAGTGCATGTTGGTCTATCGATTATTCAAATGATTTTGAAGCTAATCCCTGTTGCATTTTGAACATTTTTGATCACATTTTAAGTTGATTTCTAAATGAATCATAATTTGATTTTTGAATGCGTGCATAGTGTACGTGATGTCCTTGCCAGGGGAAGCCTAGTCGCATCTGGAAATAAACTTTCCTGCAGACAAAAGGACACGGGATTACACGAGCTGAGCGGAGTAAAGCCACCATGTAACCATCTAGTATTGCCCTGGTACGAAATATCATAGATCCGGGGCTGATGCGCAGAGCAGTTTGAATTACAGTGGTTTGGGGGGAGGGGGGAACTCCACGTGATACGTATTTACATTTAGTGATTTTGCTGTTTCCTCTTCATTTACTGTTCTTACGCCAATGGAAAAAAAGTGATTTCTGTCGTTGGGAACTATCAAGCGAATTAAAATAAATTCACATAATTACGGAAGGCTAAAACATGTTACTAGTTCCAGATTTTAATATAATATCCACCCTTCTGACAGTCAAGCATTAATCGCCCTGCAGAACAACGAAGTTATTTTTGTCGCTTTGCTAAAGAAATTCGGCTTTTATTTACGATGAATTTCTTAAATCGCACAGTGTTTGGCTCTAATTTAAAGACAAACTCTTTGATGACAAGCCATTTAGAAAAATTTCGAACCCAGAACATCAGAGATTTATGTTGGTGTTAAACATTTTACTGGCACATTGTGTGATGTATCTTAAAGTGCAAACGCACAAGAAAGATCGACATTATATGTGAAAGCTTAGCTTCTCTTGTAGCTTATTAATCTTCGCGACAAATATTATATATGAAAGCTTTGCTTTTCCTGTACCAACACTACGTAATTAGTTTAAACCATTAACTTGTCCAGTTTGTGTTTTTGCCCTAATTGAGTGATGTTGTTATTCGCTGACTATATCACGTGTCCTATGTTCTGAATACCCGCTGTCATCGGCTGGCGAGATCACGTGACATGAGCTGTGACAGCTTACAAAAGCGCGTAACAATGTCCATTTCAATGCTTCGGAAAGTAACATGCAGTGTTTTGTGAAATTCGAATTCGTACTTTCGTAGTACTAAAATATGCAACGTATATGTTGCTGCACATCAAAGAACTTCCCAAAACGTGTTTTTTTCCCCCTGTGTTCCCTTTTCTGAAGTACTGGGAAATTCTAAGTCACTGTATAAAACCATAACCATTGAAATGATTGATAAATTTTACAGTTCCGAGGGAAAGTATACTCTCACTTAACACGGAAAAAGTGTATTTTCACCTGGGAGAAAGTCTTTTTCACCCGGAGGAGTGTGTATTTTTAATCAGAAGATCTGGGAAAAATCCGGGAATTTTTTTCCTTCTGTGCGTAGACACCCTGCATTAATCAAATTGGGTGCGTGTGAAGTATCGCCTCAGTTGTGTGACTGGATTCGTGATTTCCTCTCACAGAGGTCACAGCTCAGATAGACGGCAAAACATCGAGTAGAACTGAAGTGATATCAGGCGTTCCGCCAGGTAGTGTCAAAGGCCCTCTACTATTCCTGATTTAAATAAATGATCTGTGAGATAATCTGAGCAGCCCCCTTAGATTGTTTGCAGATGACACTGTAATTTACAGTCTACTAAAATCATCGGATGATCAATTCCAATTGCAAAATGATCTAGAGAGACTTCTGTGTGGTGCGACAAGTGGCAATTGGCACTAACCAAAGAAAAGTGCAAGGTCATCCACATGGGTACTAAAAGAAATCTGATACATTTTGGGCATACGATGAATCGCACAAATCTAAGGGCTGTCAATTCGACTAAATACCTAGGAATTACAATTACGAGCAACTTAAATTGGAATGACCACACAGATAATATTGTGGCGAAGGCGACACAAAGACTGCACTTTGTTTGCAGAGCACTTACAAAAGGCCACAACGGTATTTTATTAAATTTCGATACATGGGAAACTACATTTTAAAAATATGAACAGTCATAAACAAGTTCTATAATTTCGCAACCGAAGTCTGTTAATTCCCGTCGTGCGGCCATGAAGACGTCGGAAAGCCTTTCCCAGGAGCCACCTCAGTACAGGTGACAGCGGCGCCAACCCGCCGCCCTTTTATACCTTGCATACGCGATACTGCTGCCATCTGTATGTGTAGATATCGCTATCCCATGACCTTCTGTCAGCTCAGCCTGTCTCTGCCTGGAAGCACCCGGGTGGTTCTACAGCGCAAGAGACCTGCTGCCAGTTAGAAATTAGAAACTACTCGAAATTGTGCGTAGATGGAATAGATTTTAAATAAGCTAAAAATTTATTCAAAACACGTGATGCCTTGTCATCCACAAACTAAATACTTTCCTTAGTGAAGTATGGTTTCACATTTTAATGAACAATATGGTCAAATTGCACACCATCGACTGCTAGACACATTTGGAATGGCTGTTTGTGTGTGGTTGTGGTTGTGGTTGTGGGTGTGATTGTGGGTGTGGTTGTGGGTGTGTGGGTGTGTGTGTGTGTGTGTGTGTGTGTGTGTGTGTGGGTGTGTGGGTGTGTGTGTGTGAGAGAGAGAGAGAGAGTGAGAGAGAGAGAGAGAGAGAGAGAGAGAGAGAGAGAGAGAGACAAACTGGACAAGCTACATTGGATGATACATTGTCGTGTGGTCTGGCGTGTATCATGTGACACAAGTGGGTTCATGACACTCTATCTTTCAGTGCTCCCCGTAGAAAGAAATCCATTTGAGCCGGATCAGGGTACCTGGCTGGCCTTTGTACTGCAGCATTCCGTCCCATACAACGGCCAGGAAACTTTCCATTCATTGGTCGCTTTGGAGCAGGCGAAGAGTCTGGGCAGTGGTCGTGTTCGATCCACATACACTGTCGCTTGTCCACAGAACTACCTCTAGAAGAACAGGCTGAATGTTAGTAAGAATATGTGCATACGTGTTTCCATTTAATCACCCCGTGGAAGAAGTAAGGTCCCACAGTATAATTTCGTATCGTGCCAAATCATACATTGGTAATTCAATACCGTTAGTATTCTACCTGATGAAGTGAGCGCACATTTTCAGAATCGTTTGCCATGCACTGCAACGCAGAAAGACAAAATTTTGAGCCACGTTCAAAGTCACGTCCTCAAGAGTTCCCACTGGAGTGTCAGATGGTAAGGGTGGCATTAATGTAAATGCGAGGTGCGAGTGACACTCGTCTGGCTGACCCCTCATTCAATGAACACAGGATATCTTAAAGAATACCCGGTCTGCATTTAAATTCCTTCGTCCGTTTCTGAAGGGTTGCCCTGCAAGGCAAAGGAATTTTTCGCTTTCGCAAATAAGTGTACGCTTTAGGTGACAGAGCTCTTAAAGTTAATGCATGGGCAATGTCCTCCGAATTCCACTTCGCCCTTTTATTTTTATTTAATAGACATCTTATTTGTGCCAGTGTAAAACACTTTGACAATACACTATTTACACTTTTGTGCAATACGACTTTTGCTTTCACGCCAGATGACTTTTCTGCCCGCTTCGACGAAAGAACACGTCGGAGATCGTTCGTTTTACTTCGTAAAGCTGCATCACATTTTTTAGTGCCGCTTCTTTCTGTGCATTCAGTTTTTTTAAAAGTTCAATCTCGGCCCTCAGTTCCTTAATTTCGAAATCCTTATTCACTACTTCAGTGGGCTTATGAACGCAGTCTGTACATGCGGTTCGGTCGACTTTCTTTCGGTGGCACAGTTTCTAAAACTGTCAAAGATAGCTTTTGCAAACTTCTTGCTCCACAGCGTTGTGCACGTCTTCCGAATCTCTAAAGCATAAATTTAATTTTATTATTCCTAAAATTATTTACCGAGTAGGCCTACTACTCCTAAAATTCTTGACCAAGTACTATGCAACTGCATTAATTTCTCACTAAAAATCAGATCAATTGACAAAAGCGATTAAATATCAGTGGCACAAGCGGCTGCAATAGCCCAGTTTGATAAACTGTAAAATTACAATGTAAGAGGAAATACAGGTATACGAACCCATAACCTCCAACATGGGAGTCAGAAACCACACCACTACGCTGCGAAGTCAGCTGGTCAGCATCAGCTATTGTTACAGAAGTAGATGTAAACAAATTACGGGAAATATGATGATTTTGTCATTGAATTATATACTAGCTTTAAAATAGTCAACATATCGAGAATACTTAAAAATAACGGCTATTTCTAAGACAAATGTAGCTATTATATCCAGGAGGAAAAGCAAATACACTTGAGCAACATTATTTATTGCCTGTACAATATAGCGAGTCATTCACTCCCGTAAAGCAATATAGCAATGCGTCAAGAAGCATTGCATTTATGTGAATTCGTTTGTATTACGGTAATTTTTCAGTTTCAATTATTGAAAGTGGTATGTATGTGCAGACGTCTTACCCTTTCGTTTGCATCACCGGTTTCCACAATTTCTTGTCCACGCCAGTTCGGAATGTTTATGCAGGGGATTGCTGCTGGTAATAACTTCTTCCTTGAAGGTAAGCCTAGAAGCTCATTTCTCCAATCCCGTTCATAATCTTCTGGCCGGTAATGAGCTGACCACACACGTGCAGGTTTCACATTCACTTTGTCCTTGCGTTTGCATCGAACCATCCATTCACGTTGCAAGTGCTCATCCTTGGGAAAAACGTGATACGTGACGTCCGTCGTCGTTCGAGCACCATTGATGCAATGTTGCCACGGCACACTTACAGCGAGTCTTGCTCGTGGCTGTCTCAAAGCTGAATGCTCGGCGCTGCAGCCTCCTCTCCTCCCCTCTCCGTGACGTCAAGGCGCGTGAGGCCGTCTGCGAGTTTTTTACTCGCTTGGGGCCGGAATGGCCTGCCTGCTTTTTCTATACACCTCGGTTCCGAAATGCCGTGCCGGCGTTCCCGCGGTGCGCGCCTTAAATCGGTGGCGACGCACTGTGCAGACCCATCCGGGCAGCGTTCACTTTTAGTTAAATGAGTTGGCACCACTGCGAGACAGCAGACGATAGCCCTCTCCCGAAACACAACATTGTGGAGTAAATCACATCGACACAGGAACAGAAATCAAAAACCAGGGTTGCTACATCTATTACAAATATACGTCAGAATGCCTGTTCATCTGAATGCATTTTCGTCTACAATTCCCTCCTAAATGGATGGATATATTCCGAAGCGATTATAAACGAAATGTGGTGTAATTATACCGGACAACTGAAGACTTGCTCTTCCATTGTGTTTGCTCTAAGAGGTAAAAGTTCCCCTTGATTGGGTGGATTGAAGCGCAACCATTCTTGTGATAGGAGTAGTGCTCAGAAGTAACGGGAAACTCGCCATTTCACGCGTTTTATTACTCAGATTCATACGTCCTTTTTGTCATTGTGTGTACAACGTTGTGTGTATCGGTTACTTAGTGTGTTGTCAGGTGTTAGAAAGGTTACTGGTATTTTAAGAGTATCAGGGATTATTTGTTTAATAACGGATTACCGCATTTGTATTAAAATTTGCTATGAGAACGGATTAAAATGCATCGTGGTTTTAGAAATATTATATACTGCTTTTGGTGAGTCTCCTACGAGTGAAATAGGTGTTTACGACTGGTATAAACATTTCGAAGAACATGAGGATGACGAGAAGGTCATAATAGAAGACGAACTGAGAGTTAAACCAAACTATGCGTAAACTAAAACTCAATTGTCTCGGTGACAGACGGCCAAGACCACTGAAATGTGAATGTTACGTGTCTGACAGTAATCTTCGGTTTTGACAGTACAGTGCACCACGACTCCTTGTCCCAAGATGAAACGGCCAGTAGGCAGTACTTCTCACCAGCTCAACCCAGATGGCCTGAAGCAACGCGGAAAGGTGTCCCGCTTTGTGGCGGAACAATTCATTGCTTCTGCACTGCGATAACGCACCTGCTCACAGTTCGTTGCGTGCTTGTGCATGTTTGGCTAGAAACAATACTGTAGTGATGTCCTTGGCCCCACGTTCGCTCCGTGTGTGACATTTTGTTCCCAAAAATAAAGACAAACCTTAAAGAGCTGTCTTTTACATAAGAGATGAGATTCAAACTGCACGTCTGAGAGAACTAAACGCTACCGTACTGATTTTTCCAGAATAGTTTTAAGCATTGGAAGAACCACTGGAATAAATGTATAATATGTAATGGGAAATATTTTGGTGAAGACGGTATTGATGTAGAGTAATAAATAAACCCAAAGTTGGATACAACATTCACCGTTGTTGCTTCCACTATCGTATTGTCCATTTTGGTGCCAATGTCACGACCCTGTCATCGTCTTCTAAGAGGAATGTCGTTGGTTCACCACCAAAGTTTCGTCAGCATAAATGAGTTCTGTTAATTTCCTGACTTGTATCAAGTATTTGCATCGCCAGTCAGTAATGACTTCTCTCTAGAGGGACCTTTCCTTTACTTAGAGGTCTGTTGCAAGTAAATCGCATTTCATGCAGTGTCTTACGCTAAACATCTCTCTTCCTAGGAAAATAATTTTTTTTGTTTTTACGGCAACAACTAATTTGTGTAATGTCAGCACTAGTTTTTAGCCATACAAAAGTCCCTATGGTTGATCAAATTACCTATTTTGAGAAGCTGCTTGCAATGATGGATTTATACTTCAAATTTGGTAGTGCACTTTCTTGGCGGTTCTGGCAAACCGCGTGGTTTATTTTCGGTCGCCTTTGTGATGCGTCCAATAGCGGTAAGGCTGACTTGTGTGTAAACTACAATGCTTTTTCTTTTTGAGACTGGCAACATTAGCCCCCAGTTCTCTCTGTGCCGACTCTTTAATACAATCCGTGATGCAACAGAGGTGACTGAGCCATTTTTACCCCAAAGATCGGAATTCTTTGCATTGCGCAGATTTTCCTGTTATGTGGTGCGCTTATCCATCACCTCTGAATAACATATTCGTACATGTCCACAGAGCGTTTCACACCGTCAATTACTGTCGACTGTTGAAGGAGATAGAAACGTGTGGAATAGGTTCCCATGTATGTGAGTGGACCTCAGCTCTTAAGTGACAGAACCCAGTATGTTGTCCTCAGTGGCGAGTGTTCGCCAGAGGCAGGAGTGCTGCAGAAAAGGGTGATGGGACCGCTGTTACTGTCTGTGTACATAAATGGTCTGGTGGACAGGTATCTGCAGCTGTTTGCTGGTGGTCCCCTAGTGTACAGTAAGATGTCGTCGTTGAGTGAGTGTAGGAGGGCACAAGGCGGGTTGGACAAAATTTCTAGTTGGTGTGACGAATGGCAGCCATCTGTAAATGTAGAGAAACGTAAGTTGATGCAGGTGAGTAGGAAAAACAGACACGTAGTGTTGAGGTACAGCAGTAGAGGTGTTGCGCTTAAATGTCTGAGCGAAAGTTCGCAAAGCGATACGAAATGGGTAAGGGTTGAGAGGACTGTGGTAGGGAAGGCGGGAGGTCGACTTAAGTTTGTTGGGAGAATTTTTGGAAAGTGTGGTTGGGCTGTAGATGAGGCTGCATGTAGGCCGCTGGTGCGACCTATTCTCGAGTACTGCTCGACTGTTTGGTATCGGCAACAGGTAGAATTAAAGGAAGACAGCTATAGGACTGAGAGCTGAGCCGCTACATTTGCTACCGGTAGTTTCGAGTGACGCAGAGGTATTGTGCAGAATCTTCAGGAACTCAAATCGGAATCACTGGAGGGGAGGCAACGTTCTTTTCGAGGAACTCTGTTTTTTGACGCTGACTGCAGAACAATTCTAGTTCTGGCAATGTACACTTGAGACAAGGCGTGTGAAGATAGGGCGAGAGGCATTGTCGCTCGTACAGAAGCACACAGGCAGTCGTTTCTCCCTCGCTGAATTTGCGAGCAGAAAGGAAAGAGGAAATGACTGCAGTCAGTTAGGATAACTTTTTATGTGTACCAGTTACTACTTTTGTTTCATACGGTTGCTGCTCCACCTACATTGATTATTTTCTACTAAATGCACCAGTTTTATTACCTCTGTAGTTTCTAGTTAGTATTTCACTTGTCTTTGGAGCTTATTACTGGCTCTCTCGTTTGGGATTAGGCTTCAACTGTGGTGAGAGGTTCTCGCGACATTGGTTCAAGTTCAGCAATGCCAGATCTATACGAGTATTTTGATATTTCTAAGTGAACATCCGATAATGAATCAACACTGTCCGTTTCTATTTCTTACAAACACCTGATTCCTTTCTGGCATGATCTAAATTTATGCACAGCATCAGATATAGGGAAAATTGTACAGTTTTGTTACGGTTAGTGACAGTGTAACTTTGTACTACTACTGAAACAGAAATTTTACTCGGAAGCAGCGTAGCTGGTGTACACTTTAAGTTTACTTAGACGTTTTTAAGTATAAATGTAAAGTTTTACGCCTTCTGTAGTGGTGTGTAACTTATTTTGTGTCCAGAATTTTCAGAAAATGCAAAAAGTTACACAAAGTTAACATGACTGAGTATAGTAGTTGTGCAGGATACCCCCTGCCACAGACCATATGGTGGGTTGCAAAGTTTGTAAGTAGATGGAAATGAATGTTCCAGTGGTTGTATCTATTGTTGCATGCATGATTATATGAGCATATGTGACGATTATTATGCAGCGGGTAGTGTGTGTGTGTGTGTGTGTGTGTGTGTGTGTGTGTGTCAGGGAGAGCCGACCCGGTGCCCTTGTTGTATTTGAAATATGTCGACCAACTTATTGTGTACGAAGCAGTGACTTTTATATTTTTCGTCGGTATGTCAGAAAATGTCAGTGTTACTGGTCTGAATCACTTAGCTGTCTGGTGAGGAAGTAATATTTCAGTACTTACAGATGCGTTTAGTTTCTATTGTTTTCTTCCTAAGTGAGTGAAGGAATTGGTACCCAGAGAAGGTAGTTTTGGGGTGTGTTTGAATGTAGATGAAGGATTGGGTAGCAACTGCATGCCGAGGTGAAAGGAGGCGGATCTGTGGAGTGAACTATGAGGGAATGTGCCAAACGAATATGTTAAGAGATGCAGTGCACCTATTTTTAATGGGAGATGGCTGAAGTTTTTGATTATGGGCTAGTGCTGTGCATCTGTCTGTAATACGCTGGTTAACCCGTATCGCAGAAGCGAGATTTCTAGATTTGTGACCTGTCGCTCGGAAGAAGTGTATTCCGAATTGTTGGCAGTTTTGCGGATGTGACAGTTTCTTTCATTTGGTGTGTGTGTCTCGATAGTAGAGAGTAAGTGTGTCGATGTTTTGTGCAGGAGCCTTTCTGATGCAGAGCGAGGCAGGAGGCTGATAGAGGCGGCTATGGAGGGGGAGGTGGAGGAGGTGCGGGCGTTGCTCGCGGCTGGGGCGGACGTGGGGGCGAGGGACTGGGCCGGGCGGACCGCCCTGCACTGCGCTGCACGGAGTGGCCACGCGGCTGTGGTGCGGCTGCTGCTCTCTGCGGCGTCCGACCCCAACGCCAGGGATCAGTGGGGGCAGACGCCGCTGCACTTGGCGGCATACAATGGCCACACAGAAGCGGCGGCCGCGTTGCTGCAGGCCGGAGCCGACAGGGGGTGAGGGCTAATGACGGGAACACCCCCCTGGACATCGCCAGTCGGCAGAACGATCAGCAGCTCGTCGAGATGCTAACACAGAGTTAATACGCGCCACTAGAGGAAATGACATCCTGTACTTCATTGTACAGGATATTAAAATATAAAAATTGAAAAAAAAGATCGCCTTCTCTATTCATTTGTACCTTTTGCAGTCCACACAATTACTCCAGTAACACCACAACTACTGCAACAACAGGAGATATCTGTAAACCAACGTGACAAACCTTCCTTTTGAGAATTCACTATGTAAAACATTTCGCAAGCAATTTCTGCAAAACCTCAGCAACAATTGACAAATACTCCATCATTCATAAAGTCCACTTCTCTCTCCCTCTCTCTCTTGTGTTTCTCGTCCCACATAGAATATTCAAACAGCTTACAAGAATACAGCCGACGTCTCTCACAACCGCCTGTATTTCGAAACGTAAACACCCAATCTCTTCCAAGAGACAAATGCGAGAATACCGGTTGTTGCGTAACACGTCGCCCAGCCGCAATAACGTGACTTCTTCCCACCAGTCCGCTACATTACCTAATTACTGCAAACTATTTGCTAGCAGTGTCTATGTTGCTACATTACATCACTGCAAACTGCACCATACTCATATTACTGCCATATAAGCTGTTCACTTAGAATGTATCTTCACTTGCGACCTCACACTGAATTCACTTCTGTGCGTGCACTGCACAAGTACTTTTCATGTTTAACTGTAATGTCACATTGGTAGCAGTGCTCACACCACATCATGCTCACACCATCTGCAGCCTTCTTGCCAGCTCACCTTCAAATAAAGAGAATTGAAGAACCACCTAAAATCATTAGACTCCTAAACACCTCCCTTGCTGTTCTTACAGAACAAACTACCATCTCTCAGGGAATTATACTCAATCATGTGAGACATATAGCGATCACTGGAATTATACGGCAGTTTCCCAAAGTACACTTTTGCATCTCTATAGCTGTTTTGGAAGCAGACCACACTTCGAACATTCATTCCCCTGTCTGCTGTGATACAATTAGACTTGGCGTCCCCATGCGTGCATGTGTGACCAAGGTGGCAGATTGCATTCTGAACAAGAGCTTCTGTGGCCCTCATGTGGCGGCGTTACACACGGAAGCTCCTCAACATTCTCTGTGAGGAAGCAGCGGCGCCAGGAGACAGTACTGACTTGGTGAGTGACCTCCACGGCATTGATGAATACTTCAGGCTCTGCCAGTTGATCCTCAACATAAATAAATGTAATACACTCTGCATACACAGGAAAAGAAATCCACTACTGTACAATTACACTGCTGACCACAAATTGCTGGAAACAGTAAGTCACCTACCGTAAAATATCTAGCAGTAACTGTCCAGAGCCACCTTGCGTGCAATGACCAAAAATAGCAATTGGTAAGAAACTGCGGCAGATCTTTCCTCAGCGATTCCACAATCATATGTTTTGGGCTCCTAAATCCAAATGTCGTGCTTCCTGCCCTGTAGTATGTAGGCTTCACAACGAAAGCCTCAACATTTTCCGACTTTTCTCAGATTTTCATTTATTTCACAAAGACTACGTGTTTCTCAAAGTTGACAACCCAACACAAAATTAAATTGGACAAACTCTTCTACAACATGCAGCAATCAGCAGTGATTTTCTGACGGCGATGGTGACCGCGCTAGAGCGTCCTAAAAAAACGGTGACTCCCCAAAATTCGGATCGCGCCTAACGCCATTCACCTGTTGCACTCTGCTATTACGGCACTTTGGAACGGTATGGCACGCATCAGCAGACGGAAAACAGCCCAGAACTCCACCTGTGTTCTTCGCGTCGTCAAACACAATAGCACTCACGGCAAACATCCGCTGTCGAAACGGACGTCATATATTTTGAAACGTGTTCGCATTTATTTAAACTAGTGCTTGTAAGTGTGTGGTTGGTATCTGATAAATGGCTAAAATTTATTTTGATATCGAAATACGTAAATCTAAGTCCAGTGGGACAGAAAAGTCTAGAAATAGAATTTTGTACGGAAGTATGCGAAGCACACGCTACACGATGCGAAATCCAGGCTAGCCGGTACATCAAACAATTCGCCTGCGAGAGAGGAGGTCGTTTTCAATGTAATTTATACATACCATTTATCTGCAAAACAGATAACTCAATTTAAAATATTGGTCCTGAATATTGTAAATCTTTATCTTCAGACTTGTAAACAATAACTGCACCAGATCTGCTATCGTATTTATAGTGCAAATGAAGATAAAATGTAACGCATCCCGCTTTGTGTCAAAACTGCTCCAAAATTCACAAGACAACGCCTTTCTGAAATAATTTAGGGATTCCGAAAGTCTGAAATGATAATTTCACAGATACATTGTGGTGTGTGGCGGAGGACAGTTTGAGTACCACAGCTGTTCCGGCCTTTTCCTGTTGCAGTCGCGATACGAGAAATATCTTTGAACTACTCGTCTATTAAGAGCTCTGAATGGAAAGTAAGAAACCCGGAGAACATCTGGCGTGCATTTCCTCGCCATGTTACAATTTTAGGTGGAACCTTTAACTGGCCATCTCTGCAGTGGGCGACATAGGTGGCTGAGCCTGTTGGCAGGGCCAGGGAATCGTGAGAAAGTGATCCAGGTGCTTCACTCAAAAACTACCTCGGGCCATTAATCTGAGAAACGGGTCGTGAAGACAGCATCTTAGGCTCGCAAGTCACAAATAGACCCGAACTTTTAGAATCTGTTAGCGTAGAATGGGGATTCAGCTATGACAGGAGCGTTACAGTGTCACTGAATACGACCGTAAAGAGAAATAGAAAATAAGTTGCGAATATTATTGTGCTTAGCAAGAGCGACGAGAAACAGGCTTCAGCTTTTCTTTCATTTCCTTTTCTCTGCAGCACCAACAGCGCGGGTATCAGTGGAAGCAGCTGAAGAGCATTGTGAAATAGGCTTCAGACAGGTGTGTACTGACCAAATGCGTTTCAAGCTCGGTTTCACAGCGAGGAGTTCATGGCACTTGTTTTCATTTGAGTGCGCGTCTCCGCACGCCAGATCACGAGATAACAAAGGAATTTGCGAGATCCGAATTTCATCGATAAAAATGACGCCAAAGAAAGAGTTGTTTCTGGAAAGAGTAACATATCTGTAACATGTTGCATTACTCTCTACGCAACGAAAGCCTGTGTAAACATTCTGTCTTGTCTGTAAGGCAGAAACGCTTACAGCACTGTTATTCACGTGCAAACAGCAACAGGTGGCGTCAGACTGCCCGTGCAGTCGCCGAGGGGAAACTCGCAGGTGGGGGCGCGACGCAGAATGCGGGCAGCGAATCCGGCAGAGGGCCGCGCATGCGCAGAAGCAGCGGCGGGGCGGGAGCAGGCGGCAGGGGCGGTCCGACCACGGCGGCGGAGAAAAGACCGGCCACACGACAGGGGGGCCGAAACTAAGTCAGGACGATCACTTCCCGCATAAAATCTGTAATACTGTTTAGCGATTACTGCTCCAGTTGTACTCGACAATTTCAAAGTCGGTGATGATCGCAGACACCCGTGTCCGGCTGCCATTTGATGTCCCACTATTACAAAGATATTTTCTCTCGCCCTCCCAGCAGTTTCGCAGTTACGTCACAGCACGCTACATCTGTCTAATGGCAATCCACTATGTAGTAACACTAAACATTATTTCGATAACAACCTCTGTTAAAATTAGTGCTCTGGATGATTTAATACATGTACTGTTTTATTTTTGCAGCAAGTCTCAATGACGGGTATAGGTACATCCGCTGACTTTCAAGCTGTCATTACTATCGATCCAGAAATCAACAGCGCAACGGCAGTTCTTTTAAGGGATGGGTTTACACCTGAAAACGTCCAACTTTATCCCAGCAGACGTGCAATCGCATGTTCTGCCGCTGAGACATTCCGCTTAAATATTTACGCGCCATCCGGGACTGACGTTACACATGCACGGTCGGACTATTTTTTAATCAGGATGTCCCACATCTTTTGGTAAATGTGTGTATGCGAAGCACACGCTACACGATGCGAATTAGAGGCTACTCAGTATATCGAACAATTCGCCTGCGAGAGAGCAGGCCGATTTCAGTGTAATTTGTATATGTCATTTGTCTGCAAAACAAATTACTCTGATTAAAATGTTGGCCCTGAACATTGTTGATCTTCATGTTTAGACTTCATTTACCCGTTTAAAACATCTAAAATGATATATTTTCACAGATATATTGTGACAGTCGCTGTACCTTGCGGTGGACATGAACATTGATGGTGATTAAATTTGTTGGCCTAGCTGTGTGAACGGAACGCTCCTCTGTTCTGGAACCAGTTACTATTAAGAGAGTGACGGAACTGTCAAAAACGTACGGTACAGGTCCAGCGCGACAGCCGTCTGGAGGCAGAAAGGGTGCCAGCATCACAGAACCAGCAGAGGGATTCGATACGCCCGCGCATGCGCAGAAGTACCCGTTCTGCTTCTCGCTCGGGTGGCCACCGGCCAAGTGCAGAGTTTCGTAATGCAGATTTTGCGCCTTTTGCGGTGAGTAACTCTTCACGAACACAGTAACTAAAGGGTGTAGAAAAAGAGCCGGGAGGACGCATTGTGACAGGCGTTGCGAGTGTGGTCACCTCTCTAAACCTCTGCACTCCCTCCACATCAGACAAGAGAGCTCCAAGGGAAAGGTTTTTCAGCGATCGAGTCCCGTATTTTCTGAGACAGGCAAAAGGCGACTTCGTCAGCGCAGGACATTTTAACTGTATTTTAAGGGCGATAGACTCAGAAGGCCCGACACCCTTCTGTGTCTGCCCTGCAAAATCTGAGTGCAGGTCTGGACACGGAAGCCGTAGCTGAGCGGCGCGCCGCCACACGCACTCACTGCACGCACGCCTCGCCAGTGTCGGCTTCGAGGCCTGACAGACTCCACACCACAGCGGGCTGCGAGTAACTGTGCAGGATTACGACGCAGCCCCTGTCAGCTTTTCCGACCGTGACACTGTAAATGTGAAAGCAAAAGGTCAACCTCGTCCCAAAATAATTCACAGAGGATACTGGAAATTAAATTGTAACCTGTTGCACATAAAATCAGTGAATATGGATTTCATTGCTCGGTACAAATCGTGGGTTAACCGGAAACGTTCCTCCGTAATGAGAGTGAGTGGCGGCTGAACCTTGCAAAATCCGGTGTCCGGAAATTATTTACCAATGTCGCCTTCAGGATTGAAGTAAAGCGTGAATTTCATTTTGAATCATTTGATACTTGTAAGAATAATTAGTAATTAGCACTACATAATTAAAAAAAATAATTCGTTCACGTGACATATCAGACTGTAAATAATACAAAACATGTTGGCAAGTCCTAGATACGACTTATTTATTTACCGAATTTTCGTTCGGGGGGTAGTAAGCAGTTATATTATGTATAAAATACTGCACAGGCAACCATGTCCTCCAGATAAACTCATGTGTGTTAACTGGAGAAACACTGGCCACGATAGCAGGAAAGGAGCAAGTAGGGGCGAAGCCTTCGACTGCAGGCGACAGACTAACTGGGCGACATTTTGGAAGAAAAATTCCTCCAACTGACGGCAAAGCGAGGCCGTGGAGATGGTGTAAAGCAGGCTGTTCCAGCTCGTCGGCTCCGTTGTGAGCCGCGGAGCGCTCCCTGCCCCAGGGAGCCGTGTCGCTCGCTGTGACCGTTCCAGTGGGCCGGCACGTGGCACGGCTGGCTGAGGCAGGCGGCAAGGTGAGCGTTCTGATGTGCCAGCTGCGTCTTACAAGATCGACAACCTCACACTCTTAGATGCTAAGACGTGGTGACGTGCTACACCAGGAAATACGATGTTCAGGAAATATATAAGAAACAACTGTTTTACAAGAAATTGCATACTGAATTTATCGGGCCTCTGTAGCTTGACATTTTCTTTCAATTAGATGGCCTTCATTGTTGCATCCTGAATAAACGATCGTTCCTTACTTTTTACTCTTTGCATTGCTGAGAAAAGCTGCTCGCAACAATACGTAGATCCAAACATGCACATGATCTGAGCGGCATTGTTATGAAGCTTGGGAAATGGTTCAAATGGCTCTGAACACTATGGGACTTAACTTCAGAGGTCATCAGTCCCCTAGAACTTAGAACTACTTAAACCTAACTAACCTAAGGACATCACACACATCCATGCCCGTGGCAGGATTCGAACCTCCGACCGTAGCGGTCGCGTGGTTCCAGACTGTAGCAAGCTTGGGAAACGTTTTTTGCTGTAATGAACACTACCATCCTGACAAATACAACGTATTCTAGTACCTCTCTTTCAGCAAAGTTGAATTTTCCAAATCAATAATCTCCAATTGAAGTGACGGTGACAAGCCATCGGGGGAAACTGAAAAAGGAGTGCTGAACACCTTAAGTTCCATTTCGAAACTCTTGAGGTCTCGGAATCGTGTTTCAAACGACGTGATGAGCTGTTTTAACTTTGCTTGGTAATCGCCGGAAGTAGTGCCTTCAGGTAGTTTTAAAGAAGCAAGACGATTGAAGAACGTTAAATTTCCATTACTCATCTGCCTCTCAAATAAACGTATCTTTCCCATGAACGCTTTGATCTGGTCGTGCATGTCAACGATTAGCTGCCCTTTGCCCTGCAGTGACCGATTTAAATTATTCAGATGCATAGTTATGTCAGCTAGGAACGCCAGGTCTCATATCCATTTTATATCTTTCAGACAACGCATTTCTTCCCATTTCATTTCGAGAAAAAGGGATATTTTCCCACGAATGGCAAAGAAAACATCAAGAACTTTTCCCCGACTCGGCCAACGAACTGTACTGTGGTAAGGTATATCCCCATACTCCGCTTCCATATCTTTCAGGAATCCTTTGAATTGGCGATGATTCATACCGTGACGCCGCACAAAATTCACACACTTCACGACATCTTTCATTACGCCACCTAGCTCTACTGTTTCAGCACACAGTGCCTCTTGGTGAATAAAACAATGAAGAGTCAAAATGTCTTTCCCGAATTCATCCCTGAGTTTATTTTTCAAACGAGAAGCAAAACCTTGGTGACGCCGGATCATTTGTGGTGCACCGTCTGTCGCTACACAATGGAGCTTATCCCACGACAAATTCATATTGTCCACTGATTCACAAACAGCTTCAAAAATGTCACGTCCTGTTGCGGTGCAGTCGAGTGCTACCACATCCAAGAGTTCTTCAGTTACTTGCAGCTCCATGTCGACACCACGCACAAAGGCTGCAAGCTGAGCACAGTCCGATATGTCGGTGCTTTCGTCAAGCGCTAGCGAAAATGCAACAAAGCTCTCCGCCTTTTTTCTGAGCTGTGTCTCTAAATCCGCTGCCATGTCCAGGATTCGACGAGACATTGTTTGCTTCGACAGGCAAACCCCTCCAATTGCCTGCACCTCCCTTGGAAACAAACATTCTGCAACTGCTACCCTGCACGATTTTACGAGAGGTCCCACCGAAAACGGTTTGCCACTTGTCGCAATGATGTGAGCGACCCTGTAGCTTGCTCGAATTGCAGATTCAGTAGTGTTTTCTCCGCTCTCATTCACCTGAAAATCATAAACGCATTACAGAACACGAACTATGTTGCATGTTTTGATACCCTCCGTATTACGAAACCGTTTTTGAACTTACGTCTCCTGGTATGTCGTTCTTAAGCCTGGCTACCAGTTCTCTGCGTGCAACGCCTTCTACCTGATCGTAGTGCGCTGCGTGAAGACGTGAATAATGTCGTTATATATTGCACCTCTTCGCAGAATTAAATACTTTATGACGTACAAGACATTGCAGACGACCATCCCTCTCAATGAATAGAAAGGTATGCTCCAGCAGAGGTACAGGGCTGCCGCGGCTAGTCATAGCCGTCATTGAGCACGGATTATTACGTCTGCATGCGACCAGGGGGCAGTGGGTTCGCTTTCCCCCTCCACGCGGGCTCCGAGCTGCCGCAGTGAGCGCTCCGGCTCCCTGGAGCTCGGTTGGAACAGCCTGGTGTAAAGTGTCTGGTAGCAAAGCTAAAAAAGAAACTGGAGTGTGGGAAAGGAAAGAAACAACATACTGTTGTCCAGTGTGTGATGTTGCGCTGTGCATGCCAGAATGCTTTGAACCATTTCACACGAAAGCCAATTACGTATACAAATTATTTGTAAAAAAATAGTAATTTAATTTAGTTGTGTATTAAGATATTTTTTAGTAAATGCCTTTCAGTTTGTTTGTTTCCAGACTTCAAAGTGTTGATTTGTTGTTCCCGTGAGAGGCAACAAGGCCAGGCTCACTCGATTGCGGGGCCAGCGTGTGTGGCGGTGGTGTTGTGACGTCACCAGAGTGTGTCGGCAAGAGGCGCCTGCCGCGGCCTGCAGTTGATGACAGACTGAGGCAGAGAAACTGCAGGGACACTCACTGAGGTCTTGGTGACGCGACACAAAATTACAACGTTTTTCTCTTCCATTATCGTCAAGAGAACTGTAACATTTTCAATATGTGGAACGTAGTATTGAAAGTCTAAACCAGATGTAATCACTGACCAAATGAAAGGAGGAGGTACTGATTTCTGTACGTTTCATAGCGTGCTTTTGGGCAGGGCATCTCCAATTTGCAAATAAAACACAGTTCTTGACAGAGGAAATGGTGGCAGCCAAAACACATTCATAACCTGCTGGAAAAGAACAGTGCTATTACTACAATTCATGTGGGGCTCTGTAGAAAACATTTGAGGCAGCAGAATGTAATGTTTAAAACGTTAACCAGATGTAATTTGTTATAAAAAAGATGTTCTCAAAAAGAGTGTTCGAGTAGGGCATCTTCCATTTGCAGATAAAATGCAGTCATCGCCAGAGTAGAGTGAAAGACGTCCGTTAAATGCTGATAAAGAACAGCAGAATACCCCCCGTTACCACATTCCAAATAGGAAGCTGTAGGCAATAGCCTTTGACGTTGCAGAGAATAATATTAAAAAATGTTAACCACATGTAATTACTTACCCAGTGCTAGAAGGAAGTACTTATTTCTCTTCATTTAAAAGCCTCCTACCGAGCAGGGCAGGGGATCTTTCCTTGGCAAAAAATAAATAAAAGAATACAGTCGATATCAGAATAAATGGCGGCAGCGACGTGGCGCTTGTTAACCTGCTGGTAAGGAACAGGAGACAGCATTTGAGGCAGCAGGGTGCCATATGAACAGTGTCTGACCAGGTCTGTTTACCTACCAAGCGGAAGAAGGGAGGAGCAGCTGCGTCGCTGGAGGGTGTCCACGTGTTTGTCGTCGCTGCCGGGGAGAGAGAGGGGCGCTGGAGTTCCAGCGTCAGGGGGGTAGTTGTGAGTTGAGACGCCGAGCAGGGGACTCTGGGCAGTGCAGGCGTGAAGTTAAGAGCGCCTGCGTTTAAGTAAAGTGCTTTGTGTTTGAATGCTGTGAAACAGAGGAGAGAGATACGATTAACGGTTCAGAATGAAATGAGGTGTAAGGACATCAGATAAGAGTATGAAGAGGAATGAAGGTAACCTTTTTTTTTATTTAGTGGCACTGCAGTCGCGCTAGTTACATTAGTTTCATTTTTGAATTAGACAGCAACATCAAGGAATTTGAGATTTTTCATTAAAGATTGTTTCATTTTCACTGTGAGGGTTGTTTCATGCCTGTCAATTATTTCACTGACGTTTGTGAGAGTAAGATTTTGGTATCGGTGTCTTCCTTTGACAATGTTAATAAATGTTGTAATATGAAGTGCATACAGGTAATAATATATCTGATAATGTAAAAACATTTTGCTAAAGGCATATTTCACCACATCCTCGGTCCAAGCCATTTTCATTCAAAGCAGTGTCTCTCTCTCAGTGGTGTGTATAAAACAGTTTGCTCGCTGTCTGGAGCATTGCACTGGGCCCTCAGCAACTGGAGTCAGAAATTTGCAACTGGAGCGCAGACAGCAGCCAAGCACTGTGTTTCCAAGCAATTACATTACGAGGTGAGATGTTTCCATTTCAGGATCTGTTTGCTACGAAAATTATCAATGGACAGGGAACATTTCACGAACAGCATTACTTGCAGACCATTAACACACGGTGACCACTTTGCTTTTATTAAAGAGATTAATAGTAAAGTTCAGGATTTAATCAGTTTACAGTTTTTACGGTATCAATACAGTAAGACAACACATCATCACGTTGGAACACATAAGAGACATGTTATTGTAGGGAAAAGGACAGCCACAAAAGAATGTGCACCATGCGACTAGAAGCATACCAACTGACTTACATAATTTCACCGCACTGACTGACTATGGATCTCCAGTTACATCGATTAGTGATGCAGCGGGCAATAAACACAATGCGAATAATTCTTGCTGTACAATCCCATTACAAAAGACTAAAGTTGGAGTAGCAGTTTCACGAAAAAGAGTAGATGTAAAAACCACACACGCACACACTTAAAATTTCTTGTTCACAGCCACACAATTTATGCAGATTTTTGGATCGTCCCACTTTTAACAACTGAAGTTAAGCTGCGTATGGATTTGTTAATAGAACGTGATGCGATTTCGGACTATGAAGGTGCATTACACTTTTAGCAGAGCATTTCAATACACGAATAGGAAATTAACGGATTAGACCTTTTTTCATACACAAAAAATAACCAATGGTATACGTCATTGTTTACTGACACGTCTTTTGCCACCGACAATGCAGATGGATTAAATTTCGACGTTTCGCAGACAATCAAAGCCAAGGAAGACAGTCTGAAGCAGCAACAGACGAACCAAACAACACACTCCATTGGACAGATTTTTCAGATCACCACTAATTCTGTCCCTACTGATGCAACTTAGCTCTCGAAACATTTAATTTTGAAGGATAAAAATCAGCCAGACAAAATAAAAGAACTTGTGTCTCTCCCCAAGTCACAGCGTCTACGTCATCGTAAACTGACAGACACTGCAAAGTTAATACAAAAGTGGCAGCTGAGAAGAGGAAAACCCTACAACAGAAGGTAAGTCACATTAGAAAATTCGAATTTGACAAAAACTTTTATTTCAAACATGCCCATTGTCTTGTAAAGCAAAGAACAGGTGTCAGAAATTTGCATTGCTTTATAACGGACCATTCCGGAATCGACGAATCTCACTTCGGAACGTAGGACATCTTGAAACACTCACAAGGGAACCTCGCCATCGCACCCCCCTCAGATTTAGTTATAATTTGGCACAGTGGATAGGCCTTGAAAAACTGAACACAGATCAATCGAGAAAACAGGAAGAAGTTGTGTGGAACTATGAAAAAATAAGCAAAATATACAAACTGAGTAGTCCATGGGTCACATAGGGAACATAAAGGACAATGTTAGCTGATGAGCGCCGTGGTCTCGTGGTTAGAGTGAGCAACTGCGAAAGGTCCTTGGTTCGAGTCCTCCCTCCAGTGAAAATTTTACTTTCTTTATTTTCACAAAGTTACAATCTGTCCGTTCGTTCAATGACGTCTGTGTTCACTGTAATAAGTTTAGTGTCTGTGTTTGGCGACCACACTGCAAAACCGTGCGATTAGTAGACGAAAGGACGTGCCTCTCCAAAAGGAACGGAAAACATTTGATCGCAAGGTCATAGGTCAACCGATTCCTCCACAGGAAAACACGTCTGATATATTCTATACGACACTGGTGACGGCATGTGCGTCACATGACAGGAATATGTTGTCGACTCATCTAACTTGCACACTTGGCGAATGGGTGAAAAGATTCTTCTACCTTGCCCGATTTAGGTTTCCTTGTGGATGTGATAATCACTCAAAAAAAAGTGATGAAAACATAAGTTTGTCACATAAACTGCATCAAATGAATGCAACAGTTTCAGAGTCGCACAGTTTTCCCTGTGCTGTGTCAAAACATATGTTTTTTTTACGTTTCCAAATGTTTCCGTGCGAAGACCGTCAAATTCTGTATATGTCCAAGCAAATCTGAACATGTCCTGGAATTTTGGAGAGCGAAGTTGATTATCTGTGAGTGCCTGAACTTTGATAATTATCTGAAAATAAAAAATTAAAATTTTCACCCGAGAGAAGATTTGAACCAAGGACCTGTCGTTCTACAGCTGCTCACGCTAACCACGGCGCTCGTGAGCTTACACTCTGCTTGATGTTGCCTAACTTGTGTATGGACTACTGAGTTTGCATATTTTGCTTATTTTTTTCATAGTTCCACACAACTTCTTCCTGTTTTCTCGATTGATCTGTGTTCAGTTTTTCAAGGCCTATCCACTGTGCCAACTTATAACTAAATCTAAGGCGGGTGCGATGGGGAGGTTCCCTTGTCAGAACGAAAGCTTCGAGAGGTCTTCATCACATCACCAATACAAAACCGTTCACTGTGTAATTGTTTGACTTTGTACTCCTCATGAACACAAAACCATACCGATACATAAGACTTCGTTTGCTTTTGACGTCAGCCGTTTGTAGGTAGAAATTAAACTTTTTCTATAGGTTTTCTTTCATTGACATGTATGTGTACATGACAATAACATTTTTATCTCATACAGCACAAGCCATTTCGGATGTTTATTTTCACTGTGTCATGATTGTTACAGAGTATATACCATTCCGTGTTCTAACATAACTGACCCCGATTTTTACAATACATCATTTTAAAAGCAAAAGTTACGTAAAAGAAGACAGTAACGACTCCTTCGCCAAAGACAAACGCATCATAAAAGATAAAAGCAACATCTGAAACAGTAACATAGAATTTCGCCCGAGCTAATACATTTTCTCTTACAGGTTAAGGTACAGAAGTATGTAATAACGGATTCCAGATAGTACTGATAAAACGGGTAGACAATGTATATTTGCACAGGTATGACACGTACTGTCAACTATCGGAGAAGATATTTAATTTCTTCGTCTTCCACTGGGATACTCTAATCCTGAGCTATAACCAGGGTTTCTTCATTGACTGTAAGAATTTTACTCTGCGTCGTATGTGAAGACTTAAGGATTAATTTTAGATGGAGCATGTGTGGCAATGATTTATGGATTTTTGCAACAAAGATATGTTGAGATAATAGGAAGTGAGGATAGCGAACTTTTCATGATTATTATGCAGACGTGTATGATTTATAATATGAAGTGTGGCACACTGATGTTTGGGAGTGTTAGGTATTACGAAATGATTTCATCTTTGGAGCATGCTTTGTTGATTGTGTTTTGGTGTGTTTCTCTGATGAATAGAATTTCTAATGAAACTTCCGAACAGATAAAAACTGTGTGCCTGACCGAGACTCGAACTCGGGACCGTTGCCTTTGGCAGGAGAGCTTCTGCAAAGTTTGGAAAGTAGGAGACGGGGTACTGGCGGAAGTAAAGCTGTGAGGACGGGGCGTGAGTCGTGCTTCGGTAGCTCAGATGGTAGAGCACTTGCACGCGAAAGGCAAAGCTCCCGAGTTGGAGTCTCGGTCCGGCACATAGTTTTACTCTGCCAAGAAGTTTGATATCAGCGCACACTCCGCTGCAGAGTCAAACTCTCATTCTAGAATTTCTAATGGTTTGCGATAAGGTGTTACAAAGCGGCGAGACAAAACTATGAATTTACAGGAAGATAAACACTTTCTTTCAAACATTTACATGTTTTTCTTTGGGAATAACAACCTGAAGGATTGAAGACGCTTATTACGATTTACTTGCTTTGATGAAAGTTGTGACTTTGCTCCCACTAATCGATTTTCTTCTCATTCACAGAATAATATCATTTATCATTACTTTTCACCCACATTTAATCGACTTCATCGGAAAAAGAATTTCTTAATTATTTTCATTCTGCACGTTGAGTTTGTTGTTCATAGATATTAAGTACTCTCCTTGATAACACTTAAATTTTGCATTTGGGGTAATTATAAGTAACTGGCACGTGCATAGGTTAAGGTTTTGTGGACACATTTTCATTTGCTTTATCTTTTTTTTTGTGACTGACAGACAGCAGAGAAATGCAAAATATTGTTCACTTTCCATTCCTTTGCTTTAGCCTGTATACTTATGCGCATTTACTCGAGTACATAGAAACACACACTCTGCAGAAATCACTATTGTACTCTTGCATAACAACACAATGTTTACCTATTGATATTTTCATAATGCATTATACATGTAATGATTACTGTATTTTAATGTTTCTTTTCTAGCACAGTGAAAACAAATGTCGAATATGATTTTTCTGTTTGACGTGTTACTACGGACACATCTGTCTAAATTGTAATGTCGATATTCGTGAGAAATGTTTGTTAGTCTTTGTCATTTAATCCGAGAATCTACCATACGTAGTTTTAGATAAACGTCTTAGCTTTATTTTATTTCACTGTATTGTAACAGAATATATGTACTTTGTGAAAGCGGCACATTCGTGGACTCGAGTATAGTTATTCTTTGGACTGTGAGCAAGTTGGAGGTATTATTAACGTTTTCCACACCACGACATGCCGCATCGATTATCGTGATTTTGGGTGACTTCACAGACATTTTGTTAAAAGTGACATGGAGGTACCTTTTGTGAGCGGTCTGGCTCTGAGTTGTCACTGGATTTGTTACTGACACGTACTGAGTGCACCAAGTCTGCTCTCAGCCGCCTCCCAAACAATCACGATACAACGTCATGAGTGCTGGAAGACACTTCAACATGTGCTACATAGCGTGCTGGGTACACCAACAGCATCGTGTATGAAAAGCAGAAAAAGACATTGCTTCGACGTAATCACAATAAGTCTCACGAGATTTTGTGCAGAACAACGATAAAAAATAAAGCAATGAATGTAATTATTTCCCTCAATTGATGACTTTATAGCTAATGCACAATAATGGAGTAGACCATTTTCTCAACTTGCGCACACTTCTTTCAAACGAAATGTAACGTATTCTGAGTACACCCGAGCACCAATGTAAACAACATTTGTAACTTGACTTGGCGTTCACCTGAGCACGAAATGGACGAAGCTTCCTCCAAAATAATTTATGAGCGAGTAGTCGCCACTACTTGCAAAACAAGTGAAATATTTTCATTTCAGGATCAGTTTGCTACGAAAATCGTCAACGGACAGGGATCATTTCATCAACAGTATTATTTCCAGAGCATTAACACATGAGGACCACTTTGTTTTTGTTAAGTAGATCAGTAGTTAAGTTCAGGATTTAATCAATTTGCACATTTTTACAATATGAACACAGTAACAGAACGTTTATCACGTTGGAAGATATAAGAGACACGTTATTGCAGGGAAAAGAACAGCCACAAAAGAATGTGTATCTTGCGATTATAAAGATACCAACTGACACATAATTTCACTGCGGGAATTGACTAAGGATTTCCAGTTACATTGATTACTTATGCAGCATGTAATAAATGCAGTCCGAATAATTCTTGCCCTACAGTCCCATTAGAAAAGAATAAAGATAGAGGAGCAGTTTCAGGAAAAGGAGTAGATGTAACCCTAAAGACAAACTTAATATTTGCTGTTCAAGTCGACATATTTTATGCACAAGTGCCGCAACACGACGAGGTATGGACTCGCCTAATATCTGAAGTAGTGCTGGAGGGAACTGACACCATGAATCCTGCAGGGATGTCCACAAATCCGGAAGAATAAGAGGGGCTGGAGATCTCCTCTGAACAGTATGCTGCAAGTTTGACAGCCGGCGGAAGTGTTTAAAATCAGAAGAGTGTTCCTGGAGCCACTCTGTAGCATCTCTGGACGAGCAGGATGTCGCACTGTCCTGCTGGAATTGCCCAAGTCCGTCGTTGTGCACAACGGACGTGAATGGACGCAGGTGATCAGACAGGATGGTTACGTACTTGTCACCTGTCAGGGTCGTATCTAGACGTGTCACGGGTCCCACATCACTCCAGCTACACCAGTACAGCGCCTCCACCAGCTTGAACAGTCCCCTGCTGAAATTCAGGGTCCATAGATTTATGAGGTTGTATCCACACCCGTACGCGTCCATCCACTCGATACAATGTGGAAGGAGATTCGTCCGACTAAGCAACGTGTTTCCCATCATCAAAGTCCAGTGATGGTGTTGACGGGCGTAAAGCTTCGTGTCGTGCAGTCATCAAGGGTACACGAGTGGGCCTTCGGATCCGAAACCCCTTTTCGATGATTTTTCGATGAGTGGTTGGCACGCCGACACTTGTCGATGGCCCAGCACTGCAATCTGCAGAAATTTGCGGAAGGGTTGCACTTCTGTCACGTTCAGCGATTCTCTTCAGTCGTCGATGCGCCTGTTCTTGCAGGATGTTTTCCTGTATCCTGATATTGTAGGTACACCACTGAAATGGTCGTCCCGGAAAATGCCCACTTCATCGCTACCTCGGAGTTGCTGTGTCCCATCGCTGGTGCGCCGACTATAATACCGCGTTCAAACTCACTTAGATCTTGATATGCTGCCATCGTAGCAGCAGTAATCCATATGTGTAGATGAACTACACTTCGTATAGGAATCTGTAGATATCATTTTTATCAAATTAAAGAAAGGAGTACTCATTTCTCTACCTCTGAAAGCCAGCTTTCGAGCAGGGCATGTTCTGTTTGCAGATAAAATGCAGCCGACTGCAGAGTTAATGGTGGCAGACAGGTGGTACTCGATTGCTGCAGATGAAGTACAGGAGAATAAGCGTATTACTACATGGCGTGTATGAATCTGTAATGAGTGTGTGAGATAATGGCATTTAATTTCTAAAAAATTACCCAGTAACAGAATGTAGTATTCCGTTATCCACCTTTCAAAGGAAACGTTGGTGTAGTTTATCTTTTCTTTGCAGAATTGTAGTAGCGAGGTCTCTAGAGTTGTGGTACCCGTTGTGGATGTCCAGCAATGTAAGCCGGTGGGTGAACACACGGCATGGGTTATCGACCATCTGCCTGCAGACCTAAGTGAACGAGACACGATGAGTGTGGAATTACTTGTAGAAGCACAGGCTGCTCCTGCAGGGGGACAAGAGGTAGGAATTAAATTTTGACCTTCCGCTTGTAAGGAAAAATTCGAAAGAAACTGTTCGACCTAAAATGAGACGAAGTGCTGATGACGTTCGGTCGTATTACCGTATATCGAATCACTCCCGTCTCCGTTAAGTATTCAGTTTCCCCTGAAAGTGTTCCAGCGCTTGCTCTGAACAAGCTACATCCCCTGAATATGTGCAAAAGTAGCGCAGTGAAATTCCATAAAAACACCGAGTTGTTTTAAAAGCTTCACGGTTTTAAGGCCATTGCCATTCAGCTGCACCCGCAGTACAACTGATCGAGGAGAAAGTGTGTCTGACTCTAAATTAAGTGGTTTATAGGTCGCTGCTCTGTTTCACTAGGGCAAGAATCTTTTCTCTAGCATTATAGAAGCACTAAATATTTTGAGTACTATTCCACGGAAACGGTGGCTATGGAACGATGCTTCAATACTCTACGACCAGCAAAGACTTGGCTCAGAACCGAATCGAGACAGACGAGGGAGACTGGCTGCGTTGTTCCTGCTGAGCGAACACCGAAAATACGTGAAAGAATACGGCGAGATTTAAGAAAAGGAAGTATCAGAAACATCTGAGTCCAATCCAAGAACTTAAATTATTGTATTCTTTGGGGAGTGCATTCTTATGTTTAAAATGTTTATTGAAAGCAGTTTGTCACCAGTTTTCTGTTTTCTCTATCAAGAAATGACGCCTGGTTTGCCTACTCCCAATTCTTTGCGAATAGTATTACCTGCCCCCTCCCGCCACAATTCCTCTAGTTTATGTCGTGGGTACGTCCTTCGATTTCGCATTCATGGGGAGAAATCGTGAGGTTAAGGAGTCGTATACATAAAAAGACGTCTTTGTCCGGAGAAGATTATCAGAGCAAAAGAATATTCTCTCAGAAAGTTTTCAGTTTCGCGTGAATGAAAAATCGGAAGCGTATTCTCCGACGAGAGGGTTTCCTTCCCACTGCCTCCCCACCTCCCTGAGAAGGTTCTCTTGTGTGTGTCGTCTGCCGTGTCACGCATAACGTCAGACTTCATTCAGGTCGCTCAAACAGGCAAACCGTTCAGTGTACAAAGATGAAACTGGCGTCAGTGTGTTCAGTAAAGAGTTGCACTACGTTTAGATTTCATTTTTATGTGCGGCAACAAATAGTTAAGACGATTAAAGACAATTTGGAAAAACGCATTTTCTGCGATCGTATTGAATTTACGACATGTGGGGAACCTTTCCTGTTACTGAAGTTCGGTCAACACATTATGTGAATGAAATCTTAAACTCACATGATTTTTTCATCTACTCCAAACCGGAACTGTCGCAGAGTTTTCTAAGACGAGATAATTTTGTTCAAATACGACGCAGAATGGTGTGCTCGCGTGTCAAGGTCGCAAGCGATCGCCCGTGGGGTTCGTTACGAGAAACCGATTGCTAGGTTTGTAATCAACCAGCTGTTAAGTTTTCTGATCCGCCTATATTTCTAACGTAACAAAATGAAAGATTTACGGTGTGAGAAGAGATGATGATGAATATCCGGAAATGTCAGTTGCGCACTTGTTCTGTGTATACCAAAGTTTTCTCGTACATCAGTGTGAAAACTTGAGTCTCTTAAGTAGCAAAAAAAAAAAAACATTTTAATTTTCACTTCTTTTGAAAGGTCGCTCATCTCTTCTTTCATGGTTTTTTGGAAGGAAATTCGCCATGCAAATAATGTTTTTATTGTAAAACTCGTAGAAGTTTCTGCGGTTCCTCTCTTCTGTATTTCTTCGGGAACGTATACCTTCTTGCCGTCCAGGCAATATAAACTCTGCCTTTAATACCAAAAAGTGTGCAAAAGCTAACGTCATCAAAACTTAATCAGTTCGATGTATGCTACAGAGCACACTTCAAAAAACGGAGAATGTTCTCGGTTCGTGATTCGCCCCTCTAGTTTTATTCATACGAAATAGGAGCATGTTCTTTGTTCTTAGCGGCTTCTTCCACTCATTTACTCAAGCTGAGAAATTTCTCCGGTGAAGTATATTTTCCGACTCGCTTCATTCGCGCGAACCTGGGAATGTTCTCCACAATTTCGAGTATAAAGTACATTCTCCGTTTTATTCATACAACCGAAGGTCGCGATTCTGTAAGTTGCACCAAACCATGATGACGCACACTTAGAGAGGTAATTCACCTCAGAAAGTTTTCACTCTGGACGGCGGCAAGTACTGGGTGTTCAGCAGGTTGTTTCAGAAACTGTTACATTATTCACTCTGAAGCTGCAAATCGAAATGTACAATTCTGTCCCAAACACAGCAACACTACTTGTGGGGAACGTTTACCCCACAGGAGGCAATGTACTGTTCTTGTACGACGTTAATACCACATACCTGTCTATTTCTGCGGGCTTTCGGCGGAATCGGGTTGGGCCAACAGTTATTTCGGTCCTTTCCAATTAATGGCGTCCAACACTGGGTTGCCAATCGCCAGAAACGTTGTATTAGATAGTGTTTCCGTGTTTATTCCTGTTTCCTTTCTCTTTAATCTTCACTCCTTCCACTTTGGGATTCCGAAATCAACCCCTTTTCCTCTTGCATTTTCCTCGTTAGCGACGTCCCTGCAACAGTGCCGCTCTCACTCCAGCCTAGCGACTGGAGAACTGAAGTCGGTGTCTGAACGAGATCTCTGTCACGGCTGGAGTTTAGCGTGGAATACGACTGAGTAAGTGCTGCCAAGCTTAGCCCGAATTATGCACAACTTTTCTCCCGTTTTTTAATTTACGATTTCCCAAGACCATTTGAAATTTAATTTTCAAGGTTACTGCGACCCCATGTGGTGATTAAAGTACTTTAAAGAGAAAGCGTGTAATCCATTTGGAGTTGTGGATGATAACAAATCGGACCCCACATTGCATTCCAGCATTGCTGATGGGGGGCGCCACGAACTTGTAAGTCATTTTCCGCCAGGTGTCCCGATACTTTTGACCACACAGTCTATGTGAAGGCATCGTCAAGATCTAAAATGGATGTTCCAGCATCAAGAAAGTGCTTAATGGTCTAAGTCAACGACAGACAGGTAGCAAATATGTTTTCCAGTCATTAAACAGTCGAGCCACAGAATGAACATCAGTGCAGTAGTTACATGTGTAATGAATCTGAACTGAAATTATACTATGGAAGATACTGGTTGACATGGCCAAAGATGAATAACATGTCTATGTTGGACAATCCATGTTCACAGGAAGATCATAGGTACCTGAAATCAAACATCTTTGGAAGAACTATGTTATCTGTGAATACATTTATAAATACATCTGTGGAAGGGCAGTGTTATCTGTGAGCACAAGGTGTAAAAAGTATGTTTGTAGCACAAAAATATGACATCATGCCGAAAGAAATACCCACGTCTTTACTGGTCTAACGAGAAAAATGTCCATGTTTCATACATACCATGGTACAGGAAATTGCGAAAGTTTGCCATAAAAATAGTTAGCGTTGTAATCAATATGTGGCAGATCATTACAGTTTCAGGCCTATGGCCTGAATGCCAAAGTTGACAGCGACATGAATCAACACACCGGCAGCTCAAATTCGCGCAGTCTCTACTAATTCAGTTCTAGGGAGATGAGAAGCCAAGGTAACGTGGCAGTACTGCACTGGTGTTAAGGATGCGAATTACATTGGCACAAGGATGATAAAGGCGCCTCGTTTAATGATAAACAGAAAAAAACAGTGAACATATTCTAGTGCTCGATTCCACCCTCCGCTTTGACCATAGAGTGAGGATTCACACGCACAGAATTTATTTTCTGTTGTCGACACACATTGCCACAGTGGTTGTGTATCCTTGGGTTGGCATAGGTGTGTGCGTAAAACGTCCTATAAATTTTGTATGTCGCCAAATTGTTAGTTCAGACAGATTCCAATCGTATGTGCTGTGTATTAGGGACAGGCGTTATGCAGACACCATAACAACTTGCATTTGATACCTGCAATAAATTGTTCTCTCAGCTTTGACGAACAAAATGAGCAGACATCACGTCGCAGCACCGTCACGTCAGCGTGTACTCACACCGTCTGTCACGTCATGTAACGTCAATTCGCTTAGTCTGTGTCAGAGTACAGTATTTCAATTGAGGAACTAAGGTTATTAATGGCCAAAGCAAACCTCATAACTTGTGTTCTTGATCAGTCTTGTTTGGTGAAGTGCTGAGGCGTGAAGCAACACCTCAAAACATCGACATTTCTATGTTATGGGTGAGTGCGCGTCTCTTCTGTTATTGCCAAACCTAAATAATTTTTCGCTTTCAGATATCTCACAAAGCTTGTGTGAGAACATCCAGTGCAAAAAACCTCCAAGTCGGCATCGAACATTTACAATTTGCCGCGAAATCAAAGCACAATAAGAAAATGAAGAGTAAAAAGTTACAAAAGCACAATATCCACTACTTTAGAACGAGTTAACTTACGCTGACAGCAGATGATGATACAGTCGACACTTCATTCCCTGGAAACCGTGACCTGCCGTGACGTGACGGTCTGTTGACGACTTGTCTGAATGCCGCCATTTGAAATGCATTGTGGGATGTTTCCACACGACGAGACTTGACGGCATCCCGAGATCATGCGACAATTTCAGCTTAATGTTGACAACATGCACACCACGCAATGCTCACACCAGAGATTTTTCTACTCTATGGCTTTGATCGACGTCATATCTGACTCACAGATGCTACTTAGAGGCGACATCTAAAGGCAATGAGGTTCAATCCTAAACCAAAGAATGTATCACTAAAAAGACAGATAATATACATACATACAATAAAATTCCATTGCAACTCATGCGATTAATTACATAGCTATAAGCTATATTGCAAATAAATTGAGGTAACAAAAAAGAAAGTAACAACATAAAAAAACATACATGCATGAAACAAATTATCACAGTTTACGCGTGCAAGTGAAAGCAGCATGCATGTCCTTTAATGTCCACTACAATATCACTCGTAGTAAACTCGTAATTTACATCTACATAGACAGTTTGCAAATCACACTTACGTGCTTGGCAAAGTGTTCATCGAACCATTTTTCACAATAATCCTCTATTATTGCAGTCTGAAACAGAATGCGGAAGAAGCGAACAGATGTACCTTTCCGAGCGAGACCTGATTTCCTTATTTTATGATGATGATCGTTTCTCCCTGTGGATGTCGGCGAAAAAGAAAAAATGTTTTCGCATTCGGAGGAGAAAGTTAGTAATTAAAACTTCATGGTAAGGTTCTGCCGCAACGAAACATGCCTATATTTTAAATATGGCCGCCCCAAATTCTGTATCATGTCAGTGACACACCCTCCCCTATTTCTCGACAATACAAAATGTGCTGCTTTTCCCTGAACATTCTCGATGAAGTCCGTTAATTCTACCTGGTAATGATCCCACAATGCACAGCAGTATGCTAGAAGAGGACGGACAACCGTAGTGTAGGCAGTCTCTCTAGTAGATCTGTTGCACCTTCAGCCAATAAAACGCAGTCTTTGGTTCTCCTCCCCCACAATATTTCCTATGTGTTCTTTCCAATTTATGTTGTTCGTAACGGTGATTCCTAGGTATTTAGTTCGATTTCCGGCCTTTAGATTCGACTGATTTATCGTCTAACCGAAGTCTAACCGATTCCGTTTAGCACTCATGTGGATGACCTCACACTTTTCATTATTTAGGATCAATTGCCAATTAATACGAATTGTGAACTGTGGGACAGGAAATCACGAATCAAGTCACTGGCCAGCCTGTGACGATATTCCATAACCACGCAATTTGACTACAAGCCGCTTGTGACATACAGTGTCAGCTGTCTTCTGGAACTCCACAAAGACGAAATGAATCGGAAATCCCTTGTCAATGCCACTCAATACTTCGTGTGAATAAAAACTACTTGTGTTGACTGTGTGTTAATAGACCGTTCTCTTCGAGATAATTCATAATGTTCGAACACAATATATGTTCCAAAATCCTGCTGCAAATAGACGTTGGTAATATGGCCCTGTAAACTGATGGATTACTCCTACTGCGTTTCTTAAGTATTGGTGTGACCTGTGCAAGTTTCCAGTCTTTGGGTTACGAATCTTTTGTCGGGGAGTTTCAACACTCAGTTTCGCTACGACAATCCTGTGTTCACTAATCTCAGTATATGTTTTGGTGCTCGTTATGCGAAAGTGGGTGTTTCTGGCAGGGACAATTTAAAATCAAACACAACAATGGCAAAATGACATAATTAGAAACATATGGGGAACGTATACATACAGACTTCAGACAGAACAACACAAGGAATTCTAAAAAGTTTTCAAAGCAGAAATAACAGGTTACAAGCAGTTGTACTTCAAAGATTCAAAAGGCAAACTGACTACCAACAACAAACACAACTCTGTATTACTAGCAAAATGCTCCAACAACCTTCTAAACTGCGAGGAACCAACACAAAGACAATCTTTCAGACAGCCTCTAAAGGAAATCCCGCCTTGAGAGTCATATAACTGCATTAGACTCAACAATACAGTGGTCAGCCGAAAAACAACAGGGCGCCAGGAGAAGACGGGGTATTGGCTGAGATGTGAAAACTAGGAGGGAGCGGGCAGCTGAAACCTTTTACGAGGTTACGAAATACTGCTGGGAGAAAGGAGGAGTACCGGACGACTGGAAGCAAGCCACAATCCATCCGCCACGTAAGAAGGGAGACAGGACAGGCACACACATATGTTGTTCAAATGTGTGTGAAGTCTTATGGGACTTAACTGCTAAGGTCATCAGTCCCTAAGCTTACACACTACTTAACCTAAATTATCCTAAGGAGAAACACACACATTCGTGCCCGAGGGAGGACTCGAACCTCCGCCGCGACCAGCCGCACAGTCCATGACTGTAGCGCCTCAGACTGCTCGGCTAATCCCGCGCGGCACCCACATCTACCGAGCTCCCTACTGAGTATGACAGAACACCAAGCAGAGAACACAACTGGCGAGTACCAAGCGGGGTTGAGGAAAAATAGTTTTTGCCCAGAAAAAATTCTTAACTTGAAAACAATTATCAGGATCAGAACAAAGAAGAACCTCAACACAGTCATTACATTTACTGATTTCAAAAAAACTTAGTTCTGTAAACAGAGCACAGTATCCTTAACACTGGAAGAAGCAGGTGTTGACAAAATCAGCAGACAGTCAGTCAAACAGACACTTACAGACACAACTTCATAAGTTAAATTCCTAAGGAAATTTCTGAAGCCTTCAGAAGTAGCACAGGAGTTCGGCAGGGCGACGGCGTCTCACAGATCCTCTTCAGTATGATCTCAGACAAGGTCACGAGAGAGAGGAATAAAGAACTACAAGAGAAAAACATCGACCGAATCCATCTAGTAGAATGGGCAAGAACTGGCGTGGAATATCTTGTTTCTTTTCTGACTATATTGCTATGATTTCTAAGGACAAAACAGATGCAAAGATAATGATAGGAACACTGTACAAAACTGCATCTCCAACCTGACTACAAATACCGAAAACGAAAACAGAATGCATTGAACATAAACACAATAGAGAAAAATATATACAAACACAAGATGGAAACGTCCAAAGAGTTGATAAGTTTAAGTATCGAAGAGAATGGATACAATCAAATGGGTTAGATAACACTACAAGCAAAGAAAGATCAAGGAAAACGGAATTAACAAACAAAATGACCGAAAACTGATATAATAAGAAATCAATATCATTCCAGGCAAAAATTTAACGCTACGCAACAGTAATTAAACCGGATGCAATATGCACATTTGAATGCCCAACACCGAGTACAAGAGGTGAAGAAGAAGAACTGGAAAAGCAGAAAAACTTCAGAGCCACAAAAGAACAAAGGTAACAGCTTGACGAAGAGGAGAAATGAAAAGCTACAGAGAAACATAGGAACAATCGCAGACATAATAAGAAAGAGGAGATGAAAGTTTTACGGTCATATTTGTAGAATGAATGACAACAGGCCAACGGAGAAAATCTTTAATTTCATTTCGAAATTAAGAAACACCACGAGATGGCTGGAAGAGACAAGAAAGAGCCTGAGAAAACTAAACCGCACAGAAGACACCAGACAGGACAGGGAAAATTTCAGGCTAGTGATCAATACTGTGAAATTTCTTATCCGACAACAAAACTCACAACCTAGGACAGTGATGCCAAATGAACAGAGCCGGCCGGTGTGGCCGAGCGGTTTTTAAGCGCTTGAGTCCGGAATTGCGCGACCGCTACGGTCGCAGGTTCGAATCCTGCCTCGGGCATCGATGTGTGTGATGTCGTTAGGTTAGTTAGGCTGAAGTAGTTCTAAGTTCTAGGGGACCGATGACCTCAGATGTTAAGTCCCAATGTGCACAGAGCCTTTTGAACCAAATGGACAGAGGCAGGCCGTCAGCCAATGCATATAGAGATTCTGGGAAGGATACAAATAATGTACCACTGTCTTAGGTTCCAAGCTGTCTATAGTTGACCGAATTCAGTAATAAAAAACTTAGCAAACTTAAGCTGGACACAAGCAGGAAATAAGGAGTAATCAACACAGAATACCTAAAAGAAGCACTGAAGAGGTAAGGAAAATTCACGAGAAAATTCCAAATGTTGGAACCGATCACGAGAATTGAGCTACATATTTCAGTTCAAGATATCGAGTCCAAGTTTCACTATTTTCAGCGTTTCTGCACTAAGGGAGTGCAGTTCTTTGTTACAGGATTTCTATTCTTGATGTCGCACTCTGTACTACTGCGACAAATAAGAAATTCTGGAATCAACAACTAAACTTGACGTAGATATCTCAAGTGCAGAGACAAGAAATAAAAAATCCTAAAAAGTAATAACAATACACACTTAATGAAATGTCAGGGAAAATAACGAACCGTGCAATAGAGACCTACAATTTACGTGTATAGGCCTAGCTGTCCTCTTAGTCTCCTGCCTAACCTCACCCTCATAAATCGTGCAGTTTGCGGAAAAATACAGCCAAATATTCGTGGGAATCAAGATTATAAATATGCGAGCTAACCGTTCCATTCGCACCGATTATGCTGTTCTTTCGATTCCTGTCCGACCTCACATTCGGAAATCATATCTTATTGGGAAATAAGTAGCTAAATATTTTATGAGAACCAAGTATGAAAAATACGATTGCTGCTTGATTCACTGGCATCAGTTTAAGCTGCGCGCTGAGGTTGTGGTCCTGCCTAACCGTACTCTCGGAAATCGCGACATATTTACAACAATCGGCACAGTTTACTTCAGGCACTGAGACAACCACAGATAACATTTAATGGCGGGACACTTTCATCTTTCGCATCGAAGACCGGTGATGTCACACACGACATCGCTGGTCAACGCTGACGGGTGGGATAGGACACTAGAATTGAACCAAAGTAGTACTTAATGCCTGAAATTCATATCTAGGCTGATGGAAAATCTTCTAAAAATAAATTATGCCTTACGATGGAGGACGCGTGTTTCAAGAAACCATGGCGATCTGCTAACGTTGTCGAACATTATCCAAAAGATCAAATGAAGAAAGCACTTGGCATGGTAGCTTTGTAAGAATATTTATAATGTGCAGACGCCCGATCTTCCTGTAATTAAAAGATACGTAAAATTAATCTTTCTCCTACAGAGACTGCCTTAGATAGATTCGTACGAATAATTCGCTCGACTCATTTGTAAAATTATATTATTCTTAATATATAAGTGCTGTGTCTAAGATCTCCATATTTATGAAACATGCACGAGTGTGGAATTAATGTTACGCATGCGCAGGAAGGTGCAGTCATTTCGGTGGGCGTGCTTTGGCAGACATCAGACGCTGGTCGGTGACTCGGCACAGACCGCTGCCGCTGCTCCGTGCTGTTGCCGCATTTCTCTGTTTCTTGAGAGACTGCTGGCAACGAGGACAGCAACAGCCGCCTTGCTCGCCTTTCGGCTCAAACCGTTGCTGGGATACGGCGTGGGCCGACGACGAGAGCCGTGTATTGTTGACAACTGCGTCACGTCTTCATTTGTCTTGCTTACTCTAAGAGGGTACAGTTGATTGATACAATCATTTTTGAAAGGGCCTTAGTCCAAATTTTCACAAAATGAGTTAAGAGCGGTAACGGATCCTACACACATAGATACATTTTTTTTTTTTTTTGTATGAGACGAGCTTTATTGCCGATACCTCAAATGTGTTACTGCTACTCGTTACAGCGGCATCATTTATGAAAGGGCTTTACTCCTGGAATAGTACCCTTTCAATGGTGATCATACTGGCATGCCATCTACCGAATACTTAATGCACTATATGTTTACGTTTCTCTTTCCGTAGTTGAACCGTTGCTATTTCTGCAGAAGTGTTGTGAAACGTAAAATGACTCCAAATATTGTGTTGGAGAGTAGTGACAGTACCAAGAAAGAAATAAAGAAAGAAACAAAAACGTGATGTTGGAAAACATGAGCAGAACGCTATAAGAACAGCCACAGTAATTTGTCATGAGTACAGTAACCCTTTCAGCCATGTTCCTTTATACATTTTGAACACAGTAGTTACATTCAGATGTGGCTTCTAAACACACACACATTCACGTCCGATTCCAAAGTTAAGGAATTTTTGAAGGCTGTCGCCCTGTTTCCTGTATCTTTTTGTTTTACGTGTTCTGTGCTGTACTCTACGTTAATTCATCATTACTTGGACACGAATTAGGGTTGCATAGTCTCCTCAGACATGTAGATAGCGGTTGCACAGAATGTATTGTTACAGTAAGTAGAGCAATGCAGGGCAGATGGGGGTCGACTACTTAAGTCGCATACGTGACGGCGCAGCAATAAATGCGCCGTGAGTGGCAGCGTTAGGCAAAGTGAGACGCGTACAGCGCGTGTCACGTGACACGTCACTACAGCGCGACACGCACGGGCCGCACGGGTCGCGGGTGCAGCGCATATTGCGACGCGTACACCGTACGTACTTGGCACGCGCCGACTGGCGACGCTCTGCGCTGACACAATCGAAGCGCGCGCAACCTCTTATCTTTCTCAAACGATTATATAGAAACTATTCACCGAAAATGTTTGATTTTTGCCTTACTTGTATCGTTATGTATCAGCTTCGTGTCGAAGTGCCCATCACCTCGCTAATGACCATTCTTATTGTGATGTACACAATTTTAGTAAGACACTACGCAAAACTCAAAAAGTTTCCAACGAAAATTAGGGGTCGCTGTGAATTTGCGTTTGGTACGTATTACACCATATGTTGCTGCGTATGAAATTTAGCTAACATGTAGAATTTTTGTTTAGACTTGGGAGAAGGTCTCTATCTGCCTCCGATCTCGAGAAAATGGATCCCATGTAGCGCGCTCACTTCCGATCTCACGCCCGCGAGAATGAAATACTCGCAACATCTCTCACATCTCCTAAACAGCTCGAGACATCGAAACGAAGCGAATGATAGCACACAAGGAGGAGAGTGTTTTGCCAACTCTTAAGCACACGGAACTTTCTCATCTATGGCGATATATCAGTACTTATACTTCCCTTTCTATTTATTTCACTCCAGTGACTGTAATTTTTTAAGAGTTATTGACAGCTAGCGAAACAAGAGCTTCCTAGTATGAAAATAAACATGAAATTTCTTCTTGTATGTTACTGCAAACCGACACTATGAGGTTGTTTGTAAGCTATTGTTGCTCTGTGATTGCCAATTACTTGTTTAATGAGGCACTCCGTTTCGGAATTCTGTCGCAATAGCTGCTGTGAGATGAGTTTGGCAAATTACACTGTGACAAAGGACGTACAATTAAACCAGTCACCAAGAGAAATGTGGCCATTACTCACAAACGGTAATGCTTCATCGAATGAGAAAAGGTTTACAATTAACGCAAAAATACACTCCTGGAAATGGAAAAAAGAACACACTGACACCGGTGTGTCAGACCCACCATACTTGCTCCGGACACTGCGAGAGGGCTGTACAAGCAATGATCACACGCACGGCACAGCGGACACACCAGGAACCGCGGTGTTGGCCGTCGAATGGCGCTAGCTGCGCAGCATTTGTGCACCGCCGCCGTCAGTGTCAGCCAGTTTGCCGTGGCATACGGAGCTCCATCGCAGTCTTTAACACTGGTAGCATGCCGCGACAGCGTGGACGTGAACCGTATGTGCAGTTGACGGACTTTGAGCGAGGGCGTATAGTGGGCATGCGGGAGGCCGGGTGGACGTACCGCCGAATTGCTCAACACGTGGGGCGTGAGGTCTCCACAGTACATCGATGTTGTCGCCAGTGGTCGGCGGAAGGTGCATGTGCCCGTCGACCTGGGACCGGACCGCAGCGACGCACGGATGCACGCCAAGACCGTAGGATCCTACGCAGTGCCGCAGGGGACCGCACCGCCACTTCCCAGCAAATTAGGGACACTGTTGCTACTGGGGTATCGGCGAGGACCATTCGCAACCGTCTCCATGAAGCTGGGCTACGGTCCCGCACACCGTTAGGCCGTCTTCTGCTCACGCCCCAACATCGTGCAGCCCGCCTCCAGTGGTGTCGCGACAGGCGTGAATGGAGGGACGAATGGAGACGTGTCGTCTTCAGCGATGAGAGTCGCTTCTGCCTTGGTGCCAATGATGGTCGTATGCGTGTTTGGCGCCGTGCAGGTGAGCGCCACAATCAGGACTGCATACGACCGAGGCACACAGGGCCAACACGCGGCATCATGGCGTGGGGAGCGATCTCCTACACTGGCTGTACACCACTGGTGATCGTCGAGGGGACACTGAATGGTGCACGGTACATCCAAACCGTCATCGAACCCATCGTTCTACCATTCCTTGACCGGCAAGGGAACTTGCTATTCCAACAGGACAATGCACGTCCGCATGTATCCCGTGCCACCCAACGTGCTCTAGAAGGTGTAAGTCAACTACCCTGGCCAGCAAGATCTCCGGATCTGTTCCCCATTGAGCATGTTTGGAACTGGATGAAGCGTCGTCTCACGCGGTCTGCACGTCCAGCACGAACGCTGGTCCAACTGAGGCGCCAGGTGGAAATGGCATGGCAAGCCGTTCCACAGGACTACATCCAGCATCTCTACGATCGTCTCCATGGGAGAATATCAGCCTGCATTGCTGCGAAAGGTGGATATACACTGTACTAGTGCCGACATTGTGCATGCTCTGTTGCCTGTGTCTATGTGCCTGTGGTTCTGTCAGTGTGATCATGTGATGTATCTGACCCCAGGAATGTGTCAATAAAGTTTCCCCTTCCTGGGACAATGAATTCACAGTGTTCTTATTTCAATTTCCAGGAGTGTAGATTGCCAATTCTTTTGGAATTTTGGTGGAATTCCGGTAACCCATCGTATTTTTAACACTGAGCCACTGGAATGGAAACTTACCAAAGGATTTTATTCCTTCTCTTCACCGGAGTAGTATTAAGATAATGACGAGCGTTCCTTCAGGCGGAATGATAGTCACATGCCAGATACTGTTTACTCACCTACGGCTTGCCAAACTGACAATGCGTGATCGCGAATAAAATAGTTGTTATTGAGAAAAATAAACAATTGATCTGTCGCACAACGCAATGGTCAGTGTATTGTCAGCAGCGGAGGATAATGCGCGCGACAGGAATGCACAAAGCCTTGTGTGGCTTTTGAGTTGGGGTTCGAAAAACATTGTCATGAAAGTAGATCTGCCTTTGTCAACAGTACAGTTCAACAAATTAAATATATCTAATCATAACATTCCTACTTTCGTAATAACGCCGACCATTTTTTTCTTTTGTGTAGCCTGTCGTATAATTAGTTTATTAATGCTGATAATGTGCACGCAACAATTTAAATGCTTTTTCTCATCACGGTGAACCAATTAAAACATTGTTATTTGCGACTGCTTTTCGACTGTTTCTAGCTCGCAGTGGAAATGTGATGTTCACATGCATGTACTACAGTGTGTCGTATTACATTATTACATCCATATCTAAGTAATCACAGAGAGACTTCTATGCTTCAGATCTTGGACGCTTTTTGCCAGGAACACAAACGGATCACACATGTGGAGATTATCCCTTTCTAAATTTTTGTAACAGATACGCCAGCATATTAGGCAGCGAGATTACCTTCTTTTACTTTCCTGCCTTGATTCTTAATCACATGATTTTATAATATTCCTCGCTTCCTTATTCACTACACTCTGTCCCTTCTTGCGATCGCGGAGGCATATGATTCAATTCCAGCGGCCAGTGGGTCATCAGTTACTGAAGTATACATTTTTCTTGACAGAAGAAAAACAAAACAAAAAACTATGCAGTTATAAATAACAGAAAAGTATAATGTACTAACGAAGAGAGCTGGAGCGCTTAAATGGCGAAAACCGAAAGACCGAAAGACTACCCAAAGGCAATAAAATTTAGTACACAGTAAGACAAAATTTATCGTATGGGCAGTGCTACCACTGCTCATATGAGCCGCTCCGGTGTGGGCACATGGCCGGGCTACTTTTCCGCTCCCCGCCTCAAATTTCCCACGCTGCTAGCGAGGCACGCGCGACGCGCTGCGCGACAAACTGTGCCGCAACCACAACGCCGCGCGACCTGGCGCAGGCGCGCGTCGCGTCCCAGTCGCGTCCCAGTCGCGTCGCAATTTGCGCGGTGGCCCCATTTGAACCTGTGGAGCTACAAAAACACGCGCTGCGCTGCTCCGCGCCACACGCGCTATACGCGTCTCAATTTGCGCCAAGCCTAAACTAAATCAGGATGACCACTTCTCATACAAAATCTGTAATACTGTTTAGTGATTCGAGTTCCAGTTCTATTCAAGAGTTTAAAATTTACTCGTGATCGAAGACATCAGCACCCAGCTGTCAGTTAACGTCACAATATTACAAAGATACTTTCTCCCGTTCTCCCAGCAATTTCGCAATTCTGTCACAGGACTTTACACCTGTGTACTGTCACTCTACCGTGTGCTAACACTATATACTAATCCGAAAACAACCTCTGTTACAAATGGTGCGCTACATGATTTAATACAACATGTCACGTTTGACGTCATATTTCTGCAGAAAGTCTCAACGACAGGCATGGGAACATTGCCTGACTTGGAAGCTATCATTAATATCGAATCTGTAATCAAATGAGAAACGGCTATTCTTTTAAGGGATAATTTTACTGTTAAAAATTTCCAACTCTAGCCCAGGGAGGAGCAATTGCATGTTCTGTCGGAGAGGCATTCATTATAAATATTGACGCGCCATCGGGGCTAACTGTACACGTGCACGGTCGGATGTTTTTGGTCAGCATATCTCAACTCTCCTCCCAAATTCAAATAGTAGCATAATATGTGGTAGGGATTTTAATTATTTGCTGGATCTGCAGACGAAATTATAACACTTAATAAATGTGCAGAACTACAGCAACTAATTGGTTGTTTTCTCTTAACTGACGTATGGCGCATTCTCCATTAAGATCAAAATGATTTTGCACATTTTTGAAAGTGTGGTGAGCAGAGTAGACCGAAAGTACGTTTCACGAAGTCTAACCGGTGATCTAATTCAAATTGAAATTTTTCCTGTTGAGTTTACGGACGATTGTGGCTTCGAAATGCGTCTAAAGTTAAGATTACCTTCACAAACGGACCTCCTTCTCTTTAGAAATTCAGTACCAGCTATCTTCCTCTTCGGGACCTCTGTTCCGAAATCGCTGATACCATGAAAATTTGTCAACACAAGCCGCAAAATTTAAACCCAGTCACAGTGCAGAGGCGAGTTACGCCAGGCTTGCTGTACGAAAGGCCCTCACCGGCTGCTGTTGTGACGCAGCTTTGTGGTGAAAAACTGCAGCCGAACTCCACAGACACTGCTTCAGGTGTCGCTAGGCCTTCTGCTGCTCCTAATAGCGACCCACACTGTCAACGTAAACAGATCAAGGCAGAATTAATGCGCTTCAAAACACAACACAAGAGAGGGTGAGTTTCTAGGCAAGGCTTGAAGGGAAATTTCCAGATGAAAATATCGCATTGAAGCACTTTGAAAACGGAAAACACAGAATGGAAAAGAGATCCCCATGCATTCAGCATGAGAATGGCGATCGCGTAACAACGGAGACCGCCATAACTGAACACGCCCACTCTTCTTTGCGCCCGCAGCCCTACTGACCCTTCTGCATTGTCTTCCCCGTCACTGCAGGCTCAAACCTCACTCAGCTCGAAACACGGCGAATGCCCGCAGATCCCAGTTGACAGTGATGACTTCAGACACTTTATAAAACAATATCCAAAAATTAATCAGCAGGTCTATTGACATACAGTCAACATGGATTTAGACAACATCGTTATTGTGAAACACAACTATCCCTTTACTCACACAAAGTGTTGAGTGCTATTGTCACGTGATTTCAAATTGATTCCGTATTTCTAGATTTACAGAAGTCTTTTGAGACTTTACCTCACAAGCGACTTGAAATCAATTTGCGTGATTATGGAATATCGTCTCAGATATGCGACTGTATTTTCTTATTTCCTGTCAGATAGGTCACAGTTCGTACTAACTGACGGAAAGTCATCGAGTAAAACAGAACTTATTTCTGTTGATCCGCAAAGTAGTGTCACAGACCCCCTGTTGTTGCTTATCTATACCAACGAGTTAGGAGGCAGGTGGATCAGCTGTCTTGGGTTGTTTGCAGGTGACGCTGTCGTTTATCGTCTAGTAAAGACATCAGAAGATCAAAACGATTTAGAAAAGACATGTGTATGGTACGAAAATTGGCAATTGAGGCTAAATAGTGAAAAGTGTGGTGTCATCCACATGAGTGGTACAAGGATTCCGCTACACTTCGATACACGATAAATCAAACAAAGCTGAAAGCCGTAAACCGAACTAAATACCAAGGAATTACAATTACGAACAACTTAAATTGGAAAGAACACAGAGAAAATATTGTGACGAAAGCCAACAAAGACTGCAATTTATTGGCGGAAAACTTGGGAGACACAACACATGTACGAAAGAGATTGCCTACACTACGCTTGGCCGCCCTGTTTTGGAGTACGGCTCGCGGTGTGGCATCCATACCAGATAGGATTTAAGGAGTACATCGAAAAAGCTCAAAGAAGGGCATCACGTTTTGTCTTATCGACAAATAGAGCAGACAGTGTCAGTGACATGGTACAGGGTTTGTGGTGGACATCACTGAAGCAAAGGCGTTTCTAATTGCGGCGAACTCTTTTCACGAAATTTCAGTCGGAAACTTTATCCTCCGATTGCGGAAATACTTCGTTCTCCTACATAGGGGGAAACGATAATCGCAATAAAATAAGGGAAATCGGAGCTCGCACGGAGAGATACAGGTGTTTGTTTCCTCTACTCTGTGTTCGAGATGGACTAACAGAGAACTATTGTGAAGGTGGTTCGATGAACCCTCTGCCAAGCACTGAAGTGTGATTTGCAGAGTATCCATGTAGATGTGGATGTAGACGTGTGTCCAAATCAACTTTACCAAACGCATTGGGACGTTATTCGAACCTGTTTTACAGGGAATGTGAATGAAGTTATTGCTGCCACCGAATTTCAGAATTACTTGGACGAAACGATTATTGTGCTACCAAAGCGAACACATAGTCATAGAGTGGGAGATCTTCGCCCAATAACTCTCCTAAGTGCCGACTACAAACTCGCTGTAAAAATCCTAGTATCGAAATTAAAACCTGCCATTCGTGAACCTATTAGGCACCACCGTCAATGCGGACCTGCACGGGGGAGCAGCCCCCAAGCCGTCTGTGCGTACACACGCGTGATGCCACGCACAGCAGCAGCACGTGACCCAGCCGCGGTTCTTCCGCTCCACTTCCACACGTTTACTGATAGTGTCAGACACAAACTGCTACGTCAACTCGTGCACAGACTTGGATTTGGCGATCGATTTACTGAGCAACGCAAGGACCACAAAAATACATACCAACTGTTGAAAAACAGGTGCTGTGGCCACTCGTAGGTCTGTCAGGCAGGGCTGTCTGCCTTCAGTGCTCGTGTATGTCTCAGCCTCGTTCGTCTTCTTCGTATTGGTTGAAAAAACAATAAATGGAATTTCAGTAGAAACAAGAAAAGTAACATGCACAGCATACGCTGATGATGTGGGCCTCTTTCTAAAAGACGAATCTGACTTTCATCCAGTACAAACTTCACTCTCTATTTCGACAGCAACAGGCACAACGATAAACTGGAGCAACAGGTTTCCACTGCCCACTGTGTCCTGTACTCCGTTCCGCCGGTCGTCTTGGAGCTGCGCCGCCAACACATTCAAAGTGCTGCGTGTGCAGATGTCATATACGACAACACTAAACTGGCTTTAAATACTGATTACTGTCAGGGCTGTAACGAACAGCAAGCTGAACCTAATTCAGAAATCAGAGCCACTTCACGCATTTCTGTTGTCAAGGGCCTGGTGTGTCGCCCACACGTTGAATGTGTCGAAACAAATGGGCAGGGCGATTAGCCAGGCTGTAGTCTGAGTTCTGTGGTGGCTGAATTTCGATGCTGTTCGCCGGGTTCCTTCATTCGACTCACAGCCCCAAGAACTGTGCAAGAGCCACACCAGTTTCTTACAATGCCATAAAATGCACAAAATAGACCACCATTTTTAGTATTAGAATACTACCAAGTAGTGATGTACGTACATGAAACAAAAACTTACTTGCTAATGTTTCTTAGGATACTAAACACGATACTCTTCAGACTGCAGGCCGGTGTGGCCGAGCGGTTCTACGCGCTTCAGTCTGGAACCGCGCGACCGCTACGGTCGCAGTTTCGAGTCCTGCCTCGGGCATGGATGTGTATCATCTCCTTAGGTTAGTTAGGTTTAAGTAGTTCTAAGTTCTAGGGGACTGATGACCTCAGAAGTTAAGTCCCATAGTGCTCAGAGCCATTTGAACCATTTTTTTTTCTTTTGACAGATATTACACAACCTGTAGTGGCTAATAGCTTCCTCATGGAGTTTGTAAAACGTTCACTAAAAGTTTGTGCAAGAGTTGTGCCATATGTGTTCATGGCTGACACAATCGTAAGCCTTAAGGAAGAACTGGTGACGTCACACGTGTTCCTTACTGCGTGAACTGCCACACCCCTGTACGCACAAACGACTTGGCAAATGTTGTTTTGTGCACCTCCGCATTTCCGGTAAAGACTGATGCATTTATGATTTTTAGTTCTGACACGAAGCGTTTCAAAAAGAGTTTGTAGTCTGCATTTAGTTGAGAGCTTCGCTCAATACCTCCCACCGTGTTAACACAAGTTTTCTTTGGTAGGAGTGTAATGATCTCTTCAAGAAACGTGACAGGAATATGGAAGGCAGCGGTAACTTCATTCACAATCTCTGTAAAAGTGGGTCCAGTTATGTCCAGACATGTGCGAAAAAATCCGATGAGCATGTCATCGAGAGCTGTTGATTGACTTTTGGCACACCGAAAATTAGTCTCAGGTCATCACTGTCAACTGTGTCCTGTGCTCCGAGGTCAGTGAGGTTTGAACCTGCAGTAACAGGGAAGACATCACAGACGGCCTGTGTGTGAAAAGATCAACGAAATATGAGTGCACCTGTTTAGTTATGACCGTTTCATTTGTTAACGGATCGCCCTTCTCATGTTGACTATAAGCAAGGGACAGCTACTGGTACCTGTGCTCCTCGTGTTGAAAGTGGTACGATGCGAGTTTTTCATCTGAAAAATTCCCTGCTGGCCCTTCCCGAATAACTGGACCTCTCACTTACTGTTCTTCCGTGAACATTAGTTCTGGTTTGACCTGTTTTAGCTGGGAACGGGGGCGCTGAAGACGAGGATAACTTGTACTGAATTTTCAGAAGAGACGGATGCCTGTCTGTGGTGATATTCGGTAGTTTGTTGTCTGTCCACTGGAAGCCGCGAGCCGCCCGGAGTGGCCTCGCCGCTAGAGGAACCATGTCGCGGGCTGCGCGGCCCCTCCCGCCCCAGGTTCGAGTCCTCCCTCGGGCGTGGGTGTGAGTGTTGTTCTCAGCAAGAGTTAGTTTAAGTAATGTGTGAGTCTAAGGACCGGTGACCTCAGCAGTTTGGTCCCTTAGGAATTTGGACATTCGAACATTGGAAGCCGCAGTGCTCGGTAAAATAAACAGGTGAATATTTGTTTTATAAAAAAAAATTGCATTCCCTTGCTCCCAGACGCGTTTCGCCCTTTTTTTAGTTTAAGGCATCATCAGGATCAATAATGATGCCGTTATGCTACACTTCTGATTTGATATGTATCATTCTTAAACAAGAAAATTAAAAGTAAAAGGAAAGCAGAAAGCATGAAACCAATCACAACAGAACCAAACAGAATCACTACACTGAGTACAATAACAACTACACAGAATAATCAGGAAAATACACGAGAAAACACAGGTTGGCGCACAGTGGTGATATACAAACACAAACTCAGACATAAAATCAACATTTTGAAAAGTCAGAAAATTAACATTGCAAACATAACAGATAATTCTACCAAAAAATACACCTCGAAGCTGACAAAAAACAGATATATATATATATATATATATATATATATATATATATATATATATATACACCAGAAAGCAGGTATGTATCAATTACAGTGTAACACTTTTGCTGGCAGATACATAATAAACAGGCAGAACAGCTGATGTCAGGTACAAAGAAGGCATGAGAGCTGCGAAGCATGGGACAAATCACTCCACATTTCCAGAATACCTGAGAGAACACAATCTCAAACCAGCCACTAGAGAAGAAGACATGAAAATAATTAGAATCAACAATAGAAGCAGATATCCTAACCCTGGAAGAAAATTACCAGACACAGAAAATCAAAGCAGAATAGAAAGTCCTGTTGATTGATCAACCACGTATGCCAAACAATTCCTTTTTTACATTAACAGATAAAATAATAGAGTATAACTGAAATAGAGGAATGTAATAGCAATAATAATAATAACAATACAATACATTGACCTAAAAGTCAGCTCAACTGAACACAAAAATCTTAAACTATTCTTTGACTGCTAGCACATTCATATTCAAAATTCTACAGAAGAAAATCATTGCATGTATACTCTCCTCTCTCTCTCTCTCTCTCTCTCTCTCTCTCTCTCTCTCTCTCTCACACACACACACACACACACACACACACACACACATACAGATAGCCAATAGTTTTCGGTATACACAGTGAACTCAAAGTGGTTACGTCTTGAAGTCACAGTTTGACATGAAATATCTGTATTAGTGACAGAAGACTGACACTACATCACAACAACAAGGGCAAACAAAATGAAAAGTTTGAAGAAAAATGTTCTAAACATAAAAACGTGCCCATGTTTCGTGAATAGAGCGGCAGTGCGGCCCCCAGCATGTGACCAGATGAGAGGAGACGTAGATTCCAACCGAAAACACGCAGGACTGCAGTTATATAAAACCAGAAGTAAATCTGTTTTATGATCTACGAATAGAACAGAGCAAAACAAACATGTATGATAACTGCATCATTACAGATCCTAATGATAATACCTTACATAGGAAAAAGGCGAAACGCGTCTGGGAGAATAAAAGGGAGTACAGTAAGAGAAGTCATTTTTTACGTGCAAATGAAATATATCTGTGCATGCTGCGAAGGATGGCGTTGCAAACAAACTCGTTGAACAGCCAATATTTCGACGTGAATTATATAACCGTTCAGACAAAACGTAAATGCAATTTATGCTGCCCCTCAACTTAAACTGGAACAATGACATAGATAATGTTGGGGGGAAAGCAAACCAAAGACTACGTTGTATCGGCACAACACGTGCAAGATGCAAAACGTCTGCTCTACGCCCGTCTGCACTCTGCCCGAGTGTCGGTGTCCGGTGTGTTATGCTCACCAGATGGCACTGACGCAGGACTCTGGGAAGTTCCAGAGAGGGGCGGGAAACAGGGCAGAGGGCGCCACAAGGGTGGTCCTGAGCCTGCAGTGTCCGGACCGCTGTTGACAAGGCGCCGGCAGCTGCTGGCCGCTGTCTGTGGGCAGCGTGTCTCACCGGCGGTGGAGACGTCTCCTGCCGTGGCGTGGCCGCCGGCGGGTTGCGCAACACTGCCACGCAAACTTTTATTCGCAAATCTGGAAAAGTTACACTGCTGCAAAATTGTGGTATCTCAGGCAATAGCTGCCCATTCGTACAGTTGTGTTAATTACAAAGTCTCTTACTCAGGTTTCGCTCTCGCACTTTTCCTCACATTGAATTAATTAATGTTGCTTTTGATGATCATTACAGTAACTGAAATTGCTTACGGAGGCATCTTTAGTACGTCAGCATGGCAATATGAAGGTAGGGGAGGTGAAGGGGAGGGACAAAGGCAGGAAAAATGAATATATATATATATATATATATATATATATATATATATATATATATATATATATATGTTACTTAAAATTCATAACGTTACTACAGTTCTCAAGTATAATTTGCAAAAGAACACATTTTAACTGGAATATTTTTTTTATGGTTTTGTGGACAGACGACGCCCACTTCATAACGTTATTACAGTTCTCAAGTATAATTTGCAAAAGAACACATTTTAACTGGAATATTTTTTTATGGTTTTGTGGACAGACGACGCCCACTTCATAACGTTATTACAGTTCTCAAGTATAATTTGCAAAAGAACACATTTTAACTGGAATATTTTTTTATGGTTTTGTGGACAGACGACGCCCACTTCATAACGTTATTACAGTTCTCAAGTATAATTTGCAAAAGAACACATTTTAACTGGAATATTTTTTTATGGTTTTGTGGACAGACAACGCCCACTTCATAACGTTATTACAGTTCTCAAGTATAAATTGCAAAAGAACACATTTTAACTGGAATATTTTTTTATGGTTTTGTGGACAGACGACGCCCACTTCATAACGTTATTACAGTTCTCAAGTATAATTTGCAAAAGAACACATTTTAACTGGAATATTTTTTTATGGTTTTGTGGACAGACGACGCCCACTTCATAACGTTATTACAGTTCTCAAGTATAATTTGCAAAAGAACACATTTTAACTGGAATATTTTTTTATGGTTTTGTGGACAGACGACGCCCACTTCATAACGTTATTACAGTTCTCAAGTATAATTTGCAAAGGAACACATTTTAACTGGAATATTTTTTTATGGTTTTGTGGACAGACGACGCCCACTTCATAACGTTATTACAGTTCTCAAGTATAATTTGCAAAAGAACACATTTTAACTGGAATATTTTTTTATGGTTTTGTGGACAGACGACGCCCACTTCATAACGTTATTACAGTTCTCAAGTATAATTTGCAAAAGAACACATTTTAACTGGAATATTTTTTTATGGTTTTGTGGACAGACGACGCCCACTTCATAACGTTATTACAGTTCTCAAGTATAATTTGCAAAAGAACACATTTTAACTGGAATATTTTTTTATGGTTTTGTGGACAGACAACGCCCACTTCATAACGTTATTACAGTTCTCAAGTATAATTTGCAAAAGAACACATTTTAACTGGAATATTTTTTTATGGTTTTGTGGACAGACGACGCCCACTTCATAACGTTATTACAGTTCTCAAGTATAATTTGCAAAAGAACACATTTTAACTGGAATATTTTTTTATGGTTTTGTGGACAGACGACGCCCACTTCATAACGTTATTACAGTTCTCAAGTATAATTTGCAAAAGAACACATTTTAACTGGAATATTTTTTTATGGTTTTGTGGACAGACGACGCCCACTTCATAACGTTATTACAGTTCTCAAGTATAATTTGCAAAAGAACACATTTTAACTGGAATATTTTTTTATGGTTTTGTGGACAGACGACGCCCACTTCATAACGTTATTACAGTTCTCAAGTATAATTTGCAAAAGAACACATTTTAACTGGAATATTTTTTTATGGTTTTGTGGACAGACGACGCCCACTTCATAACGTTATTACAGTTCTCAAGTATAATTTGCAAAAGAACACATTTTAACTGGAATATTTTTTTATGGTTTTGTGGACAGACGACGCCCACTTCATAACGTTATTACAGTTCTCAAGTATAATTTGCAAAAGAACACATTTTAACTGGAATATTTTTTTATGGTTTTGTGGACAGACGACGCCCACTTCATAACGTTATTACAGTTCTAAAGTATAATTTGCAAAAGAACACATTTTAACTGGAATATTTTTTTATGGTTTTGTGGACAGACGACGCCCACTTCATAACGTTATTACAGTTCTCAAGTATAATTTGCAAAAGAACACATTTTAACTGGAATATTTTTTTATGGTTTTGTGGACAGACGACGCCCACTTCATAACGTTATTACAGTTCTCAAGTATAATTTGCAAAAGAACACATTTTAACTGGAATATTTTTTTATGGTTTTGTGGACAGACGACGCCCACTTCATAACGTTATTACAGTTCTCAAGTATAATTTGCAAAAGAACACATTTTAACTGGAATATTTTTTTTATGGTTTTGTGGACAGACGACGCCCACTTCATAACGTTATTACAGTTCTCAAGTATAATTTGCAAAAGAACACATTTTAACTGGAACATTTTTTTATGGTTTTGTGGACAGACGACGCCCACTTCATAACGTTATTACAGTTCTCAAGTATAATTTGCAAAAGAACACATTTTAACTGGAATATTTTTTTATGGTTTTGTGGACAGACGACGCCCACTTCATAACGTTATTACAGTTCTCAAGTATAATTTGCAAAAGAACACATTTTAACTGGAATATTTTTTTATGGTTTTGTGGACAGACGACGCCCACTTCATAACGTTATTACAGTTCTCAAGTATAATTTGCAAAAGAACACATTTTAACTGGAATATTTTTTTATGGTTTTGTGGACAGACGACGCCCACTTCATAACGTTATTACAGTTCTCAAATATAATTTGCAAAAGAACACATTTTAACTGGAATACTTTTTTTATGGTTTTGTGGACAGACGACGCCCACTTCATAACGTTATTACAGTTCTCAAGTATAATTTGCAAAAGAACACATTTTAACTGGAATATTTTTTTTATGGTTTTGTGGACAGACGACGCCCACTTCATAACGTTATTACAGTTCTCAAGTATAATTTGCAAAAGAACACATTTTAACTGGAATATTTTTTTATGGTTTTGTGGACAGACGACGCCCACTTCATAACGTTATTACAGTTCTCAAGTATAATTTGCAAAAGAACACATTTTAACTGGAATATTTTTTTATGGTTTTGTGGACAGACGACGCCCACTTCATAACGTTATTACAGTTCTCAAGTATAATTTGCAAAAGAACACATTTTAACTGGAATATTTTTTTTATGGTTTTGTGGACAGACGACGCCCACTTCATAACGTTATTACAGTTCTCAAGTATAATTTGCAAAAGAACACATTTTAACTGGAATATTTTTTTATGGTTTTGTGGACAGACGACGCCCACTTCACAACGTTATTACAGTTCTCAAGTATAATTTGCAAAAGAACACATTTTAACTGGAATATTTTTTTATGGTTTTGTGGACAGACGACGCCCACTTCATAACGTTATTACAGTTCTCAAGTATAATTTGCAAAAGAAGACATTTTAACTGGAATATTTTTTTATGGTTTTGTGGACAGACGACGCCCACTTCATAACGTTATTACAGTTCTCAAGTATAATTTGCAAAAGAACACATTTTAACTGGAATATTTTTTTATGGTTTTGTGGACAGACGACGCCCACTTCATAACGTTATTACAGTTCTCAAGTATAATTTGCAAAAGAACACATTTTAACTGGAATATTTTTTTTATGGTTCTGTGGACAGACGACGCCCACTTCATTACGTTATTACAGTTCTCAAGTATAATTTGCAAAAGAACACATTTTAACTGGAATATTTTTTTTATGGTTTTGTGGACAGACGACGCCCACTTCATAACGTTATTACAGTTCTCAAGTATAATTTGCAAAAGAACACATTTTAACTGGAATATTTTTTTATGGTTTTGTGGACAGACGACGCCCACTTCATAACGTTATTACAGTTCTCAAGTATAATTTGCAAAAGAACACATTTTAACTGGAATATTTTTTTTATGGTTTTGTGGACAGACGACGCCCACTTCATAACGTTATTACAGTTCTCAAGTATAATTTGCAAAAGAACACATTTTAACTGGAATATTTTTTTATGGTTTTGTGGACAGACGACGCCCCCTTCATAACGTTATTACAGTTCTCAAGTATAATTTGCAAAAGAACACATTTTAACTGGAATATTTTTTTTATGGTTCTGTGGACAGACGACGCCCACTTCATTACGTTATTACAGTTCTCAAGTATAACTTGCAAAAGAACACATTTTAACTGGAATATTTTTTTTATGGTTTTGTGGACAGACGACGCCCACTTCATAACGTTATTACAGTTCTCAAGTATAATTTGCAAAAGAACACATTTTAACTGAATATTTTTTTATGGTTTTGTGGACAGACGACGACCACTTCATAACGTTATTACAGTTCTCAAGTATAATTTGCAAAAGAACACATTTTAACTGGAATATTTTTTTTATGGTTTTGTGGACAGACGACGCCCACTTCATAACGTTATTACAGTTCTCAAGTATAATTTGCAAAAGAACACATTTTAACTGGAATATTTTTTTTATGGTTTTGTGGACAGACGACGCCCACTTCATAACGTTATTACAGTTCTCAAGTATAATTTGCAAAAGAACACATTTTAACTGGAATATTTTTTTATGGTTTTGTGGACAGACGACGCCCACTTCATAACGTTATTACAGTTCTCAAGTATAATTTGCAAAAGAACACATTTTAACTGGAATATTTTTTTTATGGTTTTGTGGACAGACGACGCCCACTTCATAACGTTATTACAGTTCTCAAGTATAATTTGCAAAAGAACACATTTTAACTGGAATATTTTTTTTATGGTTTTGTGGACAGACGACGCCCACTTCATAACGTTATTACAGTTCTCAAGTATAATTTGCAAAAGAACACATTTTAACTGGAATATTTTTTTATGGTTTGTGGACAGACGACGCCCACTTCATAACGTTATTACAGTTCTCAAGTATAATTTGCAAAAGAACACATTTTAACTGGAATATTTTTTATGGTTTTGTGGACAGACGACGACCACTTCATAACGTTATTACAGTTCTCAAGTATAATTTGCAAAAGAACACATTTTAACTGGAATATTTTTTTTATGGTTTAGTGGACAGACGACGCCCACTTCATAACGTTATTACAGTTCTCAAGTATAATTTGCAAAAGAACACATTTTAACTGGAATATTTTTTTTATGGTTTTGTGGACAGACGACGCCCACTTCATAACGTTATTACAGTTCTCAAGTATAATTTGCAAAAGAACACATTTTAACTGGAATATTTTTTTTATGGTTTTGTGGACAGACGACGCCCACTTCATAACGTTATTACAGTTCTCAAGTATAATTTGCAAAAGAACACATTTTAACTGGAATATTTTTTTATGGTTTTGTGGACAGACGACGACCACTTCATAACGTTATTACAGTTCTCAAGTATAATTTGCAAAAGAACACATTTTAACTGGAATATTTTTTTTATGGTTTTGTGGACAGACGACGCCCACTTCATAACGTTATTACAGTTCTCAAGTATAATTTGCAAAAGAACACATTTTAACTGGAATATTTTTTTATGGTTTTGTGGACAGACGACGCCCACTTCATAACGTTATTACAGTTCTCAAGTATAATTTGCAAAAGAACACATTTTAACTGGAATATTTTTTTATGGTTTTGTGGACAGACGACGCCCACTTCATAACGTTATTACAGTTCTCAAGTATAATTTGCAAAAGAACACATTTTAACTGGAATATTTTTTTATGGTTTTGTGGACAGACGACGCCCACTTCATAACGTTATTACAGTTCTCAAGTATAATTTGCAAAAGAACACATTTTAACTGGAATATTTTTTTTATGGTTTTGTGGACAGACGACGCCCACTTCATAACGTTATTACAGTTCTCAAGTATAATTTGCAAAAGAACACATTTTAACTGGAATATTTTTTTTATGGTTTTGTGGACAGACGACGCCCACTTCATAACGTTATTACAGTTCTCAAGTATAATTTGCAAAAGAACACATTTTAACTGGAATATTTTTTTTATGGTTTTGTGGACAGACGACGCCCACTTCATAACGTTATTACAGTTCTCAAGTAAAATTTGCAAAAGAACACATTTTAACTGGAATATTTTTTTATGGTTTTGTGGACAGACGACGCCCACTTCATAACGTTATTACAGTTCTCAAGTATAATTTGCAAAAGAACACATTTTAACTGGAATATTTTTTTATGGTTTTGTGGACAGACGACGCCCACTTCATAACGTTATTACAGTTCTCAAGTATAATTTGCAAAAGAACACATTTTAACTGGAATATTTTTTATGGTTTTGTGGACAGACGATGCCCACTTCATAACGTTATTACAGTTCTCAAGTATAATTTGCAAAAGAACACATTTTAACTGGAATATTTTTTTTATGGTTTTGTGGACAGACGACGCCCACTTCATAACGTTATTACAGTTCTCAAGTATAATTTGCAAAAGAACACATTTTAACTGGAATATTTTTTTATGGTTTTGTGGACAGACGACGCCCACTTCACAACGTTATTACAGTTCTCAAGTATAATTTGCAAAAGAACACATTTTAACTGGAATATTTTTTTATGGTTTTGTGGACAGACGACGCCCACTTCATAACGTTATTACAGTTCTCAAGTATAATTTGCAAAAGAAGACATTTTAACTGGAATATTTTTTTATGGTTTTGTGGACAGACGACGCCCACTTCATAACGTTATTACAGTTCTCAAGTATAATTTGCAAAAGAACACATTTTAACTGGAATATTTTTTTATGGTTTTGTGGACAGACGACGCCCACTTCATAACGTTATTACAGTTCTCAAGTATAATTTGCAAAAGAACACATTTTAACTGGAATATTTTTTTTATGGTTCTGTGGACAGACGACGCCCACTTCATTACGTTATTACAGTTCTCAAGTATAATTTGCAAAAGAACACATTTTAACTGGAATATTTTTTTTTTGATTTTGTGGACAGACGACGCCCACTTCATAACGTTATTACAGTTCTCAAGTATAATTTGCAAAAGAACACATTTTAACTGCAATATTTTTTTATGGTTTTGTGGACAGACGACGCCCACTTCATAACGTTATTACAGTTCTCAAGTATAATTTGCAAAAGAACACATTTTAACTGGAATATTTTTTTATGGTTTTGTGGACAGACGACGCCCACTTCATAACGTTATTACAGTTCTCAAGTATAATTTGCAAAAGAACACATTTTAACTGGAATATTTTTTTATGGTTTTGTGGACAGACGACGACCACTTCATAACGTTATTACAGTTCTCAAGTATAATTTGCAAAAGAACACATTTTAACTGGAATATTTTTTTATGGTTTTGTGGACAGACGACGCCCACTTCATAACGTTATTACAGTTCTCAAGTATAATTTGCAAAAGAACACATTTTAACTGGAATATTTTTTTATGGTTTTGTGGACAGACGACGCCCACTTCATAACGTTATTACAGTTCTCAAGTATAATTTGCAAAAGAACACATTTTAACTGGAATATTTTTTTATGGTTTTGTGGACAGACGACGCCCACTTCATAACGTTATTACAGTTCTCAAGTATAATTTGCAAAAGAACACATTTTAACTGGAATATTTTTTTATGGTTTTGTGGACAGACGACGCCCACTTCATAACGTTATTACAGTTCTCAAGTATAATTTGCAAAAGAACACATTTTAACTGGAATATTTTTTTATGGTTTTGTGGACAGACGACGCCCACTTTATAACGTTATTACAGTTCTCAAGTATAATTTGCAAAAGAACACATTTTAACTGGAATATTTTTTTATGGTTTTGTGGACAGACAACGCCCACTTAATAACGTTATTACAGTTCTCAAGTATAATTTGCAAAAGAACACATTTTAACTGGAATATTTTTTTTATGGTTTTGTGGACAGACGACGCCCACTTCATAACGTTATTACAGTTCTCAAGTATAATTTGCAAAAGAACACATTTTAACTGGAATATTTTTTTATGGTTTTGTGGACAGACGACGCCCACTTCATAACGTTATTACAGTTCTCAAGTATAATTTGCAAAAGAACACATTTTAACTGGAATATTTTTTTATGGTTTTGTGGACAGACGACGCCCACTTCATAACGTTATTACAGTTCTCAAGTATAATTTGCAAAAGAACACATTTTAACTGGAATATTTTTTTATGGTTTTGTGGACAGACGACGCCCACTTCATAACGTTATTACAGTTCTCAAGTATAATTTGCAAAAGAACACATTTTAACTGGAATATTTTTTTATGGTTTTGTGGACAGACGACGCCCACTTCATAACGTTATTACAGTTCTCAAGTATAATTTGCAAAAGAACACATTTTAACTGGAATATTTTTTTATGGTTTTGTGGACAGACGACGCCCACTTCATAACGTTATTACAGTTCTCAAGTATAATTTGCAAAAGAACACATTTTAACTGGAATATTTTTTTATGGTTTTGTGGACAGACGACGCCCACTTCATAACGTTATTACAGTTCTCAAGTATAATTTGCAAAAGAACACATTTTAACTGGAATATTTTTTTATGGTTTTGTGGACAGACGACGCCCACTTCATAACGTTATTACAGTTCTCAAGTATAATTTGCAAAAGAACACATTTTAACTGGAATATTTTTTTATGGTTTTGTGGACAGACGACGCCCACTTCATAACGTTATTACAGTTCTCAAGTATAATTTGCAAAAGAACACATTTTAACTGGAATATTTTTTTATGGTTTTGTGGACAGACGACGCCCACTTCATAACGTTATTACAGTTCTCAAGTATAATTTGCAAAAGAACACATTTTAACTGGGATATTTTTTTATGGTTTTGTGGACAGACGACGCCCACTTCATAACGTTATTACAGTTCTCAAGTATAATTTGCAAAAGAACACATTTTAACTGGAATATTTTTTTTATGGTTTTGTGGACAGACGACGCCCACTTCATAACGTTATTACAGTTCTCAAGTATAATTTGCAAAAGAACACATTTTAACTGGAATATTTTTTTTATGGTTTTGTGGACAGACGACGCCCACTTCATAACGTTATTACAGTTCTCAAGTATAATTTGCAAAAGAACACATTTTAACTGGAATATTTTTTTATGGTTTTGTGGACAGACGACGCCCACTTCATAACGTTATTACAGTTCTCAAGTATAATTTGCAAAAGAACACATTTTAACTGGAATATTTTTTTATGGTTTTGTGGACAGACGACGCCCACTTCATAACGTTATTACAGTTCTCAAGTATAATTTGCAAAAGAACACATTTTAACTGGAATATTTTTTTATGGTTTTGTGGACAGACGACGCCCACTTCATAACGTTATTACAGTTCTCAAGTATAATTTGCAAAAGAACACATTTTAACTGGAATATTTTTTTATGGTTTTGTGGACAGACGACGCCCACTTCATAACGTTATTACAGTTCTCAAGTATAATTTGCAAAAGAACACATTTTAACTGGAATATTTTTTTATGGTTTTGTGGACAGACGACGCCCACTTCATAACGTTATTACAGTTCTCAAGTATAATTTGCAAAAGAACACATTTTAACTGGAATATTTTTTTATGGTTTTGTGGACAGACGACGCCCACTTCATAACGTTATTACAGTTCTCAAGTATAATTTGCAAAAGAACACATTTTAACTGGAATATTTTTTTATGGTTTGTGGACAGACGACGCCCACTTCATAACGTTATTACAGTTCTCAAGTATAATTTGCAAAAGAACACATTTTAACTGGAATATTTTTTTATGGTTTTGTGGACAGACGACGCCCACTTCATAACGTTATTACAGTTCTCAAGTATAATTTGCAAAAGAACACATTTTAACTGGAATATTTTTTTATGGTTTTGTGGACAGACGACGCCCACTTCATAACGTTATTACAGTTCTCAAGTATAATTTGCAAAAGAACACATTTAACTGGAATATTTTTTATGGTTTTGTGGACAGACGACGCCCACTTCATAACGTTATTACAGTTCTAAAGTATAATGTGCAAAAAGAACACATTTTAACTGGAATATTTTTTTATGGTTTTGTGGACAGACGACGCCCACTTCATAACGTTATTACAGTTCTCAAGTATAATTTGCAAAAGAACACATTTTAACTGGAATATTTTTTTATGGTTTTGTGGACAGACGACGCCCACTTCATAACGTTATTACAGTTCTCAAGTATAATTTGCAAAAGAACACATTTTAACTGGGATATTTTTTTATGGTTTTGTGGACAGACGACGCCCACTTCATAACGTTATTACAGTTCTCAAGTATAATTTGCAAAAGAACACATTTTAACTGGAATATTTTTTTTATGGTTTTGTGGACAGACGACGCCCACTTCATAACGTTATTACAGTTCTCAAGTATAATTTGCAAAAGAACACATTTTAACTGGAATATTTTTTTTATGGTTTTGTGGACAGACGACGCCCACTTCATAACGTTATTACAGTTCTCAAGTATAATTTGCAAAAGAACACATTTTAACTGGAATATTTTTTTTATGGTTTTGTGGACAGACGACGCCCACTTCATAACGTTATTACAGTTCTAAAGTATAATGTGCAAAAGAACACATTTTAACTGGAATATTTTTTTATGGTTTTGTGGACAGACGACGCCCACTTCATAACGTTATTACAGTTCTCAAGTATAATTTGCAAAAGAACACATTTTAACTGGAATATTTTTTTTATGGTTTTGTGGACAGACGACGCCCACTTCATAACGTTATTACAGTTCTCAAGTATAATTTGCAAAAGAACACATTTTAACTGGAATATTTTTTTTATGGTTTTGTGGACAGACGACGCCCACTTCATAACGTTATTACAGTTCTCAAGTATAATTTGCAAAAGAACACATTTTAACTGGAATATTTTTTTATGGTTTTGTGGACAGACGACGCCCACTTCATAACGTTATTACAGTTCTCAAGTATAATTTGCAAAAGAACACATTTTAACTGGAATATTTTTTTATGGTTTTGTGGACAGACGACGCCCACTTCATAACGTTATTACAGTTCTCAAGTATAATTTGCAAAAGAACACATTTTAACTGGAATATTTTTTTATGGTTTTGTGGACAGACGACGCCCACTTCATAACGTTATTACAGTTCTCAAGTATAATTTGCAAAAGAACACATTTTAACTGGAATATTTTTTTATGGTTTTGTGGACAGACGACGCCCACTTCATAACGTTATTACAGTTCTCAAGTATAATTTGCAAAAGAACACATTTTAACTGGAACATTTTTTTATGGTTTTGTGGACAGACGACGCCCACTTCATAACGTTATTACAGTTCTCAAGTATAATTTGCAAAAGAACACATTTTAACTGGAATATTTTTTTATGGTTTTGTGGACAGACGACGCCCACTTCATAACGTTATTACAGTTCTCAAGTATAATTTGCAAAAGAACACATTTTAACTGGGATATTTTTTTATGGTTTTGTGGACAGACGACGCCCACTTCATAACGTTATTACAGTTCTCAAGTATAATTTGCAAAAGAACACATTTTAACTGGAATATTTTTTTTATGGTTTTGTGGACAGACGACGCCCACTTCATAACGTTATTACAGTTCTCAAGTATAATTTGCAAAAGAACACATTTTAACTGGAATATTTTTTTTATGGTTTTGTGGACAGACGACGCCCACTTCATAACGTTATTACAGTTCTCAAGTATAATTTGCAAAAGAACACATTTTAATTGGAATATTTTTTTATGGTTTTGTGGACAGACGACGCCCACTTCATAACGTTATTACAGTTCTCAAGTATAATTTGCAAAAGAACACATTTTAACTGGAATATTTTTTTATGGTTTTGTGGACAGACGACGCCCACTTCATAACGTTATTACAGTTCTCAAGTATAATTTGCAAAAGAACACATTTTAACTGGAATATTTTTTTATGGTTTTGTGGACAGACGACGCCCACTTCATAACGTTATTACAGTTCTCAAGTATAATTTGCAAAAGAACACATTTTAACTGGAATATTTTTTTATGGTTTTGTGGACAGACGACGCCCACTTCATAACGTTATTACAGTTCTCAAGTATAATTTGCAAAAGAACACATTTTAACTGGAATATTTTTTTATGGTTTTGTGGACAGACGTCGCCCACTTCATAACGTTATTACAGTTCTCAAGTATAATTTGCAAAAGAACACATTTTAACTGGAATATTTTTTTATGGTTTTGTGGACAGACGACGCCCACTTCATAACGTTATTACAGTTCTCAAGTATAATTTGCAAAAGAACACATTTTAACTGGAATATTTTTTTTATGGTTTTGTGGACAGACGACGCCCACTTCATAACGTTATTACAGTTCTCAAGTATAATTTGCAAAAGAACACATTTTAACTGGAATATTTTTTTTATGGTTTTGTGGACAGACGACGCCCACTTCATAACGTTATTACAGTTCTCAAGTATAATTTGCAAAAGAACACATTTTAACTGGAATATTTTTTTATGGTTTTGTGGACAGACGACGCCCACTTCATAACGTTGTTACAGTTCTCAAGTATAATTTGCAAAAGAACACATTTTAACTGGAATATTTTTTTGTGGTTTTGTGGACAGACGACGCCCACTTCATAACGTTGTTACAGTTCTCAAGTATAATTTGCAAAAGAACACATTTTAACTGGAATATTTTTTTTATGGTTTTGTGGACAGACGACGCCCACTTCATAACGTTGTTACAGTTCTCAAGTATAATTTGCAAAAGAACACATTTTAACTGGAATATTTTTTTATGGTTTTGTGGACAGACGACGCCCACTTCATAACGTTATTACAGTTCTCAAGTATAATTTGCAAAAGAACACATTTTAACTGGAATATTTTTTTTATGGTTTTGTGGACAGACGACGCCCACTTCATAACGTTGTTACAGTTCTCAAGTATAATTTGCAAAAGAACACATTTTAACTGGAATATTTTTTTATGGTTTTGTGGACAGACGACGCCCACTTCATAACGTTGTTACAGTTCTCAAGTATAATTTGCAAAAGAACACATTTTAACTGGAATATTTTTTTATGGTTTTGTGGACAGACGACGCCCACTTCATAACGTTATTACAGTTCTCAAGTATAATTTGCAAAAGAACACATTTTAACTGGAATATTTTTTTATGGTTTTGTGGACAGGCGACGCCCACTTCATAACGTTATTACAGTTCTCAAGTATAATTTGCAAAAGAACACATTTTAACTGGAATATTTTTTTATGGTTTTTTGGACAGACGACGCCCACTTCATAACGTTATTACAGTTCTCAAGTATAATTTGCAAAAGAACACATTTTAACTGGAATATTTTTTATGGTTTTGTGGACAGACGACGCCCACTTCATAACGTTATTACAGTTCTAAAGTATAATGTGCAAAAGAACACATTTTAACTGGAATATTTTTTTATGGTTTTGTGGACAGACGACGCCCACTTCATAACGTTATTACAGTTCTCAAGTATAATTTGCAAAAGAACACATTTTAACTGGAATATTTTTTTATGGTTTTGTGGACAGACGACGCCCACTTCATAACGTTATTACAGTTCTAAAGTATAATGTGCAAAAGAACACATTTTAACTGGAATATTTTTTTATGGTTTTGTGGACAGACGACGCCCACTTCATAACGTTATTACAGTTCTCAAGTATAATTTGCAAAAGAACACATTTTAACTGGAATATTTTTTTATGGTTTTGTGGACAGACGACGCCCACTTCATAACGTTATTACAGTTCTCAAGTATAATTTGCAAAAGAACACATTTTAACTGGAATATTTTTTTTATGGTTTTGTGGACAGACGACGCCCACTTCATAACGTTATTACAGTTCTCAAGTATAATTTGCAAAAGAACACATTTTAACTGGAATATTTTTTTATGGTTTTGTGGACAGACGACGCCCACTTCATAACGTTATTACAGTTCTCAAGTATAATTTGCAAAAGAACACATTTTAACTGGAATATTTTTTTATGGTTTTGTGGACAGACGACGCCCACTTCATAACGTTATTACAGTTCTCAAGTATAATTTGCAAAAGAACACATTTTAACTGGAATATTTTTTTATGGTTTTGTGGACAGACGACGCCCACTTCATAACGTTATTACAGTTCTCAAGTATAATTTGCAAAAGAACACATTTTAACTGGAATATTTTTTTATGGTTTTTTGGACAGACGACGCCCACTTCATAACGTTATTACAGTTCTCAAGTATAATTTGCAAAAGAACACATTTTAACTGGAATATTTTTTATGGTTTTGTGGACAGACGACGCCCACTTCATAACGTTATTACAGTTCTCAAGTATAATTTGCAAAAGAACACATTTTAACTGGAATATTTTTTTATGGTTTTGTGGACAGACGACGCCCACTTCATAACGTTATTACAGTTCTCAAGTATAATTTGCAAAAGAACACATTTTAACTGGAATATTTTTTTATGGTTTTGTGGACAGACGACGCCCACTTCATAACGTTATTACAGTTCTCAAGTATAATTTGCAAAAGAACACATTTTAACTGAATATTTTTTTATGGTTTTGTGGACAGACGACGCCCACTTCATAACGTTATTACAGTTCTCAAGTATAATTTGCAAAAGAACACATTTTAACTGGAATATTTTTTATATGGTTTTGTGGACAGACGACGCCCACTTCATAACGTTATTACAGTTCTCAAGTATAATTTGCAAAAGAACACATTTTAACTGGAATATTTTTTTATGGTTTTTTTGTGGACAGACGACGCCCACTTCATAACGTTATTACAGTTCTCAAGTATAATTTGCAAAAGAACACATTTTAACTGGAATATTTTTTTATGGTTTTGTGGACAGACGACGCCCACTTCATAACGTTATTACAGTTCTCAAGTATAATTTGCAAAAGAACACATTTTAACTGGAATATTTTTTTTATGGTTTTGTGGACAGACGACGCCCACTTCATAACGTTATTACAGTTCTCAAGTATAATTTGCAAAAGAACACATTTTAACTGGAATATTTTTTTATGGTTTTGTGGACAGACGACGCCCACTTCATAACGTTATTACAGTTCTCAAGTATAATTTGCAAAAGAACACATTTTAACTGGAATATTTTTTTATGGTTTTGTGGACAGACGACGCCCACTTCATAACGTTATTACAGTTCTCAAGTATAATTTGCAAAAGAACACATTTTAACTGGAATATTTTTTTATGGTTTTGTGGACAGACGACGCCCACTTCATAACGTTGTTACAGTTCTCAAGTATAATTTGCAAAAGAACACATTTTAACTGGAATATTTTTTTATGGTTTTGTGGACAGACGACGCCCACTTCATAACGTTGTTACAGTTCTCAAGTATAATTTGCAAAAGAACACATTTTAACTGGAATATTTTTTTATGGTTTTGTGGACAGACGACGCCCACTTCATAACGTTATTACAGTTCTCAAGTATAATTTGCAAAAGAACACATTTTAACTGGAATATTTTTTTATGGTTTTGTGGACAGACGACGCCCACTTCATAACGTTATTACAGTTCTCAAGTATAATTTGCAAAAGAACACATTTTAACTGGAATATTTTTTTATGGTTTTGTGGACAGACGACGCCCACTTCATAACGTTGTTACAGTTCTCAAGTATAATTTGCAAAAGAACACATTTTAACTGGAATATTTTTTTATGGTTTTGTGGACAGACGACGCCCACTTCATAACGTTATTACAGTTCTCAAGTATAATTTGCAAAAGAACACATTTTAACTGGAATATTTTTTTATGGTTTTTTGGACAGACGACGCCCACTTCATAACGTTATTACAGTTCTCAAGTATAATTTGCAAAAGAACACATTTTAACTGGAATATTTTTTATGGTTTTGTGGACAGACGACGCCCACTTCATAACGTTATTACAGTTCTAAAGTATAATGTGCAAAAGAACACATTTTAACTGGAATATTTTTTTATGGTTTTGTGGACAGACGACGCCCACTTCATAACGTTATTACAGTTCTCAAGTATAATTTGCAAAAGAACACATTTTAACTGGAATTTTTTTTTATGGTTTTGTGGACAGACGACGCCCACTTCATAACGTTATTACAGTTCTCAAGTATAATTTGCAAAAGAACACATTTTAACTGGAATATTTTTTTATGGTTTTGTGGACAGACGACGCCCACTTCATAACGTTATTACAGTTCTCAAGTATAATTTGCAAAAGAACACATTTTAACTGGAATATTTTTTTTGTGGTTTTGTGGACAGACGACGCCCACTTCATAACGTTATTACAGTTCTCAAGTATAATTTGCAAAAGAACACATTTTAACTAGAATATTTTTTTTATGGTTTTGTGGACAGACGACGCCCACTTCATAACGTTATTACAGTTCTCAAGTATAATTTGCAAAAGAACACATTTTAACTAGAATATTTTTTTTTATGGTTTTGTGGACAGACGACGCCCACTTCATAACGTTATTACAGTTCTCAAGTATAATTTGCAAAAGAACACATTTTAACTAGAATATTTTTTTTATGGTTTTGTGGACAGACGACGCCCACTTCATAACGTTATTACAGTTCTCAAGTATAATTTGCAAAAGAACACATTTTAACTAGAATATTTTTTTTTTATGGTTTTGTGGACAGACGACGCCCACTTCATAACGTTATTACAGTTCTCAAGTATAATTTGCAAAAGAACACATTTTAACTGGAATATTTTTTTATGGTTTTGTGGACAGACGACGCCCACTTCATAACGTTATTACAGTTCTCAAGTATAATTTGCAAAAGAACACATTTTAACTGGAATATTTTTTTATGGTTTTGTGGACAGACGACGCCCACTTCATAACGTTATTACAGTTCTCAAGTATAATTTGCAAAAGAACACATTTTAACTGGAATATTTTTTTATGGTTTTGTGGACAGACGACGCCCACTTCATAACGTTATTACAGTTCTCAAGTATAATTTGCAAAAGAACACATTTTAACTGGAATATTTTTTTATGGTTTTGTGGACAGACGACGCCCACTTCATAACGTTATTACAGTTCTCAAGTATAATTTGCAAAAGAACACATTTTAACTGGAATATTTTTTTATGGTTTTGTGGACAGACGACGCCCACTTCATAACGTTATTACAGTTCTCAAGTATAATTTGCAAAAGAACACATTTTAACTGGAATATTTTTTTATGGTTTTGTGGACAGACGACGCCCACTTCATAACGTTATTACAGTTCTCAAGTATAATTTGCAAAAGAACACATTTTAACTGGAATATTTTTTTATGGTTTTGTGGACAGACGACGCCCACTTCATAATGTTATTACAGTTCTCAAGTATAATTTGCAAAAGAACACATTTTAACTGGAATATTTTTTTATGGTTTTGTGGACAGACGACGCCCACTTCATAACGTTATTACAGTTCTCAAGTATAATTTGCAAAAGAACACATTTTAACTGGAATATTTTTTTATGGTTTTGTGGACAGACGACGCCCACTTCATAACGTTATTACAGTTCTCAAGTATAATTTGCAAAAGAACACATTTTAACTGGAATATTTTTTTATGGTTTTGTGGACAGACGACGCCCACTTCATAACGTTATTACAGTTCTCAAGTATAATTTGCAAAAGAACACATTTTAACTGGAATATTTTTTTATGGTTTTGTGGACAGACGACGCCCACTTCATAACGTTATTACAGTTCTCAAGTATAATTTGCAAAAGAACACATTTTAACTGGAATATTTTTTTATGGTTTTGTGGACAGACGACGCCCACTTCATAACGTTATTACAGTTCTCAAGTATAATTTGCAAAAGAACACATTTTAACTGGAATATTTTTTTATGGTTTTGTGGACAGACGACGCCCACTTCATAACGTTATTACAGTTCTCAAGTATAATTTGCAAAAGAACACATTTTAACTGGAATATTTTTTTATGGTTTTGTGGACAGACGACGCCCACTTCATAACGTTATTACAGTTCTCAAGTATAATTTGCAAAAGAACACATTTTAACTGGAATATTTTTTTATGGTTTTGTGGACAGACAACGCCCACTTCATAACGTTATTACAGTTCTCAAGTATAATTTGCAAAAGAACACATTTTAACTGGAATATTTTTTTTATGGTTTTGTGGACAGACGACGCCCACTTCATAACGTTATTACAGTTCTCAAGTATAATTTGCAAAAGAACACATTTTAACTGGAATATTTTTTTATGGTTTTGTGGACAGACGACGCCCACTTCATAACGTTATTACAGTTCTCAAGTATAATTTGCAAAAGAACACATTTTAACTGGAATATTTTTTTATGGTTTTGTGGACAGACGACGCCCACTTCATAACGTTATTACAGTTCTCAAGTATAATTTGCAAAAGAACACATTTTAACTGGAATATTTTTTTATGGTTTTGTGGACAGACGACGCCCACTTCATAACGTTATTACAGTTCTCAAGTATAATTTGCAAAAGAACACATTTTAACTGGAATATTTTTTTATGGTTTTGTGGACAGACGACGCCCACTTCATAACGTTATTACAGTTCTCAAGTATAATTTGCAAAAGAACACATTTTAACTGGAATATTTTTTTATGGTTTTGTGGACAGACGACGCCCACTTCATAACGTTATTACAGTTCTCAAGTATAATTTGCAAAAGAACACATTTTAACTGGAATATTTTTTTATGGTTTTGTGGACAGACGACGCCCACTTCATAACGTTATTACAGTTCTCAAGTATAATTTGCAAAAGAACACATTTTAACTGGAATATTTTTTTATGGTTTTGTGGACAGACGACGCCCACTTCATAACGTTATTACAGTTCTCAAGTATAATTTGCAAAAGAACACATTTTAACTGGAATATTTTTTTATGGTTTTGTGGACAGACGACGCCCACTTCATAATGTTATTACAGTTCTCAAGTATAATTTGCAAAAGAACACATTTTAACTGGAATATTTTTTTATGGTTTTGTGGACAGACGACGCCCACTTCATAACGTTATTACAGTTCTCAAGTATAATTTGCAAAAGAACACATTTTAACTGGAATATTTTTTTATGGTTTTGTGGACAGACGACGCCCACTTCATAACGTTATTACAGTTCTCAAGTATAATTTGCAAAAGAACACATTTTAACTGGAATATTTTTTTATGGTTTTGTGGACAGACGACGCCCACTTCATAACGTTATTACAGTTCTCAAGTATAATTTGCAAAAGAACACATTTTAACTGGAATATTTTTTTATGGTTTTGTGGACAGACGACGCCCACTTCATAACGTTATTACAGTTCTCAAGTATAATTTGCAAAAGAACACATTTTAACTGGAATATTTTTTTATGGTTTTGTGGACAGACGACGCCCACTTCATAACGTTATTACAGTTCTCAAGTATAATTTGCAAAAGAACACATTTTAACTGGAATATTTTTTTATGGTTTTGTGGACAGACGACGCCCACTTCATAACGTTATTACAGTTCTCAAGTATAATTTGCAAAAGAACACATTTTAACTGGAATATTTTTTTATGGTTTTGTGGACAGACGACGCCCACTTCATAACGTTATTACAGTTCTCAAGTATAATTTGCAAAAGAACACATTTTAACTGGAATATTTTTTTATGGTTTTGTGGACAGACAACGCCCACTTCATAACGTTATTACAGTTCTCAAGTATAATTTGCAAAAGAACACATTTTAACTGGAATATTTTTTTTATGGTTTTGTGGACAGACGACGCCCACTTCATAACGTTATTACAGTTCTCAAGTATAATTTGCAAAAGAACACATTTTAACTGGAATATTTTTTTATGGTTTTGTGGACAGACGACGCCCACTTCATAACGTTATTACAGTTCTCAAGTATAATTTGCAAAAGAACACATTTTAACTGGAATATTTTTTTATGGTTTTGTGGACAGACGACGCCCACTTCATAACGTTATTACAGTTCTCAAGTATAATTTGCAAAAGAACACATTTTAACTGGAATATTTTTTTATGGTTTTGTGGACAGACGACGCCCACTTCATAACGTTATTACAGTTCTCAAGTATAATTTGCAAAAGAACACATTTTAACTGGAATATTTTTTTATGGTTTTGTGGACAGACGACGCCCACTTCATAACGTTATTACAGTTCTCAAGTATAATTTGCAAAAGAACACATTTTAACTGGAATATTTTTTTATGGTTTTGTGGACAGACGACGCCCACTTCATAACGTTATTACAGTTCTCAAGTATAATTTGCAAAAGAACACATTTTAACTGGAATATTTTTTTATGGTTTTGTGGACAGACGACGCCCACTTCATAACGTTATTACAGTTCTCAAGTATAATTTGCAAAAGAACACATTTTAACTGGAATATTTTTTTATGGTTTTGTGGACAGACGACGCCCACTTCATAACGTTATTACAGTTCTCAAGTATAATTTGCAAAAGAACACATTTTAACTGGAATATTTTTTTATGGTTTTGTGGACAGACGACGCCCACTTCATAACGTTATTACAGTTCTCAAGTATAATTTGCAAAAGAACACATTTTAACTGGAATATTTTTTTATGGTTTTGTGGACAGACGACGCCCACTTCATAACGTTATTACAGTTCTCAAGTATAATTTGCAAAAGAACACATTTTAACTGGAATATTTTTTTATGGTTTTGTGGACGGACGACGCCCACTTCATAACGTTATTACAGTTCTCAAGTATAATTTGCAAAAGAACACATTTTAACTGGAATATTTTTTTATGGTTTTGTGGACAGACGACGCCCACTTCATAACGTTATTACAGTTCTCAAGTATAATTTGCAAAAGAACACATTTTAACTGGAATATTTTTTTATGGTTTTGTGGACAGACGACGCCCACTTCATAACGTTATTACAGTTCTCAAGTATAATTTGCAAAAGAACACATTTTAACTGGAATATTTTTTTATGGTTTTGTGGACAGACGACGCCCACTTCATAACGTTATTACAGTTCTCAAGTATAATTTGCAAAAGAACACATTTTAACTGGAATATTTTTTTTATGGTTTTGTGGACAGACGACGCCCACTTCATAACGTTATTACAGTTCTCAAGTATAATTTGCAAAAGAACACATTTTAACTGGAATATTTTTTTATGGTTTTGTGGACAGACGACGCCCACTTCTATCTGACAAATTATGTCAATACAGGGAATTGTCGAATATGCGCAACGGAAAATCTACACGCAAATCAACCAGTGATTACTATATTTTAATGTTTCTTTTCTCCCACAGTGTAAAACAGATTTCGATTATGATGATTCTGTTTGAGATGTCACTACCGACATATCTGTAATTTCGATATTCGTAAGAAATGTTTGTTATTTTTTGTCATTTAATCTGAGAATTCACCATTTGTATTTTTAGATAAATCTATATGCTTTATTTTCTTTTACTGTATTGTAACAGAATATAAGCACTTTGTGAAAACAGCACATTTATGGAGTTGAGTAGAGTTATTCTGTGAACTGTGAGAAAGTTCGAAATATTATACATCTTTTCTTTACCACGACACGATTATCGTGATTTTAGATGACTTCATAGACATTTTATTAAAATGAGATGTAAATACCTTTTGTGAACGGTGTGGCTCTGAGTTGTCACTGGATTTATTATAGACACGTACTGCGCCCACTAAGTGTGCTCTCAGCCGCCTCCCAAACAATCGCGATACGACGCTCTCACATGATGGGATATTACAGCGTCATAAGTGCTGGAAGACACTCCAACATGTGTCACATCGTTTACTGTGCACACTCGTGTCAACAGCTTCGAGTATGAAAACCACGAAAAGTTATTGCTTCGATACATATTTGCTACGACTAAAAGACAATGTAATCACAATCAGTTACACGAGATTTTGTGCAAAATAACGACAAAGAAAAATGCCATGGATGTCATTTTTCCCACTATTAATGACTTTGCCACTAGTGCACACTAATGTAGTGGACAAGTTTCTTTACTTGTGCACACTTATTTCTAACGGAATGTAAAGCATTCCAAGTACACCTGAGTACTAATATAAACAACATTAGAAACTATACTTGGAGTGAACCTGAGCACGAAGTGTACAAAGCCTTTTGTAAATTAATTTATGAGCAACTTAGCACCACCACTTTTCATTACTTCTTTACAGTGATTTTGTGCACATCATATCTATATATATATTGTATATTCCATAATCTTTATGTTTCTTTACAAAATACAATACTACTTCGTGGTTTACTACTATTTTCGTATAATATGACACAGGCGAATGTTTCAGTACAATCTTTGCCATATCTAAAATTCTCCTGCAAAATTCTGGCTGGAGAGGCTGTGGGATAGTCAAATAGATCTACTGGGAGTTTGTTATTTGCATTTCAGGAATTTATACGTGCTAGGTATGTCTCAGACGCTAAACGACAATCTGGGATCTGTTATTATTGGCGCGCAGCCTGTGGTCAGAGCAGCCGAGTCGCTGGGAGATGTGTTTGTCCTGCCGCGGCTGGCTGGCAGCGAGGAGCGGGGGAGTTGTGACGTCAGAGGAGTAGCGAGGCGGGCGCCGAGCAGGGGACTCGTGGCAGAGTAGCCGTGGAGGTAGCTGCGTCTGTGTTCAAGGAAAAACATTTGTGTTTGAGTGTTGTGCAACAGAGGAGAAAGATTTGACTAGTGATTTAGAATGAAATGAGATCAGAAAAGAGTATGAAGAAGAATGAAAGCAGCATTTCTCATTTAGTGACACCGCAGTCGCACGTAATTAGATTCACTGTTCAATGAGGCACCCATATAAGAGAACTTTAGATTTTTCATCAAAGATGGTGTAATTTTCTCTGTGAGATGTTTTTCATGTTTATTAATTATTTGTTTCACCTTTGTGAGAGTAAGAGTTTCGTATCAGTGTCGTCCTTTATGAATGTTAATAAATGTTGTAATATGAAGTGCATACAAGTAATAATATATCAGATAATTTTGAAAACGATGGTTAAACGGATATTTCACCAATGGGCATTGTCCACAACCTCGATCCAAGTGATTTACATTTAAAAAGTGCCTCACACAGTGATGTGTATAACACAGCTTACTTGCTGTCTGGAGCATTGCACTGGGCTCTCAGCGACTGCAGTCAGAAATTTGCGACTGACGAGTACAGAGCAGCAAGCACCGCGTTTCCAAGCAATTGCACTACGAGGTGAGGTATTTTCATATCAGGAGCCGTTCGCTACGGAAGTTATCAACGGAGACTGACCATTTCACGAACAACATTATTTACAGACCATTAACGCAAGGGGACCACTTTCTTTCATAAAAGAGATTAATAATAACGTTCACATTTTTTTAGAACGTTTATACAACAGGGCCAGAATCATGTCGCGTTCTGGCAAAGAGTTATATTACGTTTCTTTCGCAGTAGAACAGATCACCCGAAGCTAAACAACAGCAAACTAGTATGAAATCTCAAATCAGATGAAAGGAATCATTTTAACACTACATTTCATATAGCAATCTGCAAATAGTATTTGACGTAGCACAATGTAATATTAAAAATGTTATCCGGATGTAATTACTTAACAAGCGAAAGAAGGAACTACTCTTTTTCTACATTTGAAAGCCAGATATCGAGTAGGGCATCTTATAAATAAAATAATAAGAAAAACGCTGTCGATTGCATAGTAAGTAAATATTGGCAATCAACGTGATAAAGAACAGGAGAACAACCCTATTACTACGTTTAATATAGGAATCTATGGATTGCATTAATGCAATTTTGTAAATGTTAACCAGACGTAATTACTTACCAAACGAATCAGGGATGTAAGCATTTCCCTACGTCTCAAAGCTATCTTTTGAGTAGGGCATGTTCACTTTCCAAATAAAACGCACTCGATGGCATACTTCTCTTCCAGAAACACTATTGGGAAAATCAAAATATCCACGGGTGTGCTGCCGGTCTATAAGTGTCCAACGGGCACAATATTTCGGCGATCATACATGTCGTCATCATCAGGTGAACTGACGGGCTGAGCTCCTGTGAACGTGCCGGTACGGAGATCCATACGCTATGGCTGCTCAGGGGGAACTGGGTTCGGTCTCTCTCTCTGCTCTCTTTTAGTCCTCTACCGTTAGAGGGGGAGTTGGTGGAGGTTGTTGTCGCCTTTGGACATTTCCTCCTCTTTTCTGTGTGTTGTTTTTGTCACTGTGCTGTTGTAAGTTGCTGTTTGTTGAGAGTTGTTGGGTGTTCTGTTTGTGTTACTGCTGGAGTAGCGACTTGGGTCTTGCATATCTGCCCCTATGGTGTTCATATTGCCCAAGGGTGTTTATTAAGTCGTTTTCTGAATTCCGCGCCTTGGCATAGAACGCTTCTGCCAGGGCACGGAATCGTGCTGTGAGTGGCTCTATGTCTGCGGCTTCATGCGGGTCTGCCGTGGGGAAGCGCGTGGGGACGTGTAAGGCCCGTCGTAACGCTCTATTTTGGACCTCCTGTAAGCGATCTATCGTCGATCTGGCTGCATAGCCCCATACAGGGCACGCATATTCCAGTATCGGTCGAATTAGACTTCCATAGATCGCTACTCCTGTTGCGGGGTCGAGGGAACTGGTGCTGTTCAAGACAGGGTGCAGAATCTGCATCCTGGCGTGAGCCTTTCTGCGAAGTTCCTCTATGTGACACTTCCATGTCAGGCGTCTGTCAAGTGTGACGCCGAGGTACTTCGCAGAGTTTCTCCCTGGCAAGTTCTGCCCCTGCAATCGCAGCAGTTGGTATGGTCTTCTTGGGGGTCGGCGTTTACCATGTCGTCTGGTGAGCAGCATGGCTTGTGTCTTCTCTGAATTTATTGAGATGCGCCACTGCTTGGCCCAGTTTTCCGTCCTGTTTAGGGCGGTTTGCAGACGCCTAGTAACCAGGTTCCTGTTTGTCGAGCAGGAGAAGAATGCAGTGTCGTCTGCGTATTGTGCAGTGTGTACATGCTGAGTCGTAGGGATGTCAGTAGTGTAGACACTGTAGAGGACGGGTCCCAGGACCGAGCCCTGGGGCACGCCTGCACTGATTCTTCTCCTGGTCGACAGGGATCCATCGATCTCGACTGAGAAAGTCCTACCGGAGAGACAGTTTTTAACGATTTTGACGATCTTTCCGGGGAAGCCTAGGGTGTACATCTTGTGTAGTATTCCGGTGTGCCAGACTGAGTCAAAGGCTTTTGCTACGTCTAACAAGACAAGCCCGCAGTAGCCCTTTCGGTTGAAGCTGTCTGTGGCTGCTTCAACCACCCTCATGATTTGCTGGGGGGGCGGAGTGTCTTTGCCTAAATCCGAATTGGAATTTCGGCAGAATCTGCTCTCTTGTGATATAGTCCTGTATGGGGGTTAGTAGGAGGCGCTCGTATACTTTACTGAGGGTAAGCAGTAGACTAATTGGTCTATAATGTTGCGGGAACACCAGGTCTTTTCCTGGTTTCGCGATCGCAATGACTTCTGCGTGCTTCCACTGCGCCGGGAATTTTTGTGATCGCGTCATTTCATTAACTATATCGGTCAGGTGGGTGATTGCCAGAGGCGGGAGGAGTTTCAGTAATTCATTTGTGAGCTGGTCGTGACCCGGGGTTTTCCTGGTGGGCAGGGACTTGATGCAGCGCGCCACATCTTCAGTATTGAAGAGTGGCGTGTAGTCATCTTCGTCGTCTGCTTCCAGGAACACGGCCAGTTCTCTGCGGACTGTTGCGACGTGTTCTCTGTCCTGTACTTCTGCTGGTCTGAACTGTTTTTCGAACACGTCGGCTAGTGCGTTAGCTTTGTCAATGGGGCTGAACTGCAGTCCGCGTTCGCCATGCAGTGGTGGCATTTTCGCGCGTCTTTTCGTGTACTGTTTGGTGGCTTGCCATAAACTATTGTCTTCTAGTTTGAGAGCTGAGAGCCTTGCCGACCATTGTTGGTTGCGGTATTCATTGAGACCTGCTTTCAGCTCTCTCTGTAGCCTATTGAGTAGCCTCCGTCTATTCTTATTTCAGGTGAGCTTCCACTCTTTGGCGATCCTGTTTTTGTGCCGTATTTGCGCAAGCAAGTGCGGGGGGAGTTGCCTGAAGCGGGGGGGTCCCGCAGGAGGCGGTGTGGCTCCCTCAGCAGCTTGTAGGATCGCTCTTGTGAGGTCGTCTAGTCCCTGTTCTGCTGTCTCTGCAGTTGGAGGCGGGGTCTGGGCAAGTTCAGCTGCTACTGCGTTGCTGAATTGCTCCTTATGGGTTCGGTCGCGGCGGCGGCCGATTTAAATACCCTCCGCCCGCGGCGCGCTCCCTCCGTCGTCCGCCAAATAAAACTCGTGCACTGGTGGGGAGCGCCAAAGATGACCTCGGTTGGAGGAAGGCCGGCGTGTACCAGATTCCGTGTCAATGTGGCAAGTCGTATATTGGTCAGACGATGCGTACCGTCGAGGATCGAAGCCGCGAACACCAGAGGCACACTTGACTGATGTATCCGAGCAAGTCGGCGGTCGCTGAACATTATTTGTTGGAAAATCACGCCATGGAGTATGACCGCACGAGGATTCTGGTACAGACGTCGAGATACTGGGACAGCGTTGTTAGAGAGGCCATCGAAATTCGCACCAATGACGACCTCATAAACCGTGACTGTGGCTATAATCTTAGCAAGGCTTGGGCACCAGCGATTGGGTTAATCAAGAGTAAGTCGAGCAAACGTATAGTTGTCACGATCACGGCGGACAGAGCCATCACACCGACGTCATCTCAGACGCCGTCGCAATCTGTTCCACCGCGCGACCGTGGCGCGGGGCGCGGACGGCGGAGGGAGCGCGCCGCGGGCGGAGGGTATTTAAATCGGCCGCCGCCGCGACCGAACCCAGTTCCCTCTGAGCAGCCATAGCGTACGGATCTTCGTGCCGGCACGTTCACAGGAGCTCAGTCCGTCAGTTCACCTGATGATGGCGACATGTATGAGCGCCGAAATGTTGTGCCCGTTGGACACTATAGACCGGCAGCACACCCGTGGATATTTTGATTATCAAATACGCCGGGAGAAACTCAAGAATCACACTACTGGGAAAATTTAGAAAACAGGCAATTGATGCTGATAGCCGAACGATTCTACTGCCACCAACATACGTTGTGTGTAAGATCCACGAAGAGAAGATTCGAGAAGTTAGGGCACATACAGACGCATATGGAGTGTCGTTTTTGCCTCGCTCTGTTTGCAAGTGGAACAGGAAAGCAAATGACAAGTAGTGGTACAGAATACCCTCGGCCACGCACCGTACTGTGGCTTGCGGATTCTCTGTGTACATGTAGATGTAGATGTACTACATTTCATATAGGAATCTATAGATAGCACGTGAGGTAGCAGAATGTAATATTAATAATGTTCACCAAATGTAATTACTTATCAAACGAATGGAAGAAGTGCTTGTTTCCCCACAATTGAAAGCCAGCTTTCGAGTAGGACGTCATCCGTTTGCAAATAAAATGCAGTCGACTGCAGAGTTGATGGTGGCAGACAGCTGGTACTCGTCACGCTGCTGATGAAGAACAGGAGAATAAGCGTATTACTACATGACGTGTATGAATCTGTAATGAGTGAGTGAGATGACGGAAATTAATTTGTAAAAAGTTAATCAGATATAATTACTTACCAAGTAACAGAAAGTGGTTTTCAGTTATCCACATGTTAAAGACAACGTAGGTGTAGTTTATCTTCTCTTCGCAGAATAGTAGTAGCGAGGTCTTTAGAGTTTGGTACCCGTTGTGGATGTCCTGCAATGTAAGTCGGTGGGGAAGCACACACCATGGGTTCTTGAACTTCTGAGTGCTGACCTAAGTGAAGGAGGCACGATGATTATGGAATTACTTGTAGAAGCACAGGCTGCTCCTGCAGGGGGACCGGAGGTGGAAATTAAATTTTGACTTTCGGTTTGTAAATAGAAATTCGCAAGAAAATGTTTAACATAAAGTGAGAGGAAGTGCTGATGACGTTCAGTCGTATTACCATACATCGAATCACTCCCGTCTCCATTAAGAATTCAATTTTCCCTGAAAGTATTCCGGCGTTTGCTCTGAACAACGTACATCCGCTGAATATGGGCAAAAGTAGCACAGCGCACTTCCATAAAAGCGCGGAGTTGTTTTAAAAGTTTCACGGTTTTAATGTCACTGCCGTTGAACTGCACCTGCAGTACAAATGATGGAGGAGAAAATGCATCTCTGACTCCAAATTAGGTGATTTGTAGATTGCTGCTCTGTTCAACTAGCGCAAGAATCTTTTCTCTACCATTATAAAAGCACTAAATATTTGGAGTACTATTCCATGGCAACGGTGACTATGGAACGATCTTTCAATACCCTATGAACAGCAAAGACTTGACTTAGAACCGAACCGCTACAGAGAAGGGAGACTAGTTGCGTTGAGCGAACACCAAACCTACGTGAAAGAATACGGCGAGGTGTTAAAAAAGAAAGTATCAGAAAAATCTGAGTCCGACCCAAGAATTTAAATTATTGTCTTGTTATGCGAGTGCATGTTTAAAGTGTTTATTAAAAGCAGTTTGTCAGCAGTTTTCTGTTTTATTTATCAAGAAATGGTGCTTTTTTGCCTACTCCCTATTCTTTGAGAATAGTGTGACCTGAACCTAGTTTGTCGCTGACGACAGTTTTGATTTGTCGCGAGTAGTTCTTTCCCAGGGAAATTTTGAGAAAAATTAACTGACAACCATGTCATACACCATGAAATATGCCATAAAGACATACAAGCTCCAATGGCGTAATCCTGAGCCCTTGTTAGAAATGCCGAAACTGCCTTTGTCCCCCACCACTCACTCCAAAAATTAGGGGATGGTAAAAGGTTGGCAACAGGAAGGAGCATCCCGCGACCCTAAACCACTGACAGATTAACGTACTGACGCCGAGGTAGGGAAAAAAGAAAAAGAGCAGACAGTTTAAATCTCAACACCATTTTACTTGATATGTTACAGCGTCCAGTCGGTAACATCCCAAAACAACTGCAATGCATTTCATCTCTTGCTTTTCTGCGAGTATTAACCGACATACTAAATTTTGCTAATCACTGCAGATAATTTTCGATAGCAGGTCTTCCAGACGTAGTGACGTTCGAATTACTGATTAAAATTGCTGTATAAATCGCTGGTGTGTTTTGTGACCAATTTCTAGCGACATTGCTAGCGATATATCGCTCGTGTGTGTGCTGCTAGATGAACTCGTCGTCGGCGAACCTGTCACATCGTGGGACACACAACTGTGCAAATGATGCTCACTGCTACAAGTTACGTATCACCGAAATGAAACACAGCATTAAACAATGACGCGCATAGCTTTTGGATGATATTTCCACCTTATGACTGTATAAAACTTCCGTATTCTATATTAATATCACGATCTTATATTGAGCAAGCAGTAAAAGAAACAAAAGAAAAATTCGGAGTAGGTATTAAAATCCATGGAGAAGAAATCAAAACTTTGAGGTTCGCCGATGACATTGCAATTCTGTCAGAGACAGCAAAGGACTTGGAAGAGCAGTTGAACGGAATGGACAGTGTCTTGAAAGGAGGATATAAGATGAACATCAACAAAAACAAAACGAGGATAACGGAATGTAGGCGAATTAAGTCGGGTGATGCTGAGGGAATTAGATTAGGAAATGAGACACTTGAAGTAGTGAAGGAGTTTTGCTATTTGGGGAGCAAAATAACTGAGGATGTAAAATGTAGACTGGCAATGGCAGGGAAAGCGTTTCCGAAGAAGAAAAATTTGTTAACATCGAGTATAGATTTAAATGTCAGGAAGTCGTTTCTGAAAGTATTTGTATGGAGTGTAGCCATGTATGGAAGTGAAACGTGGACGATAAATAGTTTAGACAAGAAGAGAATAGAAGCTTTCGAATGTGATGCTACAGAAGAATGCTGAAGATTAGATGGGTAGATCACATAACTAATGAGGAGGTATCGAATAGAATTGGGGAGGAGAGGAGCTTGTGGCACAACTTGACTAGAAGAAGGGATCGGTTGGTAGGACATGTTCTGAGGCATCAAGGGATCACCAATTTAATATTGGAGGGCAGCGTGGAGGGTAAAAATCGTAGGGGGAGACCAAGAGATGAATACACTAAGCAGATTCAGAAGGATGTAGGTTGCAGTAGGTACTGGGAGATGAAGAAGCTTGCACAGGATAGAGTAGCATGGAGAGCTGCGTCAATCCAGTCTCAGGACTGAAGACCACAACAACAACATCATGATTTTGGCCTTAAGTCAACAATGATAGGTAAAATTAGATATTGTTAAGTGATGTCATTGTCAAGATCTATTGTAATGGATGCCCCAGCGTGCAGAAAGTGCAAAATTGTAAACATCTATAGGAGACTGGTAGCAAATAAGTTTTCCAGTCATTAAACAATCGAGCCACAGAATGAACACCAGCATAGCAGTTACATGTGTAGTGAGTTTGATCTGAAAATACACTACGGAAAATAATGGTTGACATGGCCAAATATGAATAGCATAGGTTGTAAGTCCATGATGGACAATCCATGTTCACAGGAATTTCATAGGTACATAAAATCATCTGTTAATAGTGACCACAAGGTGTAAATAGCATGTTCATAGCACAAAAATATGACAGCATGCCGAAAGAAATACCCACATCATATACCGGTTTAAATGATAAAAATGTCCATGTGCCATATATAACCATGGTACAGACAATGGCGAAAGTTTGCCATTACAATATTTGTAAGCAATTTGCTGCAGACCACTATAGCGTCAGATCTATGGCCTGAATGACAAAGCTGACAGCGAAATGAACCAACATATCAGCAGCTCAAATTGGCGCAGTCTCTACTGGTTCAATTCTAGGGAGGGGAGAGGTCAAGATCATGCAACAGTACTCCACTGGTGTTAAGGATACGAACTACACTGGCACGAGGACGATAAAGACGCCTCATTTAATGATACACAAACAGAAAGAAACACTGAACAAATTGTAGTGTCCGATTTCACCGTCGGCTTTAATCACAGAGTGAACATTCAGATGCACAGAACTGATTTTCTGTTGTCGACACACATTGCCACCGTGGGCACGTGATCTGGGGACGGCGTTGGTTTGCCCATAAAACGCCCCATAAATTTTGAATGCCGCCATATCGTCAGTGCGGATAGATTCCCTTCGTATGTGCTGTGTATTTGGGACAGGCGTTTTGTAGACACCATAACAATTGGCATTTGATACCTAGAATAAATTGTTCTCTTAGCTTTGATGAGCAAAATTAGCGGGCACCACGGCATGGCACCGTCACGTCATTCCGCTTAGTCCGCGTCAGAGTACAGTACTGCAGCTGAGGAACTAAGGTGATTAATGGGTAAAGCAAACCTCATAACTTGCGTTCTTGATCAGTTTTGTTTGTTGAAGTACTGAGATGTGACACAACATTTCAAAACATCGACATTTCTGTGGTTTGGGGAAGCGGACATTTGTTCCGTTATCGTGAAACGTAAATAATTTTTCGCCTTCACATATCTCACGTTGCTTGTGTAACAATATCCAATGCAATAAACATCCAAGTCGTCATGGTACATCTACAATTTGCCACGAAAACAAAACACAATATCGAAATATAGATTAAGAAGTTACAAAAGCACACAATCCACTACTACAACACGAGTGAGCGCGGCAAAATAGGTTAACTTACGATGTTAGCAGACGATGATGCCATCGATACTTCCTTCCCGAGAAACCTTGAGCTGACGTGACGTGACGTGACGGTCTGTTGACGACTTGTCTGAATGCCGCCGTTTGAAGTAAATTGTGGAATCTTTGGATCTGACATGACAGGACCTGACGCCCAAGGTGAACTGGTCTTAAAAAGAGTCATCCCGAGATCACGCGACAATCTCAGCTTAATGTTGACATCGTGCGCAGCACGAAATGTTTACTCCAGAAATTTTTCTACTTTATGGCTTTCACCGACGTCATATCTGAGTCACAGATGCTACTTAGAGGCAATATCTGAAGGCAGAGGGGTTTATTCCTAAACCAAAGCATGTATGACAGAAAAGAAAGATAATAAACATACACATAATAAAATTCCATTGCAGCTCACGTGATTAATTACATAGCCACAAGTTTTATCGCAAAAGAAATTGGGGTAACAAAAAAGAAAGTAACAACATAAAAAACACATGCATTAAATGAATTATTACCACAGTTTATGCGAGCAAGTGAAAGAACAATAAACGGCCTTTCAAGTCCACTATAATATCACTCGTAGTACACTCGTAATCTGCATCTACGTCTACATGGATACTTTACAAATCACACTTATGTACTTGGCAAAGGGTTCATCGATCCACTTTCACAATAATCCTCTGTTATTTCAATCTCAAACAGCGCGAGAAAAAAACGAACACCTACATCTTCCCGAGCGAGTTTTGATTTCCTTATTTTATTATGATGATAATTTCTCCCTATGGAGGTCGGCATCAACAAAATATTTTCGCATTCGGAGGTGAAAGTTGGTGATCGAAATTTCTTGACAAGTTTCTGCCGCAACGAAAAACGCCTTTGTTTTAATGATGTCCGCCCCAAATTCTGTAACACGTCAGAGACACTCTCTCCCCTATTTCTCGATAATGCAAAATGTGCTGCCCTCCTTTGAACATTCTGGATGTACTCTGTTAATTCTATGTGGTAGAGATCCCACACCGAGCAGAAATGCTCCAAAACAGGACGGACAAGCATAGTGTAGGCAGTCTCTCTAGCAGATCTGTTGCATCTCCAGCCAATAAATCGCTGTCTTTGGTTCGCCTTCCCCACAACATTTCTTATGTGTTATTTCCATTTTGTGTTGTTCGTAATTGTGATTACTAGGTATTTAGTTCAATTTACTGCCCTGACTGATCTAACCAAAGTTTAACAGTTTTCTTATAGCACTCATGTGGATGAACTCACACTTTTCATTATTTAGGTTCAACTGCCAACTTTTGCACCATACAGGTATCTTTTCTAAATAGTTTTGCAATTTGTTTTGATATTCTGATTACTTTACTAGAAGGTAAATGACAGCATCATCTGCAAACAACCTCAGACACTTCCTCCATTCTCTCCGAAATCGTTTATATAGATAAGGAACAGCATTACTTGGGAAACGCTGGAAATCACTTATGTTTCCTTCGATGATTTTCGTCAGTTACTACGAACTGTGAACAATGTGACAGGAATCTTTGTAATAGCTCTGCATCAACTGACACATAGTCCATGGCTAAGAAACACAACTCCTCTCTCTGTCGAGCTTGTGTTTCTCATGGAATATAAAGTATTCATACTACTTACAAGAATGCAGCCGACATCTTTCACAATCTCGTGTATTTCAAATCTAAAAGCCCAATCTCTTTGAAGGCCAAACGCCGGAATATCAGTGGTTGTCTAGCGCATCACCCAACTCCATTAGCGTTTGTTGTTTGAACCAGTCCCCTACATTACCTGATTACTGGAACCTATTTGCTGGTAGCATGTATGGTCCTGCCTTAGATTAGTGTAAACTGCACCATGCTCAAATTACTGCCATATAAGCTGTGCCGGGGCTAGCAGTGTGTTTAGCACTAAATTCAGCTAGAATTTGCACATGGAAATGATGCTCTAAGACCCCCTTTCCTAACTCCGACTTTTTCTGTCGGATATGGATTAAAAAAAGAAATGCAAACTGATTGTTATCGACCCTGCAAGTGGAGTAGAGAAGAATGGAAATGATGCTCTAAGACCCCCTTTCCTAACTCCGACTTTTTCTGTCGGATATGGATTAAAAAAAGAAATGCAAACTGATTGTTATCGACCCTGCAAGTGGAGTAGAGAAGAATTTGGCACATACAATAATTTAATTTGATAAAAATTAATTTGACAGTGGAAAGTTTAATTAATGTCATGACAGATGAAAGGATTGCTCTACCTAACTACAGAATGAAATTTCTGTTCAAGATAACAATCGGATTTATTCTGACAAAATTCAGAATGAAAAACACATGAAACAATCACAATACGTCAATTTAATAGGCTTCGGTAGAGTGGCCTTTACTGTGGGAGACCTGCTGTACATGTACCTCTGGTACTTCTCCACAGAAGGGAGTGTCTAGAGTGGAGCTGTCAACATTCCACCCGGAGTGTCTAGAGTGGAGCTGTCAACAGTCCACCTGGAGTGTCTACAGTGGAGCAGTCAACATTCCACCTGGGCGGTCGAACAGTTGGGCCGACGTTCTTTTCCCAGATGAGGCCCCATTTGGTCTGCAGAGTGATTCTCGACGCATTCGCATCTAGAGGGCACGTGGAACACGATTTCTGAATCCAAACACTGTGCAAGGAGACTGATATCGAGGATCCCGGGCAGGGATTCTGGTGACCACTCGAACACCTCTTCATGTAATTGTACCAGTGAATTGGCGAGGTTTAACCGCTGCCAGGTATCGAGGCGAGATCTCGGAACCCGATGTGCGGTTGTTGCGAGGAGAGATGGACCCAGACTTTGTACTGATGGACGACAGTGCTCGATCTCATAGAGCAGAGGTGTTTCACGTTTTCTTGGAAATCGGAGACCGTGCATGGCGTGGTCTGCTCATTCTCCCGATTTGAAACCCATAGAGCGTGTCTGGGTCGCACTGGGGAGACGGGTTGCATCGCGTCATCATCCACGAACCACTCTGCAGGACTTGCGAGCAGCTCTGCAGGAACTGTGGGCGTTATCGCCTCAACAAGAGATTGATAACATCACTCACAGCACGCCCCGCCGTTGTCGGGGCTGTACTGCTGCCAGAGGTGGTCACACCCCGTGCTGAGCACAGTAACCAGTCGTCGCAGTGCGTGTGTGGAGATACATTGAGTTGTAAGTAAAGGAACAACGGTTATGCATGGTCCAGTTGTTTACATTCTGTGTTATTTACATTGTTTGCATTTTACTAACGCCCGTTTACACTATTTTGTGGCAAAATACACTCCTGGAAATGGAAAAAAGAAGACATTGACACCGGTGTGTCAGACCCACCATACTTGCTCCGGACACTGCGAGAGGGCTGTACAAGCAATGATCACACCCACGGCACAGCGGACACACCAGGAACCGAGGTGTTGGCCGTCGAATGGCGCTAGCTGCGCAGCATTTTTGCACCGCCGCCGTCAGTGTCAGCCAGTTTGCCGTGGCATACGGAGCTCCATCGCAGTCTTTAACACTGGTAGCATGCCACGACAGCATGGACGTGAACCGTATGTGCAGTTTACGGACTATGAGCGAGGGGGTATAGTGAGCATGCGGGAGGCCGGGTGGACGTACCGCGGAATTGCTCAACACGTGGGGCGTGAGGTCTCCACAGTACATCGATGTTGTCGCCAGTGGTCGGCGGAAGGTGCACGTGCCCGTCGACCTGGGACCGGACCGCAGCGACGCACGGATGCACGCCAAGACCGTAGGATCCTACGCAGTGCCGTAGGGGACCGCACCGCCACTTCCCAGCAAATTAGGGACACTGTTGCTCCTGGGGTATCGGCGAGGACCATTCGCAACCGTCTCCATGAAGCTGGGCTACGGTCCCGCACACCGTTAGGCCGTCTTCCGCTCACGCCCCAACATCGTGCAGCCCGCCTCCAGTGGCGTCGCGACAGGCGTGAATGGAGGGACGAATGGAGACGTGTCGTCTTCAGCGATGAGAGTCGCTTCTGCCTTGGTGCCAATGATGGTCGTATGCGTGTTTGGCGCCGTGCAGGTGAGCGCCACAATCAGGACTGCATACGACCGAGGCACACAGGGCCAACACCCGGCATCATGGTGTGGGGAGCGATCTCCTACACTGGCCGTACACCACTGGTGATCGTCGAGGGGACACTGAATAGTGCACGGTACATCCAAACCGTCATCGAACCCATCGTTCTACCATTCCTAGACCGGCAAGGGAACTTGCTGTTCCAACAGGACAATGCACGTCCGCATGTATCCCGTGCCACCCAACGTGCTCTAGAAGGTGTAAGTCAACTACTCTGGCCAGCAAGATCTCCGGATCTGTCCCCCATTGAGCATGTTTGGGGCTGGATGAAGTGTCGTCTACGCAGTCTGCACGTCCAGCACGAACGCTGGTCCAACTGAGGCGCCAGGTGGAAATGGCATGGCAAGCCGTTCCACAGGACTACATCCAGCATCTCTACGATCGTCTCCATGGGAGAATAGCAGCCTGCATTGCTGCGAAAGGTGGATATACACTGTACTAGTCCGACATTGTGCATGCTCTGTTGCCTGTGTCTATGTGCCTGTGGTTCTGTCAGTGTGATCATGTGATGTATCTGACCCCAGGAATGTGTCAATAAAGTTTCCCCTTCCTGGGACAATGAATTCACGGTGTTCTTATTTCAATTTCCAGGAGTGTAGATGCAACCTCTCAAAATACCCAACTGTTGCTTCACTTTTGGCCAGCAGGGTATTTGCAGTTTGTGGCTTGATGAGTGGTACCCTGAGGAGCTGCTGTGTGATGGACTGAAGTGGATGTAGCTCTTAGAGCGAATTTTTCAGGCTGCAGTGGAGTGTGCGCTGATGTGGAACTTTGTGGCAGATTAAAAAACTGTGTGCAGAGTGGGACGTCTGCATTTCTCTGGCAAATGCTCTACAAACTGAGCTACCCGGCCACATCTTGTGACCCGTGTTCAGGGCCTAGCGTGCCCCCTGATTTCCAAACACTCCACTGCCAACTGAAACATTCATTCCCGAAATGATCTCCTGCCTTCGCTGAGCCGAGTCTCTGCAATCTTTCAGGAGTGCTAGTCCTGCAAGTTGCACATGAGGATATATGTGGAGTTTGAATGGTAGGAGATTTACTGGTGAAAGCAAGGCTGTGACGACTGGCTGTGAGCCATTCTTGGATAGCTCAGTAGGTAGAACACCTGTCTGTAAGCGGCACAGCTCCCTGGTTTGAGTCCATTGTTTTACTGATTTCTGAGAACATTTCTCGTGGAGAACAGTGGTCTGGCAGAAAGTAAGACTGACACGGAAGACAGCAGTCTTTCGCGGTGGGGAAACTTCCGGAACAGCTCTAACCTCTATGGATTAGTATTGTAAGGTAATAATGGTTCGTGCAAGTCCGCACTGAAGCTCAATACGGATGAAATCATTGTCGTCCTTCACTACTGAACGTAAGCCGCTCACATTCTATTATCTGTTAAGTGGTATCACCATCAACCGAACCATATTAGAGTATAAATGGGACACGGGATTGCTGCTAGGTACACGATCGCAGAGCTTAAACTGTCTTCGTTTACCTGTATGCAAACATTTTTCGATTGCTTTTAATTAAATTTGTGACTGCAGATCTTCACTGAAATGTCAGCAAGATCAGGTGGAATGTTACAGTGTGCGCTCTCCCCTGCATGATTTTTACTATTTTTTTATGTACTGATAAGGGAATATTTTCTGTATTGTCAATGCCAGCGTTTCAAATTTATGCAGTGTTTCCCTGCCTCCCCCCCCCCCCCTTCTCATGTCAACAGGATTGCGTATGAAGGAAGACTTCGCTAGTCTCACTAAGCATTTGTTTCATATTTGCAAGAACACTGGTAATTTCTGTGTATATATATGGAAATAACCGAGTCTTCCAGGCCGCGAAAACATTGCCGTAGCCTGACATTAAGGTGGTGAATAGCACAATTAAACCTAAATTCAATCTTGTTATTAGCGAGAGATATCATTAAGGAATGTATCTATTGGCATGGAAGTGTAAAAATCGCTAGGTCCTTAATGAAGGTTGTGTCAAATGTTTGATTATCCAGCCAAATGCAAAATATTCTTCCAAGTACTTAACAACAACTTTTCTTTTCCTGCATCAAAAACCTTTATATCAAATTACATGTTGTACCACCGTTGCTAACCTGTTCATGTACATTGTATGTATGTGTTTAAGGTAACAAACTTGCAGGAGGATGATATAGTTATTTAAACATCAATTTTAGTGGGAGATCGATATACCATTTTCTTCATTTATTGTAATGTATGAAAATGTGTTTCTTTGCTTAAGTGTGAGTATATTGTGTGTGTGTGTGTGTGTGTGTGTGTGTGTGTGTGTGTGTGTGTGTGTGTGTGTGTGCATATGAGAGAGAGAGACATAGACAGAGAGAGAGATAGACACAGAGAGAGAGATAGACAGAGAGATAGATAGATAGTTACACTCCTGGAAATTGAAATAAGAACACCGTGAATTCATTGTCCCAGGAAGGGGAAACTTTATTGACACATTCCTGGGGTCAGATACATCACATGATCACACTGACAGAACCACAGGCACATAGACACAGGCAACAGAGCATGCACAATGTCGGCACTAGTACAGTGTATATCCACCTTTCGCAGCAATGCAGGCTGCTATTCTCCCATGGAGACGATCGTAGAGATGCTGGATGTAGTCCTGTGGAACGGCTTGCCATGCCATTTCCACCTGGCGCCTCAGTTGGACCAGCGTTCGTGCTGGACGTGCAGACCGCGTGAGACGACGCTTCATCCAGTCCCAAACATGCTCAATGGGGGAGAGATCCGGAGATCTTGCTGGCCAGGGTAGTTGACTTACACCTTCTAGAGCACGTTGGGTGGCACGGGATACATGCGGACGTGCATTGTCCTGTTAGAACAGCACGTTCCCTTGCCGGTCTAGGAATGGTAGAACGATGGGTTCGATGACGGTTTGGATGTGCCGTGCACTATTCAGTGTCCCCTCGACGATTACCAGTGGTGTACGGCCAGTGTAGGAGATCGCTCCCCACACCATGATGCCGGGTGTTGGCCCTGTGTGCCTCGGTCGTATGCAGTCCTGATTGTGGCGCTCACCTGCACGGCGCCAAACACGCATACGACCATCATTGGCGCCAAGGCAGAAGCGACTCTCATCGCTGAAGACGACACGTCTCCATTCGTCCCTCCATTCACGCCTGTCGCGACACCACTGGAGGCGGGCTGCACGATGTTGGGGCGTGAGCGGAAGACGGCCTAACGGTGTGCGGGACCGTAGCCCAGCTTCATGGAGACGGTTGCGAATGGTCCTCGCCGATACCCCAGGAGCAACAGTGTCCCTAATTTGCTGGGAAGTGGCGGTGCGGTCCCCTACGGCACTGCGTAGGATCCTACGGTCTTGGCGTGCATCCGTGCGTCGCTGCGGTCCGGTCCCAGGTCGACGGGCACGTGCACCTTCCGCCGACCACTGGCGACAACATCGATGTACTGTGGAGACCTCACGCCCCACGTGTTGAGCAATTCGGCGGTACGCCCTCGCTCAAAGTCCGTCAACTGCACATACGGTTCACGTCCACGCTGTCGCGGCATGCTACCAGTGTTAAAGACTGCGATGGAGCTCCGTATGCCACGGCAAACTGGCTGACACTGACGGCGGCGGTGCACAAATGCTGCGCAGCTAGCGCCATTCGACGGCCAACACCGCGGTTCCTGGTGTGTCCGCTGTGCCGTGCGTGTGATCATTGCTTGTACAGCCCTCTCGCAGTGTCTGGAGCAAGTATGGTGGGTCTGACACACCGGTGTCAATGTGTTCTTTTTTCCATTTCTAGGAGTGTAGATAGATAGATAGATAGAGAGAGAGAGAGAGAGAGAGAGAGAGAGAGAGAGAGAGATAGAGAGAGAGAGAGAGAGACAGAGTAATGGTACTAATTCAATGTTTCCCATTTTGCTCTAATTTTTAATGATCAGTTCAAAATGGTTGAAATGGCTCTAAGCACTATGGGACTTAACATGTGAGGTCATCAGTCCCCTAGACCTAGAAGTACTTAAACCCAACTATCGTAAGGACATCAGACACATCCATGCCCGAGGCAGGATTCGAACCTGCGACCGTAGCAGCAGCGCGGTTCCGGACTGAAGAGCCTAGAGCCGCTCGGCCACTACGGCCGGCGAAGAACGAGTAACAGATAGCATCAGCTTGCGTATGGAAAGGCAGAAGACATATGTAGGCAGTGACAAGTTATGTGGCTTTAAAGGTAAAATTGTCGATGGTATTAAAAATATAAATAATGGAACATAATAATAATAAAGTGCTGCTTACTTTGTAGCAATGTGTGTTACTCATCTCGTTGACATCAGTCGTTCCATTCGTTGCAGGTGGGTCCAGAATGGAGCCATCGAGTAATTCTGATGCTCGCTGTATCTAAAAAAGTGTTATGTCATCAGTTACAACATTGCTCCTCGTCGTCATTTACACATTTATACTCTGCGAATTGGGTCTTCTTATGCGCCACTTACACCGGATCGTAAGAAAGCAAATACGAACGTAAAAGCATCTGCTGACAGTTCCCAACTGTTTGCTTGTATCCGTGAACGTTTGTATACACTCAAGGCAATAGAAGAGAACACGATAAAATAAGCATATATATACACTTTCACTGACTCCCACACAGATTTGACTCAATTGTTACAGCTCTGGTATAAAACTCTGGTATTCACGTAGGATTATTCCGCATGCTGGGTGTGTTGTTCTACGTCAAGCAAACTAAATGTAATAGGAAAATAAAAATGTATTATTGGATGTCTCAATCTGTATGCAAGTGTGCAGTACTTTTCACTAAACTGCAGCTTCCTTCCTCGTTCTCACTATTGCAAAGTCTTGCTACTACGTCAGTTGACACTTTAGCTTCTCGTTACAACTAATGAGAAAATTTGAAAGTGGAACACTAATTTCTGATGAGCGACATAACCTGAAGAACAGATAGAATTTACACACTGCAACTGGAGAAATTTATGCCAGCTTCTGTGCCTCAAATAGTTCCTGATGCCTGCAGTGACATATGCAAAGCACAGATTTCATTAAGGTACGCGTAAGGAAGATAATGCCAGTAAAGTACAGTTACTGAAATGTGAAATGCACATACAACCTCTCAATAAGGCTATTTGACAAAATTTACCGCACTGTCGATGGAGCATGAGGCGTAAAACGTCATCCATAGAATGAGATGTTGCTCATCCTCGATAGTCATTGTCCAATGAAAGACGTTCGTGGGTTAAGGTAGTTGGTAAGCAGGCAGCGTTCCACTTTCGGGGGCTTATCTGACGCTTTGTGCAGATCGTGGTCGTGGCGATACTGTGCTGCCAGCGATGCGGGTCGCGGACGGCTCCTCTACCTGCTGGGCGGAGTCGTTTGCCGTGTGAGGCTGTGAGGAAGAGCCGTGGAGTGCACGTGAGCTCCGTGATGCTGGAGGAACTGTCGTGGCACTCATGTTCTGTTTTTGTTACACTATTGTTTTGGGTCTCGTGTGAGACTGACGCATGAGAGCGCCCTGCTGGAATATAACGTGTAGTCGATACATTAAATGAAGTTAAAGTTGTACATTATAGAAAATACATTGAGATCAACTTCTGTGAGAGTGCTATTCCAACGGAACGAGAAAAGTCTCTCTCGGCATGTTCAGTACAGTGGATTGAAGTTCACAGGGGAGAAGCTGTGTCACGGTTCACGGGTGCTGAGCAGCAGCACCACTGCAGCCTCGGTGTTACACGGCGACACCGAGAGGAGCACGACACCCAGTTAGGTACGGAGACTGCGGGTCTACGGCTTGTGGACTGTTTCAGTGGCCTGTTCCTAACACCACCATTAGGGACATAAATAAAGCAAACATTCAAAGCAGGGACAACATGACCGAAGGAAAAAATATTTTGAGGTATTTGGTTAAGACATTAAAAGCGTATAAAACCGGTGACACACCCATTATGTAACTACAGCTGATTTGAACATAGGCCACGAGACTGATAAGCTTCTTCACAAATTTTTCATTTTGAATTACTCAGCACTACACATTTTTGTTTTTGTAGACTTGCAGGAAAATTTATTGCGCTGTTCCCCTTTAACAAAAAAAAAAAAAAAAAAAAAAAAAAAAAAAAAATACGAAAGCTTGCGGTTCTTGAGACTGTTCTCTCCTAACAGGATGCATCTAATGAATTTATAATCTTTCTTATGTCTCTGGTTGGGCTTTTTAGTGTTCCGACTGTTTTCTGTTGAGCGTGTTTCCCTTATACAGTAGTGTTACATTATTGTCTGACCACTCCATAGCTCACACGAGAAATATTCAACAATAAAAGTAGTTTGTGTGCAAAACAGCACGCAAACGCAAGTGCAAGTCAAACAATGGTATGAAACTTGCGTGACAGATTAAAACTGTGTGCTGGACCGAGAGTTGAACGTGGGTGCTCTGCCTTCCTCAGGCTGGGTCTCTATTGACTGAGCTACCCAAGCATGACGCGTGATCCGTCCTCACAGCTTTACTTCCACCAGTGCCTCATCTCCTACCTTCCAAACACAACAGCTCTGCTGTGAAACTTGCATGACTAGCTCTCCTAGGAGAAACGATATTGCAGAGACATGGCTTAGCTACAGTGTGGAGGAAGTTGTCTGAATGAATTTTCACTCCGCAGTGGAGTACGCCATATTCAACCCGGCAGGGCAGCCGAGAGCGCTGACGCTCTGCTTCCTAGGCTCGGGTAGGCCCGCCAGCCTCGGATCGAATCCGACCGGCGGATTAACAACGAGGACAGGTGTGCTGACTGGCCTGGATGTGGTTTTAGGCGGTTTTCCACATCCCGCTAGGTGAATACCGGGCTGGTCCCCACGTTCCGCCTCAGTTACACGGTTCGCAGACATCTCAACACGTTGGCACTATTCCACGGATTACACTAGACGCAGACGGTTGTGCTACGCTAATTCCTCCCCGGGGGGGGGGGGGGGGGGGGCGGAAGGAAGGGCATCTGGCAACCTCTTGAAATTAACGTGCCACATCTGCTTAACCAGCAGAGCCCGCCAGTCGGGTTTAATGCTTGGAAAGAGAGACAGTGGAGTACGCCGTGTTACACTATACCCTACCTATCGTACATCTGATTAACACTGTAGTTCACTAAAATTATACAGAAGAAAGAAGCAACAGAAAAGCTTTATCCATAGAAGTGTTTGATATAGTGCTAATTTACTGCATGTCGCATCCCCAGACTCGGCGTTTTTGGAGTCGCATTCAGTGTGGTGCACTGGGAAGTCATGTCACAACACGACTGCAAGCATAGTATTTACTCAAACAGAGAAGCTGCAGTCTTATCAGGTGCATTATAAATTCTAAAAATAGCAGTGGCTATACCTATTTTTCCTGTAGCGAAAAGTCGGGCGACATATGAGCTGCGACCATTTTTGTAAACAAGCGAAGTGGCCTTCCATTTATCTCTACACAGAATTAATCCAGATTCTTTCTGTGTATCAAGTGCAGATTGTTAACCTCCAATTGAGAAGCCTGTACAAAATCTGCCAAACTTCAGAACGGGATTCGACTCTTCCAGCGACGTGATGACATTAAGAATCTGCAGAGGCCTTACTAGTAAACGACACACAGCACCTCAGTGTCACTGTCCGTGTGATTCCTGTACTGCGTATCTGAATGCTGGCTTCTTAGGCATTGCTGTCCTACGATTATACCTTTACACAGCACCCTGTCTCCCTCCAGTAGCCAACGCACATCACCTGTCTCCTAACTGCAGATGTGTGAGTACTGCCACCTTACAAACTTCGCGTATGTTGTACGAAAACACATAACAATGCAAGCTGGCCAATACAGACGCTAATGCCGAGAAACCACGAGGAAAGAGAATACATATATGCCTTTCTCCACACCAACTCCCAAATGTAAATAAAGAATTCGAACTCAGGATTGCAAACATAAACGAACGCAGTCGGAGAGCCTTAGTGCAGACGCATTCCCAGCTGCTGATTCTCAAACACATCGCTGCTGCAGAACCGACTGGTCAGATGTGTACAGTGACCGTTTCCTGTGAAATACATTAGTAGTTTCTCCGTGAATTCGTCGGGAGTCTACGGAACTGATGAATAAACCCTCCACTTGTTTACTCAATGCCGATATTCAGCTTGCGTAATTAAACGATTTACAAGTAGGATCTGAAGAGAGTATTGAGGTGAAGCAAAGTCAGAGCACAGTTTTCAGATTACACTACGAATCGAGTGGGTATTCTTTAAAAAAAAAAAGAAATACACTGTGGACTGTGCATCTGAATGCAGTTTGTTTACAGGCTGACGAATCCATATCAGGTGAGCGAAGTAAGTTAGTCGACCGGAGTGACCGAGCGGTTCTAGGCACTACAGTTTGGAACCGCGCGACCACTATGGTCGCAGGTTCGAATCTTGCCTCGGGCATGGATGTGTGTGGTGTCCTTAGGTTAGTTAGGTTTAAGTAGTTCTAGGTTCTAAGGGACTGATGACCTCAGAAGTTACGTCCCATAGTGCTCAGAGCCATTTGAATCGTTTTTGAAGTAAGTTATTTTTTCCCATAGCTGACCAGAGGACATGGCAGTACTTCTTAATTGCTAAATATGAGTAGGAATTTGATGTATAACCTAAATTCCTTCGCCTCTTCTCTCTGTCCATCTCCTACTCCCTCTCTCTTTGTCCATCTCCCACTCCTCTCCCGCCCCTCTGTGTGCATGACCTCCTCCCCACCTCCTCCTCCGCCCTCTATGTCTATTTCCACTTCTCTGTCCTCTTACCCCTCTTTCTGAGCTCAAACCTTGTTTATTGTTATTGAGAACAAAACCTCGATTAGGAACTGAAGCCACTTAAAATGAACATGTACGCTAGTTGAGACCATTGGTATACAGGGTGTTAGAGACACCTGTCCCCATGCTGGATCTGTGAAGACAGTAGCTTTAATGACAGTCTTTGGCATGGTTTTAATTTGTGAGTGGTTAGAATTACAAAGTTAAAGATTCTGTAGTGTTTTCCTAATAATAAGCCGATAAGCCATAAATACCAGTTTCTTGTTTCTGTAAAAACGATGGCGAAGAAGAAAACAAGACAGTACAATACTGTGTACACAATTTGTCTTTCAAATTATACATAAAGAGAAAGAATATATAAGGGAGAAACAATTTGTCTAATGGGTTACATGCCCCCCTATTGTAGTTCAAACTATGGGAAAGATACCGAAACAACACATTTTCACAGTACAGCACACGATTCTCTTTCACACAGTCGGTTTTAACAGAAAACCTACATGTTGCCATTTAGAAAAATATGTAACCTGTACCTGACAAAATGTTTGTTAGGGTTTAATATAGAAATTCTAAATAAATCGGTCAAGCACTTTTCGACGGTTTTGGTAATAAAGTATCCCCTTTTAATGTTCATTAGAGCATTGTGCATAAATTCCAAGTAATTCACTCAAGAACTTTTCCAGGTATTTGGTAAATATATTTATGTATCATATATGTTAAAATTGATTGTTTATTAGAGTATCATGTAAATATTTGGTGTAATACAGTGAAGATTTTTGGCAACAACATTTCCCCCTTATAGATTAAAAGTATATTTGTATGTTATATACATGAAAAGTATATAGCCTATGTCCATTCAATAGTTCGTGGAAGTATTGTGTAAGACTTTGAACTATATCAGTTGAGAACATTTCGAGATGCTTGGTAACCTCCTTTCCCCTGTAAATGTTACAGAAACATTTATATGTTATAATTGTGAATGAGGTACATAGTATATATCCAACTAAATACTGATGAGAGTATCAGGTGCAAATCTGAAGTATGTCAGTCAAGAGCTTTTAGAGACTTTTAATAAAAACTTTTCCTCTTTATACGTTATGTATGTCCTGTATCTGTCTGACCATTCATTAGAGTATCATGTGATAAGCAATGACTTGTCCTTGTATAGTAATACAGATTAAAATTTGTGCCAACCCCCTCTTAAAATTTCTTTGATGTGTGGCCCTTAAGAGGTATTGTGTTTCAAACTTTAAAAAAATTAACAGCAAATTTTTATGCAATACAAGAAGAATTTAGATAAAAAGCATTAATCACAAGATTTGTTGAGTGCTAAATAGTTGTACTGTGTCTGCTTCTGCCCACTGTTACCCCTTATGCCCCTCCTTGCACCGGCCAGCAGCAGTGCCTTCGCTTCATATGCACACCCCCATCTGGCAGCCACATGGAGTGGAGTCTCCCCCGCGTCGTCCTGGACGTCTACACACGCTGATGCCGCCAGTAGCATCCGTACAATGTGCTGCTCGCCACCTCTACATGCAGCCCAGTGCAGAGGCGTCATCCCATCCGAGTCCCTGACGTTGACACCTGCTCCGGCATCAATCAGGCACTTGACAGTTTCTTCGTGGCCATTCATCACTGCTTCATGCAGGGCAGTGTCGCCACTGGCGTCTGTCGCGTTGACTGGCGACCCCGCATCCAGGAGTGCCCGCACTTCGCCGGTCTGACCCTGTGACGCAGCAATGTGCAGCCTCCCAGCCAGCATCTGTTTCTGCTCCTCAGTCAGGATTCATGAACATGACCTCCACAACGTATCTAAAAAACACACACACACTCACACACTCACACAAAGAGAGGGGGGGTTCGGAGATCCAAAATGTTACTACGTGAAAACGTTGTTTGAAATCAGTCATATAGGTAGTCAAGTAATTTAAAGCCCATTGGATATGTTGGTTAAAATTTTAGCGTTTATCTTATTGCCACCAAAGAAAAAAAGTCATTCTTGTAGATGAAGAATTATGTGAGTGCATGGTAGCTATTCCCCACCTGTGAGCTGAGGATGACATGGTAGCTAGTTGGTACTGTTGGGATTTTATGGTCTATTCAGGAGGAGTTTAGTTTAGTTTTAGTTTTACAGTAGATACTGGGTGTCATTGGCGCTTATCTAAAGGAGTCTCCAAAACGGTATGCCTAGAGAATGTGCACGAGATGGCTTTGAGAAGTCTTGAGTTACTGCCTTGATGGACGTGGGAGCAGCACACTGGCAGGTCACACAGTGATCCCAGTCTGAAGTGCAACAGATAAATGATGACGATGTGGTTGAAGGACAACAGCGTGGCAAGAAGGGTAGGCACATGGCCATCCAGAAGAACTGCACAACAAACAGATTTTAAAATGGAACGACTGGCTTTCTCGTATAGACAACAGCTGAAACCTGAGCAGAGGCGAAACTTCCTGGCAGATTATAACTGTCTACTGGACCGAGAGTTGAGTTTGGTATCTTTCTGTATCGGGGGAAGTAAAGCTGTGGGGACGGCTCGGAAGTCATGCTTGTGTATCTCAGTCAGCAGAGCACTTACCTATGAAAGGCAAAGAACCTTTGTTACAGTCTCAGTTTTAATCTGCCAGGAAGTTTCATATCAATACGCAGAGCGAAAATTTCATTTTGGAAACATCCTCAAGGGCGTGTTTAAGCCAATTCTCCGCCATATTATTCCTTCCAGGAGTGTTAGTCCTGTAAGTTTTGCAGGAAGGTATGACATGAGGCTCTGGCAAAGTAAAAGTTGTGAGACAGGTCGCGATTCATGCTTGGGTAGTTTAATCAGTAGAGCACTTGCCCACCACAGGCAAAAGTCCGGCTTCGGCACACAGTTTTAATCTGCCGGCAAGTTTCATATCTGTGCGCACTCTACTGCTGAGTCAAAATTTAATTCCGAGCTGATTTGATGGGCACTGTGCCAGCATCAGATTACTGGAAGCTGGGTTGAGATCTCATGTTGACGTGGGTCATCTCTTGTTGACTCCAAACCACAGACAACAAAGACTTGTATGGTGTACATCCACAGTCAACTGGAACACTGACGAATTCTCTGCTCTTCAACGTTGAGTCCTGCTTCTGTTTGTAGCACTCAGATTGTCATCAACATGCCTGTAGATGACATGGTGACAGGTCGCAGGAAGCAGCAGTTCTCCAGACATATTCTCCAGTTCCTGGAACCGTGCTGTGGGGGGGGTACTGGATATGACAATTGGACTAGCTTTGTAATTGTTGAAGAAACGCTCAGTAGCTGCCAATATGTGACAAATCTGATAAATTCTCTTGTGTTTTCCCATAATGACTACAGTACCAAATGCCATATTCCAGCAGTATAATGCAAGATGCCCCACTACAGTTCACATTACAAACGCCTTAAGAAATATTTGGATCCTTGGCCAACCAGTACAGTCTGCTTATTTCTGGGCTGCAATGGAAAGGTGTATACATCCATACCACCACCACCCCCACTCCCCCAAAGAAATCCCCAAATAAAGCAACCATCATCATCTGAAACAGCATGTGATTCTGATGTGGCAATAAAATCTTAAAAGATGAAATTTAGAGGCTGTCACAGTTCTTAGTGATGTTTATTATGGACATTAATTTCAAACAGAAGAAAATTTAACAATTTAATTTCATACATAACAGATAGCTGAACACTTTCTGTATACATTTGTGTGCTTTCTTCGTTGACTACAGTGATAACTTTAATGGAGACTACAGAAATGTGGGGAAGAAAGAAACTAATTTCGCCTTTTGTTCCATGTATGAAGAGCATATTATTCACAGAAAGGCTATACTACATACCTAACATTCCTTAGATGACAAACATAGAGTGAGAGAGTGCAGTGTAACTGAAGGTCCGCATCTGTGGTTTGGTTTTGGGGGTGGGGAGAGGGTATGACAGCTTGTTATTGGCTGTGGCACATTATCCACCCGAACATAATCTGTCACCCTCACTTTTAACATTGTAACAGATGTCTATGGTTTCAGTGATAATTTGTTTAGATCAGCGCGTAGTACACCACTATGTAAGTTCTAAGGTACAGCACTTCTGAAAATTATATAGTAGATAAGGATTAGCCCAGTAAACTGAAATATTATGTTTCTTTTAAGAACTACAATGGCTACAAGTTTTTGACAAAGTCATAATTTACAAGCACTTAACCATTGTCAGTATTTCACTTAACACTACGATTGTGAACACAGTTCTGTAGACTGTGGCTATGGAAATGTATAAATGGTGGAGAGTGCTGCTTATTTCACCAGTTTCTGCCTACAGAATAAAATGTTCTCGGGTTTCCAGTTGCTTCAAGGGACTGAAGTGGCGTGAGCTTTCGACCAAGTGCTTCTCAGCCACTGTCAAGTGGAGTGACTGCTGGTGGGCTCCTCGTACACCATTACACAACCCAGCTGCCGGCTGTGACGTCACTCATGGTTACATTATCGCCATATATGAACATACTTTGATTTCATGTCCGGTACGCCCACTTTAACCTTGCAATTGCTGGATATCGAGCTGTAGGTCATAGTCACTGATTTTGATTTCGATGGATTCTTGATTTATATAATTTATTGGGTTCCACATTGGGTTCCACATTCACGCAGTGTTGCTTGTCTGTTAGCACTGACAAATCTACAGAATCACTGCTGCTCTGGGTCGTTAAGTGAAGGCCATCGGCCATTGGTTTCTTCGTGTCGGAAAACTCTTTTGTTGTTTTGACGTTTGATTGTCACGTATGTGTGGTTTTCTCTTCAACCAGGGCTGTGGTGGCTTATCTGGTACGTCAAGTAACGAACATATTGCATTTCACACATGTTTCCCATGTTCCACATTGACTGATTTGTCTGCAAGTTGAGATGTAGCGCTTCCCATCGCACCTGTGTGAAGTAAGTGACGGTGACTGGTTTTCAGTAGACGATATTTGTATGACAGTATTAAACGTGAAGCAATGCTCATAACTCTTAAGGTATGCATTTTAAATTGAATGTTCGTGAGACTTTTTTGTTTCAAACGACCGTTCCTGTCGTATCTCTGAATACTGATTATCGCTCCTGGAACAGCCTCTATAAATCACTCAGAACAAAATAAACGGAAAGTGCAGGGAACCAAAGCGTAGTGGCTGCGAGAAACATGCCAAAAATCGAAAAAGAAATAATGATCGGAAAGAGTGATTAAGAATGTAATAAAGTCAAAATAAGCTTCAGTGAAATTAAATCTAAAGGTCTCACCATTGAAATTGTAGGAGTGATTCCACTGTTAAATGCAGAAAAGAGAACGATTGGATGGAGAGAGTATAGAGTGAAGGCGTTTACGAGGGGAAGAAACCGTCTGACGATATCCCTAATGAAAATACGAGAGTCGATATGAAAGATATAGATGATCCATTACTAGACTCTGAATTTAACAGGGCTTCGGAAAACTTGCGACTCAATAAGGTGGAAACCACACATGACACTACTTCAGAATTTCTAAAATTGCTGGGGAAAATGGCAACAAGAGACCATTCAGAATGGTTTGTAGAATCTTAGGGACTGAAAACATGCCACCAGACTTCCCAAAGAATATCACCTACACAATCTCGAAGATACCAAGGGCAGACAAGCGAGAGAACTGTAGCACAACCAGCTTAATATCTGTGCATCTGTGCAGAACGGAAAAGAAAAGCTAGGAACTATTACATGACGATCAGTTTGGTTTTCTAAAAGGTAAAGCAGCCAGATAGATACTTCTTACATTTGGATTTACGTTGGAGTCCAGGCTTCATAGAAATCAAAAAGCTTCCATACCAACCTTATACAGTGTGTAACGGAGCAAGACATTCGAAATTCTCAGGGAAAAAGATATAAACTACAGGGAGAGACAAGTAATATACAATCTGTACAAAAACCAAGAGAGGAAAAGAAGAACAGAAGAGTAATAATGTGGTGCTCGAATCAGGCAGGGATAAGGGGGATGGGGGGTTGGGGTGGGGGGGGGGCATGTAATCTTTTGCCTCCACTGTTAAACCTATACATTGAAGAAGTAGTGATGGAAATAAAAGAAATGTTCACGAATGGGTGAAAGAATATTAATGACAAGATTCGCTCACGACATTGCTTGCCTCAGTGAGTGTGAGAAAATATTGCAGGGTCTGCTACATAGAATGGACACTCTAATAATCATAAATTATTTATTCATACCAACGACGGAAGTATTGAGGGTTGCAGAAATGAGGTCAGTGGTAACCGAAACATCATAATTTTAGTCCACGAAGTAGAGGAAGTGAATGACTCCTGCTGCCCTTGAACGAAAATGACACATGATAGCCGAAGCAAGGCAGATATAAAAAGTATACTAACAGGTGGGCACTTCTGGACAAATGAAATCTACTTGTATTAAACGTAGGACTTTATTTGAGGTATAATTTCTGAGGATGTACGTTTGGAGTACAAGACTGTATGGAAGTGAATTTCGGACTGTTGGAAAAACCTAAAAGAACTTCGTAAACCCCTAGTTTATATTTCTACTCTATCACCTGTGATTCTGTAAGGAAAGCGACAAACATAGGGAAGCAGTGCACATTCTTTGATTTAACATTCTGAATACTGTTGCCTCAAAGAATTTTCAAGAAGAAAATTTAAAACTGATAGAACTCTAATGCGAACAAATGCTTTCCTTTCATAAAACCCTTGCTGCATAACGCTGCTCTTTGCAATGGGTCTATAAATCTTGAAAACAATGAATTGAATGTAAAAAATTCTTACATTATGTATGAAAAAAGTGTCGCCTGTTCTATTTGTTTGTTGTGATACCAAAACATCTTACCGTCAGGACTGCAACGATCCCACTTCTACGGACGAAAATGGAATTGAATGACTTACCTTGAAACATCCTGGCAGATGAAGAGTTTAAACTGGAGTAGGAATCGAACCTGGGATGTTTGCATTTCGCCAGCTGTGCTTCGCCAGTACCTCATCTACTACTTTCCAGACTCCATTCCGGTGGCTAATGTTGTTGATATTCAGAGACAGTTCAAATGTTCAGTCATGCAATACGAAGTTTCAAACTGATACTGAAGGCGTTCCGTGATTAAACGTGTCCGTGGGCTGTCATAGATGGATACACTGAAGAGCCACAGTAACTGGTACACCTGTCTAATATAGTGTAGGGCTCCCACGAACACGCAGAAGTGCCGCAACACGACTTGGCATGGAGTCGACCTGAAGTAGTGCTGGAGGGAACTGACACCATGAATCCTGCAGGGCTGTCCGTAAATCCGTAACATTACCAGGGAATGGAGACCTCTTCTGAACAGCACGTTTCAGGACATCCCAGGTATGCTCAACAATGTCAGTGTCTACAGAATCTGGTGGCCAGCCGGAGTGTTTAAACTCAGAACAGTTTTCCTAGAGCCACTCTGTAGCTATTCTGCAAGTGTGGAGTGTCGCATTGTCCTGCTGGAATTTCCCAAGTCTGTGGGAATGCACAATGGACATGAATGGATGTAGGTGATCATACATGATTCTTACGTACGTGTCACCTGTCGGAGTCGTAGCTAGACGTATCAGGAGTCCCATATCACTCCAACTGCACACGCACCTCACCATTACAGAGCCGCCACGCATCTCTGTATCTGCTGACATGCAGGGTCTATGAATTCATGAGGTTGTCTCCATAGCTGTACAAGTCCATCTGCTCGATACAATTTGAAACGAGGCTTGTTCGACCAGGCGAAATGTTTCCAGTCATCAACAGTCCAATGTCGGTGTTGACGGGCCCAGGCGAAGCGTAAAGCTTTGTGTCGTGCAGTCATCAAGGGTACACGAGTGAGTCTATGGCTCCGAAAGCCCATATCGATTATGTTTGATTGAACAGTTCCCACGTGGACACTTGTTGATGTCCCAGCATTGAAATCTCCAGCAATTTGCGCAAGGGTTGCACTTCGGTCCAATTCTTGTAGGATCTTTTTCCGGCCGCAGCGATATCGGAGCTTTGACGTCTTACCGGATTCTTGATATTTACGGTACACGCGTGAAATTATCGTACGGGAAAATCGTCAGTTAATCGCTGGCTGAGAGATTCTGTGTCCCTTCACTCACGCATCGACTATAACACTACGATCAAACTCACATCTTGATAACCGGCGATTGTAGCAGCAGTAACCGATCTAACCACTGCTCCAGACATTGGTTGTCTTATACAGGGTGTTACAAAAAGGTACGGCCAAACTTTCAGGAAACATTCCTCACACACAAATAAAGAAAAGATGTTATGTGGACATGTGTCCGGAAATGCTTAATTTCCATGTTACAGCTCATTTTAGTTTCGTCGTCCACCTACGCTCACTGGACCACGTTATCATGATTTCATACGGGATACTCTACCTGTGCTGCTAGAACATGTGCCTTTACAAGTACGACAGAACATGTGGTTCATGCACGATGGAGCTCCTGCACATTTCAGTCCAAGTGTTCGTACGCTTCTCAACAACAGATTCGGTGACCGACGGATTGGTAGAGGTGGACCAATTCCGTGGCCTCCACGCTCTCCTGACCTCAACCCTCTTGGCTTTCATTTAAGGTGGCTATGTGAAAGCTCTGGTCTACACAACCCCGGTACCAAATGTAGAGACTCTTCGTGCTCGTATTGTGGACGGGTGTGATACAATACGCCATTCTCCAGGGCTGCATCAGCGCATCAGGGATTCCATGCGACGGAGGGTGGATGCACGTATCCTCGCTAACGGAGGACATTTTGAACATTTCCTGTAACAAAGTGTTTGAAGTCACGCTCGTACGTTCTGTTGCTGTGTGTTTCCATTCCATGATTAATGTGATTTGAAGAGAAGTAATAAAATGAGCTCTAACATGGAAAGTAAGCGTTTCCGGTCACATGTCCACATAACATATTTTCTTTCTTTGTGTGTGAGGAATGTTTCCTGATAGTTTGGCCGTACTTTTTTGCAACACCCTGTATAGGCGTTGTCGGAGCTTTGACGTCTTACCGGATTCTTGATATTTACGGAACACGTGTGAAATTATCGTACGGGAAAATCCTCAGTTAATCGCTACGTCAGAGATGCTGTGTCCCAACACTTATGCACCGACTATAACACCACGTTCAAACTCACATCTTGATAACCGGCGATTCTAGCAGCAGTAACCGATCTAACAACTGCACCAGACATTGGTTGTCTTATATAGGCGTTGCCGACCGCAGTGCCGTATTCTGCCTGTTTACGCATCTCTGTATCTGAATTTGCATGGCTACACCAGTTTCTTTGGTGCTTCAGTGTAGATAGATAGACATTATAACACCTACCTTTTTGTGTCGTACAGTGTCTTCTCTCAGTATGAAAGGGATTCGTCTAGAAAGGCCAGTGAGATGACAAACAAAAAGAAACGGTAAGCTGATGAATTCCACAGTTGTGAAGTCAGCCCATAAATTTTCCGTTCTGTCTGCTTTGTGAGGAGCTGAGTGTCAGGCGTGAGGGTCACTTCGGGAGGAGTGAGGTTCACTGCATGGCTCGAGGAAGCGGGCAGCCTAAGGGGTCAGTGCAGCCTCCTCCGGGGCACCGGTGGAGGGGGCTGTGCAGCAGGGGGCACGCAGGAGTCTATCGCACAGGTGAATCCTAAGTTCGAAAATAAACGAACCTTTCAGCAAAAAGGAACACCACTCTGAGACTCTGAGACCCTCAAATGAAATACCATCACGTTACGTCGCACACGATATTTCAAAAGTAGTAGACGCAGATAAAGTTGTACATTAGCTCTTCTCACGTTACCAGAAAACATTCGATATTGTAGGCCTCTTCAGAGAGGTTACTACGATACAGTCATACGATGTATCTGCTAAGACAGGGCTTCACAACATACGTGCTCGCGGAGCAAGCTGTGAGCAGCAAGGCGCGAGCGTGGGGCAGCGCGAGCACGCTACCCCCACCACAGGACCAGAGCGGAGGGTGGGGAGAGTCACGTGGGACACACAACAGCTGCCGCCAGTCGATGTAAATCCGCGGCCACCTGCAGGGATATCACTCACGAATTATTACTGCGACAAATGAAAGAAATAATGTACACGTGCCACATAATTTTATTAGCTTAGTGTATGCCTCTACATTCGCATTAATTTGTGAACTGTTACACAATAAAAGGTGTCACTGAAGTGTGGGATTCTCGGTTATCTTGTACTTTTTGCCCTTTACAATTGCGTCTATGTTCGGAGTAATTGTTCTTGTGCATTTTAGGCGCAGCGTGCAGTTTAAATTTCGATCAGACAATGCGTTTCTCAGGTGCGTCTTGTTACATTTCATTGCAGAGAACAGTTGTTCACAAACATACGTGGAACCGAACATTGATATTATTGTAGCCGCCAGTTTGTGCAAACGAGGAAATCTATCCTGAGGGAAGTGTCTCTAGAATTCCAAAATGTTTTTTTTGTTCTGAAATTTGTCTCTGTATTCTCTGTCACACTGCAGGTCAATAATTTCTTGCTGCAGCTCACGACGAATCTCTTAAATATTCGCTGAATATGAACAGATCAAAATCACTGTCTAGTGCTGTCAGATCTTGAAAGCGCTGATCAACTAACCTATGTGAATAACGTTCAAAGTCTTTGTGAACATGTTGCATGGATGATAATTTAGGAAAATGAGCTAGGTTTCCTGTTTCCAGCTGACTCGCCCAAAGTGTCAATTTCTTTTTAAAAGCTCGTATTCGATCTATGAAATGAGTAATTAGCAGATCTTTACCTTGTAGTAAAATGTTCAAAGCATTCAGATGGCTAGTTAAATCTGCTAAGAACGCGAGATCACATTCAAACGTGCGCGCGCATTTCCCCTCCCTCCCCCCCCTCCCTACTCCACGACCTTGCACCTGCTCGCGAGCACGCGCCTGAGCAGACGCGAGTAGTCGCGCTCAAAACCGGCCAGTTGTTAAGCCCTGTGCTAAGACATGCGCATACTTCACAGACGTTTTGATTTATGTAACCCAGGTGGTAATATTTCAGTAAATATTCAGGCCCTATCGTTTGCTCCCAAAGGAGGTCTCAAGATACGTAAACAATTTAGCAGAGAGACTCACCTACGTTCTCAGTGTATGACGACGTCTACATGAAAGGCTCGCCTCAGGAACACTGGAAGGAAGGAAGGATTCTGGGGGGAGGCGGGGGGGGGGGGTTGTTTGGGGGATGAGACCAAACAGCGAGGTCATCGGTCTCATCGAGTTAGGGAAGGATGGGCAAGGAAGTCGGCCGTGTCCTTTCAAAGGAATCATCCTGGCATTAGCCTGTAGCGATTTAGGTAAATCGCGGAAAACCTAAATCAAGATGGCCGGACGCGGGATTGAACCATCGTCCTCCCGAATGCGAAAGAAAAAATGGCTCTGAGCACTATGGCACTTAACATCTGAGATCATCGGTCCCCTAGAACTTAGAACTGCTTAAACCTAACTAACCTAAGGACATCACACACATCATGCCCGAGGCAGCATTCGAACCTGCGACCGTAGCGATAGCGCGGTTCCATACTGAAGCGCCTAGAACCGCTCTGCCACCCCGGCCGGCTCCCGAACGCGAGTCGAGTGTGCTAACCACTGCGCCACCTCGTTCGGTACACTGGAAGGAGGTGGGAGCGACAGTGAAGGAATTTTAGCTTGGTTTTCCAGCAGAAATAGAGTGCTGATAACTACAAACAAGAAAAAATGAGTGATGTTATCCATTACTAAATTCGGAGTATGCTTCTGCAGCTACCCACATTGCAAAACGTGCAATCTACATATCGACGTAAAGTGGAAGAACACATGAAATTGCTACCAGGGAGTTACATAGAAGACATTATATAGTAGCTGACTCTGTGAAAGTGTAGCATATATGTTTAAGGACACCACATATGGCACTGTAGTGGCACCTACTGTAGAGCACTGCTCCAGTTATCAGAATTCATACCAACCGTGATTGACAACGGGACTAGAAGGAGTTGAGGGACACGCAGACTGTTTGATAATACATGAGTATATCTCGTACAGAAGTGTGATTACAAATGTAATTCCCCCCCCCCCCCCCCCCAGACTCAGAAGATATAGTTGCTGAACAGTTCAAAGAAAACTTTCGATTCAAATAGGTACCCCACTCATACAATTATAGTCGGTGCTAACTTCAATCTACCCTCGACATGCTGGAAAAATTATACGATGGAAGCCGGCGGCAGGCATAAAAAGTCATCCGAAATTGTACTGAATGCTTTCTCAGTAGATTAATTTGAACAACTAGTTCATGACCCGCCTCGAAGCGTAAATGGTTGCGAAAGCATACTTGACCTCTTAGCAAGAAATAATCCTGGACAAATATTGAGTATCTTGACGAATAGAGGTATTAGCGACGACAAGGCAGTTGCTGCTGGGCTGAATACCGTAACACTTACAAGCATCAAAAAGAAATGCAGAGTGTATCTGTTGAAAAAATGCTGATAAAAATGCTCTTAATGCCTTTTTTAAGAGATAGCCTTCACTCCTCCAGATTTGATCATGTAAGCGTAGAAAATTCGTGAAACGATTTGAAAGAGATAGTATCGATAGCAATTGAGAGATACATACCACATAAATTAATATGTGATGGTACTGATCCCCCATAGTACACAAAACGGGTCAGATCGCTGTTGCAGAAGCAGCGAAAAAAGCATGCCAAATTTAAATGTACGCAAAATCCCCAAGACTGGCAAAGTTTGGTATAAGTTCGAAATATAGAGCGTACTTCAATGCGAGATACTTTTACTAATTTCCACAATGAAATTCTGTCTCGGAATCTGGCAGAAAACCCAAAGACAATCTGGTCGTACATAAAGCGCACCAGTGTCAAGACGCAATCAATACCTTCACTGCGGGGCAACAACGGTGAAGTCACTGATGACAGTGCCACTGAAGCAGAGTTATTAAAGACGATTTTCCGAAACTCCTTCACCAAAGAAGACAAATTAAATATTCCTGAATTCCAATCAAGAACAATTCCCAATATGAGAAACATAGAAGCACATATCCTCGGAGTAACGAGGCAGAATAAATCACTTAATGAAGGCAAGGACTTCGGTCCAGATTGTTTTCCAGTCAGGTTCCTCTCACAGTATGCTGATAAAATAGCACCATATTTAGCAATTATGTACAACCGTACGTCCACAGAAAGATCCGTACCTAAATACTGGAAAATTGCTCAAGTCACACCAATACCCAAAAAGGGAAGTAGGCGTAATCCGCTGAATTACAGGCCCATATCACTAACGTCGATTTGCAGTAGGGTTTTTTAACATGTACTGTATTCGAATATTATGAAGCACCTCGAAGAAAATGATTTATTGACACATAGTCAGGACGTAAACAGAAAATATTGTTCTTGCGAAACACAAGTATCTATTTATGAGCGCTATCGACAGGGGATGTCACATTGATTCCATATTTTTAGATTTCCAGAAGGCTTTCAACACCGTTCCTAACAAGCGTCTTCTAACCAAACTGCGTGCCTATGGAATATCGCCTCTGTTGAGTGACTGCATTCGTGATTTCCTGTCAGAAAGGTCACAGTTCGTAGTAATAGACGACAAGTCATCGAGTAAAATTGAAGTAATATCCATCGTTCCCCAAGGAACTGTTATAGACCCTCTATTGTTCCTGATCTATATTAACGACATAAGAGACAATCTGAGTAGCCGTCTTAGATTGTTTGCAGATGATGCTGTCATTTACCGTCTTGTAAAGTCATCAGATGACGAAAACGACTTGCAAAATGATTTAGATAAGATATCTGTATGGTGCGAAAAGTGGCAATTGACCCTGAATAAAGAAAAGTGTGAAGTTCTTCACGTGAGTACTAAAAGAAATCAGCTAAATTTCGATTACGCGATATGTTACACAAATATGAAGGGTGTAAATTCAACTAAATACTTAGGGACTACAATTACAAATAACCTAAATTGGATCGATCACATAGATAATGTTGTGGGTAGAGCAAACCAAAGACTGCGATTCATTGGCAGAACACTTAGAAGGTGCGACAGGTATGCTAAAGAGACTGCTTACACTACGCTTGTCCGCCCTATTCTTGAGTATTGCTGTGCAGTGTGGGATCCGCATCAGGTGGGACTGACAGATGATATCGAAAATGTTCAAAGAAGGGCAGTTCGTTTTGTACTATTGCGAAATAGGGGAGATAGTGCCACAGACATTATACATAAAATGGAGAGGCAATCATTAAACGAATGGCTTTTTTCGTTTCAACGGGATCTTCTTATGAAATTTCAATCACCAGTTTTCTCTCTACATAGGGAGAAATGATGAACAGGATACACTAAGAGAAATCAGGGCTCGCACAGAAAAATCTGAGTGCTCCGCGCGCGATTCGAGGGTGGAACGGTAGAGAGACAGCATGACGGTGGTTCATTGAACCCTCTGCCAGGCACTTTACTGTAAGTAGCAGAGTAATCACGTAGATGTAGATGTATGTGAATTTAAATGGGATTATTGGGAAGAAAGGCAGTCCGTCTCGTTGACCCCTGTTAGCGGCATTTGTAGTATTAGTATAATGCGCAGACTGCGCATCGGTTACACTGCCTCCACCGTTATGTCTGTCACAGGACCGTCAGAATACGATAAAAGTGACCAGGGCGCGTATTTAGGTGCACTGACAGTCTTTCTCCCTCCATTCGTATGAGACAGAATAATAATACCTGGACTACTTCTGTACGGAGCTTCGAAATGGTTCACACGGCTCTGAGTACTATTAGACTTCACATCCGAGGTCATCAGTCCCTTAGAACTACTTATACCTAACTAACCTAAGGACATGACACACATCCAAGCCCAAGGCAGGATTTGAACCTGTGACCGTAGCGGTCGCGCGGTTCCAGACTGAAGCGCCTAGAACCGCTCGGCCACAGCGGCCGGTTATACCCTACTTCCACCTCCAGACATTGACCTAACAACCCTACCACAACAAAGGTCAAAATTTAATAATGATTGTGGTGTTACTCACGCTGCTAAATACTGCATTTTCGGGCAACAACAAAGTTAGTATGTGGCAGGTGTCATTATGTAAGTAGGCTGTTTATGTTTTCTCTATGTAAGTAGGCTGTTTATGTTTTCTTATTGGCAACGTTACGTAGCGCTCAATATGAAAATCACTAGCTGTGCTGTGTGCAGTCTGTGGCTGCTTTGCATTGTTGTAATACTCGCCATTGTAGTGTTAGGCAGCTGGATGTGAACAGCACGTAGCGTTGCGCAGTTGGAGGTGAGCCGCCAGCAGTGGTGGATGTGGGGAGAGAGATGGCGGAGTTTTGAAATTTGTCATGAACTGCTATATTTATATATGATGATATCAAGGTAAATACATTGTTCGTTTTCTATTAATATCTTTCATTTGCTAACTATCCCTATCAGCAGTTAGTGCCTTCAGTAGTTTGAATCTTTTATTTAGCTGGCAGTAGTGGCGCTCGCTGTATTGCAGTAGCTTGAGTAGCGAAGATTTTTGTGAGGTAAGTGATTTGTGAAAGGTATAGTTTACTGTTAGTCAGGGCCATTCTTTTGTAGGGAATTTTTAAAGTCAGATTGCGTTGCGCTAACAAAATATTGTGTGTCAGTTTAAGCACAGTCATGTATAAATTGTTCAAAGGGGACGTTTCATATGTCGACCCTTAGCCGAGGATACCTCACTGGAATCTTCTGATTTTTTCTTGTAGTTTGTGTAATTAGTGTTGGAATCTTCTGATTTTTTCTTGTAGTTTGTGTAATTAGTGTAGATTTTGTTTATTGCTAGCGCGTAATTGTAGAGAGAATCTCCTTTGTAGTTGCATTCTTTCATTGTTGTACAGTAAAACAGTTGTGGCATGCATGTAGATTTGCAGCAAGTTTTTCGCAGCTGCGCTTGCAATTAACTAAACATTATTTTCAGTGCTATGTTAATGTGTTTTCCTATTTTTGCTCTTCAAATTGTGCTTTTCTGTGTTATCGTGTGAAATATTGTGACAATTATGGCGTGTGAAAAACGTAATACTAGGCTCCAAAGTAAACTGAGAAATGACAGTGAAGACGAAAGCAGTGTGTTAGCGCCGCATAGTAATGAATTAACTAATGTTCAAAGTAGTAATTTGGTAATTGCGCATAGGGAAATTGAGCGGGTGGCAAGCAATGGCGTAGGCAGTGAAACAATTAGTGAACAGGGAAGCATTATCGATCGATCGATCGGCAACAGCTCGCCTCAGGAATCCGAAATGACAGGACACAATTTCGCAAATACTGTAGATTCAGGTTTTGGGTCATCACCGTTTTCTCAAATAAGTCAAGACACATTTTCTGCTTGTCAAAATGTGAATGTTGCCGGTGCAAATGCACTGCCGAAAAGCGTAGAGAAACAGATTCCAGACACTAATACATTATTATTGCAATTAATGCAACAAATGGAACAAAATCAGAGACAAATGGGACAAAATCTTAAAAAGTTAGACACAGTGGAACAAAATCTTAAAAAGTTAGACACAATGGAACAAAATCAGAGACAAACACAGCAAAAGCTTCAAAAGTTAGACACAATGGAACAACACCAGAGACAAACACAGCAACAGTTAGACGCAATGGAACAAAATCTTCACACCACGCTCGAACAAACACGTGAAGATTTAACTACTGAGTTACATAACATCGAATCGAAATGTCAAAAAGTCCGTAATGACGTAAAAACACAAATTTGTGAGCATTTTCAACCTATTTTTTCGCGGCATGAAAATGCATTACAGAATCACGAAGCAGCCATAAAAGAACTGCAAACCATTGTTCATGAAAATCATGAGACCTTGTGGGCTAAAATTGACTCAGTTGCATCTACCGATTCGGTTACGCAACTTGCAAAAACTCAAGAAAACTTAAAGGACACAGTAGATTCGATTTCAACACAAATGGACACTCTGAAACTTGGTTCAGAAAAACACACTGAGGAAATAAGTACACTATCGGAGAAAGTAGCTGAACTTTCGGATCAGGTCACTAATCTATCTACGAAGGTAGATGATAATCTGAATGACACAGAAGAGTGCAAACAAATTAGGAAATTCAAACAAAATCAGAATCAGATTAATACGCAACACCAAGATCAGCTGACACAGTTAATACAAGAATTACATATTTCAGAGGATACTCGCGCCCCAATACGGGAAGAGGGACACAGAAATACGGAACAGCCACAAAATAATAACACAGGGCATTTCGGAAGTTATGAAAGAAATTGGCAATGTGCACCGAATTTTGAGATGGAACGGCCGACACGACCTAACAATGACCGATATGCGACTCGCCGACATGATGATTTTGACTATAAGCTGTTCATTACTACACGTAAATTCAAAACATCTAAGAATTCTGGCAACGACATTCATCCACAAGCATGGCTCCATCAATTCTCGCATTGTTTTCCTCCCAACTGGTCGTTAGAACACAGATTATAATTTATGTGTGGCTACTTGGAGAATGAACCAGCTGTAAGAATGCGATCGGTAATTCACGATTGCCACAGTGAAGGAGAGTTTTACCATGCCTTCCTCTCAGCATATTGGTCTCAAGCCACACAAGACCGAGTAAAACATAGCATCATAATGATGAAACATTTCGAACAATCTGAATTCTCCAGTCTTGTGAAATATTTTGAAGACATGTTGCACAAGAATCAGTACCTGTCAAACCCATACAGCCCCTCAGAACTCATCCGCATTTGCTTACTCAAATTGCCTGAACATTTACGACATATTATTTTAGCAGGACGTTGCAAAGAAGACATTGAGGCTTTTCAGGGACTGTTACAAGAACTGGAAATTGACACAGACAATCGCGGGATGCGAAAACAGGAAAACAATCACTACAGGTCACTTCCGTCACAATTCCGTGACGACAGAAATAATAACTGGACACAACAGGTCTATTCTAACAACGCAAATCGTGACCAAAATAGACACCACCCGTACGACAACCGTTGGCAGAGTAGTAATAATTACAGGGAAAGATCACCTCTCCGCGGTAGTGACTATCACAGAGACAATCAGAGAAACAGACAATATGGGAACCAAAATAATTATTATTACGGGAGACAGAATAACTTTAGACGCAACGGTCCAGCGCGCAGTTACGATTCAGGGAGAAATTCTCCACCACTTAACCGACAAGAAAGAAACTACAGGAACTACCGACATGACGACAGACGATGTGATCGTAACGACAGACCTGAATTGCATCAGAACTGGCGGGATTCAAACAGATCAGGGCCTTCTCGTCACGGTGAATTTGTAGAAGTTAGGTCTCCTAATCCCAATAACGACGCGTGCCAACAAAGAGACAGACAATGACTCGCGCCGCAGGCACCCACGTGCGCTGGCTGGCTCAGAGAAAAATAACATAGACGCTAACCTTGAGAAAAATTCCAGTATTCTTTACCGACGTATACCGCATGACAATTGCATTCACGTTCAAACTCTGAGTACTATGAAGAGTAAAGGTTTACACCAGATTTCACATGTAAAACCGTTTATTGAAAGATAATCTGCTTTTTAACTTTGTCTTTGCCATATAACTTTTCACTTCACATTTCTAGTATGCTTTGTCAGACTTAAGAAACTGTTAATATGTAACAATGTTTGAAGTTAAATATCCAGTCTAGAACCTAGGGAACATTTTTAAACAGAAATTACGAATGCATTGTTATAGTGAACAGAGGACACAGTGTTGTATTTGTACATTCTTGCTTGTTAGTTGCACGATTACGTAACGACTATAAGGCTCACATACTTAGAACATATACTGGCACTGCTAATGAGATTTTCATGCAACATTTTGGTTTACTTGAAAATACATTTGGGATTTAAAGTACTTTCTGTGAGATTAAAGATGACTTAGTATTTGGTTTCTTTGACAGCTACATGGTTATATTACGACACTACTAATGCGTGACATAATTTACATTGTTGCTTTTGCGGTGTATCTGCTTTATATCTGCACAGTTTTACTGAATTCTTCTGGAAAGCAAAACATGTTTTATTAGTAACTTTTGTGGTATAGCTACAATGAGACTGCCTTTTCCGTAGCACAACAATACGTTACAGCACAGTACTTTCCTCATCACGGCAATAAGCGTAATAACTAAGACATTTATACGCAAAGCATTTCACTTTTGTGTATTATGAGGTAATTACATTGACTTCTGCAGAACTTAGCTTTCGGAGGACGATAACTACGACACTTCCACACAGATTATGTTGCCACAAGACGCACATTTAGCGCTACAGTACACGTATTTGAGTGATTAATTTTGTACTTAAAACATTTATTTTTAAAGATTTTTGAATTACAAAGAAAGTTTTCCGTGATACATTTCATTCCATTGCTGTAATCTGTAACACCTGAGGGTATAATTACATTAATCCTCAGGGGGGTACACGCTTACTTTGTGTACCATGTGTGTGGCAACCACAAGGAACCCTAGCTAATATGGTATTTGCTTATACAACTTTACACATCGGTACCATATTTCTCTAACACACAAATTACACAGCTATCTGATCATGTAACTGAGAGATAAACTTTTTTTTATTACATCAGTGACAGATGTTTTCGCAATTACACAGTTGGATAACTTCACACTTATGAAATTGTATTTTGTCTGTACTTTGTGAAATGCTCATATTTTTTCAGAACCATTGTGATACTATGAGAGCTTTGAATGATATATTTGGTATGCGATTATGATTTTTAAAGTGCGTTTGAGGCAGATGACACTTTTGACATGAGCAGAGAATTTTTTTAGGTTTTGACATTATTGCAGAAAGCTACGACGTTTTTAAGATTTGACTGAGGTTGTTATGACATTATGACGACGATGTGTATTATGCTGTTGAGGTATGTTTATGATCAATAAGATGATGCTACCATACATGAGGAATGTTTATTAGGCTACGTATTTCTTATGATGAAATATTGAAGAAGTGTCGACGAATATGTATATGTGTAATAAGGTGAGAAATAATGAGTAGTGGTTAGGGACTCTGATTTGTGGAAAAGGTTGTTGGAAACCAAGAATCGTACTTTGAGAGTTATGAAATGTATGTAAATGCGTGAGTGTATTACAATGCCGACGAAAATTTTTTGGACATTGTTATATCAATAGGATTTTGTTTCTACAGATTTGTAACGCAAATTCTTGACCTGTGAAATGTTTTATATGAGACTGCCACTGTAGCGGAAACTGCTGTCGTAAATATTTCGGTAAGAAAGCTAAGTGACCTTGATGTAACGCGTTGTGGCGCCCAGCTGGGCCAGCCACCTGGAGAAAAAGCCATTAGGTGGAGAAAAAAAAAGGCCATTAACCTCACTTCTGACATTCCTTTGTAGAAAGCATCGCAAATACGACACGCTCATTACTTGGAAACATATCGTACTTTCTGATATTTACTGAAATGCCTAATTAAATGACAAGAAATAGTTTGTCTACACACCTGATTATGACTACTGTCTCTCTAGTTGAGAGATTTTTCTACTAACTTATGAAATGCCTAATGACTACTGAATGATGTTCTTATGCTTTACTTTGTACATAGTTGCTTATTTCATTTGATATCTAGTTTCTAGCAGCACTGCAGCATTGGTTAAAATAAAATTTTATAGATGTACTAATATAAATATTTTCTGTCTGCAGATCGAGTAAATAATAATTTTTTTCAAAAAAATGAGGGAGCACAAAACGACATTTACCTTCACAGGAACTGCATTCATAATTTTCTTTTCAAGTACTTGGTAATTTCTTTTGTAGAATAAATTGTGATGCGTCACTCTAGTATTAAGATGTGACATAGGTATTAGACATGGCCATTTTTAGTGTACTATTTTTTCTGCTTGAGCTTTGTCATGTTTAGGTATAAGTTATTTCATTTTCTGTTGTTGGTTGCCAGGCATAGTGCTACTGAATTTTAATTTGTGTTACTCTGCTAAGCCAGATTTATTTTTTTGTTTGCTGCGCATTGCCTCATATTAGTTGTAATGTTGAATTGCTTGGTAATTTAGATTTACTGTAGCTTGCTTTGCGATTTTCCATTTTTTTCATTGCTGTTTATATTAATTGTTTTATGTGCTGCTGCATTGCCTCGTCCCTTAGTTTAGCATCTGAGCTCAGTAGATTTAAGTTAGCTTAAGAGGGGGTAGCCTCTAAAAGAATGAGTTGCGATGAATTGGAAGAAATGCATTCAGAAGTTATACGAAAAAAAGTACAGAAAACAGGTTTAGGTAGGATTTTCTTGGAAATAAATGTTGAGGTAAGAAATGTGTGAACATATAAATACAGAAAGCATGCTTAGATAGAATTTTTTTGGTGGAAACAAAGGATGAAATAAGAGGAAAGATATATGAAGTTTTGGGTTGGACTGCAGTACCACATGTTACACTGAAAACGAATCCTGTCCTTTCCTATTGGTGTTATCCCACTATGTGTTTGTGTACCCTTGTGTATTTGTTTTCTTCCTGTCTCTGTGTAGTTTCATAGAATTTTTTCTTCTTTTAATATTAAGCTACATTCACTATGATGAGGAATACTGTTATCCTCAAATATAATTGGCATTATGCTTACACATTATTTATTCTGTTTTGTTTTAATGCTCATGTGTGAAGTTGATGTTTCGAAAGTTATTCTGATCTTTTATGTATGCACTCATGTCATAATTCCTGTAACACTGATGTATATGTTATTTCGATTCTTTTGTAAAGCCTGTACTACAAATGTTATTTGTATTGTTATGTTTTTTAATGATGTATTTTGTACCGTTGTTATTGTATTCTTATGTTATAAAATTGTAATTGATACCAGTTCATCATATTATTAACTTGTAAGTTACATTTCACTGCACACGTTTCTGTTGGTCATAGTATATGGACAATATGTGAGAAGTAGGGACTGTTAGTGTTTGCACGTGTGTTAATTCAGCAAGAGACTGGATAACAGCATTGCTGGTTCTAAGGACAATTCCAAAAGCTTTGTGAGTGCACAAGTGGTGATTATGGACTTGCTATATTATCCGCAAGACTCTTCAATGGTGATTGTGCACCTGCACAGTCACAACAGATGGCTGCTGGCCATCTCTACAAGGACTACAGTGGGTCTGCATCTTTGCTGACTCACCAGTACCATTATTTCTACAAGGACTGCAGTGGGTCTGCGCCTCTGGTGGCCCACCAGTACCGTAATCTCTACCAGGACTACAGTGGGTCTGCTCTGTGATGACCTACCTACCAATATTCTTCAAAACGTCGACTGACTCTGCTGTGGGTTTGCTCTGTTGTGGACCAATACCTGTCTGCATGTCAAGAGTCAGCACTGTCTTTCCATTGGAAGGACAACACTACTTCTTCAAGACTGCATGGAAATTCACTACTTCTGTGTGCAATTTCTTTTACTAATGAGACTTTGTGAAAAAAAACCTGTAAATACTATTATGATGAATGATCAGGTCTATCTTTATGGACTGTGAGAAAATTTTAGCTTTTGACCAACATTGTATCAATAAGTGTGTGCATTTGATTTCTTTGTTATTGTAATTATGAAAAATTTTATCAAATCATTATTGGCCACTGCCCAAAAAAAAATTTGTAAAATTTTTTGTGGGGAGCATGGGGGCTATGTAAGTAGGCTGTTTATGTTTTCTCTATGTAAGTAGGCTGTTTATGTTTTCTTATTGGCAACGTTACGTAGCGCTCAATATGAAAATCACTGGCTGTGCTGTGTGCAGTCTGTGGCTGCTTTGCATTGTTGTAATACTCGCCATTGTAGTGTTAGGCAGCTGGATGTGAACAGCACGTAGCGTTGCGCAGTTGGAGGTGAGCCGCCAGCAGTGGTGGATGTGGGGAGAGAGATGGCGGAGTTTTGAAAGTTGTCATGAACTGCTATATTTATATATGATGATATCAAGGTAAATACATTGTTCGTTCTCTATTAATATCTTTCATTTGCTAACTATCCCTATCAGTAGTTAGTGGCTTCAGCAGTTTGAATCTTTTATTTAGCTGGCAGTAGTGGCGCTTGCTGTATTGCAGTAGCTTGAGTAGCGAAGATTTTTGTGAGGTAAGTGATTTGTGAAAGGTATAGTTTTCTGTTAGTCAGGGCCATTCTTTTGTAGGGAATTTTTAAAGTCAGATTGCGTTGCGCTAACAAAATATTGTGTGTCAGTTTAAGCACAGTCATGTATAAATTGTTCAAAGGGGACGTTTCAATTATAGCACAGTTAATAAAGTCATTTCATGTAATAATGAATAAACTAGGCACTCATCTCTCCGTGTTTCCCACGCTGGTCTCGTTGTAAAATTATGGCTCAATCGTCGAAAATCTAGGTGGTGATGATTCCTAGCTCGGATGCAAAGAGGCCTAGGTTTTATTCTGCTATGTTCAAGAGTTTTATAGATGTGTTTCACAAACCATTCTTGAAGATTAAACCTTTGAAAGTTAGCACAATGGTGATGTAAAGAAATAATCAGCACTCCGAATTTAAGTTTTTATTGCTTTTGTTGCAATATCACGTAACACACAAAACATCACTTCACAATACAATACATACTTGAAAACATCTTCCTCACTGTTAAAGTTTAAATTTTATAACCTGACTACAATGTCCGTCTTTCCAACATGACGTCCATGACTTGCCCTTCTCAAGGTCCGACTCTCTAACTAAGTAACTAATAATCGCCTACGCGCCGCAGAATCAGAGTCACAAGCACGTCAAAGATCACAGCGACAAAAGAAAGAACACACACAAGAACAATATCGCTGCAACAGAAACATATCGATGCATCAAAACACCTCCACATTAATGAAATCAAATCCGAATGCTGTCTCAGGAATATGCTAACTATTTCACAGAAACACAGCAAAACACTGCTGGCATCGAGAGCGCAACGGCTACGCGATTCAAGTACCATTACAACCTGCGCATGTGAAATGTATTATATGCTTCCACATGCAGGTGATTAACATTTCAGACCAACTACATGAGGAGTAATGAAACCAACAGGCTCTATATACGCAAAACTGGTTTCCCGCCCACAAGTCGCAATTCAGTGGTCCATCGTTGTGAAAAGATTGTGGTAACGTTCGTGCTAGCCGTAGAAACGACCAGCATGTGTCAGAAACCGACAGCAGCAAAATCGTGTCCTGTCCAGACTGCATTTTACCTTTCCGTGATATTGCTGTTACGTTGGCCGAGGTGTAGGGACTGTCATTTGTGTATGGAATCGAGGCCTACAGGACGGATGCAGTCAGTGCCGTATCGTTCACTTGACGGTGCATCATTGTACAATAGTGCTACGTATGCTGAGTCAGGAAATGTGTCCAGCCAGACAAGTATCCAAGTGGACGGTGCGACGGCGTCTGCAGCAGCACAGACTGCGAGCATGGTGATCTTTGCTGCCGCTTCCTTTGGCGCAGCAGCAGGGAGAGGCACAGCTACATTGGTGCAATCAACGGCGTCACTACACCCAGTAGTCACGAAGGTCGTCTTTTTAGATATGTTCCAAGTATATGTACAGTTTTACGACGGACGACATAGCTACGTGTAGACACACCAAGCAGAACAGTCATTGCCAGACACTTATAGGCGCAGCATCCGGTGTGATGGTCTGCAGTGCCATTTGAGTCCACAACACGATCTGGTTTTCATGGTGGCTGAGGTGGACGGCAGGCAATGCTGGCTGTATGCTGTCTCTGAGGTCTCCATTGTTCTCTTTCAAAAAAATAATACCAGACCGCATCTTGCTCATCTAGTCCTGCAGTACCTTGACACAGCTCGACTGTTCTCCTGACCTCCCAACTGAACGCATCTGGTGACATGTTGTACGCAACCTACCGCAACCATTGCTCACCATTCACTGCGACTGACGAACTGTGGCACAGAATTGATACCGACTGACACATCCCTATGTGTCAGCCAAACTCTTTCTGATGTGACACCCAGATGGGTCATAGATCTTGGTGCTGCCAGATGTGGAAACTCTGTGCACCACATCTTACTCCCTGTATTCCCTCCCAAATACACTATGTGATCAAAAGTATCCGGACACCTTGCTGAAAATGACTTACAAGTTCGTGGCGCCCTCCATCGGGAATGCTGGTATTCAGTATGGTGCTGGCCCACCCTTAGCTTCCACTCTCGCAGGCATACGTTCAATCTGGTGCTGGAAGGTTTCTTGGGGAATGGCAGCCTATTCTTCACGGAGTGTTGTACTGAAGAGAATTATCAATGTCGGCCGGTGAGGCCTGGTACGAAGTCGGCGTTCCAAAATATCCCAAAGGTGTTCTATAGCGTTCAGGTCAGGACTCTGTGCAGGCCAGGCATTAAAGGGATGTTATTGTCACGTAATTACTCCGCCACAGGCCTTGCATTATGAACAGATGCTCGATCGTGTAGAAAGATGCAACCGCCATCATCGAATTGCCCTTCAACTACATTCATGCAACCAACGACGTCACTACACCCAGTACTCGCGAAGTTGGTCTTTTTAGTTAGGTTTCGTATACAGGGTGTCCCAGCTATCTTGTCCGCCCAAAATATCTCTGGAACAATAACAGCTATTGGAAGACGACTTTCACCGGTCTCAAAGTAGGGCTGGGGCCCATGAATGTACATATTTGGAAACATTCTAAAACGAAAGCATATGTGTTCTTTTAACACAGACTTATGTTTTTTTAAATGGACGTCCTATATTTTTTCTTCAGCAATCCATAGCATGACAAAGCACAATGGCGTTGATTGCATCGCAATATTCCCATTACATCCCGAGATATTGAGTCGCGAAGTTGACGCTTGAAACACCCGACATGCGCTGCTAGAGCACGTCCTGAGTCTCAGGCGTGAACCCCATGCTGCCCGTAATCGCAGCAGGATGGCAGCAGACCGTATTATTCGTTTCGGACCTCTTGATAAGTATGGAGGTGCGATTACACATGTCAATCACATCGCGATTACGGGCAGCATGGGGTTCACGCCTGAGCCTCAGGACGTGCTCTAGCAGCGCATGTCGGGTGTTTCAAGCGTCAACTTCGCGTCTCAATATCTCGGGATGTAATGGGAATATTGCGATGCAATCAACGCCATTGTGTATGTGCCTTCTCATGCTATGGATTGCTGAAGAAAAAATATAGGAGGTCCATTTAAAAAAACATAAGTCTGTGTTAAAAAAAGACATATGCTTTCGTTTTAGAATGTTTCCAAATATGTACATTCATGGGCCCCAACCCTACATTGATACCGGTGAAAGTCGTCTTCCAATAGCTGTTATTGTTCCAGAGATATTTTGGGCGGACAAGATAGCTGGGACACCCTGTATACGTACAGATTTACGATGGACGAAATAGCAGAACAATCATTGCCAGACTGCATTTGTCATTGTCATGTAGACCCAACACCTGGTGTGATGGTATGCAGTGCCATTTGAGTACACAACACGATCTGGTTCACATAGGTTAAGGTTGGTAGCTTTATGCCATCTCTGAGATCTCTATTCAGTTCTCTTTCAAAACGATAAAACAAGACAGTATGTTGCTCATATAGTCCTGAACTACCTCGACATAAATCGACTTTTCGACTGTTGCTCTGGACAGTCGGTTCTCCGGACCTCTCCGCTGAACACATCTGGTTGGCTCTGAGCACTATGGGACTCAACATCTTAGGTCATAAGTCCCCTAGAACTTAGAACTACTTAAACCTAACTAACCTAAAGACATCACACACATCCATGCCCGAGGCAGGATTCGAACCTGCGACCGTAGCAGTGAACACATCTGGTGACAGGCTGTACACAGACTTGACGGATGGGTCAGGGATGTTGTTGATGCCAGGCGTGGAAACTCTGTGCGCCGCAACTCGCACTCTATACTCCCCCCAGATAACTTAAACATTTGATTGTGTATTCTTTCCACTATTCTGTATATGTACGCACTGAGTAAGTTGTTATCCTTCTTAGTGTAGCAATTTTAAGTGGTCAGCAATGTACAAATATTTACTGTTATGTAAAAGAACTTAAACTACGTGTGTATATGGGTTTTACTTTGTCCGTTTCATATCAGACTATTCGCTCGAGTCAAACAGAACTGATCAGCAAGCATCATAACTATTACCACGTGTGCTGCTAATGTAGTTCCAAAACAGATTTTTTTATGCTGAGTTTTTGATAAAATTTTCAGTCATGGAGTGGGAAATTTCAGTCAATAACAGAACACATTCTGGTATTTCGCCACACATTGTAATACGGATATCAGCACTCGATATGAGAGCCAGTAGAAAGCCTGCTCACACAGCGCACTCGTTACCTAAGATTGTGACAGCTGACGATAAACTTCCGAGATAAGCGTTAATGTGACACGCGCGACAAGAGGATGGTGATGAGTGGAGGGGGTACATGAGACGGTGACGTCACGCGGCCCAGCTTTTGCCGACAGGTAAATATAGTGTCTCACCACACTGTCCCTGCCTACAGTTTCAGCCCGGCGACTTTGTGTGCTGAGCACCTCGACAGGACTCACTGCCTGAAGAAACTCCTCTCTGACTCCGGGGTGAGTAGAGGCCCTGCACGGCCTTTTTTTTCCTTTTTGCCTCCCAGTGTTTCTCGTTATACTGAATGGGTGCCACCCATACCGCTCTGTCAGTCTGTAATTCCTCTTTCAACTTTAGAATCGATTAAACCTTTACGGAGCATCTCTGTTGTGTGTAGAGGAACATACTGCAAAGACATAATACAGGCAATAGTTCCCTTTAGAGTGCTGCCTGCGACCAGTTCACACTCATTGGATCGAAATTTTATAGCAGTCTCACGTCTTCCTGTTCTGTATCCATACTATGATGTCCGTTTTATATTGGACCACTTGTTTCATCTTTCGAAGCAGAAAAGAATCTTTTTGTTTAAGCTTAAATACATCAGTGTAATAAACTGATTTAATGCAGGGTAGATATTAGGCCGTGTAGAGTTATTAACACGTACAACTCCTAGACTTCAAATTTTTATTTGTACACTCTTTAACTGAAAGATTATTGTTCACTAGAAGATTCATTTCCACTCCTCAACTCTGACCAATTTGCCAGATACGTTCCCTTAGTTACACAGAGGCTAAACACTAGGTGTCATATTGAAACTTCCTGGCAGATTAAAACTGTGTGCCGGACCGGGACTCGAACTCGGGACCTTTGCCTTTAGCGGGCAAGTGGTAGAGCACTTGCCCGCGAAAGACAAAAGTCCCGAGTTCGAGTCTCGGTCGGGCACACAGTTTTAATCTGCTAGGAAGTTTCATATCAGCGCAGACTCCGCTGCAGAGTGAAAATCTCATTCTGGAAACATCCCCCAGGCTGTGGCTAAGCCATGTCTCCGCAATATCCTTTCTTTCAGGAGTGCTAGTTCTGCAAGGGTTGCAAGAGAGCTTCTGTAAAGTTTGGAAGGTAGGAGACGAGGTACTGGCGGAAGTAAAGCTGTGAGGACGGGGCGTGAGTGGTGCTTGGCTAGCTCAGTCGGTAGAGCACTGGCCAGCAAAAGGCAAAAGTCCCGAGTTCGAGTCTCGGTCCAGCACACAGTTTTAATCTGCCAGGAAGTTTCATATCAGCGCACACTCCGCTGCAGAGTGAAAATCTCATTCTGGAAACATCCCCCAGGCTGTGGCTAAGCCATGTCTCCGCAATATCCTTTCTTTCAGGAGTGCTAGTTCTGCAAGGGTTGCAAGAGAGCTTCTGTAAAGTTTGGAAGGTAGGAGACGAGGTACTGGCGGAAGTAAAGCTGTGAAGACGGGGCGTGAGTGGTGCTTGGGTAGCTCAGTTGGTAGAGCACTGACCCGAGAAAGGCAAAGGTCCCGAGTTCCAGTCTCGGTCCGGCACACAGTTTTAATCTGCCAGGAAGTTTCATACCAGCGCACACTCCGCTGCAGAGTGAAAATCTCATTCAGGTGTCATATTGTGTGCCGTCTTATAGGCACGTTATTCAGTCTGGACTGGATTTTAGAACATCTAATGCAACAGAACTGTGAAAAAAGTAACAGCTAAATGTTAACAAAATTCATTATTTCAAATTACATTGGAACAAATGTATCAGTTTTCACATCTCTTGGTGTAACTGTAATCCTGAATGGAATCTGCAGCTTTGGTTCCATCAGGGAAAATCCAAAGTTATAAACCAGTATAGGAACTGCTATTAATGGGGTCGAAGTACATTCTTTTGCCTGGAATGTTTACTTGACAGATTCATTTCTACAGTATCGGACTGAAGATTAAGATCTCGTGCACACGGACCAGCACTGTTACTACCGCTTCAACCTTCAATACTTAAAACAGTTTGTTCATCAGTTATCAATCAGTTCTTTACTTTAGCAGTTTTTACTGTAATGTAACTTAGCTATCTTGTGTCTGAAAGTGACAAACATTTCAGAAAATGAAATCAATGTTTATCTAATACTGATAAAATTACTATATATTTTGTTGATATTTTTAAATGTTCTGCATCATAGGAGCAGTATGATGCTGACAAGTCTTGGTCGAGAATGAAGTGGGTCAGAGCCTCGTTGTCTTAGTAGGAGTTCTGTGAGCGTACCGTGGTCATGGGTTTTATGGATTACTCCTTTACTAGTTTTTTGCCTAGAGGGTGGGTGGAGGAGCATCTTGTGCGCAGCAAAAGGATAGTTCAAAATGCTTCAAACGGCTCTGAGCAGTATGGGACTTAACTTCTCAGGTCATAGTTGCCTACAACTTAGAACTACTTAAACCTAACTAAGCTAAGGACATCACACACATCCGCGCCCGAGGCAGGATTCGAACCTGAGACCCTAGCGGTCGCGCGGTTCCAGACTGTAGCGCCTACAACCACTCGGCCACCCAGGCCGGCAAAAGGATAGTACATGTGTTAGTTAAAGGAAACATATATTTTCTTTGACTGACAATACTTCACATACGCATGTTTCATTCTTGTCTTGTATGAATCTGCCACAAATATCGATAAGAAGTTGCAATCTGAGTGCAACTGCTAGCATGAGACGTTTTCCGGTAAGGCGCCACAGTCTGTAGCGCAAGATAGTAAGATTGGTGCATGAACCTGCTCCTACAAATAAACACACAGAAGTAGCTCTTAGGAGCAGAGTAATACAGATTTCTGGCGCTGAACGTCATTTTCCTAAATAACATGAGGGATTACGAGGGTCAGTGATTTACTAAAACAAAGCGAGATGGCACAGTGGTTAGCATGTTTTATTTGTGTTTGGGAGGACGATGATTCAAATTCCCATCTCACCATCGTCATATAGGTTTAATGTGGCTGACTTAAATCAGTGTAGGTTAATGCTGGGATGGCTCCAACGAGAAGCTTGTGTCCAATTTGCTTTCCTGTGTACTCGTAATTTTATCTTGTGATCCATATCTAATGATGATAGCAAATTAGTTTCCATTAATTTTTCTTCCTTTAACCTAGGCTTAGTAAAGTAGCGCCATAGTTGCGTCTGACCTTAACACTCCGCCCGGAGAAAGGAATTAAGGAAATGAGCACCCCTTTTGAATACACTATGTGATCAAAAGTGTCAAGAAACATGGCTAAAAATTACTTACAAGTTCGAGGCGCCCTCCATCTCTAATGCTGGAATTCAGTATGGCGTTGGCACTCCCTTAGCCTTGATGACAGCTTCCACTCTCACAGACATACGTTCAATCAGGTGCTGGAAGTTTTCTTGGGGAATGGAAGCCCATTCTTCACGGAGTGCTGCACTGAGGAGAGGTATCGATGTCGGTCGGTGAGGCCTGGCACGAAGTCGGCGTTCCAAAACATCCCAAAGGTCATCACGTAATCAGGTCAGGACTGTGCAGACCAGTCCATCACAGGGATGCTATTGTCGTGTAACCACTCCGCCACATGCCATGCATTATGAACAGGTACTCGATCGTGTGGAAAGATGCAATCGCCATCCCCGAATGGCTGCTCAACAGGTGCTAAAACATCAATGTAGGTTTGTGCTGTGATGGTACCACGCAAAACAACAAGGGGTGCAAGCTCCGTGCTTGAAAAACATGACCACACCATAACACCACCGCCTCCGAATTTTACTGTTGGCATTACACACGCTGGAAGATGACGCTCAACGAGAATTCGCCATACCCACACCCTGCCATCGGATCGCCACATTGTGTGCCGTGATTCGTCACTCCACACAACGTTTTTACACTGTTCAATCGTCCAATATTTACGCTTCTTACACCAAGCGAGGCGTCGTTTGCAATTTACTGGCATGATGTGTGGCTTATGAGCAGCCGCTCGACCACGAAATCCAAGTTTTCTAACCTCTGGCCTAACTGTCATAGTACTTGAAGAGGATCCTGATGCAGTTTGAAATTCCCGTGTGATGGTCTGGATAGATGTCAGCCTATTACACATTACGACCCTCTTCAACTTTCGGCGGTCTCTGTCAGTCAACAGGCGAGATCGGCCTGTACGCTTTTGTGCTGTACGTGCCGCTTCACATTGTAGCCAGTGGACCTAGGGATGTTTAGGAGTGTGGAAATGTCGCGTACAGACGCATGCCACAAGTGACACCCAATCACCTGACCACGTTCCAAGTCCGTGGAATCCGCGGGGCGCCCCATTCATCTAAGTGACTACTCTGCTATTCACAACACAGTGCCTGGCAGAGGGTTCAATGAACCACCTTCAAGCAGACTCTCTACCGTTCCACTCTCGAACGGCACGCGGGAAAAACGAGCACTTGAATTTTTCTGGGTGAGCCCTGATTTCTCTTATAGTTCAATTCTTTTATCTTGGCGGCTCGCGCACGCCCGCCCAAACGCTGGAGATTGCTGCGTTGCCAGTTGCACACAACGCAAGCGCCAAGAGAAGCAGCGCCATCCTATAGTATAGTTCGCAAGCTTACGTGTAGGGGGGAGCGCGCAGTTCGTGAAGGAAAGCCACCACGGCCGCATTAACCCTTCCGCTGCTACAGAGACGTGCTCCCCGCATTCCGCGCTGTGCGCGATTTTGTCATCACTGCACTGCTCGCCTGTGAAGACACACGGTGCTCCCACTGCTTTGACACACTTATCATTCAATTACACAAAAACTATTTGGCCCAAAAATTTGATTTTTACACATCTTCTTGACTGATACCTTCCCCCAATAAATGACTTAATTTTGTTTCGATGTTCAACGCAGTTATTGTTCAGCATTAAATGTAGTAAACCATTGCACGAAATTTTGAAGAGTTTGCAGAGGTAAAAGTCCATAGCGTATACTTTCCGTATAGTCGATTTTAGTTGCCACAATATTGAGAATGAAATGTGGACAAGATACTTAAATTTCATATAAAATTTACTGTATAATAATATCTCATTTAATTTAAGTACCAGATAGGTGTTGTATGTAATATTGAGAAATATTCTGTCTTTCGCGACTGTAATAAAACTTTTATTTATAACAGAGTCATTTCGCTTTTTTCTAAAATGTTCTGATCAAAACAAAGTTGGCGAAGTACACAAAACTGAATTGTGGACGTAATAAAACATAGAAACTAAAATATATTGTCAGTGAGGCGTAGTGCGCAAACAATTTGTGTTTGTCAGAACGGACAGCAAATACTTGCCAAAACATAGGTCAACAAAAACATTGAATATGATGTTGCCAAAGCAGCGAAGCAAAGATCTGCGTCAGACTATCAAGTAGCTCGGCAACGTAAGAGCCGAAATTCTGCTCTAAATAACACTTTTAATACTGTCACAAAAGAATATATGTCAATATGAATAGTAAAACAGCGACTGCGGAAGAGAAGATATACAAACGAAACAGATAACATGAATATTGTAGGTATGCCTATTCGTTGTTTTTAATTGCTGTGAAAAGAAATATTGAAGGACAAAAATTAGAAAAACCGAAAACTTATTATGATTATAATGAAGAGACAAAGCACTATAAATTTCAAAAAATTACATTCAAACGAATAAAATTCATGACGTAAGACACTTCGATATTGTTTCTAAATAAAGAAAATATTAAGCACAGAACAAGGTTTTAACTCTGCACCTTGCAGCCAAACACCTTAACCATTACGCTAACGCAGCTCGTCCGGACTATGAATTACTGACATTTCGTCGCAGTACAATAGGAAATAAACAATTACCGCTGTTCTTTATTGCGAAACAGCGGTTCGTGAGAATGATACGAACACCTTTCCTTGCTATTGCCTGAATTAAGAGGCTTATTGCTTGTTTGCTTTAATTAATTAATAGAATACAAAGCAATTGGTATAAAGAATGCTTTTTCCAAACTTTCTATAAAAGAAAGTCTGCTATCAAGACACTCCTTTTGTTCAATTACTTTACTTATGACTGAACGTTTCTAAAACTGAAGACACTCGTCCGTGCTCTGCACTGCAGTCGAGCTCTGGCAACATCGTTCTGTGTTCATTGGCTGAGTGTGTTTTGTGACGTCAGATGCGCAGAACGAACCTAAACTTGGCCGCCATCGTAAATGACGTGTACTACAGTTTATTCTGATGATCATTTCTCCCTATGTAGGCGGGTGCCAACAGAGTGTTTTCGCAATCGGAGGAGAAAATTGGAGATTGAAATTTCATAAGAAGATCCCATCGCAACGAAAATTGCCTTCGTTTTAAAAATTGCCACTACAATTCACGTATCATGTCCGTGACACTATCTCCCCTATTTCGCGATAATAAAAAACGAGATGCCCTTCTTTGTACTTTTTCGCTGTCATCCGTCAGTCCCACCTGATGCGGATCCCTCACTGCACAGCAATACTCAAGAATAGGGCGGACAGGCGTAGTGTAAGCAGTCTCTTTAGCATACCTGTTGCACCTTCTAAGTGTTCTGTCAATCAATCGCAGTCTTTGGTTTGCTCTACCCACAAAATTACCTATGTGATCGATCCAATTTAGGCTATTTGTAATTGTAATCCCTAAGTACTTAGTTGAATTTACAGCCTTCAAACTTGTATAACTTACCGGGTAATTGAAATTTAGCGGATTTCTATTATAGCTTTCTTTATTCAGGGTTAATTGCCACTTATCGCACCATGCAGATATCTTATCTAAAACATTTTGCAAGTCGTTTTAGGCATCTCGTGACTTTACAAGACGGTAAATGACAGCATCATCTGCAACCAATCTAAAAGGTCACTCAGATCGTCTCTTATGTCGTTAATATAGATCAGGAACAATAGAGGGCCTATAACAGTTCCTTGGAGAACGATGGATATTACTTCGATTTTACTCGATTACTTGTCGTCTATTACTACGAACTGTGACCTTTCTGACAGGAAATCACGAATCCAGTCGCACAACTGAGGCGATATTCCATAGGCACGCAGTTTGGTTAGAAGATGCTTGTTAGGAACGGTGTCGAAAGCCTTCTGGAAATCTTAAAATATGGAATCAATGTGACATCCCCTGTCGATAGCGCTCATAAATAGATACTTGTGTTTCGCAAGAACGATATTTTCTTTTTCCGTCCTGACTGTGTGTCAATAAATCATTTTCTTCGAGGTGCTTCATAATATTCGAATACAGTACATGTTAAAAAACCCTACTGCAAATCAACGTTAGTGATATGGGCCTGTAATTCAGCGGATTACTCCTCCTTCCTTTTTTGGGTATTGGTGCGACTTGCGCAATTTTCCGGTATTTGGGTATGGATCTTTCTGTGGGCGAGCGGTTGTATATAATTGCTAAATAAGGAGCTATTTTATCACCATACTCTGAGTGGAACCTGACTGGTACACAATATGGACCGGAGGCCTTGCTTTTATTAAGTGAAGCCGGCCGATGTGGCCGTACGGTTCTAGGCGCTTCAGTCTGCAACCGCGTGACCGCTACGGTCGCAGGTTCGAATCCTGCCTCGGGCATGGATGTGCGTGTTGTCCTTAGGTTAGTTAGGTTTAAGTAGTTCTAAGTTCCCGGGGACTGATGACCACAGATGTTAAGTCCCATAGTACTCAGAGCCATTTATTAAGTGATTTAGTCTGCTTCGTTACTCCGAGGATATCTACTTCTATGTTTCTCATCTTGGCAGTTCTTCTTGATTGGAATTCAGGAATACTTACTTCGTCTTCTTTGGTGAAGGAGTTTCGGAAAACAGTGTTTAAAACTCTGCTTTAGTGGCACTGTCATCAGTGACTTCACCGTTGTTGCCGCGCAGCTAAGGTATTGATTGCGTCTTGCCACTGGTGTGCTTTATGTATGACCAGATTGTCTTTGGGTTTTCTGCCAGATTTCGAGACAGAATTTCATTGTGGAAATTAGTAAAAGTATCTCGCATTGAAGTACGCTCTATATTTCGAACTTATACCAAACTTTGCCAGTCTTGGGGATTTTGCGTAGTTTTAAATTTGGCATACTTCTTTCGCTGCTTCTGCAACAGCGATCTGACCCGTTTTGTGTACTGTAGGGGATCAGTACCATCACTTATTAATTTATGTGGTATGTATCTCTCTCATTCTGTCGATACTATCTCTTTGAAAACATTCCATACCTTTTCTACACTTACATTATCAGATCGAACGGAGTGAATACTGTCTCTTAAAAAGTCGTTAAGAGCATTTTTGTTAGCTTTCTTAAATAGATATACTTAGCGTTTTATTTCTGATGGTTGTAGGTGTTACAGTAATCAGCGTAGCAGCAACTGCCTTGTGGTCGCTAATCCCTGTGATCGTCAGAAACACTCACTATTTGTCCGGGATTATTTGTTGCTAAAAGGTCAAGTATGCTTTCGCAACCATTTACTCTTCGAGTGGGCTCATGAACTAATTGTTCAAAATAATTTACTCAGAAAGCGTGCAGTGCAATTTCGCAATTTCGGATGACGTTTTATGTCTGCCGCCGGCTTTAAAAGTATAATTTTTCCAGCATATCGAGGGTAGACTAAAGTCACGACCGACTATAATTGTGTGAGCGGGGTACTTATTTGAAATTAGACTCAAGTTTTCCTTGAACTGTTCAGCAACTATATCTTCTGAGTAGGGGGTCGGTAAAACGATCCATTTAATAGTTTAGTCCGATTGTCAGGTATAACCACTACCCATACTATTTCACACGAACTATTTACTTCAATTTCGCTACAAGTCAAACTACCTATGACAACAATAAATACTCCACCACCAACTGTATTTAATGGATGATTGACTGATCTGGCCCCGTAACACTAACAAAAACGGCCTTGCTGTGCTGGTACTGCGAACGGCTGAAGGCAAGGAGAAACTACAGCCGTAATTTTTCCCGAGGACATGCAGCTTTACTGTATGATTAAATGATGATGGCGTCCTCTTGGGTAAAATATTCCGGAGGTAAAATAGTCCCCCATTCGGATCTCCGGGCGGGGACTACTCAAGAGGACATCGTTATCAGGAGAAAGAAAACTGGCGTTCTACGGATCGGAGCGTGGAATGTCAGATCCCTTAATCAGGCAGGTAGGTTAGAAAATTTAAAAAAGGAAATGGATAGGTTAAAGTTAGATATAGTGGTAATTAGTGAAGTTCGGTGGCAGGAGGAACAAGACTTTTGGTCAGGCGAATACAGGGTTATAAATACAAAATCAAATAGGGGTAATGCAGGAGTAGGTTTAATAATGAATAAAAAAAATAGGAGTGCGAGTAAGCTACTACAAACAGCATAGTGAACGTATTATTGTCGCCAAGATAGACACGAAGCCCACGCCTACTACAGAAGTACAAGTTTATATGCCAACTAGCTCTGCAGATGACGAAGAAATTGAAGACATGTATGATGAGATAAAAGAAATTATTCAGGTAGTGAAGGGAGACGAAAATTTAATAGTCATGGGTGACTGGAATTCGAGAGCCGGAAAAGGGAGAGAAGGAAACATAGCAGGTGAATATAGATTGGGGGTAAGAAATGAAAGAGGAAGCCGTCTGGTAGAATTTTGCACAGAGCATAACTTAATCATAGCTAATACTTGGTTCAGGAATCATGAAAGAACGCTGTATACATGGAAGAACCCTGGAGGTACTAAAAGGTTTCAGAAAGATTATATAATGGTAAGACAGAGATTTAGGAACGAGGCTTCAAATTGTAAGACATTTCCAAGGGCACATGTGGACTCTGATCTCAATCTATTGGTTATGAACTGTAGATTAAAACTGAAGAAACTGCAAAAAGGTGGGAATTTAAGGAGATGGGACCTGGATAAACTGAAAGAACCAGAGGTTTTACAGAGTTTCAGGGAGAGCATAAGGGAGCAATTGACTGGAATGGGGCAACGAAATACAGTAGAAGACGAATGGGTAGCTCTGAAGGATGAAGTAGTGAAGGCAGCAGAGGATCAAGTAGGTAAAAAGACGAGGGCTAGTAGAAATCCTTGGGTAGCAGAAGAAATATTGAATTTAATTGATGAAAGGAGAAAATATAAAAATGCAGTAAATGAAGCAGGCAAAAAGGAATACAAACGTCTCAAAAATGAGATCGCCAGAAAGTGCAAAATAGCTAAGTAGGCATGGCTAGAGGACAAATGTAAGGATGTAGAGGCTTATCTCACTAGGGGTAGGATAGATACTGCCTACAGGAAAATTAAAGAGACCTTGGGACAAAAGAGAGCCACTTGTATGAATATCAAGAGCTCAGATGGAAACCCAGTTCTAAGCAAAGAAGGGAAAGCAGAAAGGTGGAAGGAGTATATAGAGGATCTATCCAAGGGCGATGTACTTGAGGACAATATTATGGAAATGGAAGAGGATGTAGATGAAGATGAAATGGGTGATACGATACTGCGTGAAGAGTTTGACAGAGCACTGAAAGACCTGAGTCAAAACAAGGCCTCGGGAGTTGACAACATTCCATTAGAACTACTGACGGCCTTGGGAGAGCCAGTCCTGACAAAACTCTACCATCTGGTGAGCAAGATGTACGAGACAGGCGAAATACCGTCAGACTTCAAGAAGAATATAATAATTCCAATCCCAAAGAAAGCAGGTGTTGACAGATGTGAAAATTACCGAACTATCAGTTTAATAAGTCACAGCTGCAAAGTACTAACGATAATTCTTTACAGACGAATGGAAAAACTGGTAGAAGCCGACCTCGAGGAAGATCAGTTTAGATTCCATAGAAATGTAGGAACACGTGAGGCAATACTGACCCTACGACTTATCTTAGAAAATAGATTAAGGAAAGGCAAACCTACGTTTCTAGAATTTTTAGACTTAGAGAAAGCTTTTGACAATGTTGAGTGGAATACTCTCTTTCAAATTCTAAAGGTGGCAGGTGTAAAATACAGGGAGCGAAAGGCTATTTACAATTTGTATAGAAACCAGATGGCAGTTATAAGAGTCGAGGGGTACGAAAGGGAAGCAGTGGGTGGGGAGGGAGTGAGACAGGGTTGTAGCCTCTCCCCGATGTTATTCAATCTCTATATTGAGCAAGCAGTAAAGGAAACAAAAGAAAAATTTGGAGTAGGTATTAAGATCCAGGGACAAGAAATAAAAACTTTGAGGTTCGCCGATGACATTGTAATTCTGTCAGAGACAGCAAAGGACTTGGAAGAGCAGTTGAACGGAATGGACAGTGTCTTGAAAGGAGGATATAAGATGAACATAAACAAAAGCAAAACGAGGATAATGGAATGTAGTCGAATTAAGTCGGGTAATGCTGAGGGAATTAGATTACGAAATGAGACACTTAAAGTAGTAAAGGAGTTTAGCTATTTGGGGAGCAAAATAACTGATGATGGTAGAGAGGATATAAAATGTAGACTGGGAATGGCAAGGAAAGCGTTTCTGAAGAAGAGAAATTTGTTAACATCGAGTATAGATTTAAGTGTCAGGAAGTCGTTTCTGAAAGTATTTGTGTAGCCATGTATGGAAGTGAATAGAAGCTTTCGAAATGTGGTGCTACAGAAGAATGTTGAAGATTGGGTGGGTATATCACGTAACTAATGAGGAGATATTGAATAGGACTGGGGAGAAGTTTGTGGCACAACTTGACTAGAAGAAGGGATCGGTTGGTAGGACATGTCCTGAGGCATCAGGAGATCACAAATTTAGCATTGGAGGGCAGCGTGGAGGATAAGTATCGTAGAGGGAGACCAAGAGATGAATACACTAAGCTGATTCAGAAGGATGTAGGTTGCAGTAGGTACTGGGATATGAAGGAGCTTGCACAGGACAGAGTAGCATGGAGAGCTGCATCCAACCACTCTCTGGACTGAAGACCACAACAACATCAACATTCCATTATCCTTGTTTTGCTTTTGTTGATGTTCATCTTGTATCCTCCTTTCAAGACACTGTCCATTCCGTTCAACTGCTCTTCCAAGTCCTTTGCTGTCTCTGACATAATTACAATGTCATCGGCGAACTTCAAAGTTTTTATTTTTTCTCCATGGATTTTAATACCTACTCCAAATGTTTCTTTTGTTCCCTTCACTGCTTTCTCAATATACAGATTGAATAACATCGGGGAGAGCTTCAGTGCTTTCTTTTAGGGCTTGGAGCTCTGGTTCTCTCCCAACACAACTACGACAATTTACAACTACAATACCAATCGTTTCTACAACTACCTTACTGTGTTTTACCTGCCCACTTTTCGACGGACGTCCCTTCTGTGGTTCCCTGGTTCCCTGAGACCCTCTAACCTAAAAAACCGCCCAGTCCCTTCCACACAGCCCCCACTACCATGCAGCTGCCTCCTGTGCTCTCTCACGATGTCTAACGCCTACTGAGACGCTGATATGGAGTATGGCAGTAGTTGGCAGCACAATGCATCTAATATGAAAAGCGTAAGTTTTTGCTTGTGTCCGGATACTTTTGATCACATAGTGTACCTGTTGAGTAAAACAAGGGTGCTGCAATAGTATGGGGAAATACTGATCATTGTGTTGTTGAAGATTTACTGCTGTTCACCTGTAGTATCAATCGCAGGTAGGATGTCGAAGTATTGTAACAGTCTTGTGATGGGCTACACTTCCCAACTGTTGGTTCATTAAAGTACAAATGTATATTAAATAGGGTCCGCAGCTCGTGGTCGTGCGGTAGCGTTCTCGCTTCCTGTGCCCAAGTTCCCGGGTTCGATTCCCAGCGGGGTCAGGGATTTTCTCTGCCTCGTGTTGACCGAGTGTTGTGTGATGTCCTTAGGTTAGTTAGGTTTAGATAGTTCTAAGTTCTAGGGGACTGATGACCATAGATGTTAAGTCCCATAGTGCTCAGAGCCATTTGAACAATTTTTTTGTATCAAATAGGAAATTTTGGTGTTCTCTAAGGACCGATGGTTGCTCAGTGACGTCTTGTTTCAGCATCACCTACAATGGCAGCAGTTAACGAGGTTCAGCTGACCGCCGCCGTGAACTTGGGCGCCCTTCTAGATGCGGGGGAAGGCGCCGTGGTGATATTAGTGGCGGGCGAGACACGGCTGGCTGCCCACAGGACAGTGCTGGCCGCCAGGAGCCCCGTGTTCCAGGCAATGTTCCAGCATGACACGCTGGAGGCCAGCAGCGGCCACGTCACAATCACAGACGTGGAGGGGCCGGTGATGAGGGAGCTGCTGGCCTACATGTACACCCTTCAGGCTCCCGAGCTGCCTGGCATGGCCCCGCTCTTGCTCGCAGCCGCTGATAAGTACGGCTTGTCCGCCCTAAAGGCTGTCTGTGAGCAGCAGGTGGTCGCACAGCTCTGTGTCGAAAACGCTGCGGCCTCGGCCGTGCTCGCAGTGAGGCATTCGTGCCCAAAACTCACAGCGGCCGCCGTCGCCTTCATAAAGGCCAACCTCCATGTGATGGGCACGAAGGGATGGGCAGACATGATGCGGAACCATCTCGAACATGTCATCGAAGTTAGTCGGATGCTTTCTGATCCGCCACCATCAACCAGGTAAGCACAAGACGAACCACACGTTTGTGTTCGCATGTGTTCAAATGTGTGTGAAATCCTAAGGGGCCAAGCTGCTGAGGCCGTCAGTCCCTAGACTCACTCACTACTTAAACTAATTTATGCTAAGGACAACACACACATCCGTGCCGGAACCTCCAGCGGGAGGGGCTGCTCAATCCGTGACGTGGCACCTCTAACCGTACGGCCACTCTGTGCGGCCACGTTTGTGCTCCCCACCTATATGGCTATGTGTTTTCAAGACTAAAAGGTCGCTGGCTCGAGTGGCCGAGCGGTTCTAGGCGCTACAGTCTGGACCGCGCGACTGCTACGGTCGCAGGTTCGAATCCTGCCTCAGGCATGGATGTGTGTGATGTTCTTAGGTTAGTTAGTTATGAGTAGTTCTAGGTTGTAGGAGACTGATGACCTCAGAAGTTAAGTCCCATAGTGCTCACAAGGGAACCTCCCCATCGCACCCCCCTCAATTTTAGTTATAAGTTGGCTCAGTGGATAGGCCTTGAAAAACTGAACACAGATCAATCGAGAAAACAGGAAGAAGTTGTGTGGAACTTTGAAAAAATAAGCAAAATATACAAACTGAGTAGTCCATGCGCAACATTGGCAACATCAAGCATAGTGAGAACTCAAGACCGCCGTGGTCCCGAGGTTAGCGTGAGCAGCTGCGGAACGAAAGGTCCGTGGTTCAAGTCTTCGCTCGAGTGAAAAGTTTTCTTTCTTTATTTTCGCAAAGTTATGATCCGTCCCTTCGTTCATTGACGTCTCTGTTCACTGTAATAAATTTAGTGTCTGTGTGTTGCGACCGCACCGCAAAACCGTGCGATTAGTAGACGAAAGAACGTGCCTCTCCAATGGGAACCGAAAACATTTGATCGCAAGGTCATAGGTCAACCGATTCCTCCACGGGAAAACATGTCTGATATATTCTATACGACACTGGTGACGGCATGTGCGTCACATGACGGGCATATGTTGTCGACCCACCTAACTTGTACAATTGGCGAATGGGTAAAAAGATTCTTCTACCTTGCCCGATTTAGGTTTTCTTGTGGATGTGATAATCACTCCGAAAAAAGTGATGAAAACATAACAGTTTGTCACATAAACTGAAAATAAAAAATTGAACTTTTCACTCATGGGAAGACTTGAACCAAGGACCTCTCGTTCCGCAGCTCCTCACGCTAACCACGGGACCACGGCGCCCCAGAGCTCACACTATCCTTGATGTTGCATATCTTGCGCATGGACTACTCAGTTTGTATATTTTGCTTATTTTTTTCATAGTTCCACACAACTTGTTCCTGTTTTCTCTATTGATCTGTGTTCAGTTTTTCAAGGCCTATCCACTGTGCCAACTTATAACTAAATCTGAGGGGGGTGGGATGGGGAGGTTCCCTTGTCAGAGCCATTTTTTGGACTAAAAGGTCTCTCACATCCTAAGATGTGCCAGTTCTCTAGACTACAACGTAATCGATGACCGTTTCTTATAGCTCAAGACCTGTCATTGCCTTCTCCTAAGAAGTTCATCGAATCTCTGTATTGAAGTATGTTTATAAACAGTTAAGATTTGCTTAGAAAATCATGGAAAAGCGAAGGTTATTACAGCTTAAGAAATTGTTTTGACCTTCACGCAACCCATCCTTATTTGCAGTCATTAGTTCTCTTATATTGCCGTTGTATAGGTTTTCACATCAACCCTCTCATTGGAGAATAAATTGGTAGTATATTAAGTTGGTGTAATTCTTTCTGGTAGGCGCAAACATGTACTGCTCAGCACAGAAACAGACACACTGACGAGTGCAGTTTGTAGCCAGGCAGATGAGTGCTCAGGCCTTGTTCTCCACGATGTATAGGTGATGCTACATCTCCTTATAAACTGTAGCACTTAGTTGTTTGGTGGCATTGCTGCTTCTAATAATGATGCATCTCACCACATTTATAGAGGTTGAAGATGCAGACTTGGTATTTCTTGTATGTCTATATGTATGTATGAAACTGGGGACCTAGAAACGATGCACAGACTTCGTCCTACTGTAGCCCTCAGTGGTTCACAATCCCACAACAGACCCAGCAGTCTACCCACCACACCGTCGCCCCACACCGAACCCAGGGCTATTGTGCAGTTAGGCCCCCAGTGGACTCCTCCAGGAACGTTTCATACCACAAGAGTGTAACCCCAAATGTTTGTGTGGTAGAGTAATTATGGTGTACGCATACATGGAAATGGTGTTTGCACAGCAATTACCGACACAGTGTAACTGAGCCAGAATAAGGGGAACCAGCCCACATTTGCCGAGGTGGATGTAAAACCGCCTTACAAACCATCCACAGGCTAGCCGGCAAACTGAACCTCGACACTAATCTGCCAGGAGGATTCGTGCCATGGACCGGCATCCCTTCCCGTTCGGGAAGCAGCATGTTAGAGCGCACGGCTATCCGGGTGGGCTGTTATGTCTTCATTTTCCACCACCTGAAGGATTGTAGTATGTAGCAGCAAGAGTCAATGAGGCCTGCAACATAATCCCACTTTTCCATTGTGAGCAATGTGTGGGTGCTATTCTGTCATTCTGTGCAACGGATTAATCTGAGATGTACCCTTTACCCTGTGGCTCCTGCAAGATGCAATTTCCACCCCCACACTACTACAGAAGTCAGACAGATGCTCCTAAGGTTCTAAAGAGAAATGCCTGAAAAACTTTCAGCAATAAATATCTTCTGGAGTCATCCGCTGTAAGGAAATGATACAAAAGTTCACAAAAGTTCTTACGTAACTAGTGGGATACTTGGGTACTGGAGTAGCGCTAATTAGCGTCAGAAAAACATGAAACTAACGAAAATTATTATTTTTTTTGCAACAATTCTGAGAAATCACAATGGCACTTTTAGTTATGAACTGAACAAGTTATTTCCGGGTTCTTTTCGGAATGTGAAATTACCTCTTAAGGATAGGATTCGCTAATGAAATTTCTATTCAAAGTTTAATATTGTTATTGACTTGGCAGAATTGCTGAGAGCTGCGCCTACTCAACTTGAATAATTATCCGTTAGAATGTTGCTAGGTACAGTTGAGGCTGTCGCGTGTGAAATGCAGCTAAGTGTACTGTTGTGGAGGAAATATGGGGCTCGCAAGAGCTGTAGCGCACAATACCGTAAGCTGCGATGACTGCTGTCAGCGCCGCTCGCTGCTGACAAATAAGACAACTCTCGTTCTATCTGGATTGACCTTCGCAAATCAAACTCTCCCTATGCCTTGATGAAGTCAAGGACTCCTATTCGCACCTAGTCTGTAACTATTGGCGTGGTACACCGGTCAGATAACCAGTCCACCACGATGCCACTCAAAAATTCGCTCAAAGGCATTTAACTATAACTCTGTCTGTTCACACCACACAATAAGTGTGGTGGCCAACACAATGAACAATGCTTAATCACAAGGACTCAATATAGAGTCGCACTCTGATTCGCTCTCGACAGAGGTGCTCTCCCAGTGGAGTACTGAGGAGAGACTTGTTCCTCACTGAGTACACGTACGAGCGCGCACGCTCTCGTTACGTGTTCTCGCTCCAAGAGCGACAACGGAACAGCCCCTCTCCACGCCAGATGTAATGGGGTATATCTATCAGTCTCTTCCATTTCTCCTTCAGCTCAAGGTGTCAGAAATATCGTCTACCAATCAGCATTGCTCTTCTAAAACGGGAGAATGACGTTTCGTTCAAGGCGACCAATCCGGAAATCTGTAGCATCAGCGTTTGGCGTTTACTGTCTCCCTGTGAAAACGTCTGAAACTGCGTGCTATGTTTGTAAAGAATGTGTAGGCTGGGCGCTCCCACACAATGTAGCGGATTTTGCATTTAAGCCGAACACGGGGTCGCTCTCCCTTTCACTCGGGCAAATGCTGTCTGCTCTATGGGTGGTCGCCGGCCGACGTAGATAGGCTGACTCGTCCTTAGAAGTGACCAGCCTCCTGGCGCAACGTTTGCCTCTCCCGAACTAAAAGCTTTTGTGACCGTTGTGTCTTGAATGTGCGTGTGTGTACGCCAGCCTCGAGTATTTCAACCTCGGTGCGCACTTCGCGATTTACTTGTTATTTGAATATCGTTTACATGAATTCATACAACAATGACTTTATCTTATCGCGTTTGGGTTCGAATGAAGCGTCTTGATGTGCGGAATACGATTGTGAGGGCGGAATATGTAAGCAATGAAGGTCAGGAGACCGCGATGTCTTACACCATTTTCTATGTTTCCATACTGCGTTGACTTGTCGAAGCTTTTAGATGTAGTAAAACATATCACTATTACGACCTCAACCCCACATGCAGGGTCTCACGCTACTAGTAGCCTAGCATTTGCTGCAATTTCCATCAAAATGCTGTGAGGCGACTCGGCCATCCGGATGTGCTTTTAATAATTTTACTTATATCTTGACCATACCTTTATTTTTCATCAACCTGACGCATTTCGACTTTTCATCATTTTCAAAGGTGCTCTATCTGAAGATGTCGGCCAGTTGCGCTGATGAAATATTGTGCAGTTTTCACTATGACATCCGACGTCTCGCCTGAGAACCATATATACAAGTTTTTTTTAGTGCTTGTCAGATCTTGACTTCCATACCCTTAACTAGGCAAAAAAATAATACTAGCCAAGGCTGCCCACTTGTATCGGCGCCTCATACGAAGCTTAAGAAAGCTGAGACAGCCAAATGCTAGGCTTTTAAATACTTTTACTTATGTACACTTTTATTTTTGATCAACCTTATGCATGTCCACTTTCCGTCTTCTTCAAAGGCAGTGCTCTGTCAGTCACGTAAAATCCAGAAATACGGAATAAATCTGAAATCCCCTGTCAATAGCACACAACACTTCATGTGAATAAAGATCTAGTTGTCTTTCACAGGATCGACGTTTTCTAAATCCGTGTTGACTGTGTGTCAAATGACCGTTTTCTTCTAGGTAATTTATAATGTTCGAACACAATACATTTTCCAAAATCCTGCTGCCTATCGACTGTAACTATATGGGCCTGTAATTTAGTGGATTACTCCTACTACCTTTCTTGAATATTGGCGTGACCTGTGCAGCTTTCCAGTCTTTGGGTACGGATCTTTCGTCGAGCGAACGGTTGTGTATGATTGTTAAGTAGGGAGCTAATGCATCAGCATACTCTGAAAGGAACCTAATTGGTATACAGTCTGGACCAGAAAGCTTGCTTTTATTAAGTGATTTAAGTCGCTTCACTACTCCGAGGACATCTACGTTACTCATGTTGGCAGCTGTTCTTGATTCGAATTCTGGAATATTGGCTTCGTCTTCTTTTGTGAAGGCATTTCGGAAGGCTGTGTTTAGTAGCTCTGCACTGTCTTCTACAGTATCTCCATTGCTATCGCGCAGAGAGGGGATTGATTGTTTCTTGCCGCTAACATACTTCACATACGGCCAGAATCTCTTTGGATTTTCTGACAGGTTTCGAGACAAAGTTTCGTTGTGGAAACTGTTATAGGCATCTCGCACTGAAGTCCGCGCTAAATTTCGAGCTTCTGTAAAAGATCGGCAATGTCGGGGCTTTTACGTCTGTTTAAATTTGGCATGTTTGTTTCGTTGTTTCTGCAACAGTGGCCTGGCCCGTTTTGTGTACCAAGGAGGATCAGGTCCGGCGTTTGTTAATTTGTTTGGTACAAATCTCTCAATTGCTGCCGATACTATTTCTTTGAATTCAAGCCACATCTGGTCTACATTTATATTTTTAATTTGGAAGGAGTGGTCTCTCAAGAAGGCAAGAAGTGAATTTTAATCTGCTTTCTTGAATAGGCATATTTTTCGTTTATTTTTGAAGGATTTGGCGGGTACAATATTCAGTCTCCCTACGACAACCCGGTGTTCATCAATCCCTGCATCCGTTTTGATGCTCGTTATTACCTCAGGATTATTTGTTGCTAAGAGATCAACTGTGTTTTCACAACCGTTTACCATTCGCGTGGGCTCATGTATTAACTGTTCCAAATAATTTTCAGAGAATGCGTTTAGCACAATGTCGGATGATATTTTTATGCATACCTCCGGCATTAAACATGTATTTTCACTAACATATCGAGGATAAATTAAAGTCACCAGCAACTATAATCATATGAGTCAGGTACGTGTTTGAAATAAAACACAAGTTTTCTTTGAACCTTTCAGCAACTAACTGTATCATCTGGATTGGGAGGTCGGTAAAAGGATCCAATTATTTTATTTCAGTTGCCAACAATGACCTCTACCCATACTAACTCATAGGAAGTGTCTACTTCAATTTCGCGACAAGTTAAACTACTTCTGACAGCAACAAACTCGCCACCGCCAACCGTGTTTAGCCTATCTTTTCAGAACACCGCTAGGTTCTTCGCAAAAATTTCGGCTGAGCTTATATCCGGCTTTAGCGAGCTTTCAGTGCCTGTAACGATTTTAGCATCAGTGCTTGCTATTAGCGCTTGGAGCTGTGGTACTTTCCCAACACAGCTACGACAATTCACAACTGTTATACCAAATGTTCCGGTATGTACGTTCTTCCTGTGTTCGGCCTGCACCCTTTGTGACTGAAGCCCATCTTGTGTTTTCCCGAGACCCTGTAACCTAAAAAAAACCGCCCAGTGGGCGCCACACAGCCCCTGATACCCGTGTAGCCACGCAAGATCATTTCAGTAATTTCAGAGGTTCGAAGAAGGTGTATTATCGAATAGTGTATTAAGCATTGCTGTCCAGTTTCGCAATATGCTGCGGAATTCTGGTCGTATGTAAAGTACACACTCGGCAAGACGCAGTCAATAGCTTCGTTGCGCAGTGCCGATGGTTCTGTTACCGACGTCCGTGCCGCTAAAGCGGAGTTATTGAACGCAGTTTTCCGAAATTCCTTCACCAGGGAAGACGAATGGAATATTCCAGAATTTGAAACACGAACAGCTGCTAGCATGAGTTTCTTAGAAGTAGATACCTTAGGGGTTGCGAAGCAACTCAAATCGCTTGATACGGGCAAGTCTTCAGGTCCAGATTGTATACCGATTAGGTTCCTTCAAGATTATGCTGATACAATGGCTCCCTACTTAGCAATCATATACAACCGCTCGCTCACCGATACATCTGTACCTACATATTGGAAAATTGCGCAGGTCGCACCAGTATTTAAGAAGGGTAGTAGGAGTAATCCATCGAACTACAGACCTATATCATTGACGTCGGTTTGCAGTAGGGTTTTGGAGCATATACTGTATTCAAACATTATGAATCACCCCGAAGGGAACGATCTATTGATACGTAATCAGCATGGTTTCAGAAAACATCGTTCTTGTGCAACGCAGCTAGCTCTTTATTCACACGAAGTAATGGCCGCTATCGTCAGGGGATCTCAGGTTGATTCCGTATTTCTGGATTTCCGGAAAGTTTTTGACACCGTGCCTCGCAAGCGACATCTTATCAAGCTGCGGGCCGATGGGGTATCGTCTCAGTTGTGAGACTGGATTCGTGATTTCCTGTCAGGAAGTTCGCAGTTCGTAGTAATAGACGGCAAATCATCGAGTAAAACTGAAGTGATATCAGGTGTTCCCCAGGGAAGCGTCCTAGGACCTCTGCTGTTCCTGATCTATATAAATGACCTGGCTGACAATCTGAGCAGTTCTCTTAGGTTGTTCGCAGATGATGCTGTAATTTACCGTCTAGTAAGGTCATCCGAAGACCAGTATCAGCTGCAAAGCGATTTAGAAAAGATTGCTGTATGGTGTGGCAGGTGGCAGTTGACGCTAAATAACGAAAAGTGTGAGGTGATCCACATGAGTTTCAAAAGAAATCCGTTGGAATTCGATTACTCGATAAATAGTACAATTCTCAAGGCTGTCAATTCAACTAAGTACCTGGGTGTTAAAATCACGAACAACTTCAGTTGGAAAGACCACATAGATAATAATGTGGGGAAGGCGAGCCAAAGGTTGCGTTTCATTGGCAGGACACTTAGAAGATGCAACAAGTCCACTAAAGAGACAGCTTACACTTCACTCGTTCGTCCTCTGTTAGAATATTGCTGCGCGGTGTGGGATCCTTACCAAGTGGGATTGACGGAGGACATCGAAAGGGTGCAAAAAAGGGCAGCTCGTTTTGTATTATCACGTAGTAGAGGAGAGAGTGTGACAGACACGATACGCGTGTTGAGATGGAAGTCATTAAAGCAAAGACGTTTTTCGTCGCGGCGAGATTTATTTACGAACTTTCTCTTCCGAATGCGAAAATATAGGTGGGAATGATCATCAAAATAAAATATGAGAAATCAGAGCTCGAACAGAAAGGTTTAGGTGTTCGTTTTACCCGCGCGCTGTTCGGGATTGGAATGGTAGAGAGATAGTATGATTGTGGTTCGACGAACCCTCTGCCAAGCACTTAAATGTGAATTGCAGAGTAGTCATGTAGATGTAGAAGTGTACAATCATTGTTTCCGCAGGTAGCGGATTCCATGGCGGTGGGGCAGAAGCTACGCACTGTAGTGAAATTTCAGTTAAAAATGAAGGACAATACTCATTACGTGACTTGGTTTCAGGGTTTGGACGATTGCACAGAGTTCCACACTATAGATTTGCATGAAACTAGCATTACGTGGAACATTTTCTCTCGTGTTAGTGGGTATGAAGCCTCTGGTAAACTTTATGTAGAATACTTTGAACATAGCTGCTAAGGTTCAGTGACCGTGTCAGAATTATATTGGAACAAATAAGCTCTCGGTCACAAATATTAAGTCAAAATTGACCTGGTTTCGATGCTACTATGAGCGTCGTCTTCAGAATTAGACTAACTGTTCTAAAACATATTAGGTATATAGTAAATTAATAAAATTAAAGTACTGAGTGGAAAAGCTGCAGTACTTAACAGTCACATATTAAAAAAAGATCTAAGCCGGAAAGGCGGCGTCATGAACAGTTGTGAGATGGTGAGCCGCTAAGGGCTGCTCATACTGTGGACAAGGGTTGCAACCCTTAGCGGCTCGCCATCTCACAACTGTTCATGACGTCGCCTTTCCGGCTTAGATCTTTTTTTAATATGTGACTGTTAAGTACTGCAGCTTTTCCACTCAGTACTTTAATTTTATTAATTTACTATATACCTAATATGTTATAGAACAGTTAGTCTAATTCTGAAGACGACGCTCATAGTAGCGTCGAAACCAGGTCAATTTTGACTTAATATTTGTGACCGAGGGCTTATTTGTTCCAATATAATTTGTGTAGAATATTTTCTCTATTGGTACTCACAAGGGAACCTCCCCATCGCACCCCCCTCAGATTTAGTTATAAGTTGGCACAGTGGATAGGTCTTGAAAAACTGAACACAGATCAATCGGGAAAACAGGAAGAAGTTATGTGGAACTTTGAAAAAATAAGCAAAATATACAAACTGAGTACTCCATGCGCAAGATAGGCAACATCATGGCGAGTGAGAACACTGCAGCGCCGTGGTCCCGTGGGTAGCGTGAGCAGCTGCGGAACCAGAGGTCCTTAGTTCAAGTCTTCCCTCGAGTGAAACGTTTAACTTCTTATTTTCAGACAATTATCAAAGTTCAGGCACTCACACATAATCAAATTCGCTCTCCAATATTCCAGGACATGTTCAGATTTCCTTGGACATATGCAGGATTTGATGGTCTACACGCGGAAGAATTTGAAAACGTTAAAAACATATGTTATGGCAGAGCAGAGGGAAAACTGTGCGACTGTGAAACTGTTGCATTCATTTGTTGCAGTTTATGTGACTAACTCTTATCTTTTCATCACTTTTTGGGAGCGATTATCACATTCACAAGAAAACCTAAATCGGGCAAGGTAGAAGAATCTTTTTACCCATTCGCCAAGTGTGCAAGTTAGGTGGGTCGACAACACATTGCTGTCATGTGACGCACATGCCGTCATCATTGTCGTATAGAATATATCAGACGTGTTTTCCTGTGGAGGAATCGGTTGACCTATGACCTTGCGATCAAATGTTTTCGGTTCCCATTGAAGAGGCACGCCCTTTCGTCTACTAATCGCACGGTTTTGCGGTTCGGTCGCAAAACACAGACGCTAAACTTATTACAGTGAACAGAGACGTCAATGAACGAACGGACAGATCATAACTTAAAAAAAAAAGTTTTTTCACTCGAGGGAAGAATTGAACCAAGGAACTGTCGTTCCGCAGCTGCTCACGCTAACCACGGGACTACGGCGCTCCTATGTTCACATTAGCCATGATGTTGCTTATCTTGCGCATGGACTACTCAGTTTGTATATTTTGCTTATTTTTTCATAGTTCCACACAACTTCTTCCTGTTTTCTCGATTGATCTGTGTTCAGTTTTTCAAGGCCTATCCACTGTGCCAACTTATAACTAAATCTGAGGGGGGTGCGATGGGGAGGTTCCCTTGTCAGAATCGACAACACTCACTTGTCATCTGGTAGGGAAACGTGCGAACCATTAGGATAGGCGAAATGTTGTAAACAGGAAATGATAACAACAGCTTTCACTGCCATCTTGCACAGGTTTCTGCAGTCGCTGAAAGCAACGAGTGGTTACTTACGAGACAGTAATTCCTACTATCACTCCATACTTCCGTACGCTTCTGCTACCGAGCGAGGTGGCGCAGTGGCTAGCACACTGGACTCGCACTCGGGAGGACGACGGTTCAATCCCGCGTCCGGCCATCCTGATTTAGGTTTTCCGTGATTTCCCTAAATCACTCCAGGCAAATGCCGGGATGGTTCCTTTGAAAGGGCACGGCCGACTTCCTTCTCCGTCCTTCCCTAATCCGATGAGACCGATGACCTCGCTGTTTGGTCTCTTCCCCCAAACCAACCAACGCTTCTGCTTTCAAAGGAATAGTCGTGGCTTTACGTAGTAACAAGGAAGAGTGTTTTGTAGAGCATTGCACGATTACTCATACATTGAGAGAGAGGGAGTATCGTCTCACACATAGCGGTTTACAGGAACAGTTTTCGCGAGACTTGTGAAATTTTGCATGGAAATTATATTATTTACACTCACACGCCACAGGTCTGATGGCTGTCATAGAGTACTTAGGACAATTGCACAGAGCTCGCGTCTTCCACGTATGGCACAGGGCCTGAGGGTTCAGAAGCTTGGAGTAGAAGCCCAGTTGCGCAGAGCTCATCATTGTTGTGAAATTTCACACGAAAATGAAGCTGTTTATCAACGCAATACACGTTGTTGCACACGTGTTTGAGACCTCAAGGCACTGAAGCTTAGCGCAGCTGCATGCATTCACCTCAGCGCTTTTGTGAAAATACACATGACAATTAATGATGTGAAATTTGATGTCCAGTACTCTGGAGCGAAATTAAGACTATTACCAATTCTATAATGTAAGCCGTTTATGCTGTTACCTTTTCCTGTTTCACGTTCACATCCTGCAGCATCAAATCCTACTGTCCTGCCCCACTCCAATACTTTCTACATTATTAATATGTTCCTTAGATTCATTTCTTGTTTTATTTACTTCTGTGGATAATTGGGTGTTTTCCATTGTCTCGCTCATCTTTAAAATCCACAAGATCTTGCTTAATCTGACCAACAGCAAGACTTCAACTTCGCAAAATCTGTTGTCTCAGTTCATTATCAACTTGCATTGCACGCTCAGTAAAAGTTGCCTTTCTTATTTGATCTGTTTACCTATTTTGGCTTCGCTGCTAACAGCAAAATCTACCTCGCATTTTTCAATTTTACTTACAAGATCACCTTCAGTATTCTGTAATTCTTTCAACTCCCCATTAGTACATTTTAGATTTTCTACACTTCTAAAAGCAAAATATCTACTGCAAAATTACTTTGCCTTTTCTCCGGTTTCCTCAGTTGTAACTGCATACTCTTTAGCAAGATTAGCCTGAGTAACGTGATTTACTGACTATAAACTATTGAGATTCTACAAAAGTAACGTCATTGTGCTAGAAGGACCTCCTGTTACCGGATTACCCACGTCTATTTCCTGCTATTTGATTTGTAGTGGCCGTCTCGAGCATTATGACCAACAGTGTCTACAGCACTATTCATACCAAAAATGGTTTCAGATCTACAGTGTGTAAACTTTTAGATGGGGAGTTGTGAGGGGAGTGCGGTGAGAGGAGGAAGCAAGCATTGGCTAGTGAGGGGTGAGGAGCCGTTGGAAAGCAGACATGTTTGTCTACTATGCGCTCACAAATCATTCATCCGATTGCAATGAAACTGGTGAGTTGTTCTCCGAACGTCCAAAAACAGTAATGAACAATGTTTTCTTATAAGTATGTCAATATTACGTGTATAGCGCAATTTATGAAGTTCGGGCTTGTTATGCAGTGGACCCGGGTTCGATTCCCACGCCTCGCATTTTTTTTTTTCATTTTATTTCATTCCCCGCAATGTTAAACTATTAATTATAAAATTTAAATATACTTAAAAAAGGTCCTATAGTATATCGTAACTGTCAATTTTCTATGTATAAAAATGAATGTATGTATGTCTGCCCTCTGTGCGTTCCCAAACCATTCATCCGATTGCCATGAAATTTTGGTGATTTGTTCTCCGTACGCCCACGAAGATTCCTAGCCGAAAAAAAAAATAAGACACATTCTTGAGGAGATATGACGTCATAAACAATGAGATGCCACCGCGGGAAAATACCCAGATTTATGCATCTACTATTTGAGAATGAGAGCACTTAGCGACTAGCAACAAACGTCACATACAATTTCAAACCTTTAAGAAAAATTTTCTTGCTGACAGCCCCCACAACATAATGAAAGGAAAAAAAGGTTGCCGCTTACTACATTTTCTCAGTACATACCGTAAATCTGCCCGCAACATATTTCCCATACAATATCCACATATATCAGTAAATGCGCCGGCAAATTTATGTCTCTTTACGACATATAATTCAGGAGATATGACGTGGTAAACATCGAGATGCGTGAAAAAGTGCCGTGTCAGGCATGACGTTTTGTTCTACTATTTCTTCACTACTAAGACTATTCGCAACACGTTTCGCAAACGTGTTAAAAAAAGTATTTGTGAAGCAATTTTTTCTGCTCCCTTCCCCTTTCGCAGCATTCAATCACACGCAATATAATTTTGCGAGCATCGCTACGTAATACTGGTTTACTTCTAACCGTAGGCCTACCGGTAGGGGTTGTTGGCGACTCCCGAGATGGGCCAGCAACTGCCTCTTCACTCATTTTGATAATATTTAGCACAACTGCACAATAAAAACACGCAGAACAGTACAGCGCAAAACAATAACGAAGCAGACGACAATGGCTGCCATGTCCAGCACAGTCAGCTACGTAATGTTGGTAGCAGTCAAAACTGCGTGCCTACCGAAGCCTCCCGACGTTTACCGACTTCTACCGATTCAGGACTAGGGAGAGTCTGCCATCTAAACGTTTACACGCTGTACTAAATTAGTGCTTGAATCTACTAATCTTCATGTTGTGTCCTTAACACTAATTAAGGCTACATTCGCCATATACTCTGTCTTCTCTTAGCTGCCAATCTTCAGTTTCTTTCTATACGCCATAAAAATGGGTCCCAACACAGCCCAGTAAATTACTCCTTACAATGTAGTTTTTAAAAATTACAGTACACCATCAACGCTACTGATCATGCTTAACACCAATACAGCCTCATGCAATATTATGCCGCCGGCCGCTGGTGGCCGAGCGTTTCTGGCGCTACAGTCTGGCACCGCGCTACCGCTACGGTCGCAGGTTCGAATCCTGCCTCGGGCATGGATGTGTGTGATGTCCTTAGGTTAGTTAGGTTTGAGTAGTTCTAAGTTCTAGGGGACTTATGACCTCAGCAGTTGAGTCCCATAGTGCTCAGAGCCATTTCAACCAATATTATGCCCTTTGCCCAACTGTGTGCATGCTTAACTTTGTCTGGTTGTGGCAATGATTTTGCCGCTGATGCATAGTACAGAAGCTGCTATGTGATGCGACATGATTGTGCTTCAACTCTTCTTTCTTGTGTACATCCAGGTGCGATGAAAATACTTTCCACATACGATTAAATACTTCCCACATACGATTAGTTATCATTTGCGTCCATCGTTCCTAATTCACTTTTTTGGCATATCGTCTTTACTCAATGTGCACTATTAATTCTGCACCCAAAAATTACTGGCTTTTTACCCAGCCTGTGCAGACTTCTTACTAGTAAATTGTTATCACAGTTCATTCTGGCATAGTCAGATTGGCTAAAGTTCTTCTTGCAAAATTTGATCTTTCTTTCATTAAACGAAATTTAATTAATATCCGCTCATTTCTACTGCTTCCCACAGTTTCATCACCGAAGAACAGAGTTTTTCGTATGGTGACAACATATGTGCAGTTCTCCACAGAAGAACACATTCATTTCACGTTTCAGCTAACTTATCCAAAGATGGCATCAATTCGTTAAAGACATCTGTGACATACATAACCGCTGTCTATTTTATTTTAATGTTTATTCTCTCTGCAGTCGTACGAATGAGAAAAAAAAGGAGTGATGGGTAGAATAGATATGTAAAGGGGTATTGAGTTCTACCGCGGGTCTGAACTGACGTGCGCACTGTTTCCTATGCCTAGAGGGGTCTACATTCAAGAACAGAACTGAGAGATAAAAGTTACTCAATGGAAACCCAGTTTATCAATTCTTGTAGGAAGTAACTGGTCTCCATTCCTTCTCGGACAGACTCACAGCACTGATTCCGCCTCGCCATAATGAAAAAGCTGCACCTTCCGAAATTATACCGAGAACGATGTGCCTGTCTCTCTGGCTTACTCGATGAACAAAATAATTTCTTCTCCATTTGCTTAATCACTTCCTTTGTTCACTGTTCTTTTCAGAATATTTATCACGCAACGACATTAACTTGCTCTCAGACTGAGGCTACACTCTAACCATCACTTTCAGCCACTCATCCAACATTCCAATAGCTCTTCCTGTTTAAGCACACACACTCAGTTGGCGCCCAACTGTTCCCTCTCATAATATGGCAGCAACTGGAACCACAGTCAGTTCCACAATAAAGTGTACACCGTCATCTACTTGAAATAAAAGGCACTATTATAAAGATTAGATGGGTAGATCACGTAACTAATGATGAACTATTGAGTAGAATTGGGGAGAAGAGGAGTATGTGGCACAACTTGACAAAAAGAAGGGACCGGTTAGTAGGACATGTTCTGAGGCATCAAGGGATCACAAATTTAGCATTGGAGGGCAGCGTGGAGGGTAAAAATCGTAGAGGGAGGCCAAGAGATGAATACACTAAGCAGATTCAGAAGGATGTGGGTTGCAGTAAGTACTGGGAGATGAAGAAGCTTGCACAGGATAGGGTAGCGTGGAGAGCTGCATCAAACCAGTCTCAGGACTGAAGACCACAACAACAACATTATAAATGTATGTTTACATGAAAATAGATGTTATTACCAACTGCACAATTACCTAATACTTAAACCAAGCGTCGCCATTATCAATTATAGCTTGGGACCTTAGCGCTTTCTCCAGTAAATTATTCACGTTTCCAACCTGTAAATACCGTTTGATCCCATTTGCAACGAATGTCTTTGACTTTCTAAGAATCTTAGCAGCAGCTCCATATGATAGCTTTGGTCACTTTGGATGATTTACAAGGACTCTGCGTCGCCACGCTTCAGGTATTTTGCATTCATTTTAAACTGCAACCGACAAAACAAAACATTCAACTCTGTTTATCTGTACACTGTGCAAAAGCTCATTGATTACAGATTCGAGACCACTACGAGAGATGTCGCTGCGAACGTTACGTCTAAAATTGTGCCGCACACTTTCCTGTGCAACTGAGTGTGTGTGGCTGTGATCGGTTATTGGTAAAGGTATCAGGAATGGTACCCTTACCTCTCAACTCTGAATCACCTTTCCTGTTAATATGAAAACTTGCTGTAGACCCATTTATTGTCTGCGCGTCTTATAGTTCAGTTCCTAAGACATGATCAGCAGATACTTTGAACAGTGTGCGATGATCATAGTTTTACATTAAGTAGACGTAAGGTGTAACACAACCATTTTAATTTCTGTGACAATATTGTGAGAGTGATGTATCTGAACTGTCCTGTCCTATGAATGTCCTGCCAGACCAGAAATATTGTTCGTCAATACACTTCCCTATAGTTACTGCTTCATTTTGAACAATCTGTTGCTCAGCATACTAAGTTATGCTAATGCGGAGTGTAAGAGGAGCAGCCATTAATTCATTGGTAATTCATTCATGTTAACTGACAAGTCATTCTCGTTGACAGTGTGTGTTCTACACTCAAGGGCGAAAGAAACTGGTACACCTGCCTAATATCATGTAGGCCCCCTAAGAGCCGCAGAGTTGCCGCAACGCGACGTGGTAGGGACTCGACTAGTGATGGAGGGAACTGACACCAGGAATCCTGCAGGACTGTCCATAAAACCGTACGATGGGGTGGAAATCTCTTGTGAACAATACGTTGCAAGGCATCCCAGATGTGTTCAATAGTGTTCACCTCTTGGGAGTTGGGTGGCCAGCGGAAGTGTTTAAACTCAGAAGAGTGTTCCTAGAGCCACTCCGTAGCTATTCTGGACGTGTGGGGGTCGCATTGTCCTGCTGGAAATGCCCAAGTCTGACGAAATGCGTGAATGGATGAAGGTGATCAGACAGGATACTGTTGTGTGTGTCACCTGTCAGAACCGTATCTACACGTATCAGGGGTCCCGTATCACTCCAGCTGCACACGTCCCACACCATTATAGAGCTTCCACCGGCTTGAACAGTCTCCTGCTGACATGCAGGGTTCACGGATTCATGAGGTTATGTCCATACCCGTACAAGTGCACCCGCTCGATACAATATCAGGTAGTATGTTTCCAGTCATCAAGGGTCCAGTTTCGGCGTTGACAGGCCCAGGCGAGGCATAAAACTTTGCGTCGTGCAGTCATCAAGGGAACACGGGTGGGCCTTCCGCTGCGAAAGCCAATATCGATTAGGGGAGAGCGGAGCAATGCCGTACAGCGGGGTAATAGGCTAGGCGCAAATTGAGACGCGTATAGCGCGACGCAGCGCAGCGCGTGTTTTTAACTCCACAGGTTGAGATGGGACCGCGGAGCAAACTGCGACGCGACGCGACTGGGACGCGACGCGCGCCTGCGCCAGGTCATGGTTGCGGCACAGTTTCTCGCGCCGCGCGTCGCGCGTGCCAAGCTAGCAGCGTGGGAAATTTGAGGCGGGGAGCGGAAAAGTAGACCGGCCATCTGCTCACATCGGGGCGGCTCATATGAGCAGTGGTAGCACTGCCCATACGATAAGTTTTGCCTTACTGTGTACTAAATTTTATTGCCGTTGGGTAGTCTTTCGTTTTTCGCCATTTAAACGATCCAGCTTTGTTCGTTAGTACATTATACTTTTCTGTTATTTATATCTGTATAGTTTTGTTTTGTTTTGCTTTTCTTCTGTCAAGAAAAATGCAGACTTCAGTAACTGATGAGCAATTGGCCGCTGGAATTGAATCATATGCCTGCGCGATGTTTTCAGATCGCAAGAAGGGGCAGTGGGTAGTGAATAAGGAGGCAAGGAATATTATAAAATCATGTGATTAAGAATCAAGGCAGGAAAGTAAAGCAAGGTTATCTTCTCGCTGCCTAGTATGCTGGCGTATCTGTACAATCTGTTACAAAAATTTAGAAAGGGATAATCTCCACAGTTGTGATCCCTTTGTGATCCTGGTAAAAAAGCGTCCAAGATCTGAAGCATAGAAGTCTCACTGTGATTACTCTGATATGTATGTAATAATGTAATACGACACACTGTACTACATGCATGTGAACAACATATTTGCACTGCAAGCTAGAAACAGTCGAAAAGCAGTCACAAATAACAATGTTTTAATTGGTTCGCCGTGATGAGGAAAAGCATTTCAATTGTTGCATGGACATTATCAGCATTAATAAACTAATTATACAGGTTACACAAATGAAGAAAATTATCGGCATTATTACGAAAGTAGGAATATCCTAAAACAGGGTTGTGATTAGATATATTTAATTTGTTGAAATGTACAGATGACGAAGGCACTTCTACTTTCATGACAATATTTTTTGAACTCCATCTCACAAGGCACACATGGCTAGCTTGTGCATTCCTGTCACGCGCATTATCCTCCGCTGCTGACAATACACTGACCAAATATGTTGTGAGACAGATCAGTCGTATTTTTTTGTAAATAACTATTTTATTTGAGATCACACATTGTCAGTTTGGTAAGCCGTACGTAAGTAACCAATATCTGGCATGTGCCTATCATTCCGCCTGAAGGAACGCTCGTCATTATTTTAATACTGCTCAGATCAAGAGAAGGAATAGAATCCTTTGGTAAGTTTCCATTCCAGTCGCTCAGTGTTAAAAATACGATGGGTTACGGGGATTGCAACAGAATTGGCAATCTATTTTTGTGTGAGTTGTTAACCTTTTATCATTCGAAGAAGCATCACCGTTTGTGAGTAACGGCCACATTTCTCTTGGTGACTGGTTTAATTGTACGTCCTTTGTCACAGTGTAATTTGCCAAACTCATCTCACAGCAGCTATTGAGACAGAATTCCGAAACGGAGTGCCTCATTAAACAAGTAATTGGCAATCACAGAGCTCCAAAGCTTACGAAAAACATAGTGTCGGTTTTCAGTAACATAAAATAAGAAATTTCGTATTTATTTTGATACTAGGAAGCTCTTGTTTCGCTAGCTGTCGATAACTCTTGAAAAATCACAGTCACTGGAGTGAAGTAAATAGAAAGGGAAGTATAAGTACTGATATATCGCCATAGATAAGAAAGTTCCGTGTGCTTAAGAGTTGGCAAAACACTCTCCTATTTGTGTGCTATCATTCGCCAAACTTTCGTTTCGATGTCTCGAGCTGTTTAGGAGATATGAGAGATGTTGCGAGTATTTCATTCTCGCGGGTGTGAGATCGTAAGTGAGCGCGCTACATGGGATCCATTTCCTCGAGATCGGAGGCAGATAGAGACCCCCTCCCAAGTCTAAACAAAAATTCAGAATGTTAGCTAAATTTCATACGTAGCAACATAAGGTGTAATCCGCACCAAACGCAAAATCATAGCAACCACTAATCATCGTTGCAAACTTTTTTGAGTTTTGCGTAGTGTCTTACTGAAATGTGTACATCACAATAAGAATGGTCATTAGCGAGGTGATGAGCACTTCGCCACGAAGATGACATATAACGCTACAAGTAAGGCAAAAATCATATATTTCCAGTGAATAGTTTCTGTGAAATCGGTCGAGGGAGATAACAGATTGGGCGCGCTTCGGTTCTGTCGGCGCAGAGCGTCGCCAGCCGGCGCGTGCGAGGTGTGGTGTACGCGTCGCAATATGTGCTGCACCCGCGCGACTCGTGCGTGTCGCGCTGTAGTGTCGTGTCACGTGACACGCGCTGTACGCGTCTCACTTTGCGCCCAGCCATACCGTGCACCGCTTTATCCAGTTTCCCAGAGAGCGCAAAGAGCGCTGCACGGTGCTGCCACAGAGCGGAAGTAACTACACTCCTGGAAATTGAAATAAGAACACCGTGAATTCATTGTCCCAGGAAGGGGAAACTTTATTGACACATTCCTGGGGTCAGATACATCACATGATCACACTGACAGAACCACAGGCACATAGACACAGGCAACAGAGCATGCACAATGTCGGCACTAGTACAGTGTATATCCACCTTTCGCAGCAATGCAGGCTGCTATTCTCCCATGGAGACGATCGTAGAGATGCTGGATGTAGTCCTGTGGAACGGCTTGCCATGCCATTTCCACCTGGCGCCTCAGTTGGACCAGCGTTCGTGCTGGACGTGCAGACCGCGTGAGACGACGCTTCATCCAGTCCCAAACATGCTCAATGGGGGACAGATCCGGAGATCTTGCTGGCCAGGGTAGTTGACTTACACCTTCTAGAGCACGTTGGGTGGCACGGGATACATGCGGACGTGCATTGTCCTGTTGGAACAGCAAGTTCCCTTGCCGGTCTAGGAATGGTAGAACGATGGGTTCGATGACGGTTTGGATGTACCGTGCACTATTCAGTGTCCCCTCGACGATCACCAGTGGTGTACGGCCAGTGTAGGAGATCGCTCCCCACACCATGATGCCGGGTGTTGGCCCTGTGTGCCTCGGTCGTATGCAGTCCTGATTGTGGCGCTCACCTGCACGGCGCCAAACACGCATACGACCATCATTGGCACCAAGGCAGAAGCGACTCTCATCGCTGAAGACGACACGTCTCCATTCGTCCCTCCATTCACGCCTGTCGCGACACTACTCGAGGCGGGCTGCACGATGTTGGGGCGTGAGCGGAAGACGGCCTAACGGTGTGCGGGACCGTAGCCCAGCTTCATGGAGACGGTTGCGAATGGTCCTCGCCGATACCCCAGGAGCAGCAGTGTCCCTAATTTGCTGGGAAGTGGCGGTGCGGTCCCCTACGGCACTGCGTAGGATCCTACGGTCTTGGCGTGCATCCGTGCGTCGCTGCGGTCCGGTCCCAGGTCGACGGGCACGTGCACCTTCCGCCGACCACTGGCGACAACACCGATGTACTGTGGAGACCTCACGCCCCACGTGTTGAGCAATTCGGCGGTATGTCCACCCGGCCTCCCGCATGCCCACTATACGCCCTCGCTCAAAGCCCGTCAACTGCACATACGGTTCACGTCCACGCTGTCGCGGCATGCTTCCAGTGTTAAAGACTGCGATGGAGCTCCGTATGCCACGGCAAACTGGCTGACACTGCGGCGGTGCACAAATGCTGCGCAGCTAGCGCCATTCGACGGCCAACACCGCGGTTCCTGGTGTGTCCGCTGTGCCGTGCGTGTGATCATTGCTTGTACAGCCCTCTCGCAGTGTCCGGAGCAAGTATGGTGGGTCTGACACACCGGTGTCAATGTGTTCTTTTTTCCATTTCCAGGAGTGTATAATCAGATACATAGGGGTCTATATCGTTCAACGGCGCAGACGTGGTTACCTGTTCTTGAAGCCGTGCGTCGTCATCAAAACGCTGCACAACCAACCATTTCTTCATTGCTGGGAATAAGTGGAAGTCGCTCGGTGCCAGGTCGGGACTGTACGGCGGATGAGGAAACAACTCCCACTTAAAAGATTCGAGAACTTCACGAGTGGCGTTTGCCGTGTGGGCCCGGGCGTTGTCGTGAATCGGCAAGATCTTTGAGCCCAACGTTCCCCTGCGCTTGCTTTGTATTGCTCTCCTGAGGTTGTGCAGAGTTTCGCAATACCTTTGAGACTTTATTGTAGTGCGTCTTTCCAGGAAATCCACAAAAATCACACCTTTTCTGTCCCAAAATAAGAGGTAACCACGTGGTTGAAAGCGCAGGCGGCCGAATTTTACGACGAAGGAATTTCCAAGCTCGTCCATCGCTACGATAAGTGCCTTAATTTAAATGGCAACTATGTAGAAAAGTAGTATTTAAGTGTGGCTTTCATCTGTATATAATAAAAAAAATTCCAATACTTTATTTATTTTTAATTCCAAAACGTAATGTACTTTGTGGATAGCCCTCGTACATTGCGCGGTATTACCCCACCCCTCGGGGTGACACGTTTGTAAAACAGCTGTAGGAACGTAAATCGATTTAATATAGCAAATATGAAGCCATAAACGTGTGGGGCATTGATTTCTTGCCCCAAAAAAAAAGGTGTTCAGCATTTCAATTGAGTTCGAAAAATACGAAATATTTGAAAAATGGCTTACGTGCACGGTATTTCCCCGCTCTCCCCTATGTTTCAGTGAACGGTTCCCACACTGACATTTGTTGATCGCCCAACATCGAATGTGCAGCAATTTGCGGAAGGGCTGCACTTCTGTCACGCTGAACGATTCATTCGTCGTTGGTCTCGTTCTTGCAGGTACTTTTTCTGGCCGCAGCGATATCAAAGATTTGATGTTTTAACGGATTCCTGATGTCCACGATATCCCTACTCCATCGCTACCTCGGAGATGCTGTGTCCCATCGCTCGCGCGCCGACCATAATACCACGCTCAAACTCACTCAACCCTAGGACGCCCAAGCCCCCTCCTCTAACTTGGATGCCCTAGGGGGATTTCGGCGAGCCCACACGTATTAAATAAGTTTACTGACGAAAAATTACAACTTTCAAAATGGTTTATGTATTTTAACTAAGGCATCGGTTTGTAAATGTTGTTAATTGTTATAAATATTGGATTGAGTGAATAAAAAATTGACATATTACAAAACAAAATACAGATGTGTTCATATACAATAGACTACTCTGAGTCCTCAACTTCAAGGCAAGAGACACACTTCACAACTTTTTCTGGATGTGTGTTACACACATCTTTATGACACTGTCCACAATTCTGTTTTGGTTTACTTAGATTGTTGAACTTCTTTGTTTTAGCTTTTCTTACACAAATATGGCACCGACCTTTCCCTGCAGGAGGCTGACGTGCTTCTGTTGTCCCTTCTTTGATTTTATTTTGTAGAATAGTCTCCATTGATTGAACAATTTGGTTAGATAACCCTCTTGCATTGGCACTTCTTTCTTCTACCTGGAATTTCACAAGTTCCATCCCAGCTTGCAGAAGATAAAGTTTCCGTTTGCTGTGTTTCTTTTCATTCCATCTTGGATGTTGCTGGATGAAAATGGTGGTTGCATTGATATCACAAATGTCGATGAGAGAGTAAAATACAGATAGAGGCCATCTCTTTGTTCCCCTCTTGCAGGTGTACATACGCGCCATTTTATCAATGGTATGAGTTCCACCTTTAGTGGAATTATAATATGCATTTATCTCGGTTTTATTCTTCTCTCCTCCAACAGTGCCTTTATCTTGGTGCATTGTTGACAACGTCAGTAAGTTTTTACTTGGTTTCGTTTTTCCTGTAGTTACTGGAGGCCTACGTGTTGGGAACTGCACTAACTCACTGCAAGTTTACAAGATAAATAACAACTGACTGACATCAACAATCACTTCCTCTGAAAGTAAACCGATTGTTGTGAATATCAAAAATACCAACCAACAAGAAACCAACTTGCATTGTTGTAGAGATGAGAAATACGAAATCTTACTAAGGGAAATTTTCTATAGCATGGAAGCCTAAGGGAGGGGGGGTTGTTTGGACCCATAATAAGTTTATTTATTTTTTCTTTCAAAGCAAGAATTTTCTATAAAATATATTGACGCTAACGTTTCATAAAATAGCCAACAAACATAACTCAAAGGGAATATGTAGTATGAAAGTTACTTGGGCAAAAGCAGGGGACATAAAAAAATTGTGTGTTCAACGAACACCCGCCTTAGGCGTCCTAGGGTTAAATCTTGATAACCTCCCTGTTTGGACTCTGCCACTCACTCCAACTGCCATCTAGTGGCAGCTTCAAACTGGGCAGGTCAGACTGTCCAGTATAGTCTGCTCCCTGTCAGAAGAACTTGCAACCTACGTGCGGCAGTGGATCTCCCAGGTCCTTTGTTCGCGCAGGTAGGTTTAGCCGTTGTAACGGCCGGGCAGGTAGCTGCGAGACCCCGTAGCGGGCGGGCGTGTATGTCTTACAGCTAAGGCAGGAGCCGCAGTTGGCGCGCTGCCTGTGCAAGTTGTAAAGTTTAATGTAATAAATACTTGTAAAAGACAACTTCCAGAATGAAATTTTCACTTTGCAGCGGAGTGTGCGCTGATATGAAACTTCCTGGACGATTAAAACTGTGTGCCCGACCGAGACTCGAACTCGGGACCTTTGCTGTGAGTACCGGACGTGAGTCGTGCTTCGGTAGCTCAGATGGTAGAGCACTTGCCCGCGAAAGGCAAAGGTCCCGAGTTCGAGTCTCGGTCGGGCACACAGTTTTAATCTGCGAGGAAGCTTCATAACAGACGACTTGTTCCGTCTAGTTATTGTGAGTGGAAACAAGGGGAGGAGAGTAAGTGCTCTCGGACTACACATTCACACTCCAATGTGCCACCACGGGAGGAACAGCCCGCGCGCACATTTTTTGGTCCTCCGGGCCGGATACAGTGACCAAGCGGAATTTACGTTCGCGCGGACCTATATTCCGGTATTTGTGATGGCACATTGGAGTGTGAGCGTATAGTGCGAGAGGACTTACTGTCCTCCCCTTGTTTCCACTCACAATAACTAGACGGAACAAGTTGTCTGTTGTAAGTATTTATTACGTTAAACCTTACAACTTGCACAGGCAGCGCGCCAACTGTGGCTCCTGGCTTAGCTGTAAGACATACACGCCCGCCCGCTACGGGGTCTCGCAGCTACCCGCCGGCCGTTCCAACGGCTAATCCTACCTGCACGAACAAAGGACCTGGGAGATCCACTTCCGCACGTAGGTTGCAAGTTCTTCTGACACGTAGCACACTATACTGGACAGTCTGACCTGCCCAGTTTGAAGCTGCCACTAGATGACAGTTGGAGTGAGTAGCAGAGTCCAAACACTCCATTTTTAATAGCAGTAACAGATCTAACAACTGCGCCAGGCACTTGTCGTGTTATACAGGCGTTGTCGACAGCAGCGCCTGTTTACGTATCTCTGTATTTGAATGCGAATGCCTATACCAGTTTGTGCGTGCATTATCGTAGACAATCCGACAGCCTTAATGCCCGTAGTAAGCAGCCCCCGGCCCCCGTGTGAGCACGCTCGCCCACGCAGCGATTCTCTCTCTCTCTCTCTCTCTCTCTGTGCAGCGCGCCAGCCACCACCAGAAAGGGCCAGAGCGACCGCGGCCGGACCCCGGCGGCGGCTCCGCCCACCACGGCTCCCGGCCAAACTCCACCGCCTGACGAGGCCACCGTCTCTCGCTTGCGGTGAGTTGCCTAACTGCAACAGCACGGCTTCTGCACTCACAGCACAACTTACTCACGTGTTGAACAAGTGTAATACTGAAAAAAATCGAACTTGCCTTCTGTTTGTCTTTTCGGAGAAACCAAAGGTAACAGTCACAGGTAACAGTTATAGTTTTTAAGTTATGATATGGCGATTACTAACGCAATTTCTTTACAGACGAATGGAAAAACTGGTAGAAGCTGACCTCAGGGAAGATCAGTTTGGATTCCGTAGAAATGTTGGAACACATGAGGCAACACTGATCCTACGACTTATCTTAGAAGAAAAATTAAGGAAAGGCAAACCTACGTTTCTAGCATTTCTAGACTTAGAGAAAGCTTTTGACAATGTTGACTGGAATACTCCCTTTCAAATTCTGAAAGTGGCAGGGGTAAAATACAGGGAGCGAAAGGCTATTTACAAATTGTACAGAAACCAGGTGGCAGTTATAAGAGTCGAGGGAAGCAGTGGTTGGGAAAGGAGTGAGACAGGGTTGTAGCCTCTCCCCGATGCTATGCAATCTGTATATTGAGCAAGCGATTAAGGAAACAAAAGAAAAGTTTGGAGTAGGTATTAAAATCCACGGAGAAGAAATAAAAACTTTGAGGTTTGCCGATGACATTGTAATTCTGTCAGAGACAGTAAAGGACTTGGAAGAGCAGTTGAAGGGAATGAACAGTGTCTTGAAAGGAGGGTATAAGATGAACATCAACAAAAGCAAAACGAAGATGGTGGAATGTAGTAGAATTAAGTCGGGTGATGCTGAGGGAATTAGATTAGGAAATGAGACACTTAAAGTAGTAAAGGAGTTTTGCTATTTGGGGAGCAAAATAACTGATGATGGTCGAAGTAGAGAGGATATAAAATGCAGACTGGCAATGGCAAGGAAAGCGTTTCTGAAGAAGAGAAATTTGTTAACATCCAGTATAGATTTAAATGTCAGGAAGTCGTTCCTGAAAGTATTTGTATGGAGTGTAGCCATGTATGAAAGTGAAACGTGGACAAAAAATAGTTCAGACAAGAAGAGAATAGAAGCTTTCGAAATGTGATGCTATAGAAGAATGCTGAAGATTAGATGGGTAGATCACATAACTAATGAGGAGGTATTGAATAGAATTCGGGAGAAGAGGAGTTTGTGGCACAACTTGACTAGAAGAAGGGATCGCTTGGTAGGACATGTTCTGAGGCATCAAGGGATCACCAATTTGGTACTGGAGGGCAGCTTGGAGGGTAAAAATCGTAGAGGGAGACCAAGAGATGAACACAGTAAGCAGATTCAGAAGGATGTAGGCTGCAGTAGGTACTGGGAGATGAAGAATCTTTCACAGGATAGAGTAGCATGGAGAGCTGCATCAAACCAGTCTCAGGACTGAAGACCACAATAACAGACAACAATGGCGACATTTAATGTTTGACTGGGAGTGCACAAGAGAGAAATACACTCCTGGAAATGGAAAAAAGAACACATTGACACCGGTGTGTCAGACCCACCATACTTGCTCCGGACACTGCGAGAGGGCTGTACAAGCAATGATCACACGCACGGCACAGCGGACACACCAGGAACCGCGGTGTTGGCCGTCGAATGGCGCTAGCTGCGCAGCATTTGTGCACCGCCGCAGTGTCAGCCAGTTTGCCGTGGCATACGGAGCTCCAGCGCAGTCTTTAACACTGGTAGCATGCCACGACAGCGTGGACGTGAACTGTATGTGCAGTTGACGGACTTTGAGCGAGGGCGTATAGTGGGCATGCGGGAGGCCGGGTGGACGTACCGCCGAATTGCTCAACACGTGGGGCATGAGGTCTCCACAGTACATCGATGTTGTCGCCAGTGGTCGGCGGAAGGTGCACGTGCCCGTCGACCTGGGACCGGACCGCAGCGACGCACGGATGCACGCCAAGACCGTAGGATCCTACGCAGTGCCGTAGGGGACCGCACCGCCACTTCCCAGCAAATTAGGGACACTGTTGCTCCTGGGGTATCGGCGAGGACCATTCGCAACCGTCTCCATGAAGCTGGGCTACGGTTCCGCACGCCGTTAGGCCGTCTTCCGCTCACGCCCCAACATCGTGCAGCCCGCCTCCAGTGGTGTCGCGACAGGCGTGAATGGAGGGACGAAAGGAGACGTGTCGTCTTCAGCGATGAGAGTCGCTTCTGCCTTGGTGCCAATGATGGTCGTATGCGTGTTTGGCGCCGTCCAGATGAGCGCCACAATCAGGACTGCATACGACCGAGGCACACAGGGCCAACACCCGGCATCATGGTGTGGGGAGCGATCTCCTACACTGGCCGTACACCACTGGTGATCGTCGAGGGGACACTGAATAGTGCACGGTACATCCAAACCGTCATCGAACCCATCGTTCTACCATTCCTAGACCGGCAAGGGAACTTGCTGTTCCAACAGGACAATGCACGTCCGCATGTATCCCGTGCCACCCAACGTGCTCTAGAAGGTGTAAGTCAACTACCCTGGCCAGCAAGATCTCCGGATCTGTCCCCCATTGAGCATGTTTGGGACTGGATGAAGCGTCGTCTCACGCGGTCTGTACGTCCAGCACGAACGCTGGTCCAACTGAGGCGCCAGGTGGAAATGGCATGGCAAGCCGTTCCACAGGACTACATCCAGCATCTCTACGATCGTCTCCATGGGAGAATAGCAGCCTGCATTGCTGCGAAAGGTGGATATACACTGTACTAGTGCCGACATTGTGCATGCTCTGTTGCCTGTGTCTATGTGCCTGTGGTTCTGTCAGTGTGATCATGTGATGTATCTGACCCCAGGAATGTGTCAATAAAGTTTCCCCTTAATGGGGCAATGAATTCACGGTGTTCTTATTTCAATTTCCAGGAGTGTACATCTGAAAAAGGTTCACAGTGAAAATTAGGTTTAGTTCAGACTCATTCATATGTAGTTCATGGAACATGCACCAGGCGAAACTTAGCCTTTGATTTATACACTTTGTGATCAAAAGTATCAGGACACCCGACTGAAAATGACTTACAAGTTCGTGGCGCCCTCCATCGGGAATGCTGGAATTCAGTATGGTGCTGGCCCACCCTTAGCCTCGATGACAGCTTCCACTTTCGCAGGCATACGCTCAATCTGGTGCTGGAAGGTTTCTTGGGAAATGGCAGCCCATTCTTCATGGAGTGCTGCACTGAGGTATCGATGTCGGTCGTTGGGGCATTCCAAAATATCCCAAAGGTGTGCTGTAGGATTCAGGTCAGGATTCTGTGCAGGCAAGTCCATTACAGGGATGTTATTGTTACGTAATCACTCCGCCACAGACCGTGCATTATGAACAGGTGCTCGATCGTGCTGAAAGATGCAATCGTCATCCCCGAATTGCTCAACAGTGGGAAGCAACAGAAAACATCAGTGTAGGCCTGTGCTGTGATAGTGCAACGTAAAACAACGAGGGGTGCAGTCCCCTCCATGAACAACACGACCACCCCATAACACCACCGCCTCCGAATTTTTCTGTTGGCACTACACACGCTGGCAGATGATGTTCATAGGGCATTCACCATACCCAGACCCTGCCATCTGTTCGCCACATTGTGTACCGTGATTCGTCACTCCACACAACGTTTTTCCATTCTTCCATAGTCCAAAGTTTGCGCTCCTTACAACAACTGAGGCGTTGTTTGGCAGTTACTGGCGTGATGTGTGGCTTATCAGCAGCTGCTCGACCATGAAACACACATTTTCTCACCTCACGACTAACTATCATAGTACTTGCAATGGATCCTGATGTAGTTTAGAATTCCTGTGTGATGGTCTGGATAGACGTCTGCCTATTACACATTACGATCCTCTTCAGCTGTCAGAGGTCTGTCAGTCAAGAGACGAGGTCAGCCTGCACGCTTTTGTGCTATACGTGTCCCTTCACGTTTCCACTTCACTACCACATCGGAAACAGTGGACCTAGGGATGTTTAGAAGTGTGGAAATCTCGCGTACAGCCGTATCAAGCAAGTGCCACCAAATCACTTGACAATGTTCGAAGTCCGTAAGTTCTGTGGAACGCTCCATTCTGGTCTCTCGCGATGGCTACTGACTACTGAGATAGCTGATATGGAGTACCTGGCGGTAGGTGGCAGCACAATGCAGCTAGTATCAAATACGTATGTTTTGGGGCTGTTCGGATACTTTTGATAGCATCGGGTATATTTCTGTATGTAATACAGCTTCTGCTGTCAATTATGGTTATGTATCCCATAAAATGGTTTTGAAGGAATTGTGGGTAGCAACAGGGTTTTGATGAAGCGGTGTTAAACAAAAACTAGATATTAATTAAGTGAATCATTGTGAATATAAGTATACGGAGGTTTTCATAAAAGAAGTTATTTAGGAAGAGTAAGCAAAAATAGGACAAAAAGTTAATCTGCGGCTCAGAAGTGTCGATATGTCTCGTTTTAAGTGTGTGATTAAATATAACTTGATTATCTTTTGGATGTATTTTTCGTAGCTTTACATATGTAGTTACCTTTTAAAATTCGTACCTCTTTGAGGATGTAAACTGGTCTTTCTCCTTATTGCAAGCAGCTATCTTCAGCATTAAGATGCCTCAGCCCACCACCAGACCTGACGCAATCTTTCTTAGTCACTGACGTTTCCACCTTCGATTTCTAAACACTGATATCAAAGTCTCTTCCACGTGGTATATGCGAATATCAACAATTAGGGAGCAGAGTCAGCGGGCGACTGTGGCTTTCTTACTGCAGAGGACGCATATGAGAACCTTCGGTAGCAGTGCTTGTAGCCAGATCTCCAGTTATGCTCAGATGACCTAGTCTTCCAGACGTGATGGAGACGTATGCAGCACTGCGTGCCCCGCCAGATGTAAACAATCCCGTGCAGCTGTTTGGGCTATGCAAGTGTCGTAAGTCATGGGTTTGATTCATCGTGCTGTTTCTGCGTAACCCCATCCTAATGTTCACTTTTCTTTTTACAAATCATCGACCGGTTGTAGCAAATGCAGAAAATTGACTTTATGGGAAAAAATATCTCGCTGATAGTAACTGACAGATTTGTAACTACTTTGGCCATTCATTTCAAGTGACTTCTCATTTCCCGATCGAGGTTTCAATTACACTACTGGCCATTAAAAATGCTACACCAGAAACATGACGTGCTACAGACGCGAAATATAACCGACAGGAAGAAGATGCTGTGATATGCAAATGATTAGCTTTTCAGAGCATTTACAAAGGTTGGCGCCGGTGGCGACACCTACAAAGTGCTGACATAAAGAAAGTTTCCAACCGATTTCTCATACACAAACAGCAGTTGACCGGCGTTGCCTGGTGAAACGTTCTTGTGATGCCTCGTGTAAGGAGGAGAAATGCGAACCATCACGTTTCCGACTTTGATAAAGGTCGGATTGTAGCCTATCGCGATTGCGGTTTATTGTATCGCGACATTGCTGCTCGCGTTGGTCGAAATCCAATGACTGTTAGCAGAATATGGAATCGGTGGGTTCAGGAGGGTAATACGGAACGCCGTGCTGGATCCCAGCGGCCCCGTATCACTAGCAGTCGAGATGACAGGCATCTTATCCGCATGGCTGTAACGGATCGTGCAGCCACGTCCCGATCCCTGAGTCAACAGATCGGGACGTTTGCAAGACAACAACCATCTGCAAGAACAGTTCGATGACGTTTGCAGCAGCACGAACTATCAGCTCGGAGACTGTGGCTGCGGTTACGCTTGACGCTGTATCATAGACAGGAGCGCCTGCGATAATATACTCAACGAAGAACCAGGGTGCATGAATAGCAACACGTCATTTTTTCGAATGAATCCAGGTTCAGTTTGCAGCATCACGATGCCCGCATCCGTGTTTGGCGACATCGCGGTGAACGCACACTGGAAGTGTGTTTTCGTCATGGCCATACTAGCGTATCACCCGGCGTGATGGTATGGGGTGCCATTGGTTACACGTCTCGGTCACCTCTTGTTCGCGTTGACTGCACTTTCAACAGTGGACGTTACATTTCAGATGTGTTACGACCCGTGGCTCTACCCTTCGTTCGATCCCTGCGAAACTCTACATTTCAGCAGGATAATGCTCGACCGCATGTTGCAGGTCCTGTACGGGCCTTTCTGGATACAGAAAATGTTCGACTGCTGCCCTGGCCAGCACATTCTCCAGATCTGTCACCAACTGAAAACGTCTGGTCAATGGTGGCCGAGCAACTGGCTCGTCACAATGCGCCATTCACTGCTCTTGATACACTGTGGTATCGTGTTGAAGCTGCATGGCCAGCTAACCTGTACACGCTATCCAAGCTCTGTTTGACAATGCCCAGGCGTATCAAGGCCGTTATTACGGTCAGAGGTGGTTGTTCTGGGTACTGATTTCTCAGGATCTATGCACACAAATTGCGTGAAAATGTAATCCTTTGTCAGTTCTAGTATAATATATTTGTCCAATGTATACCCGATTATCATCTGCATTTCTTCTTGGTGTAGCAATTTTAATGGCCAGTAGTGTGAATGCTCTATGTTGGAGAGAGAGGGAAGGAGATGAAGGACAGAGAGGAGACTGGGGAGGAAATGACAGAGAGGGCGGTGGAAGAGAGGGACAGAGAGAGGAGTGTGGAGGTGATGGAGGGACATTAGTGGGAGGAGGAAATGGCCAGTGACAGGGGGGAGGAAGAGGAGATGGACAAAGAGAGTAGCGAAGAAGAGCAGATGGCAAAGAGAGTAGAAGGAAGTGATCGCCAGAGAGAGGGGGGCGAGGGGATTAGACATACATGCAATTCCCACATATACTAGTAATTGTGAAGCGTTGCAGTGTTCGATAGCACAATGACATTTTTACATGAGCCTGTTGTCACTCACAGGTATCAGATGGAACATTGTTGTAATATTTAACAACAGTCGAGAGAGAGAAAAAAAAAACTGAAGTCAGAAAATGAAAAATATGAAAAAATTGTCAACAGTTGCAAAAAAAAACTTTAAACAAAGTAATTTTATTTCGATACTGTCCTCAGTATTTTTCTGTCTACAAGATGAGCTTATCTGTTTCACACTACTACTTGTTCAGAATTTTTAAATATAATAATACGTCAGAGTAACCAGTTATAGGTAGAACTTGATTGTTACTTACACTGCAGTATTTTGGACTGAATTAGTGCTCTTAATGCAGTTCGTATCCGCTTAGATTTTCAGGGAAACTGTGGAGAAAACGATAAGAGATCGAGAACTTTGAACATTTTAAAGCACTCCCTCGTGCGGAGTTAAGAGTGTGTCCTTATTCACACGTGAGTATTCTTCAACCAGACCGCAATTCGTTCGTCATACCTGATGACATCAGTGGAAGGAATGCCAGTCAGCAACCGCTTTGTGTACTCTGTCCTCCCACAGTGTCCCAGGTTGTAGAAGGCAACTGTCCTTGGTTTGCACCATGGACACACTCCCTAAGGTTGGTGTAGCTGCCAGTCCCAGTAACCTCAACATGAAAAGCAGAATCTCCTCTCACTTTAGATAACGTATGTGGCTGCTTCGGCAACAGATTTAAGACATCAACTTCTCCTCTTCTTAGCCGGTCGGAGTGGCCGAGCGGTTCTAGGGGCTACAGTCTGGAACCTCGCGACTGCTACGGTCGCAGGTTCGAATCCTGCCTCGGGCATGGATGTGTGTGATGTCATTAGGTTAGTTAGGTTTAAGTAGTTCTAAGTTCTTGGGGACTGATGACCTCAGAAGTTCAGTCCCATAGTGCTCAGAGCCATTGGAACCATTTTTTCTCCTCTTCTTAACAGTCAATTCTAATGAGAAACGTGTATCCAGTACACGGAATATAGACTTCCGGTGACTCAGCCATGCAGCACATGTGTTGCACTGGAGCAGGAGTGTTCTTGCATTGGAAACAATGGTGTGGCAACGAGGAGCTAATTAAACAACTGGACAATTTTTTCTGCCGTATGAAGAAACTGTCTTTAAATCTGTAGAAATGTAATTGATTTCATAAGGAATTGCTGAATCCAGAGTGCTAGTGTTGTTGTGGTCCTCAGTCCTGAGACTGGTTTGATGCAGCTCTCCATGCTACTCTATCCTGTGCAAGCTTCCCCCCATCCAGTATCTACTGCACCCTACTTCCTTCTGAATCTCCTTAGTGTATTCATCTCTTGGTCTTCCTCTACGATTTTTACCCTCCACGCTGCCCTCCAGTGCTAAATTGGCGATCCCTCGATGTCTCAGAACATGTCCTACCAACCGATCCCTTCTTCTATTCAAGTTGAACCACAAGCTCTTCTTCTCCCCAATTCTATTCAATACCTCCTCATTAGTTATGTGATCCACCCATCTAATCTTCAGGATCCTTCTATAGCACCACATTTCGAATGCTTCTATTCTCCTCTTGTCTAAACTATTTATGGTCCACGTTTCACTTCCATACATGGCCACACTACATACAAATACTTTCAGAAATGACTTCCTGACATTTAAATCTATACTCGATGTTAACAAATTTTTCTTCTTCAGAAATGCTTTCCTTGCCATTGCCAGTCTACTTTTTATATCCTCTCTACTTCCACCATCATCAGTTATTTTGCTCCCCAAATACCAAAACTCCTTTACTACTTCAAGTGCCTCATTTCCTAATCTAATTCCCTCAGCATCACCCGACTTAATTCGACTACATTCCATTATCCTCGTTTTGCTTTTGTTGATGTTCATCTTATATCCTCCTTTCAAGACACTGTCCATTCTGTACAACTGCTCTTCCAAGTCGTTTGCTGTCTCTGACAGAATTACTACGTCATCGGCGAACCTCAGAGTTTTAATTTCTTCTCCGCGGATTTTAATACCTACTCCGAACTTTTCTTTTGTTTCCTTTATTGTTTGCTCAATATACAGATTGAATAACATCGGGTATAGGCTACAACCCTGTCTCACTCGCTTCCCAACCACTGCTTCCCTTTCATGTCCCTCGACTCTTATAACTGCCATCTGGTTTCTGTACAAATTGTAAATAGCCTTTCGCTCGCTGTATTTTACCCCTGCCACCTTCAGAATTTGAAAGAGAGTATTCCAATCAACATTGTCAAAAGCTTTCTCTAAGTCTAGAAATGCTAGAAACGTAGGTTTGTCTTTCCTTAATCTTTCTTCTTAGCTGCATTAAACGTTTCAGTGGAGGTCCACGATTTGTTGACAGTAACACCTTGAGGTCAAAGGAAATCGTTGTTCGGAATGAATAATAGGAGAATGCGACAACTGAATCATTTGGAATGTAGGAATTTTTAGTAGAAAGTGGGTGAAGGCTGTGATGAGGGGTAGTTATATATACACTGAATATCAGACTGTTCTGTATCATTTCTAGATTTCAAATTTGATGCTGGGCAGATGTGTATTCAGAAATGCCCACAGTGTATCTTACGCGACAGTTTTCTTCATTTGGAGTATGTATTTACAGAACGCTAATGTTTTGTGCAGGACCCTTCCGGCAGAAGAGAGAAGCAGAAGACTTATCCAGGCGGCTAAGTGGGGGGAAGTGGAGGAGCTACGGGCGCTGCTGGCGGCAGGTGCGAACGTGGCGGCGAAGGACCCGGAGGGCCGGACCCCTCTGCACTGGGCGGCAGAAAGAGGACACGTCGAGATGTTGAGGAGTCTGATTGAGGGTGGGCCAGACGTGGGCACCAGGACCGTAAGACGAAACGTACGTCAGGGCCAAACTCTTTGGGGCCCTCGACATGTGATGGGATATGAGGTAGTCCCTTTAGTGGAATTTGGGAATTATGTGAGAGGGCAACTGCCACAATCCGCTGATGGACCCAACACCAGGGATAGGTATATGAGGACGCCTCTGCACTATGCAGCAGAGAACGGACGCACGGAGGCAGTGGCTTTTTTGCTTGAGGTCGGAGCCAACAAGGGGGCCACAGATAACTATGGGAGAACACCCCTGGACCTGGCCAGGCGGAACAGCCACCAGCAGCTGGTAGACATTCTATCACGGAGATAGCAGTCCTACAAACATATGTATACATAAATAAGTAACTCTTCATTATATGACTTCTTCTCTTTAGAATAAAGAATATGAAAAAGTTAACTTGCGTCCATTCCCTTAATTCCTCAGTACATATACAGGGTGTTACAAAAAGGTACGGCCAAACTTTCAGGAAACATTCCTCACACACAAATAAAAAAAAGATGTTATGTGGACATGTCCGGAAACGCTTAATTTCCATGTTAGAGCTCATTTTAGTTTCGTCAGTATGTACTGTACTTGCTCGATTCACCGCCAGTTGGCCCAATTGAAGGAAGATAATGTTGACCTCGGTGCTTGTGTTGACGTGCGACTCATTGCTCTACAGTACTAACATCGAGCACATCAGTACGTAGCATCAACAGGTTAGTGTTCATCTCGAACGTGGTTTTGCAGTCAGTGCAATGTTTGCAAATGCGGAGTTGGCAGATGCCCATTTGATGTATGGATTAGCACGGGGTAATAGCCGTGGTGCGGTACGATTGTATCGAGACAGTTTTCCAGAACGAAAGTGTCCCGACAGGAAGACGTTCGACGCAATTGATCGGCGTCTTAGGGAGCACGGAACATTCCAGCCTACGACTCGCGACTGGGGAACACCTAGTACGACGAGGACACCTGCAATGGACGAGGCAATTCTTCGTGCAGTTGACGATAACCCTAATGTCAGCGTCAGAGAAGTTGCTGCTGTACAAGGTAACGTTGACCACGTCACTGTATGGAGAGTGCTACGGGAGAACCAGTTGTTTCCGTACCGTGTACAGCGTGTGCAGGCACTATCAGCAGCTGATTGGCCTCCACGGGTACACTTCTGCGAATAGTTCACCCAACAATGTGTCAGTCCTCATTTCAGTGCAAATGTTCTCTTTACGGATGGGCTTCATTCCAACTTGATCAAACTGTAAATTTTCACAATCAACATGTGTGGGCTGAAGAGAATCCGCACGTAATTGTGCAATCACGTCATCAACACAGATTTTCTGTGAACGTTTGGGCAGGCATTGTTGGTGATGTCTCGATTGGGCACCATGTTCTTCCACCTATGCTCAATGAAGCACGTTATCATGATACCTGTGCTGCTAGAACATGTGCCTTTACAAGTACGACACAACATGTGGTTCATACACGATGGAGCTCCTGCACATCTCAGTCGAAGTGTTCGTACGCTTCTCAACAACAGATTCGGTGACCGATGGATTTGTAGAGGTGGACCAATTCCGTGGCCTCCACGCTCTCCTGACCTCAACCCTCTTGACTTTCATTTATGGGGACATTTGAAAGCTCTTGTCTGCGCAACCCCGGTACCAAATGTAGACTGTTCGTGCTCGTATTGTGGACGGCTGTGATACAATACGCCATTCTCCAGGGCTGCATCAGTGCATCAGGGATTCCGTGGGACGGAGGGTGGATGCATGTATCCTCGCTAACGGAGGACATTTTGAACATTTCCAGTAACAAAGTGTTTGAAGTCACGCTGGTACGTTCTGTTGCTGTGTGTTTCCATTCCATGATTAATGTGATTTGAAGAGAACTAATAAAATGAGCTCTAACATGGAAAGTAAGCATTTCCGGACACATGTCCACATAACATATTTTCTTTCTTTGTGTGTGAGTAATGTTTCCTGAAAGTTTGGCCGTACCTTTTTGCAACACCTTGTATATGACTACTTCAGTAACACCACAACAATAGCGTCAATGAGAGATACCCATAAATAACTGTAAGTAACCTTCCGTTTGAGGAAACAATCTGAGAAGTATCTCTGGAGACACCTTTTCAGAACTGAACAACTGCTGAAAAATGCTGCTTCCAGAGCCAATGAACACCAGTTCTCTGCCTCATACTTGAGGTTTTCCGTGGCATATAAAATGATCTGACGAGCTCCGATATGCTGCTGGGTGATGTCTTCCAGGGTCACAGATATTTCTATGGGTAAACACCGAATCAATTGAAATTAAAATTTAAAAGAGTCTTGATCGCAATCTTCTTAAAATATTTTAACAAAATATTAATTATACTTTAACAAAATATTAAAATATTTTAACAAGATTGCGATCAAGACTGTTTCACATTTTAATTTTAACTACTTTCAAGATCGGTGACTATATTTTCAAAAATCTTATACCGAATCATTTTTACGCACAAATGAGGAAATATCATTGATTCTCGAAGATATCACTCGGCTGCATCTCCAGAAGTTGTTTGAACCAATCATATACATCATCTGATTATAGGTAAGTACTTGGTAGGAGCGGTCCTATATTAAACTAGCGTAAGTTGCACAACACCGAGGTTACCGCTGTGTTGGAGCTATATGGCTTCACTGCATTTTCAGTTCCATTCTCAGACAGAATTTAAAAATGGTTCAAATTGCTTTGAGCACTATAGGACTTAACTTCTGAGGTCATCAGTCCCCTAGAACTTAGAACTACTTAAACCTAACTAATCTAAGGACATCACACACATCCATGCCCGACGCAGGATTCGAACCTGCGACCGTAGCAGTCGCGAGGTTCCGGACTGAGCGCCTAGAACCGAGACAGAATTTACTTCTATCTCTCCGGTACAGATGGTGCGATAGTTTGTGTGTTTAATTACAGAGCAATACAAACAACACATCATGCGCATACCATCTCGTGTTGTGTTAACAGTCTGTGTTTAATTAAAGAGAATCGAAGAATCACCTCAAAAACATTCATTTCCCACACGGCTGTGATGCTGCTGTTACGAGACTTATCAAAGTTTGTCAGGAAACATGGACGTTCAACCTCACGGTACAGAACGCCACAACAACGCTACCTCCAGTTCCCACTACCGAGCATTCGGGAGGACGACGGTTCAATCCCGTCTCCGGCCATCCTGATTTAGGTTTTCCGTGATTTCCCTAAATCGCTTCAAGCAAATGCCGGGATGGTTCCTTTGAAAGGGCACGGCCAATTTCCTTCCCCATCCTTCCCTCACCCGAGATTGCGCTCCGTCTCTAATGACCTCGTTGTCGACGGGACGTTAAACACTAATATCTTCCTCCTCCTCCTCCAGTTCCCACTACCTGTCCTAGAGCAAGGCCGGGCAAATACCGCACTGGCAGCCCCCGCTCAGCAGCACCCCGCCGCCTACTCGCCCGGCCACGCACGTCACTGCACCGCGCGGACCCACCCGGTCCCTTCACTTCCCGTCGTTTCTATTGTCTGTCTAGACGTCGCGTTCGGTGTTTGTGATAACACAGAATTAGTGGGTCGAATATGGCTCAAGAGGAGTTAAAATTGTTGAAACGAAAGTCCTTTGAACCCAAACCCGCTAATTCACAGTGGCAAGAAGATTTATTAGACTACTGGCCATTAAAATTGCTACAGCAAGAAGAAACGCACATTTTAAACGGGTATACATTGGACAAATATATTATACTAGAACTGACATGTGATTACATTTTGACGCAATTTGGGTGTATAGATCCTGAAAAATCGGTACCCAGAAGAATCACCTCTGGCCGTAATAACGGCCTTGATACGCCTGGGCATTGAGTCAAACACAGCTTGGATGGCGTGTACAGGTACAGCTGCCCATGCAGCTTCAACACGATACCACAGTTCGTCAAGAGTAGTGACTGGCGTATTGTGACGAGCCAGTTCCTCGGCCACCATTGACCAGACGTTTACAGTTGGTGAGAGATCTGGAGAATGTGATGGCCAGGGCAGCAGCCGAACATTTTCTGTATCCGCACAGGACCTGCAAAATGCGGTCGTGCATTATCCTGCTGAAATGTATGGTTTCGCAGGGATCGAATGAAGAGTAGAGCCACGGGTCGTAACACATGTGAAATGTAACGTCCACTGTTCAAAGTAGCGTCAATGCGAACAAGAGGTGACCGAGACGTGTAACCAATGCCACCCCATACCATCACGCGGGGTGATACACCAGTATGGCGATGACGAATACACGCTTCCAATGTGCGTTCACCGCGATGTCGCCAAACACGATTGCGACCATCAAGATGCTGTAAACAGAACCTGGATTCATCAGAAAAAAATGAGGTTTTGCGATTCGTGCACCCAGGTTCGTCGTTGAGTACACCATCACAGGTGCTCCTGTCTGTGGGTGCAGCGTCAAGGGCAACCGCAGCCACGGTCTCCGAGCTGATAGTCCGGGCTGCTGCAAACGTCGTCGAACTGTTGGTGCAGATGGTTGTTGTCTTGCAAACGTCCCCATCTGTTGACTCGGCGATCGAGACGTGGCTGCACGATCCGTTACAGCCGTGCGGATAAGATGCCTGTCATCTCGACCGCTAGTGATACGAGGCCACTGGGATCCAGCACGGCGTTCCGTATTACCCTCCTGAACCCACCGATTCCATATTCTGCTAACAGTCATTGGATCTCGACCAACGCGAGCAGCAATGTCGCGATACGATAAACGGCAATCGCGATAGGCTACAATCCGACGTTTATGAAAGTCGGAAACGTGATGGTACGCATTTCTCCTCCTTACACGAGGCATCACAACAACGTTTCACCAGGCAACACCGGCCAACTGCTGTTTGTGTATGAGAAATCAGTTGGAAACTTTCCTGATGTCAGCACGTTGTAGGTGTCGCCACGGGCGCCAACCTTGTGTGAATGCTCTAAAAAGCTAATCATTTGCATATCACAGCATCGTCTTCTTGTCGGTTAAATTTCGCCTATGTAGCACGTCATGTTTCTGGTGTAGCAATTTTAATGGCCAGTACTGTAGATCCACATTATTACTGTTATGTGCATTTTCCGTCACTTTTGCATTCGGTACGTGTTTGCAGGACAAAACCCCCATCATCCACAACGATGCAGCCATGACAGTAAGTTATCATGTAGCTCCTAAAATAGCTAAAGCAGCACGGCCCTTCGGCGATGGAGAATTTGTGAAAGACTGCTTTGCTGCTCCCGTAACAATTTTGTGCCTAGCAAGTTTTCCTGTTTTTGAAACCGTTTCTCTTTCGCGAGAACGTTTTTCAGGCGGATTGTAGAAATGGCACACGATGTGGAAGCTCAATTGAGAAACAGGATCAAAGATTTGCTTTTCTTTTCATTAGCATTGGACGAAGGCAGTCATGTATTTAATGTTGCTCAACTTGCAGTCTTTTTGCGAGGAGTTGATGCTCAGTTTAATGTGACTGAGGAACTCCTAGGTTTAGTGCCAATGCATTACAGAACAGCGGCAGACGATATATTTTCGTGCGTAGAACACATAATAGAAAAATACGAGCTATGCTGGGAAAAACTTTCATCGATTGCAACAGATGGGGCTCCAGCAGTGACTGGTCACAAGTCCGATGTCGTTGTTTCGATACGAAAAAAGTTGAAAGCCGTCGGTGTCCAGCAGGTAATACCAGCAATGCATTGCGTTCTTCACGGTGTTAATATGCTAGAAAAATGAGCCGAAATAGTTGGCGTCATGGACGTGGTTATAAAAACAGTTTGAGACACACACAATTCAAATCGTTGCTGGGAGATCTCGAGTGTGAATACGGCGATATTGAGGCCAGGTGCTGTTCTAGAATGATTTTTTTATGTACGTGAAGATTCAGCGTTATTCGTGGATGCGAAAGGAAAACCGGTGAAAGAATTGGACGACCCACAGTGGATTTTAGACCTTGCCTTTTTAACTGACGTAACCAAGCATCTGAATAACTTGAATCTAGGTTTGCAAGGTAGAAATCAGGTAATCAGCAAAGTTTTTGACACTATTTTGGCATTCAAGTTAAAACTGCTTTTGTGGGCAAAGAAACTGTCAGAAATGTGTGTACACTTGTTGATGGCCCAGCACTGAAATCAGCAGCCAGGGCCGGCCTTAGCCATCCAGGTGCCCCGGGCGAGTCGTCCAGTTGGCGCCCTTTATTGTATAAATAGCGAACCTGGCAGTGCTTTGCAACACGGTATTTGACTGTTTTCTAGAAATCGTCTTCAGTGGTTAATGGCGTCATCTTATGATCATAACATGGTTTTTTCCATCGTAAATTTGAGTATTTTATTTTTTTAAATGGAAATGAAATCCAAATAATCTGAAAGCCCGCTAAGACGCTCCATGTGAGTCTTGTGTAGCCTGTGACGTCAGTCCAGCATGCTGCTGTCGCTGCCGTAACAGTCAGTATAGCGGTGATATATTGTTTGGGCATTCACGTTTCGGGAAATTGTCTAAAAATATTGCGTAGTACTGCACTGTACATCTACAACAACTCCAGGAAATTGTTTTTTCCTTTTTCAGCTTTTCTTTTCCGATTTTCTGAACCAGAAAGCTTTTTTTTAATCATTTCCTTCTCTTCTAGCATGATTTAATAATTTGACAAATTATTGCTTGGACACTGCTCTATTTCGCGACCACAATATTTGATCTATAACAAATAAAGAAATTCACCTATCAGTAGACGTAACTAGAAAAAAATCTGAACTGAAAGATAAAAATGTTTTTGGCACCTACCAGAAAATTAAAATGTTGACACAGTCACGACACTCGTTTCACTCACAATTATTCAGCCACGAAAACATGACCGCTGCCTCCGACTCTTACTGACAATTACTGACATGCGGGTGCAAATCGTATCGCTGCCAACATATGCAGTCTAACAAACATTGTGTGGCGCTGTTTTATTTCAGTAAGTTAGGGGAGAATTCTCTATGAATGCAGTGCACGCATTGCATTATCTATTAATTAATGTACATGAGTCAAGTCACAAATATTCGCTATAAATACATTCGTATTAATTAAATCATAATGTAATGTATATTTCACAGTCTGTATTTTCTTTTATTTGGAGCGACCGGTAGTTTCTGTTGTAAACGAGAGATGGTGCGGCTGCATGGGCTCTTCCTTGAAACAAATAAGAGAGGCGCTTTGGTAGAGCCCGTGCTAGCCCGCGTCAAACATGGAAGGTTGCAGACAATACGAAGATTGCATTCAGCATGATTTCTCTTCTGCTACCCCGAATTCATCGCGCATTCGTGAGATTAGCGACGTATGTTGAATGAGACTGAATAATATTTTAGTTTCGCGAAATGGGTGATTGTAAATTGTAATTTTTTTTTTACATGCGTTTAGTACGTGGCGCCCCTTCGGCCCCGGCGCCCTGGGCGACCGCTCGAGTCGCCCCACCCTAAAGCCGGCGCTGTCAGCAGCAATTTGCGGAAGGGTTGCACTTCTGTCGCATTGAACGATTCTCTGCAGTCGTCGTTGGTTCCGTTCATGCAGGGTCTTTTTCCGGTCCCAGCGATGTCGGAGATTTTATGTTTTACTCGATTCCTGACATTCACAATACACTCGAGAAGTAGTCGCACGGGAAAGTCCCCACTTCGTTGCTACCTCAGGGATGTATTATATCTCTTTAAAGAAATATAATGTAACTATGTTATTTTGAGGAAACACTCTCCTAGTAAATTTGTTTGTCCTTTGATTTATCGTGATCTGTTACTGATTTTTAGTGAAGTTAGTTTTTACGTTTAGCTTTCAAAAAAATACAAAAGAGATATAATAAGCAAAATAATGAATTTCGTAGGTTGCCAAGTACGTATTGTATCTGGTTTTACCGAGCGCCAGGCTCCCTACAATTTACTGTAAATGCAATAGCGTAGTATTACTCAGCTCTGAAATAATTACTATCACAGAAAATAGACAAGTTTTGATAAAATTATTTCACTGGATTACTTCAATTAATCTCACTGAATATTTTTACATAATTTCTTCCGCTCCGGCTATCAGACATTGTGCTGTGAAAAAATATTTTTAAATGTACCGCGTAATGGCGGCTAATTGTTAACAACCAGAGATCACTGTTACTCGCTCCGCAGCAGCTGGAAACATGCTAAATAATTTTCATTAAATATTTTTTTCATAAGATAAATGTGGCGTAGGTTCTTGAAATAACACACGGAGATCACTTTATACTAATGTATTCTTACTAGGACACAGTTTTCACCATTAAATATTTGCAATTACGTTACGACAGAAACAAATGCTAGCGCAGCACGATAGCTTGCGTACCTTATTCCAGCTAACACCAGAACGAACAGAACAAAACAGACTAGACAGAAGAATGAACATTGCATTGTGTTTTATACTCTTACAGAGATGATAATACTTCTTTTAATTACTTACACATTATAATCTCATACACTAAAAATAATGGCTTTCCTGCATTTATCGATATATATTGTATATTTTTACAGTTAAATCAATGATAAATCAATGTTTGCAATTCATTGTAAGTCACATACAGTCATTTTTATTTATTTTTCACCTCGATAAGGGTGAATATTGCAAAAGAGCCACTACAGATGCTGTGTCCCATCGCTCCTGCGCCGACTGTAACACCGCGTCCAAACTCACTTAATTCTTGATAACTTGCCACTGCAACAGCAATAACCGATCTAATAACTGCACCAGACACTGGTTGTCTTACATAGACGTTGCCGACTGCAGTGCTGTATTCTGCCTTTTTCCATATCTCTATATTTGAATACGCATACCTATACCGGTTTCTTTGGCACTTCAGTGTATATGTGCTGTAGTTAATGCCCTTGTAGTCAGTGGCAGTCCCCTGTTTCACAACTGACACTCTTGATCCTATTGTTTTCTCATCTATTGTAGCAGTTTTTTTTTTCCTTTATGACCAGTTTTCCTAATGACCAGCAATTTCACAGAAAATATAGAGATGCCGGTTCAAAATAATTGTAAAAACATCCAGGATGATGTAAACTAATGCCTATGTCCTATTTGTACGTAATCCCCTCCTCTGAACTACAAACATCTGTTTAAATACACGCAATAAATTTTTTTGCATCATCCCGGTTCCCAGAACTCCTGAAGATAAGCGTTGACTGGATATTGTATCACAGTCACAGTTCCTTTGTCTGATCAGAGCCGACCGCAGTGGCCGTGCGGTTCTAGGCGCTACAGTCTGGAACCGAGCGACCGCTACGGTCGCAGGTTCGAATCCTGCCTCGAGCATGGATGTGTGTGATGTCCTTAGGTTAGTTTGGTTTAATTAGTTCTAAGTTCTAGGCGACTGATGACCTCAGAAGTTAAGTCGCATAGTGCTCAGAGTCATTTGTCTGTTCAGAGATGTCACTAAACCCGCCCAAAGATGTAAACAGCCATGCATGAGCAGCGCCTATTAGACGAAGGGGAACCAACAGCCGTTCAGTTCCAGTCATTCCACCAGGAAGGAACTACACAGCTTGTGTTGTCTGTAGTTCAACCATGCCTAGACGGTCAATACCGCTGAGCGATCGCGTCCGCATTTTTACTTTGTATCAGAAACGGATTTCAAGGAGGTAAGTGTGCTAGCGTCGCCGACAACCAAAGCGATGGTGTTCGGACATGGAGGAAATACGGAGAGACAGGAACTGTCGATGACATGCCTCGCTCAGGCCACACAAGGGCTACTACTGCAACGGATGATCGCTACATACGGATTATGGGTCGGATGATTCCTTACACACTAACGCCACCTAGTGGAATAATGCTTTTTGTGCAGCCACAGGACGTCGTGTTACAACTCAAACTGTGCGTAATAGGGTGCACGATGCGCAACTTCATTCCCGACATCGATGGCGAGGTCCATCTTTGCAACCGCGGCACCATGCAGCGCGGTACAGATGGGCCCAACAACATGCCGAATGGACTGCTCAGGATTGGCATCACGTTCTCTTCACCGATGAGTGTCACATATGCCTTCAACCAGACAATCGTCGGAGTCGTGTCTGGAGGCAACCCGATAAGGCTGAACAACTTGGACACACTGTCCAGCGAGTGCAGCAAGGTGGAGGTTCCCTGCTGTTTTGGGGTGGCATTATGTGGGACCGGCGTACGCCGCTCGTAGTCATGGAAAGCGCCGTAACGCCTGTGTGATAATGCAACCCTATCGGCAGCATGTTGGCGAGGCATTCGTCTTCATTGACGACAATTCGTGTCCTCATTGTGCACGTCTTGTGAATGACTTCCTTCAGGACTAGAGCGACCAGCTTGTTCTCCAAACATGAATCCTATCGAACATGTCTGGAATAGATTGAAAATGGCTGTTTATGGACGACGTGACCCACCAAGCACTCTGAGGGACGTACGAAGAGTCGCCGTTGAGGAGGGGGACAATCTGGGCCAACAGTGGCTTGATGAACTTGTCGATAGTATGCCACAATGAATACAGGCATGCATCAATGCAAGAGCACGTGCTACTGGATATTGGAGGTACTGGCTTGTACAGCAATCTCGACCATCACCACTGAAGTTCTCACTGTAAGGTGGTACAACATACAATGTGTGGTTTTCACGAGCAATAAAAATGGTGGAAATGATGTTTATGTTGATCTCTGTTCCAATATTCTGTACATGTTCCTGAACTCTTGGAACAAAGGTGATGCAAAACTTTTTTTGATGTGTGTATGACGGAACATTTACAGTACAAATGTGTTCCTTTCTTAATCCTTTACGACAGTATCCTATTTGTGGCCATGAAAGAAGAACGTGTTAGAATGGTTCGAAACTGTGTTTCGCGTGTACATGGCCAACCGTTGCATGGCACAGGACACACAAACTTATATGATTGGCCTCCCGATAACCGTGTACCGGTGTAGTGTTCACGGACGCCACATACGCGTGAAACGACCCCGGACGTATGTGTGTTCCACCTGCACTACGTACGTACGTTAGCTCGTCCATACTCAGCTGCATGCGCGAAGTGCTCTCACAGCGCAGTGTGCATACCCAAGCGGCCAGCCACATCGCACAGCTCTGCTGCCCGCGCTACGTGCCCTCACAGCTACTCAGCATTGCCCTCGCGGCAACCATGCGGGCAACTCTCGTGCCCACCGCTGACCTCGAGCGCATTCCGCTCTGCCTGTGTGCCACGACTGGCCAGCGCCTTCAGCGGCCGCGACGCAACCCGCCGCGCATCAACTCCGGCCGAACAGGCGCCGCTGCCGCTGCCGCAGCACCACTACTGCCCTAGCCGGCAGTCTGTAAAACTACGGCTCGGACGCACTGTACAACTGATGGAGAACGTTGCGAGTATGTGCGGACAGTCGGATAACAGAAATAAACCTGTAAGACGACGTAGTAAAGCAAGGCCACTCTGGAAAAATAAAAGCAATGGTGCTCGTAATATTTTACGAACGTGCTACGTAGATAGAAAGAACATTACGAACTGCTACAAACTTCCCGCTACCCAATGGGGCTTTTGGCCGTCATTCTCTGCCGATGACCTTCTCCTCCACCTCACTCACCTCCTCTCTGAACAACTCAACTCCCGTCGCTCCACCATTTTCCTCTCCCTCGACCTTGAACGTGCCTACGACCATGTATCGCATTCCGGTCTCCCATTCAAACCTTCGCCCTTCCTATTACCTACGTCCGTCTGATGGCCTCCTTTCTTTCCCACCGTCCTTCCTACGTCACCATCCATAACACGGATTCCTACACCTTCTACCCCTCCGCCGCTGTGCCCCAAGGTTCCGTCCTCTCCTCTCTTCTCTACCTTCTGTATACGACGGACATGCCTCGCCTTCACCTCCCATTCACCTTCTCCAGTAGGCTGATGACACTGACTTCCTTACCCTCTTCCCCAACCTACAATGCTCCCAGCACCTTCTCCAATCCCACGCTGGCCGGTTCACCACTTGGTGTAACCAGTGGCTGCTCAAGGTGAATCCTTCTGAAACCCAAGCAATGATTGTAGGCAAAACCACCCCTTACTTCTGCCTCCTTGATTTTTATATCACCATCTATGGCCGTCCCATTCACCTCACCCCAACCCTCAAGTACCTTGATGTCACCCTTAAGCCTCACCTTTCCTGGAACCGCCTCACCTGACGATCCAAGCCGAGGCATGTTCCCGACTCTGCCTCCTCAAACTCCTTTCTGGCCGCACATGGGGTCTCTACCTCTCCACCATCCTCCACACTTATAAATCCCTCATTTGCCCTGCTATGCCCATCCCACCTGGATCTCCGCCCCTCCCATCTACTATAAGTCCCTCCAAATCCTAGAACGCCCCCGCTCCGCCTCGCCTATTGCATCCGTCTCCCATCCCCCATGTGGATCCTATATGACTTGATTCCCTTCCTGCACCTTCTCCTTTTCCTCAAACGGATGCGAATCCTTTACACCTCCTGCAAGCTCGATCCCCCACACCCGCTTGTCTCTCCCATCCTCGCCCATCCCCACCCACTGCCGCGCCTATTTTCTTGCATCCCACCTGCTCTCCATCTTCACACCCTCTGTACCCTATCCCAAGGTGGCTTCCGCCAACTCCCTGATGATGTCCCTGTCCCATCCATCTACCCCTCCTACCAGCTCTGTCTCTCCCCTTCCGTTCCCCTCTTTTTCCCCCAGGGCTCCCTCTCTCTCCTCACCTTCCCTCCCCCCCCTCCTTTCTCCAACGTCTCCCACTTCCACCCCTCTTCCCGGGCTTCCAAGCCCCCTCTCTTTCCTCCCCCTCGCTCTCCCTTCTTTCTCCCACTGACTTCACCCCCCTTTCCCGACCTCCTACCTCTTCCTTTGACCTGGAGCCAGCCACCCCCACGTTTGTCAGTGTGAGTGCTTCGCCGATGATCGTCGCCAGTGTTTTCTGTGCGTCCATGTCTTTCTGTTTCTGTACAGTGCCTTCATCAGTGTTTTCTCCTACATTCATGTCTTCACTTGGATGTCTTCATCTGTTTTCAACCGGTGCCACCCTTCATTACAGTGTCTTCCGTCGAACGACTTCTGATCTCTTGTGCAGTGTTCATCTTGTGTTTACCATGTTTTTTATATTTTCTATGTCTTCGGGCGCATTTATGTTGTGTCTTTTGGTCGAAGAGCGGCATATGTAGGCCACTGTCAGCCCGTCTCAGCTCAGGCATGAAATTACAATAAAGGAAAAAAAAACTAGTACAATAGATGAAATGGTTCAAATAGCCCTGAACACTATGGGACTTAACATCTGAGGCCAGCAGTCCCCTAGAACTTAGAACTACTTAAACCTAAGTAACCTTAGGACATCACACACATCCATGCCCGAGGCAGGACTCGAACCTGCGACCGTAGCGGTCACGCGGTTCCAAACTGAAGCGCCTAGAACCACACGGCCACTCCGGCCGGCTACAATAGATGAAAAAACAATAGGATCAGTAGTCAGCTGTGAATCAGGGGACTGCCACTGACTACAAGAGCATTAACTACAGCACATATACACTGAAGTGCCCAAGAAACTGGTATAGGCATGCGTATTCAAATATAGAGATATGCAAACAAGCAGAATACAGCACTGCGGTCGGCAACGCCTATGTAAGACAACAAGTGTCTCGCGCAGTTATTAGATCAGTTACTGATGTTGCAGTGGCAAGTTATCAAGAATTAAGTGAGTTTGGACGCGGTGTTACTGTTGGCGCAGGGGCGATGGGACACAGCATCTCTGAGGTAGCAACGAAGTGGGGACTCTCCCGTGCGACTGCTTCTCTAGTGTATTGTGAATGTCAGGAATCCGGTAAAACATAAAATCTCCGACATCGCTGGGACCGGAAAAAGATCCTGCAAGAACGGAACCAACGACGACTGCAGAGAATCGTTCAATGCGACAGAAGTGCAACCCTCCCGCAAATTGCTGCTGATTTCAGTGCTGGGCCATCAACAAGTGTCAGTGTGCGAAACATAATCGATGTGGGCTTTTGGGGCGGAAGGCCCACTCGTGTTCCCTTGATGACTGCACGAGACAAAACTTTAAGCCTCACCTGGGCTCGTCAACACCGACATTACACTGTTGATGACTGCAAACGTGTTGCCTTGTCGGACGAGTCTCCCTTCGAATTGTATCGAGCGTGTGCACATGTACAGGTATGGAGACAACCTCATGAATCCATACACCCTGCATGTCAGCAGGGGACTGTTGAAGGCTCTGTAATGGGGTGGGGCGTGTGCAGTTAGGGTGATATGTGACCCCTGATACGTCTAGTTACGACTCTGACAGGCGAAACGTACATAAACATCCTGTCTGATCACCAGCATACATTCATGTCCATTGTCAATTCCGACGGACTTGGGCAATTCCAACAGGACAATGCGTCACCTTACACGTCCAGAATTGCTACAGAGTGGCTCCAGGAACACTCTTCCGATGGCCTCCAAACTCCCCAGACATGAACATTACTGAGCATACCTCGGATGTCTTGCAACGTCCTGTTGAGAAGAGATCCCCATGCCCTCGTACTCTTACGGATTTATGGACAGTCCTGCAGGATTCACTGTGTCAGTTCCCTCCAGCACTACCTCACACATTAGTCGAGTCCATGCCACGTCGTGATGCGGCACTTTTGCGTTCTAGCGAGGCCCTACACGATATTAAGCAGATGTACAAATTTGTTCGGCTCTTCAGTGTATAACACCAACATGACATAACCATATTGAGAATATTGATAATTTGGTGTCAGAATGTTAAGATTGTTACGCAGTTACATTGGAATATGTGCTAAATACATTTTGTTTACAGTAAAAGAGCTGAAGTGACCAGAAGCTGTAACATAGTCAGAAATGATATTTCTGTCCTCACAATATTCTCTCGTGTACTTTTCATCATCAAATTACAATCGTCCAAGTGTAACACGATAGCTTAGACACTACATACTCTTTGTTGATTCATTTTTCTTTCTGTTTTGTTCAACATTCTATCATTAAGATATTGTAAATATTGATTGATTGCATTAATAGCACAAAAGTGTTTTCTCTTTCCTTTGTAAAAACTTTGATGCAATCTAGTGTACCCATCATTTAAATTCTTTGTCTCATTTGGAGGGAGACAAAACTTACTGTCTGTAACTGTAATTTCTGTGTGAATAATTTTTTGTAGAAATGTCAATATGTGCAAATGTTCAGTTTTATTTAATATGTTTGGTTGCTGTTATGTAAACTGCTGACCTTCACTTAAGGTTCTTAGTTATTTTGTATGTAAAAGGTGGTGTGGTTCCCCTCGGGAACGTAACTGTGTAGCACGCACAAAACGTGGTGGGCATGGATGTGAAGGTGGAACTCAGAGTCATTCGGGGACGAGCTACCAAATTGTCAACTGCTCGTGTAAAAGTTGTGTATCGTGCTGGTGCCGAGAGAGGCTTTTCATACCACTTTCCAATGTCTCGGATTGATGGATAAAGAGCTGGAACTATTCTGGCATTGGTATCTATCACCACCAAGAAATGACAGAGTCCAGCATTTCCGCCTGCAAATCCACCCACCGACATGCACTCGCCTCCACGTTGCGCAGTCACTGAAAAGGAACCAAGGAATTGTAAATATGTAAAGTGAAGCAGTAGCTCATTGAATGTTTTAGTGTGCTGAAATACAAAGTAACTTATAACTGAATTTATGTACCTACCTTGATTTTTTCCTTATCACAACACCTCTCAGGTTCCTCTCCGTTTGAACTATGATTACCGAGTGTCCTTGTCGTGGGAAAAATGGAAGCTCCAGAGCCAAAAAGTTAAGTAAATAATGTTGTTTGATATTTGGTAAGAAGGGAGTTTTCAGATTTACTGTGGATTTGGTAAAATTGTGGGAGGTAGTAAATGTAGCTTTGTGAAAGCCTCCCAGTGATTGAAACAGTCCAATTTAAAGTTTTGTGGGCTTTCAAAGTTACCTATTTAATCATTGACTTGAAAGTAGAAGACTGTGATAATCAAGACAGGCAGTAAACCATATTGAGGTTAGTTCCAAAAGTAAATATTACTAAAGTTTGGCTTGAAACGTTCTTCTAAGTAAGCAACTTGCAGTTACTTTTAAAAATTTAAAGTTCTTAAAACTGAGGCTTATAAAGTTTGGCTTAGTTATTGATCATAGTGTTGCCTATTGTAAATTTTAGAAGGTGAGTCAGTTTTTTTACAAATTTGTCAGTATTGTATCTCACTGCAGTAAAAATCGTGGACTGCATTTGTGGAAAGTTATATACTAATGTTTGCTAAGTGCTTGTCTCTTTTGTGTATTGGAAGTGCATATTAATGGTGTAACAGGATCCACAGTTTGTCTATTGTGCTCATGCTAGATAACGATTCATAGAAAGACCACTATCTATGAAAATAGTGACTTCTTTATTCAAAAGACAGTGAGAAGTAATTTGTTAGTGAACTCAATTTAATTTTCATTCTAAGTAGAAAGGTGTTTAGTAGTGAGAGACTTAATCTATGCACAATAACTAATTTTGCTGTGAACCACATCCATATTTCATGTCAGATGGGAATTTATTTGAAAAGTAATATCAAACCTGTGTTCAATTCACGATTCTACAGTGAATATTAATAGTAACGTTATTGAGACCATCCAGTTTGACTAAGGCCTCAAAGTAATAGTGTGTTTTGTTATCTGTTATATTTATGCAAATAGTCTGTTCTGATCTGTCAGCCCCAACCTTAACGTGAACATACTGTATGCAGGTGCCAGAGTTCATTGCACTCTCGTGTGACAAAGTATAGGCTGTGTTTGCCCATTGAAGTTACTTATTTTCAGTTTCTTGAACAAGAATGTTATTCGTATGCCTAATTAGGCTGGCGTCGGTTTTTATTATTCTTTGAACTGTGTAGATAGGTAAAATATTGTTTATTATTGTTTAAATATTTACGTAAATCTGACTTTCACTTCCGATAAGTCACTGCCATTAGGTGCAACACGGTCAACGTAACAAAATTCCTCTCAGAGGGTAAGACTGGTCTGTTGCTTTGTACTATAATTGCTTTAACAAGATAGTTTTATTTCACGACCTGCCTCCAACTTTAACGTTACGGTATAGCAGTAGCCGACGTAAGTGTACTTGGCACACATGAGGCAGGTGGTCGTGAACTGTGAATGCAGCAAGGGAGCTGTAAATAATTCATAACACTGCACACGAAGTGTACATATGTCAAGCAGTACAGGTGGCGACGTAATGAAACTGATAAAAGTAGGAGAAATAAAGTTCTCTACTTTGAACCATAAATAAAGTAAATATTTCTAAATGATGTTACGAGTGTAAACAGAGCAAGAGACTTCCACTAAATTTCACTAGAACTGTCGGATGTTTGTAACTTGCTTTCGCGATATTTTGGAAGAGTCTTGTGGCCATATTCAGGTGAATACACTAAGCTGTCCTGTTTAAGAGACCGGTACTTGTGTACTGTTCCTGGTTGGCATTGCGCACTCGTTGCTTTAGCGCCCGCCCTTTTGCCGTAAGTCTGTGCGCGGCCCCTGTCGTGAAAGCTCGCCCCTTCGCTATCAAAACGACTGTCTCGCACGGTAAGATCGCAGGACGACGGTTATTACGCGAACACCAAGTTTTTCTACAATCGGGACCCATGCAGAATTTACCTGGAAACCATCGTCTCAGTTCATAAGGGATGCAGATGGTCGTATTTCCACTGATTCATAGATGATTAGGCCCAAAAACTTTGACGTATGGGCCATACTTTTTGTTTCACTATATTTCATCGAATGGCCAGTGGAAAACTGCGTTCACCGATAGCGGACTTATTTGCTCGGAGAAGGCGAGTGTGCTGCCAGTGCTCTTCAACGCGATCCTGGACAACGCCCGTCATTTGCCTCCGTAAGATTTGCCGCATTCACTCGGAATCCTGTAAACACCTGCTTTGCGCAACTCTAAGTCTTCTTTAATCGATGAGTCCTTCAAAACGACTGCTTGTCTACCATATACTGAAAATGTTCCAGCTGAAATAGGCTTTAGACATAAATTTAAAGCAATCTTTGGACCTCCTTCTAAAATGTCAGCGTTTTTGGGATCTGTTACAGGAAAAAGTCAGCGGGATATTGAAAAAAACAGGACCGATAAACGCCTGAAGACAGGCGCCATTTATGCCACTGAAAGGTACTTACACAGACCCTTCGAAAATGAAAGTTGCGAGCTCTATCTCCTTATCTCGTGTTTTCTACTGAAAATCTCGTGCTTGTATTCTTGTTAACCTTACTGTTACAGAGATCGCCAAAACTTTCTTTTTAATTGGTCCTGTGTGCAACAGATAACTTACTTGGTCTTTCTGCTGCCACTGCTTGATCTGCTACATTCCATTATCTAACAAAAAACGTAAAAGAACCTATTATTCATGCTGAGTGCAATGCGTGTTCTGTATGGCGGCTCCTGCTGTTGCTGCGGCTGCTGCTGCTTACCACAACCACATACAATTCAAGAGAAAGGCTTTGGTCAAATCTAAACTCGATAAATGATAACCCAAACAGAAAACTGTATTCTGAAAGCGATTCTTTCTCATTCAATTAACAAAACGCTAGAAGCTCTGCGAACAATCGCTTCGTTTGTAAATCTGCCTCCAGTGGCATTAAAGCAATATTAATCAAACTCTTGAGACAGACTGAAATACTTCTCAATTGAATACATAGTGAAACAATTCCCTGACAATTACAAAAGAAATCAATGACAAAAATCATTACTTAATCTAACAATGGTTTCCCTTAAGAATTCAACCCCTATCATTATCAAAATTACCGCCTGCTGCTACGCACATACACAAACCCTTTTCTTTAAATTAATAAGTTCGCTGCAAATTATAAAAAATATCAACTCAGTACCAAATCCTGTGTCGCTGCCGGCGGACACGGCAGTACGGCAGCTCGGCGACGACCCCCCGCCCAACACACAGCAGGCGGGCTCCTACACTGGACTCCAAACTGCCACTAGTTAATCCGTGCGCTGGGAGGCGCGACAACAATATCTTTGGTTCCAGAGCTTGTGTATGCGCGCTATAGCCAACCTCTACATCCTAAGAGAGTATTGCCAACTCTCAAAGTACAGGGTGATTCAAAAAGAATACCACAACTTTAAAAATGTGTATTTAATGAAAGAAACTTAATATAACCTTCTGTTATACATCATTACAAAGAGTATTTAAAAAGGTTTTTTTTTCACTCAAAAACAAGTTCAGAGATGTTCAATATGGCCCCCTCCAGACACTCGAGCAATATCAACCCGATACTCCAACTCGTTCCACACTCTCTGTAGCATATCAGGCGTAACAGTTTGGATAGCTGCTGTTATTTCTCGTTTCAAATCATCAATGGTGGCTGGGAGAGGTGGCCGAAACACCATATCCTTAACATACCCCCATAAGAAAAAGTCGCAGGGGGTAAGATCAGGGCTTCTTGGAGGCCAGTGATGAAGTGCTCTGTCACGGGCTGCCTGGCGGCCGATCCATCGCCTCGGGTAGCTGACGTTCAGGTTTCATAACTAACCTTTTTAGTAGGACTCTCCATACAGTTGATTGTGGAATTTGCAGCTCTCTGCTAGCTCTGCGAGTCGATTTTCCTGGGCTGCGAACAAATGCTTGCTGGATGCGTGCTACATTTTCATCACTCGTTCTCGGCCGTCCAGAACTTTTCCCTTTGCACAAACACCCATTCTCTGTAAACTGTTTATACCAACGTTTAATACACCACCTATCAGGAGGTTTAACACCATACTTCGTTCGAAATGCACGCTGAACAACTGTCGTCGATTCACTTCTGCCGTACTCAATAACACAAAAAGCTTTCTGTTGAGCGGTCGCCATCTTAGCATCAACTGACGCTGACGCCTAGTCAACAGCGCCTCAAGCGAACAAATGTACAACTAAATGAATCTTTATAGCTCCCTTAATTCGCCGACAGATAGTGCTTGGCTCTGCCTTTTGTCGTTGCAGAGTTTTAAATTCCTAAAGTTGTGGTATTCTTTTTGAATCACCCTGTATTAAGTGATGACTCGAGCTAAGTTCCTCAGCCTCCCACTTATCGCTCCAGCAGGTTTCGCAATGAAAAGATGAGACTATCTGCAGCGTGCACAGAACACATTTAAACAGCCGTTCTTCCCACACTCTGAATGTGACTGGAACCAGAGAAACGATAACATGTTGTTCAGCGGCAAGTACCCTCTGTCACGCACTTCACAATGATTTTCCCGAGTATAAATGAAGCTGTAGAAATAGAACCTTCGCTGGAAGATCCTTCTCTGACTGGACTGTATTATGTGTAGCTGTTCGGAGCGTTTTTCACTTCCAACATCTTATTCATCGACTCTACATGATCCACCTCTTCCAATGTCTTTTTGTCGCAAGAGCCATGAAACTGGTATCTCCAACAGAATTTCCGAACCATTATAAATATTGTTCGGACGCAAATTTACAGGAATTTAATTACATGTGGAGCAGCAAAGAGCAATGGCTTGTTCTGAGGTTAGTAGGCGGTAAGAACAACGTCTTTGTCTACACAGCAGTGCGACGCTGCGACAAATTCTCAAACTCCCGCTACAAATCTTGGACATTTAAATAATAAATGGTTTCTTTAGACATTCGCTAATTAAACCAGAATATACAGTTTGCGCACGTAATTATCACAACTGGATGGGTCAGCCTGCCTGTTTCGTTCGAGCGTATCTTGCAGTTCACAAAGCTGCTTTCTGTTCCTGTAAAACCCATGGTTACTTCTTGTTACATGTTGCGATAGATCCGTTTAATAAAAAAGAGCATGAAGACTTTATTGTATTTTCTTCGAAATATGTTAACGTGTAGAAAATATGTGTGCAATGAAAAAAGTGAGCAGAAGAAGAAAAATAAATAAATTTACTTCTTTGATTCTTGTCACAGGAGAGTGATCCTCGAATTTTCCCGTTGAAGACGTAACAACGAAATTGATCAGTGTCACCTTTTACGTGGTTGTTAGGAAACTGAGTCCAGTCTGAGAAGTAGCATTTCACATCGAGACAATGAGCTGTTATATACCCATATGTAGTTTTCCTGTTTTGTCACAACTGATACGTAACCGACAAATAGATACTATAACAATCAGTTAAGCGAATTTCTACGTCGCTCACCCTGGACTGTATCTGAATCAAAGGTTAGTTTACAGAAAAGCAAAATAAGAAGTTAAAATACCTCCACAAATACTTCTTAATTATTTCGAAGTGGAATGCGAAAGTGAAGTTACCTGGTCGCGTATAGTAGGTGCAGGTGAAACCAAGATGACTGTTGGATGTTTTTACCAGCCAACCAATTACGCTACGATAGTTGTAGAGTAATTGAAGAAAAGTGTACGGGCAGTGGTGCTTAGATATCCAGATCACGCAATAGTAGTTGGAGGTTACTTTAACCTACCAAGTATAGACTGAGATGTCTACGGATTAATTGCGGGGGTTACAGACAGACATTCATGTGAAGTACTGTTGAACACGTTTTCTGTAAACTCTCTTCAGCAGCTGGCTCGGTAGCCCACAAACAATGGAAATATCTTAGATCTTGTAGCTTGTAGGTCGCACCTTATCGACGGTGTCAGTATAGAAACGGGGATTAGCGATCATGATGGCATTATAGCAACTGTGGTTAAGAATAAATTAGCCAAGAAGCTAGGCAAACTTTTCTGCTAGCTAGAGGATATAAGCAGTTGTTGGCATCTCGCTTAGAGAGTGAACTTGCGAGACGCCGGGGCTAGCAGTGTATTTAACACTAAATTCTTCTAGAATCTTCATATATAAATGATGCTCTAAGCCCCCCCCCCCCCCCCTATTCTGACTCCGACTTTTTCTGTTGCACATGGATTAAAAAGAAACGTGAAGTCACTGTAATCGACCCTGCAAGTCGAGTAGAAAAGAGTTCGGCACCTGCAATAATTTAATTTGGTAAATAAGTTAAATAAAGAAAGTTTCATTAATGTAGTGAGAAATGAAAGGGTTGCTCTACCGATTAACGGAATGACAGTTCTGTCCAAAATAACAATATGATTTATTATGACGAAACTCAAAATAATAAACAAAACACATGGAACATTTACAATACACCAAATTGGCTCAAATTGGATACTCAAATAAATGCTGTGAAGGTGAAGTTGTCCCTCAACTAGATTGTGACATTTATGACGAAGTGGTATGTGGAGCCAATTCCCTGCAACTCAAATCTTAAGAGAAACACACAGCCAACCCAACATTAATTGCTGCTACAGTAGTGAGAACTCAGACGATGAACACCCGAGACAGAACAAAGTTAGAAAAAGACGAACAGGCGCGCTCTGCTGAGCTCTGATTATCGCCTAGGAAAATCACTAATCTGCCGGTGCTGCGGACATACATTACTAAGCTGTCTTCTTAACTGCAAGAACACGATCTGGCGTACCAGGTGTGATGGCTGATTGTTTCGATGTCTTGTCGTGGTGATGATAATGTCGCGAGTATAGCCCGAAACAAATTATCCTGGTCTGGTTGTTCCAGACTAAAGACTTCCTATCAATACAAATGCGCCTCTGAGGGAGACAAAGAAGGCTCGCCACACAATCACTGACGGTACAGTGATTGATTTTAACAAGCGAAGTCACCCAGTAACTCCGGTACAGTCAACTTTAGCCAAAACTGCCCAAGACAGACAACATAGGCCGCTGGTACGCAGAACGCTCAATTGCCAACTGTACTCGGAAAGTTACGTTACGTTGAAGTTGGAACTTCAGCAACTTCGTCAAATAGTTACAATTAAATAAAAGTATATTAGACAGCCAACGGGAGGCAGGTTGTCCAGAGCAGCGAGAGCTCAGTCTTGTAACCTATTCTGACCGAAAAGCGAGAGACGACCCTCACAAGAGCACCCATACAAACCGAGCACAGAACATTTTCCGTTCCAATCAGCAACTCGAAAACCGGCGGAAAATTCCACTCTATTGCCAAAGCACTACCTTTCCACCAATGTAGATTCTTGGCGCCAATTTCTGCGCCGATTTTGCTACGTCACGGAGCTACGCCCTGAACAAGCCAATCACAGTTACGATTCTGCAGAAAATACGGGAATTTGCCCGCAAAGACTGCCTGGGAACACAAGTCATTCCCACGCCTCGCTGGTAGCGCGCCAGAAACGGTTATCACTAAGTTTCTGCGAAGTAACGGAATCTCTAGCCCAGCCACTCCGTCAGGCCCCTGTCGGCATGTCGCCGCCACTCTTATGACAATGTCGGCGTCTGGAAAGCATCCACTCGACTCCCTCACACCCGTCGGCTTAACCCTTTCAACATCAGCGGAGCCCGCCAGTCACCGGACCATCCGGGTGACGAGAGACGCTGCATGAGAAGTCCGCGTATGAAGCAATAGTGACTTTTCACCACATGCAATTAGAGAGGAAGATCGAATTACTCAGAGAAATATGAGAGGGGGCTCATGCCAGCTCTCAAAGTGACGTCACTTAGTTCCAATGAGACTGACGTAGAGGGATTATGGCCAAAGGTCAATCTGACTGTAAATCGTGGCCTGGGGAGTTATGTGCCTTGTAAGTGAATAAAAGAAAGATAAGACCCACCATTGTTTAATACAGAAACTTGGAAGCTACTGAGGAAGCAGAGACTGTGGAACTGTCGGTTGCAAAGAGAACGCCGAAAGATTAGTAGAGATTCGTGCGTCTGTGAAAACATCTATGCGTGATGCACACCAGCACAACCACCGTCACACCTTAGCAAAAGATCTGGGAGAGAAGCCGAGAAAAATTTGGGTGTATGTAAAATCGCCAAGCGGGTCTAAGGCATCCATTCACTCCCTTTTTGAACAGGTTGGTGGGGCAGTTGAAGATAGCAAAATGGAAACTGAAGTTTTTAATTTCGCTTTCAAGAAATCGTTCTCACAGGGGGATCGCTGAAACATGCCATCATTTGACCATCGAACAGTCTCCCATATAGACGGCATAGTAATATGCATGCCTGGCATAGAGACACAGCTAAAAGATTTGAAAGCAAATAAGTCACCAGGTCCAGGTAGAATCCCAGTTCGGTTTTTCAAAGAGTACTATAAGGCATTGGTCTCTTACCTAGCTTGATTTATCGCGAATCTCTTGCCCAGCACAAAGTCCGAAGCTACTGAAAAAAAGCGCAGGTGACTCTTGTATATAATAAGGACAAAAGAATTGGCCTGCGTAATTACACACCAATATCTCTAACTTTGGTTTGCTGCAGAATCCTTGAACATATTTCAGTTCCGAAGTAATAAATTTTTTTGAGACCGAGAAGCATATGTCCTTGAATCAGCACGGTTTTAGAAAGCACCACTCGTGTGAAACTCAGCTTGCCTTTTTCTTACATAATATACTGTGAACTATAGATGAAGGGCAACAGGAGTTTCCATATTTTTAGATTTCCGGAAAGCTTTTGACACCGTACCCCTTTGGCAGCTGTTAAAGAAGTTGGGAGTATATGGAATAAGTTCACAAATGTGTGAGTCTCTCGAAGACTTCTTAAGAAATAGGACCCAGTATGTTGTCCTCGATGGCAAGAGTTCATCAGAGACAAGGGTATCTTCAGGAAGTGTTATAGGACCGTTGTTGTTCTCTATACACAGAAATAATTTGGTGGTCAGGGTGGGCAGCAATGTGCGGTCGTTTGCTGATGATGCTGTGGTGTACGGTGAGGTGTCGAAGCTGAGTGACCTTAGGAAGGCACAAGATGACTTAGACAAAGCTTCCAGATTGTGTGATGCGGGAAAAGGTAAGGTAATGCGGATGAGTAGCAAAAACAGATCTACAGCGTGGTCCATTGATAGTGACCAGGCGAAATATCTCACGAAATAAGCATCAAACGAAAAAACTACAAAGAACGAAACTTGTCTACCTTTAAGAGGGGAAACCAGATGGCGCTATGGTTGGCCCGCTAGATGGCGCTGCCATAGGTCAAACGGATATCAACTGCGTTTTTTAAAATAGAAACCCCCATTTTTATTTCATATTGGTGTAGTACATAAAGAAATATAAATGTTTTCGTTGGACCACTTTTTTCGCTTTGTGATAGATGGCGCTGTAATAGTCACAAATGTATAAGTACGTGGTATCACGTAACATTCCGCCAGTGCGGACGATATTTGCTTCGTGATACATTACCCGTGTTAAAATGGACCGTTTACCAATTGCGGAAAAGGTCGGTATAGTGTTGATGTATGGCTACTGTGATCAAAATGCTCAATGGGCGTGTGCTATGTATGCTGCTCGGTATCCTGGACAACATCATCCAAGTGTCCGGATCGTTCGCCTGATAGTTACCTTATTGAAGGAAACAGGAAGTGTTCAGCCATATGTGAAACGTCAACCACGACCTGCAACAAATGATGATGTCCAAGTAGGTGTTTTAGCTGCTGTCGCGGCTAATCCGCTCATCAGTAGCAGACATATTGCGCGAGAATCGGATATCTCAAAAACGTCGGTGTTGAGAATGCTACAACAACATCGATTGCACCCGTACCATATTTCTATGCGCCAGGAATTGAATGGCGACGACTTTGAACGTCGTGTACAGTTCTGCCACTGGGCACAAGAGGAATAACGGGACGATGACAGATTTTTTGCACGCGTTCTATTTAGCGACGAAGCGTCATTCACCAACAACGGTAACGTAAACCGGCATAATATGCACTATTGGGCAACGGAAAATCCACGATGGCTGCGACAAATGCAACATCAGCGACCTTGGTGGGTTAATGTATGGTGCGGCATTATGGGAGGAAGGATAATTGGCCCCCATTTAATCGATGGCAGTCTAAATGGTGCAATGTATGCTGAATTACTACATAATGTTCTACCGATGTTACTACAAGACGTTTCACTGCACGACTGAATGGCGATGTACTTTCAACATGATGGATGTCCGGCACATAGATCGCGTGCGGTTGAAGCCGTATTGAATAGCATATTTCATGACAGGTGGATTGGTCGTCGAAGCACCATACCGTGGCCCGCGCGTTCACCGGATCTGACGTCCCCTGATTTCTTTCTGTGGGGAAAGCTGAAGGATATTTGCTATCGTGATCCACCGACAACGCCTGACAACATGCGTCAGCGCATTCTCAATGCATATGCGAACATTACGGAAGGCGAACTACTCGCTGTTGAGAGGAAAGTCGTTACACGTATTGCCAAATGCATTGAGGTTGACGGACAACATTTTGAAGATTTATTGCATTAATGTGGTATTTACAGATAATCACGCTGTAACAGCATGCGTTCTCAGAAATGATAAATTCACAAAGGTGCATGTATCACATTGGAACACCCGACATCAAAAGGTTCAAACGTATCTACGTTCTGTATTTTAATTTAAAAAACCTACCTGTTACCAACTGTTCGTCTAAAATTGTGAGCCATATATTTGTGGCTATTACAGCGCCATCTATCACAAAGCGAAAAAAGTGGTCCAACTAAAACATTCATATTTCTTTACGTAGTACACGAATATGTTATAAAAAATGGGGGTTTCTATTTTAAAAAACGCAGTTGATATCCGTTTGACCTACGGCAGCGCCATCTAGCGGGCCAACCTTAGCGCCATCTGGTTTCGTTCTTTGCAGTTTTTTCGTTTGACGCTTATTTCGTGAGATATTTGGCCTGGTCACCATCAATGGACCACCCTGTATAATATTCGGATACAGCATTATTAATGTAGTGCTTGACAGTGTCACGTCGTTTAAATATCTCGGCGTAGCGTTGCAAAGCGATATGAGATGGAACGAGCGTATGAGGGTTGTAGTAGGGAAGGGCAACAACGGTCGACTTCCGTTTATTGGGAGAATTTTGGGAAAGTGTGGTTCACCTGCAAAGAAGACCGCATATAGGAAGCTGGTGCGACCTATTCTTGAATACTAAACGAGTGTTTGGGACCCAAACCTGGTCGGACTGAAGGAGGCCATCGAGGGAATTGAGAGGCGGCTAGCTAGATTTGTTACTGGCTGGTTCGGACAACACATGTCATGGAGATGCTTCAGGAACTCAAATGGTAATACAGAAATTCTTCCAATCCATATGTGGCGTACAGCAAACCAGTGCTGAACAGTATTGGTTAAAAACAGTCGTGGTTGCGTTTCGCCTTATTTAGGCATCTTCAGGTTATCTTTTCTAGATGGACGGGAGAGACGCCAAGATCTGCATAGCGCGTTCCCGTTCACAGGAGCGAGCCTAAATAAGGCGAAACGCGTAGTTGAGAAATAAAAAAAAGCTATAATTGCAACCAAGACTGTTTTTAACCAATATTCAAATGGTAATCGCTGGAGAGAAGGCGACGTTCTCTTCGAGGAACGCTTCTGAGAAAATTTAGAGAAGCTGACTGCCAGATGATCCTACTGCGCGTAAGGACCGCGAAGAAGAGATACGAGAAATTAGGTTGGTTCAAATGGCTCTGAGCACTATGGGACTTAACTTCTAAGGTCATCAGTCTCCTAGAACTTAGAACTACTTAAACCCAACTAACCTAAGGACATCACACACATCCATGTCTGAGGCAGGATTCGAACCTGCGACCGTAGCGGTCACGCGGTTCCAGACTGTAGCACCTAGAACCGCACGGCCACCCTGGCCGACTGAGAAATTAGGGTTCATATGGAGGTAGATTAAAACTGAAGAAACTGCAAAAAGGTGGGAATTTAAGGAGATGGGACCTGGATAAACTGAAAGAACCAGAGGTTGTACAGAGTTTCAGGGAGAGCATAAGGGAACAATTGAAAGGAATGGGGGAAAGAAATACAGTAGAAGAAGAATGGGTAGCTCTGAGGGATGAAGTAGTGAAGGCAGCAGACGATCAAGTAGGTAAAAAGAAGAGGGTTAGTAAAAATCCTTGGCTAACAGAAGAAATATTGAATTTAATTGATGAAAGGAGAAAATATAAAAATGCAGTAAATGAAGCAGGCAAAAAGGAATACAAACGTCTCAAAAATGAGATCGCCAGAAAGTGCAAAATGGCTAAGTAGGCATGGCTAGAGGACAAATGTAAGGATGTAGAGGCTTATCTCACTAGGGGTAGGATAGATACTGCCTACAGGAAAATTAAAGAGACCTTGGCACAAAAGAGAGCCACTTGTATGAATATCAAGAGCTCAGATGGAAACCCAGTTCTAAGCAAAGAAGGGAAAGCAGAAAGGTGGAAGGAGTATATAGAGGATCTATCCAAGGGCGATGTACTTGAGGACAATATTATGGAAATGGAAGAGGATGTAGATGAAGATGAAATGGGTGATACGATACTGCGTGAAGAGTTTGACAGAGCACTGAAAGACCTGAGTCAAAACAAGGCCTCGGGAGTTGACAACATTCCATTAGAACTACTGACGGCCTTGAGAGAGCCAGTCCTGACGAAACTCTACCATCTGGTGAGCAAGATGTACGAGACAAGCGAAATACCCTCAGACTTCAAGAAGAATATAATAATTCTAATCCCAAAGAAAGCAGGTGTTGACAGATGTGAAAATTACCGAACTATCAGTTTAATAAGTCACAGCTGCAAAGTACTAACGATAATTCTTTACAGACGAATGAAAAAACTGGTAGAAGCCGACCTCGGGGAAGATCAGTTTAGATTCCATAGAAATGTAGGAACACATGAGGCAATACTGACCCTACGACTTATCTTAGAAAATAGATTAAGGAAAGGAAAACCTACGTTTCTAGATTTTGTAGACTTAGAGAAAGCTTTTGACAATGTTGAGTGGAATACTCTCTTTCAAATTCTAAAGGTGGCAGGTGTAAAATACAGGGAGCGAAAGGCTATTTACAATTTGTACAGAAACCAGATGGCAGTTATAAGAGTCGAGGGTTACGAAAGGGAAGCAGTGGGTGGGGAGGGAGTGAGACAGGGTTGTAGCCTCTCCCCGATGTTATTCAATCTGTATATTGAGCAAGCAGTAAAGGAAACTAAAGAAAAATTTGGAGTAGGTATTAAGATCCAGGGACAAGAAATAAAAACTTTGAGGTTTGCCGATGACATTGTAATTCTGTCAGAGACAGCAAAGGACTTGGAAGAGCAGTTGAACGGAATGGACAGTGTCTTGAAAGGAGGATATAAGATGAACATCAACAAAAGCAGAACGAGGATAATGGAATGTAGTCGAATTAAGTCGGGTAATGCTGAGGGAATTAGATTAGGAAATGAGACACTTAAAGTAGTAAAGGAGTTTAGCTATTTGGGGAGCAAAATAACTGATGATGGTAGAGAGGATATAAAAAGTAGACTGGGAATGGCAAGGAAAGCGTTTCTGAAGAAGAGAAATTTGTTAACATCGAGTATAGATTTAAGAGTCAGGAAGTCGTTTCTGAAAGTATTTGTGTAGCCATGTATGGAAGTGAATAGAAGCTTTCGAAATGTGGTGCTACAGAAGAATGTTGAAGATTGGGTGGGTAGATCACGTAACTAATGAGGAGGTATTGAATAGGACTGGGGAGAAGTTTGTGGCACAACTTGACTAGAAGAAGGGATCGGTTGGTAGGACATGTCCTGAGGCATCAAGAGATCACAAATTTAGCATTGGAGGGCAGCGTGGAGGATAAGTATTGTAGAGGGAGACCAAGAGATGAATACACTAAGCAGATTCAGAAGGATGTAGGTTGTAGAGGTACTGGGATATGAAGGAGCTTGCACAGGACAGAGTAGCATGGAGAGCTGCATCAAACCACTCTCTGGACTGAAGACCACAACAACAACGCCGGCCGAAGTGGCCGTGCGGTTAAAGGCGCTGCAGTCTGGAACCGCAAGACCGCTACGGTCGCAGGTTCGAATCCTGCCTCGGGCATGGATGTTTGTGATGTCCTTAGGTTAGTTAGGTTTAACTAGTTCTAAGTTGTAGGGGACTAATGACTTCAGCAGTTGCGTCCCATAGTGCTCAGAGCCATTTGAACCACAACAACAACAACAACATTCCATTATCCTTGTTTTGCTTTTGTTGGTGTTCATCTTGTATCCTCCTTTCAAGACACTGTCCATTCCGTTCAACTGCTCTTCCAAGTCCTTTGCTGTCTCTGACATAATTACAATGTCATCGGCGAACTTCAAAGTTTTTATTTTTTCTCCATGGATTTTAATACCTACTCCAAGTGTTTCTTTTGTTCCCTTCACTGCTTTCTCAATATACAGATTGAATAACATCGGGGAGAGCTTCAGTGCTTTCTTTTAGGGCTTGGAGCTCTGGTTCTCTCCCAACACAACTACGACAATTTACAACTACAATACCAATCGTTTCTACAACTACCTTACTGTGTTTTACCTGCCCACTTTTCGACGGACGTCCCTTCTGTGGTTCCCTTGTTCCCTGAGACCCTCTAACCTAAAAAACCGCCCAGTCCCTTCCACACAGCCCCCACTACCCATGCAGCTGCCTCCTGTGCTCACGATGTCTAACGCCTACTGAGACGCTGATATGGAGTATGGCAGTAGTTGGCAGCACAATGCATCTAATATGAAAAGCGTAAGTTTTTGCTTGTGTCCGGATACTTTTGATCACATAGTGTACCTGTTGAGTAAAACAAGGGTGCTGCAATAGTATGGGGAAATACTGATCATTGTGTTGTTGAAGATTTACTGCTGTTCACCTGTAGTATCAATCGCAGGTAGGATGTCGAAGTATTGTAACAGTCTTGTGATGGGCTACACTTCCCAACTGTTGGTTCATTAAAGTACAAATGTATATTAAATAGGGTCCGCAGCTCGTGGTTGTGCGGTAGCGTTCTCGCTTCCCGTGCCCAAGTTCCCGGGTTCGATTCCCGGCGGGGTCAGGGATTTTCTCTGCCTCGTGATGACTGAGTGTTGTGTGATGTCCTTAGGTTAGTTAGGTTTAGATAGTTCTAAGTTCTAGGGGACTGATGACCATAGATGTTAAGTCCCATAGTGCTCAGAGCCATTTGAACAATTTTTTGTATCAAATAGGAAATGTTGTTTAAGGACCGATGGTTGCTCAGTGTCGTCTTGTTTCAGCATCACCTACAATGGCAGCAGTTAACGAGGTTCAGCTGACCGCCGCCGTGAACTTGGGCGCCCTTCTAGATGCGGGGGAAGGCGCCGTGGTGATATTAGTGGCGGGCGAGACACGGCTGGCTGCCCACAGGACAGTGCTGGCCGCCAGGAGCCCCGTGTTCCAGGCAATGTTCCAGCATGACACGCTGGAGGCCAGCAGCGGCCACGTCACAATCACAGACGTGGAGGGGCCGGTGATGAGGGAGCTGCTGGCCTACATGTACACCCTTCAGGCTCCCGAGCTGCCTGGCATGGCCCCGCTCTTGCTCGCAGCTGCTGATAAGTACGGCTTGTCCGCCCTGAAGGCTGTCTGTGAGCATCAGGTGGTCGCACAGCTCTGTGTCGAGAACGCTGCGGCCTCGGCCGTGCTCGCAGTGAGGCATTCGTGCCCAAAACTCACAGCGGCCGCCGTCGCCTTCATAAAGGCCAACCTCCACGTGATGGGCACGAAGGGATGGGCAGACATGATGCGGAACCATCTCGAACATGTCATTGAAGTGAGTCGGATGCTTTCTGATCCGCCACCATCAACCAGGTAAGCACAAGACAAACCACACGTTCGTGTTCGGATGTGTTCAACTGTGTGTGAAATCCTAAGGGGTCAAGCTGCTGAGGCCGTCAGTCCCTAGACTCACTCACTACTTAAACTAATTTATGCTAAGGACAACACACATATCCGTGCCCGAACCTCCAGTGGGAGGGGCTGCTCAATCCGTGACGTGGCACCTCTAACCGTGCTGTCACTCTGTGCGACCACGTTTGTGTTCCCCACATATATGGCTATGTGTTTATTTTCAAGACCAAAAGGTCGTTAGCTGGAGTGGCTGAGCGGTTCTAGGCGCTACAGTCTGGACCGCGCGACTGCTATGGTCGCAGGTTCGAATCCTGCCTCGGGCATTGATGTGTGTGATGTCCTTAGGTTAGTTAGGTTTAAGTAGTTCTAAGTTCTAGGGGACTGATGACCTCAGAAGTTAAGTCCCATAGTGCTCAGAGCCATTTTTTGAACTAAAAGGTCACTCACATCCTAAGATGTGCCAGTGCTCTAGACTACAACGTAATCGATGGCCGTTTCTTAAAGCTCAAGACCTTTCATTGCCTTCTCCTAAGACGTTCATCGAATGTCTATATTGAAGTATGTTTATAAACAGTTAAGATTTGCTTAAAAAATCATGGAAAAGCGAAGGTTATTACAGCTTAAGAAATTGTTTTGGCCTTCACACAACCCATCCTTATTTGCAGTCATTAGTTCTGTTATATTGTCGTTATTTAGGTTGGATTGGAGGATAAGTTTGTATGAATTCTGCTTCAGAAGAAGAAGCAGAATTCATGCGGCTGCATTCCCGAAACTTAATGGAGCAGTCTTTGCGCCGCGAAAACCTGAAGATTCACGATAAGTTTGTAGTATATTAAGTTGGTGTAATTCTTTCTGGTGGTCACAAACGTGCACTGCTCAGCACAGAAACAGACACACTGACGAGTGCAGTTTGTAGCCAGGCAGACGAGTGCTCAGGCCTTGTTCTCCACATGATGGTACATCTCCTTATAAACTGTAGCACTTAGTTGTTTGGTGGCATTGCTGCTTCTAATAATAATGTACCTATAAATGGCCGCCCGCATCTCGTGGTCGTGCGGTAGCGTTCTCGCTTCCCACGCCCAGGTTCCTGGGTTCGATTCCCGGCGGGGTCAGGGATTTTCTCTGCCTCGTGATGGCTGGGTGTTGTGTGCTGTCCTTAGGTTAGTTAGGTTTAAGTAGTTCTAAGTTCTGGGGGACTGATGACCATAGATGTTAAGTCCCATAGTGCTCAGAGCCATTTGAACCATTATAAATGGCCTCTCACCACATTTATAGAGGTTCAAGATGCAAACTTAGTATTTTGTGTATGTCTATATGTATGTATTAAACTGGGGACCTAGAAACGATGGACAGACTCCGTCCTGCCGTAGCCCTCAGTGGTTCACAACCCCACAACAGACCCAGCAGTCTACCCACCCCACCACTGCCCCACACCGAACCCAGGGCTATTGTGCAGTTAGGCCCCCAGTGGACTCCTCCAGGAACGTTTCATACCACAAGAGTGTAACCCCAAATTTTTATGTGGTAAAGTAATTCCGGTGTACGCATACATGGAAATGGTGTTTGCACAGCAATTACCGACACAGTGTAACTGAGCCAGAATAAGGGGAACCAGCCCGCATTTGCCGAGGTGGATGTAAAACCACCTTACAAACCATCCACAGGCTGGCCGGCAAACTGAACCTCGACACTAATCTGCCAGGAGGATTCGTGCCGTGGACTGGCATCCCTTCCCGTTCGAGAAGCAGCATGTTAGAGCGCACGGCTATCCGGGTGGGCTGTTATGTCATCATTTTCCACCACCTGAAGGATTGTAGTATGTAGCAGCAAGAGTCAATGAGGCCTGCAACATAATCCCACTTTTCCATTGCGAGCAACGTGTGGGTGCTATTCTGTCATTCTGTGCAACGGATTAATCTGAGATGTACTCTTTACCCTGTGGCTCCTGCAAGATGCAATTTCCACCCCCACACTACTACAGAAGCCAGACAGACGCTCCTAACGTTCTAAAGAGAAATGCCTGAAAAACTTTCAGCAATAAATATCTTCTGGAGTCATCCGCTGTAAGGAAATGACACAAAAATTCACAAAAGTTCTTACGTAACTAGTGGGATACTTGGATACTGGAGTAGTGCTAATTAGCGTAAGAGAAACATGAAACTAACGAAAATTATTATTTTTTTTTGCAAAAATTCTGAGAAATCACAATGGCACTTTTAGTTATGAACTGAACAAGTTATTTCCGGGTTTTTTTCGGAATGTGAAATTACCTCTTAAGGATAGGATCCGCTAATGAAATTTCTATACAAAGTTTAATATTGTTATTGACTTGGCAGAATGGCTGAGAGCTGCGCCTACTCAACTTGAATAATTATCCGTTAGAATGTTGCTAGGTACAGTTGAGGCTGTTGCGTGTGAAATGCAGCTAAGTGTACTGTTGTGGAGGAAATATGGGACTCGAAAGAACTGTAGCGCACAATACTGCAAGCTGTGATGACTGCTGTCTGCGCCGCTCGCTGCCGACAAATAAGATAACTCTCGTTCTATCTGGATTGACCTTCGCCAATCAAACTCTCCCTACGCCTTGATGAAGTCAAGGACTCCTATTCGCCCCTAGTCTGTAACTATTGGCGTGGTACACCGGTCAGATAACCAGTCCACCACGATGCCACTCAAAAATTCGCTCAAAGGCATTTAACTATAACTCTGTCTGTTCACACTGCACAATAACTGTGGTGGCCAACACAGTGAACAATGCTTAATCACAAGGACTCAATATAGAGTCACACTCTGATTCGCTCTCAACAGAGGTGCTCTCCCAGTGAAGTACTGAGGAGAGACTTGTTCCTCACTGAGTACGCGTACGCGCACGCACTCGTTACGTGTTCTCGCTCCAAGAGCGGCAACAGAACAGCCCCTCTCCACGCCAGACGTTAAGGGGTATATCTATCAGTCTATTACTCCTTCAGCTCAAGGTGTCAGGAATATCGTCTGCCAATCAGCATTGCTCTTCTAAAACAGGAGAATGACGTTTCGTTCAAGGCGACCAATCCAGAAATCTGTAGCATCAGCGTTTGGCGTTTTCTGTCTCCCTGTGAAAATGTCTGAAACTGCTTGCTATGTTTGTAAAGAATGTGTAGGCTGGGCGCTCCCACACAATGTAGCGGATTTTGCATTTAAGCCGAACACGGAGTCGCTCTCCCTTTCACTCGGGCAAATTCTGTCTGCTCTATGGGTGGTCGCCGGCCGACGTAGATAGGCTGACTCGTCCTTAGAAGTGACCAGCCTCCTGGCGCGCGGTTTGCCTCTCCCGAACTAAAAGCTTTTGTGACCGTTGTGTCTTGAATGTGCGTGTGTACGCCAGCCTCGAGTATTTCAACCTCGGTGCGCACTTTGCGATTTACTTGTTATTTGAATATCTTTTACATGAATTCATACAACAATGACTTTATCTTATCGCGTTTGGGTTCGAATGAAGCGTCTTGATGTGCGGAATATGATTGTGAGGGCGGAATACGTAAGCAATGAAGGTCAGGAGACCACGATGTCAAACACCATTTTCTATGTTTCCATACTGTGTTGACTTGTCGACGCTTTTAGATGTAGTAAAACATATCACTATTACGACCTCAACCCCACTGCAGGGTCTCACGCTACTAGTAGCCTAGCATTTGCTGCAATTTCCATCAAAATGATGTGAGGCGACTCGGCCATCCGGATGTGCTTTTAATAATTTTACTTATATCTTGACCATACCTTTATTTTTCATCAACCTGACGCATTTCGACTTTTCATCATTTTCAAAGGTGCTGCTATCTCAGTGATATAAAAGGATTAGTTACATTTTATTACATCAACATTCTGGAGCGCCAGACAAGTACAGTCGTGATACAATGTATCTAATGATTTTACGTGACTGACAGAGCACTGCCTTTGAAGATAGGCCGGCCGGGTGGCCGAGCGGTTCTAGGCGCTTCAGTCTGGAACCGCGCGACCGCTACGGTCGCAGGTTCGAATCCTGCCTCGGGCATGGATGTGTGATGTCCTTAGGTTAGTTAGGTTTAAGTAGTTCTAAGTTCTCGGGGACTGATGACCACAGATGTTAAGTCCCATAGTGCTCAGAGCCATTTGAACCTTTGAAGATGACGGAAAGTCGACATGCATAAGGTTGATCAAAAATAAAAGTGTGGTCAATACATAAGTAAAACTATTTAAAAGCCTAGCATTTGGCTGTCTCAGCTTTCCTAAGCTTCCTATGAGGTGCCGATACGAGTGGGCAGCCTTGGCTAGTATTATTTTTTTGCCTAGTTTAGGGTATGGAAGTCAAGATCCGACAAGCACTAAAAAAACTTGTATATATGGTTCTCGGGCGAGACGTCGGATGTCATAGTGAAAACTCCACAATGTTTCATCAGCGCAACTGGCCGACATCTTCAGGTGTGACGAACACACTGCTAAGGCATGACTTGAGCCCCCTATTTATGCCAGTCTCAGGCAGGAAGTGCGCATGCGTGGAGCCGCCAAATTCGATGGCCAATGGCGACGATATCAACCGATAGCTGGAAGGACAGCAACGCCATCTGCAAGATGAAGAACCAAAGACCTCTCGCCCGAGAACCATATATACAACACGTCCGTCGGGAAAGCCTCAAGCAACACTAAAAAAACTTAATTTGGAGTCTGATATATAAGTCAGTGCAATCAAGAGTTGACTTTTTTTCACCCTGCCGTAATGTGTGTCTGGTGCAGAACAGGTAAGCACTACAGCCTCGCCTTTTGTGTAATTGAATGCCATTTCCTTAGTACACGTATTCAATATTCCAATAGTTTGCCGTGGGGTCTGAGGTGCCTGCATGGTTCGCGCGGCTGTAGGCGTGTGTGTATTGTCCTTAGCGTAAGTTATTTTAAGTTACGTTAAGGGACCGAAGACTTAAGCAGTTACATCCCCTAGGAACTTTCCACAAATTTCCAATTTTTTTCCAACAGTTTCTGTAGCATAATTATTTTATTACTGTTCTCTTTTTCATGCTGAACCTCTCTCTGCGGAAAAATTCTCTGTGCTGGCTTGTGAAGTTTGTTAACTGCAGTTTCTAAATTTATTCTATTAATATATCGATCTCATAGCTCTGGGACCACAGAAATTATTTCAATCCTTTGTGTTATATTACTAGTAGTTGCTGAACCTATTAACAGTCTTAAATGTTGTACAAGCGCGTTTGGATCATTGTTGCATCCGAACTGCAGAGATAAGGTGTTCAATTTCTTATGCTGAATGTGGAAAACTGTGCCTCAACTACGATCGTAGATATTACTCAATGCAAGTTTAATAATTTTTTTCTGTTTATTGGCACACACACTTTGTACTTTACCATTGCTTTGTCATCTTCTTTCGCTATGAAAAGTATTTCTGCGTAAACCTTTATGTGTAACTATACACTTCTGGAAATTTTTGTAGGTACACCAGATTTAATTAGTCAGATCTTGTTATAAATCCCCTGTCTATGACATGTGTTACTTTCTTGCTTTGTTTCATTGGATATGTTCCGAACCTATATGGTCTTTGAATGCTGATACCGTACGTATGTTTTACCTAAATCTACAGCTATGCGCTGTTTCATATATTCCGCGACTGGATCGCTGGATCGTCATCCTCTAGAGCAATTGCTTTATTAATAATTACTTGTGAATTATGCTCCATCCTTTCAGTAACAGCTTTCAGTTTAACACTGATCTCTAGTCTGTTGTCTTGCTCCTAGCAACCGTGATTTTTCACAACTAGCCTTACACACACCCATAATTTTATGTTCTGACGACATTAAACTTCATGACATTAAAAAACTGTAGGAAGCCCTAATCCAGCTATGCTTAGTGGTGGATGCAAAACATCCCACCTAGTATTGTCAGAGCATATAATCTAAAGGAATGCATACACGAATGAAGGGGTCAAAGTAATTGTGAAGCCAGAATGTGGTGACATTGAAGCGTATAAGAGACTCATTGAAGGAAAAAAAACAAACAAACAGCTGGTTTCAGCTGACAGTAAAGTTATTTGCCTCTCTATATTGTCTGAGTTTAATTTTGAAATGACATATCACGTTGCTGTACATAACACTAGGCTGTATAGGGAAGTGTAACCACTGGATACAGCAGGCCCTTGTGCCACTGAAATAATAGTAGATGATAAAATAAGAGTGGAAGATGGAAATTTGCCAAGAAAGATGGGAATAGAACCAAATCAGATTTCTGTTGAAAGACAAATAAAATAACATTGAAGGATATCTGCACAAATATCTGATGGAAGATTGGTACACCTAAGAACTTTTGGAAGTTTTAAAGTCTTTATTTTCACAGACCTGTGGCAAGATGTAAGATGATCACATGTCTTTATATTCTTAGCAGTAGTACCCAGCTTTGTAAAATAAGATACACTGGGATACTAAAATTAGTACTTGGTAGGCACAGTTACAAAATGCTAAAGAAAGATAACTGAACCACCAAAGATGTGGTATGACAGAATAATGATAAAAGTAGGTAACTGATAAGAAGTACAGAGGTTCTCCACAGAATCAGGAAACATCTTGACAAGAAGGGACATGATGAGAGACATGTTATGACATCAGGGAATAATTTATATGGTACTAGAGAGAACTGTGTAAGAAAACACTGTAGGCGAAGACAGTCTCAAATACATCAAATACTCAAGGACATTGGATGCAATCTCTAATATAAAATGAAGAAGTTGGCACAGGAGAAGTCTTGGCAGACCACATCAAACGAGGCAGATGTGTCTCACATCCACAATTCAAAAAAAAAAAATAAAATAAAAATGTTAATGTTAGACATCTGTAATAAGAACTGAAAATGCAGTCTAGTTGATTTTCATGTTTTTATTTAGTGCATAATGAAACTTGAAAGTGTCAAAGAGGAAGACTAAATTGGAAGGTAGTGTGCATATTTTTGGGAGAAGAATGTGCTGTAGTTCCATTTCTACAGGACTGGTAAGAAGAACCTGGCATCATCATATTTAATCAAATGTGACTGTGATGGCCAAATTGAGGACATTAGAGGTTATAGAGATTCCCTCTGGTGCTCATTCTTCCCAAACACCACCTTCAAAGCCACTGTTCCACACAAATGTTTCAGAAATCTTCAGATCCTTCTGCAATATTCTCTCTGTTGCGGGAAATGAGGCAGAGAATGAGGGAGTGTTGGTAACAAAGAAATTGGGACTAGTGAGAAGATAGTCAGGGACAAGAGCAAATATGGTAATATGGTAATACCAGAGAGAGACATGCAGAGATGGATGGGGGTCAGATTGCAGAGAGAGAAAGAGAGAGAGAGAGAGAGAGAGAGAGAGAGAGAGAGAGAGAGAGACTAATACAGCGAGTTAAGTGCACACACAGGTAAGGGACAACGTGATGTTCGTGCAAGTGTGTTCAACATACTAATTGAGAAGTTAACAAAACTAGTTCAGGTGCCTACTTGAATGAGAGATACAAAATGTGGGAACATGACTTAATCTGCTACAGTCGAGGCAAAGTCCAAAGCTGAGGGAGTGGGAACAGTGATGTTTGTAGCCTGGACAGCCAGTGTAGTTGCACTGAAGGGAAATGCTGAAAAACAGACATGATAATTCTTTCCAGAAGAATAGTGCAGATTGCCCTACTCCAAGCTTGGAATTTCAGATTGGCCAGTCTGGAAAAGTTTTGATGTGCAGACAAACATTTCTGGAGCAGTAGTACATACAGAACCTTGCAAGTAAACAGTTGAAGACACTGATAGCTGAACAGAAGAAGAAACAGAGAACTGTTGAAAATTTTGCAACAACACAACATTGTCCAAAAAATCTCGCATGCCTGAAAACATTTCAGCCAAAGCTGTGGTCAAGAGAAAAAGTTAATTGATAAAACCAGACAGCAGCAGGCAGATGAAAGATGAAATGATAAAGTACAGAGGTCAAATTCTGTGAGAAAAGATGAGTGTTTGGAGGTAGCACTGTAACTGCAGGCAAGCTGTGATTTGAGCACATGAAGGTGAATGCCAAAAACCCATGAAGTATGCTGAAATGGAGAAAGAATTTTCTGGTTCACCCTAAAGAATGTAGTATTGTGTAGTACAGGACTAAACAGTTGGAATATGTGTTGGAAGAATAGCTGCTCAGCAAATCATATTTTTAAAAACATTCCTTTTTACATAAGAGATAATCAATAGTAAAAAGTTTTATGGTACTCAGAAAAAGAAATAAAAAGTCATGCCATGTGTGTAGAAGTATACTGGCAGTTTTAATTGAGGTGTTCTTTTTTCTAGTTTGATGAAGAGCCACTGGGAATCTCTTGCTCTACTGAATTTATCAAGGAAGATCCTGAACAAAATTTGGAAGCTGGTGGAACTCAGAATATTGTAAGCTTTAACATTTATTGCATGCAGAGTAAGGACAATTTTCATAGGTTGATTGTTTAATGTGAAAAATACATTGCAGTGGAATTAGTGGCACTAATAATTACACAGTATTGTTCTAAAACTGCACATGACTTGGATTATCATAGATTATTTGCTGTCTGTTCTAAATATAATCTGAACAAGACTTGTCACAATATGTATAATCCTATTTTCAATGACCCTACTTGATATCAATTCCTAATTGGCTTTTCACCTGCCGGTATGGTGTCTAAATTTCTGGATTCTCCTTGATCCTGTTGCTTTGTTAGGCACCAACTACAGACCTTTTTCACTGGAATTGCAGTTGTCCACATTATGGCTTTCTCTTCACTTATATTTTTTATACAGTGATTCTTCAAATAATTTGCTACTCAGATTTTTCAGTAGTCGCTTTAATTTTCCCACAAGTTCTTTTACAAGGTTAAAATACTGGAATGTTTGCTAACAGGCATACCAATCAAGTAGCCATCCATAACCTTTTGGCGCAGATCAGATGATGGCTAATCAGTCCTACAACTGCTGCACAACTAACAGCGTATACCTTATGTAATAAAATTTCATAGGAGCAAAAATGATCTAGTACCACTATAGGTAGACATTATCATACACTAAGTGGAACATACTATGTAAACTTCCTAGGCATCCATGTAGACATTTTAATTTTTATGTGTTTGAGCTTAAAAGATTGCACATGGCTACAGGTATCTTTCTCCAAAGTTTTCTGTCCATTGCTGGCATCCTCTATCCATCCACATCTATGGTTGACTGTTAAATGTCTTCAGAGGCCATCGCTCCACCTCTTCCTGGCTCTCCCTGCGAGTCTGCCTGCAGGTATGATATCCAGGAACTTCTGTGTCCAGCTGTTGTCTTGTCAATGCCAAATGTCCAGTCAACTTGCTTCTCATGATTCGACAGGTAGGGCTTGCACGTGCCCCTGGTATACGCCACGCCCAAGAATTAGTTATTGCCTGAGCTGCAACCTTTCCAAATCGTCAATTTGTCCCTGTGTCAGGTGTTTGTGAGGTGTGACCTGAGATGTGAACAATCACCTAAGGTGGGTGCACCCCCTTGTGAAGGGAGCCCCCAATTGGGAGGAGTGCACCGTCAGAGATGCTGCCAATTATGGGGGATTTTCTCCATGTGAGTCACTCATCTTCCCAATCATTGTCTACGAAACGTAAATGTAATGAGGTGAATGATTTAAAGACCCTTTCCCCTGCACCATGGTTTCTCGTGGTCTCATATACACAACTGCTTACTGCCTCGCTTCTCTATGGCTATCCTGTTCATGTCGAGGTCCATAGAACTTTGAATTCTTCCCGTGGTGTAATTTACACCAGGCTACTTGACAGTCTGAGGCCGAAATCCAATCTCACCTCTCAGAACAGGTTGTCATTGCCATCCATCGATTAATGAAAAAGGTAGATTCCTCCTTAGAGCCCACCTGCACTCTTTTCCTCACCTTCGTTAGAGTGGTGGCTTCTTGGCACAGGTCATCCAGCTCAATGTTGCATGATGTTCCATTCACCTTTGTTTGCAGCTAAACTGGACATAATATCTTCTGCATCTCATTTTCTGAAATATGAGAAAATTCAGTTCTGCTTTTGAATACTCCACGTCTCAGAGCCATATATCACCACAGGTGCAATGAATATTTTACATGGCCAAACCTTCAATTGCCTTGAGACATACTGGCATTGATCCCAATTGCACATGAAGAGTTGTCCATGAAGAGTGCTCCCAGATACTTATATTCAGATTCTCTTGTTGGACCAGTCTCCCAGCCAGACATCAAATAAAAATGGGAGTCAATGAGTAGGCATATACTGATCAGCCAGAACATTATGACCACCAACCTAATAACCAGTATGTCCATCTTTATCATGGATAAGAGTGGTGAAGCGCCTTGGAATGGAAGCAGTGAAGCCTTCGTAGGCTGCTAGAGAGAGTTGGCACCACATCTGGACACACAAGTCACCTAATTTCCACAAATTCCAGGTAAGGGGGACGATGAGATCTGATGCCTAGTTCAATCGTGTCCCAGATGGATTAGATTTGGTGAGATAGGAAGCCAGCACATCAGTTGGAACTCGTCATTGTCTTCCTCAAACCACTCAACACACTCCTGGCATTGGGACATGGCACATTATATTGTTGAAAAATGCCACTGCTGTTGGGAAACATGATTATCATTAAGGGGTGTATGTTTCTCCTTGGCTGTCATGGTGCCCTACATGAGCACTGGTGGATCCATGGATGCCCATGTAAATGTTTCAAGAGGATAACGGAGCAACTTACCAGCTTGTTTTTTACGTCCCATGGTATACGTGTCAAGGAGCTGTTCCCCTGGAAGAGTCCTGATTTGCAACCTAAATTGGCATGATGGAGGCATTGGGATCCATAAGACCATGTAGTGCATCGAGAATTTCGACGCAAATTTGAGACCCTCAGCTTTCCACCATCTTGAACACCCAATATTTTATTTACGAGTGTGAAAGGTGGGAGAGTGTCTACCTCGTGCCAGTTTTCTGTGTGCGCAGGGTGTGTCTGTGTCAAAAGAATGCTACAGTGTGGACAGTTTATCAACGTGGGCAAGTGGTTGCCGCGCTCACCACATAAGCTAGATCCCCAGCACAAGGAGCAAGCGTGCCTAACTTTGTGATGGTGCTACGTCAGTCATTATTGTGAACAGTTGAATTATGTTAAGAAAAAAAAAGAGACACTCACTTATTTACTTGCTTACTTATGCTCTAGAGATATGATGGTGGACTTGCGAGAACTTTGAGAGTTTTCTGGAAATGAATTTATTGTAAAAGTACTTGATAGTTTCTGTTGGTCTGAGAGTCATTGGGATTACGAAGTATGGTTCATTTATGTGAGAACTGTTATGTGGTGTTCTGTTTGTGGAAGTGAAAATATAGTGGGATTGATTTAAAAGTATCTAGAGTGTATAGCATCATTTTAAGAGTAGAGAAAATTCCTTTAAACAGTATTATATCTTCGGAGAAGAAGTTGGAGAGATTGATGAGGCCAACTATCCTGAAAATAAGATCAGCAAAGCACCTCCAAGGAAGTCCAATGATGAAGGGGACGTGTGAGTCTTGCACACCAACACCACACTGCTTCCTCTATTCGCCAGAAACCGCCAGAACCATGTGATTCCCTACCAACGCACAAACGCCCAGTGCCTGTGGTCATGTGCTATTGCCTTGACAGGTTTAGATTGAAGGTAGTCATAATGATCTGCCTGATCAGTGTATAAGGAGTGGTCTAAACGTTTCCATTCAGAAGTACACCAATTAGGCTAGATCGCTGTGAGCATTGACACAGTTATTTCGCCTGTTCATCAGTTTGAAGGTACATATTTGTTAAAACATCATGTCCTGCTGTGTGAAGTAGTCCATAACTGCATGCTGCATATAATTGTATAGGAGTTTTTTACCCTTAGAGTCCTTTCCTAAGGGATCAAAGGTGTGGTAATCACAAGGGAGAAATCAGGACTGTAGGGCAGGTGCAATTGTCTCTGACTTGTGTTGGCATAACTTCTGCATTATGATTTTTGTTATTTGGGTCATTTATTATCATGAAGCAGCAGCACCATTCGTCATGCATGTCCGCAGTTCATGGTCTAGTGGCTAGTGTTGCTACCTCTGTATCACGGGATCCTGGGTTCAATTCCTGGCCAGGTTGGGGATTTTCTGTGCCTGGGGACTGGGTTTTTATTGTCCTCATCATTCCATCATCATTTGTGAACTTCGCTAGATTGGACTGTGTACAGATTGGTAAATGATACGGGCACTGATAATTGTGCAGTTGAGTGTCCCACAAACCAATCACCAGCATCATTTGTCATGCACCATCCCACAGTGCTGGTTTTTGACACATGCTGCCCCATACACATTCATCATTCTTCAAAAGAATTCTGCCAGTTTTTCTCCTTCTCAGCCAAATAAAGAAAAACAGCACATTGTTTCTAAACACATGCACCTTGGAAAAACACAAATGTCACACTGATCCCATAACTACATGTCAGTGCTTACATACCCACATCAAAGTCCTGCAACATTGCATATATGCTGCAGGAACGCCCTCAGAAACTTTTTGATCATCTCTTATACTTACTAAGAAGGTCCACTCAGTGTGATTTAGGCAAAGAAAATAATTTTAGCTTCTTTCAAGTTTTTAAATTATTTTCTTTGCCAGTACACCTAAAATAAATAAAATAATTGTTTAATGCTCATACAAGTAGTGTGTCCATGTAGGTATGTAGGTCTGTGAAGAACGTATTTTACTGAAGATATTCATTTCCAATTTAACATTGTGTTCTTACTGCACACCTCTGTAGGATAAATATTTATTCAATTGTAGTTATATTTCCCCTAAAATTATGCCATAGGTCAGTACTGAATAAAAGTATGCTAGGAGACATTTCTGCATGTTGAAACACACGTATTTGAGCTTTTTGGTTTATTTACCTGCATGCTGGTGTCACCTCAGTCTATTAGTCATCTGAATGCCTAAGAACTTCACTCTTATGGTATATCAATCACTTTGATTCATTTGTAATTGCTTGATATGAGTTTTTGTAAGATTAAAGATTCTGTGTTTCAGTGCTGTTGGCTGCATCTGGTATGGGCTGTTTTTAGCCCTTCATAAGTATACTTTGCCATTGCCATCAGCAAACATCAGACGCTGCAGGGTCTGTATGTATATATATAAAACAAAGATGATGTGACTTACCAAATGAAAGTGCTGGCAGGTCGACAGACACACAAACAAACACAAACATACACACAAAATTCAAGCTTTCGCAACAAACTGTTGCCTCATCAGGAAAGAGGGAAGGAGAGGGAAAGACGAAAGGATGTGGGTTTTAAGGAAGAGGGTAAGGAGTCATTCCAATCCTGGGAGCGGAAAGACTTACCTTAGGGGGAAAAAAGGACGGGTATACACTCGCACACACACACACACACATATCTTTTCCCCCTAAGGTAAGTCTTTCCGCTCCCGGGATTGGAATGACTCCTTACCCTCTCCCTTAAAACCCACATCCTTTCGTCTTTCCCTCTCTCTCCTTCTTTCCTTATGAGGCAACAGTTTGTTGCGAAAGCTTGAATTTTGTGTGTATGTTTGTGTTTGTTTGTGTGTCTGTCGACCTGCCAGCACTTTCATTTGGTAAGTCCCATCATCTTTGTTTTATATATATATATGATTCCATGACTTACCAAACAGGAAAGCACTGGTAGATAGGCATAATAAAAAACACACAAACACACACACAAAATTTCGAGCTTTCACAACCCCTGGTTGCTTCGTCAGGAAAGAGGGAAGGAGAGGGAAAGATGAAAGGATGTGGGTTTTAAGAGAGAGGGTAAGGAGTCATTCCAATCCCGGGAGTGGAAAGACCTTAGGGGGAAAAAAGGACAGGTATACACTCACACACACACACACACATATCCATCCACACATATACAGACACAAGCGGACATATGTAAAGGCAAAGAGTTTGGGCAGGTAGAAGTACAGATGCAGCAAAGATGTTGTCGAATGACAGGTGAGGTTCAAGCGGCGGCAACTTGAGATTAGCGGAGGTTGAGGCCTGGTGGGTAAAGGGAAGAGAGGATATATTGAAGGGCAAGTTCCCATCTCCGGAGTTCTGATAGGTTGGTGTTAGTGGGAAGTATCCAGATAACCTGGACGATGTAACACTGTGCCAAGATGTGCTGGCCGTGCACCAAGGCATGTTCAGCCACAGGGTATCCTCATTACCAACAAACACTGTCTGCCTGTGTCTGTACATGTAAATGGACAGTTTGTTGCAGGTCATTCCCACATAGAAAGCTTCACAGTGTAGGCAGGGCAGTTGGTAAATCACGTGGGTGCTTCCACACGTGGCTCTGCCTTTGATCGTGTACCTTCCGGGTTACTGGACTTGAGTAGGTGGTGGTGGGAGGGTGCATGGGACAGGTTTTACACTGAGGGCGGTTACAAGGGTAGCAGCCAGAGGGTAAGGAAGGTGATTCGGGGATTTCCTAGGGATGAACCAAGAGGTTACGAAGGTTAGGTGGACGGGGGGAAGACACTCTTGGTGGAGTGGGGAGGATTTCATGAAGGATGGATCTCATTTCAGGGCAGGATTGGAGGAAGTCGTATCCCTGCTGGGGAGCCACATTCAGAGTCTGATTCAGTCCCGGAATGTATCCTGTCACAAGTGGGGCACTTTTGGGGTTCTTCTGTGGGAGGTTCTGGGTTTGAGAGGATGAGGAAATAGCTCTGGTAATTTGCTTCTGTACCAGGTCAGGAGGGTAGCAGCGGGATCCGAAAACTGTTTTCAGGTTGTTGGTGTAATGGTTCAGGGACTCAGGACTGGAGCAGATTCTTTTGCCATGAAGACCTAGGCTGTAGGGAAGGGACCGTTTTATATGGAATGGGTGGTAGCTGTCATAATGGAGGTACTGTTGCTTGTTGGTGGGTTTGATGTAGATGGATGTCTGAAGCTGGTGATTGGACAGATGGAGGTCAACGTCAAGGAAAGTGGCATGGGATTTGGAGTAGGACCAGGTGAATATGATGGAACCAAAGGAGTTGAGGTTACAGAGGAAATTCTGGAGTTCTTCTTCACTGTGAGTCCAGATCATGAAGATATCATCAATAAATCTGTACCAAACTTTGGGTTGGCAGGCTTGGTAACCAATAAGTGACCCATAAATAGGTTGGCGTATGAGGGGGCCATCATGGTACCCATGGCTTTTCCCTTTAATTGTTGGTATGTCTGGCCTGCGAAAGTGAAAAAGTTGTGTTTCAGGATGAAGCTGGCTAAGGTAATGAGGAAAGAGGTTTTAGGTAGGGTGGCAGGTAATCAGTGTGAAAGGAAGTGCTCCATCGCAGCGAGGCCCTGGACGTGCGGAACATTAGTGTATAAGAAAGTGGCATCAATGGTTACAAGGATGGTTTCCGGGGGTAATAGATTGGGTAAGGATTCCAGACGTTTGAAAAAGTGGTTGGTGTCTTCGATGAAGGATGGGAGACTGCATGTAATGGGTTGAAGGTGATGATCTACGTAGGCAGAGATACGTTCTATGGGGGCTAGGTAAACAGCTACAATGGGGCGGCTGGGATGATTGGGTTTGTGAATTTTAGGAAGTAGGTAGAAGGTAGGGGTGTGGGGTGTCGGTGGGGTCAGGAGGTTGATGGAGTCAGGTGAAAGGTTTTGCAGGGGTCTTAAGGTTCTGAGGATTCCTTGAAGCTCCACCTGGACATCAGGAATGGGATTACCTTGGCAAACTTTGTATGTAGTGTTGTCTGAAAGCTGACGCAGTCCCTCAGCCACATACTCCCGACAATCAAATACCACGGCCGTGGAACCCTTGTCCGCTGGAAGAATGACGATGGATCGGTCAGCCTTCAGATCACGGATAGCCTGGGCTTCAGCTGTGGTGATGTTGGGAGTAGGATTAAGGTTTCTCAAGAAGGATTGAGAGGCAAGGCTGGAAGTGAGAAATTCCTGGTAGGTTTGGAGAGGGTGATTTTGAGGAAGAGGAGGTGGGTCCCGCTGTGACGGAGGACAGAACTGTTCCAGGCAAGGTTCAATTTGGATAGTGTCTTGGGGAGTTGTATCATTAGGAGTAGGATTTGGATTATTTTTCTTCATGGCAAAGTGATATTTCCAGCAGAGAGTACGAGTGTAGAACAGTAAATCTTTGACGAAAGCTGTTTGGTTGAATCTGGGATTAGGGCAGAGGTTTCGGATTAGGAGAGAGGTTTGGAGGAAAGGTTAACTACTGAATTAGGGTGTTGTGGTTCCAGATTGTGCTGATTAGAATTTTGAGGTTTTGGGGGGAGTGGAGCTGGAAGTGGAAGATTGAGTAGATGGGAGAGACTGGGTATGTGTGCAAAGAGAGGAGGTTGAGGTTTGCTGGAAAGGTTGTGGAGGGTGAGTGAGTTGCCTTTCCAGAGGTGGGAAACCAGGAGATTAGGTAGTTTTTTGAGGTGGAGGGTGGCATGCTGTTCTAATTCGGGGTTGGCCTGTAGGAGGATGCTCTGAACCGCCGATGTGGATGTGGGAGAGGAAACATTGAGGACTTTTATTAAGGATACGAGTTGACAGGTGTGTTCATTGGCTGAGTTGATGTGTAGGTGAAGGATTAGGCGGGTGAGGGCTATGGATTGTTCAGTTTGGAACTGGTATGGATGGAAAGATGGCTGATGGAAAGAAGGGTTACAGCCAGAGATGGGAACTTTAAGTGTGAGGCCTTTGGGGGTAATGCCAAATGTCAGATAAGCCTGAGTAAATAAAATATGGGAGCGTAATCTGGCTAGGGTGAAGGCATGTTTGTGGAGGGAATGTAAATAAAACTTAATGGGGTCATTGTGGGGATGTTGTGACACGATCAAAGGCAGAGCCACGTGTGAAAGCACCCATGTGATGTACCAACTGAACTGCCTACACTGTGAAGCTTTCTATGTGGGAATGACCTGCAACAAACTGTCCATTCACATGAACAGACACAGGCAGACAGTGTTTGTTGGTAATGAGGATACCCTGTGGCTGAACATGCCTTGGTGCACGGCCAGCACATCTCGGCACAGTGTTACACTGTCCGGGTTATCTGGATAGTTCCCACTAACACCAACCTATCAGAACTCCAGAGATGGGAACTTGCCCTTCAATATATCCTCTCTTCCCATTACCCACCAGTCCTCAACCTCCGCTAATTTCAAGTTGCCGCCGCTTGTACCTCACCTGTCATTCGACAACATCTTTGCTGCATCTGTACTTCTGCCTTGACTGACATCTCTGCCCAAACTCTTTGCCTTTACATATGTCTACTTGTGTCTGTATATGTGCAGATGGATATGGGTGTGTGTATACCTGTCCCTTTTCCCCCCTAAGGTAAGCCTTTCCGCTCCCGGGATTTGAATGACTCCTTACCCTCTCCCTTAAAACCCACATCCTTTTGTCTTTCCTCTTCTTCCCTCTTTCCTGATGAAGCAACCGTGGGTTGTGAAAGCTTGAAATTTGTGTGTGTGCGTGTGTTTGTTAGTGTCTATATCAACATACCAACGCTTTCGTTTGGTAAGTTACATCATCTTTGTTTTTAGATATATTTTTCTCACATGGAAGACAGGCAGTGAGTCAAATATGGAAATCTATGGGCATCATATTTAATGATTCCACATTCTTCCCACATAAGTGTCACTGTGAATCTGTGGCTGCCAAGTTGTGTTTAAATTCTGGCAATTTAACTGATTTTTTAATGTCAAAAAGCTTCAGTTTTCACAATAAATGGGAGGTAAGGGTTGTAATGAGATGTCACTTTCATAAGTAAGTGTTATTTCTGCATACATCAGGTACACTATGAAGTCAGCACAAAATTTTAGTTCTTAGGGTGACCATCATAATTTGAAGAACTACTGCTTCTGTCACCAAATGAATCTTGTGATTATTTAACAACTGATCTGATAAAACTGATGTCATCTGGTGTAGTACTCACTACCTGTCTGAACTGATTTCACTGGTTTACTTTCCTGCTCAGTGTTCCTTTAGCTACATTTAAAAAATAAGTTTGCAGCCCACAATATTTTTTTCATGTTTTCTGAACAGTTATTTGAAATGGATAAATTATCATCTGTGTCATTCTACTAGGAAACCATGTTTCCTTCCCTCTCTTTCACCAGTTTGTACAAAATTCAAAATAATACTTGACCTGTAAGCCAAATGTCTGGATGTGGATGTTGTGAACATTTATAGGCATCATACTTAATTTTCCAAATGCAGTGAACTCTGTGCATGCATGCTAAGTGTTTCATGGCTGCATTAGTATGGCAATATTTATCAGAAAGATGGATGGTAGTGCCTTTAGTCATTAAGCTTATAAAGAACTTAATGTTTTCTTGCAAATGTTTCAATCCTGATGTGAGGTAATAAACAAGTAAATGTGAGAGGAGTCTTAATTTCTTGCCATAAATGGACATGGTCCCTGTTAAAGGAATTGTGGGATCTGCATATAATTGATTCTTAGAATCTTTGACAAGGTGTTTAAGTTAACATCAAAAAAGGTAATTTCTCATATTATGAGAAGCTTTCTTATTTGTTCTTTGTATAATTTTAATTAATGACACAGACCCAGCATTAAAACACCATGTGGGTTAGCAACAAATGAGGGAAGAGTTAAAAAGCATTTTTAAAGAAAAGGCATGGAAGCATTAAAACAGCCTGAAAATTACTTAACAGATTTGTTTGCTTCATTGTGGAAATGACTGTAGCATGTCAAAATATTCAACAGCTAATGCTCAAAATTATTCGGGTCTGTTGCCTGATAAATTGGCATAACAGAGCAAGTGTAAGCATTACAAAAATTTCTTCATGGAATAAAATTATAGAAGCACTCACTAAAAGGGTCAGTTGTATGAAAATGAAACACAAGGTTCATTACTCTGTTAAAGTGGAAAAGGTGGCACTGTCACATTCTTCAACCACTGCAGAAGCTTCTCAAAGGTTAGCCAGTGTTGGAGGACTTTGTTATTGCCTTGCAGAAGTAGGCTGAAGCATAGAAGCAGCTTTCTGCTGAGAATGCTGTCAGCATGGGTCATTGATTGTGGTGGTCGGTGACAAGAACCAGGGACTGTAGGCACAGGCACTAATTGACTGGTCACAAGTATTATGACTGAATAATGCAGAAAGTAATTTTTTTAATGTGAGAAATGAGCTGGACATTAATCCAGGTATTTTTCATATTAGGTTTTTCACAAAGTAAATATTTAGGACCAAAAGCATGGTTGTTGCTCGAATATGAATCCCTGCACATTCATAACAAGCTTTTGCACAGCTGAAATGACATTCTTCTGGATTTTACTTGGTTCCCACTCTTCTCTGTATTACACCACCAATGGCATCCACCACACCTTTACCATGAGAAGTGACAAAGACTAAACTGTCAATGTCCACTTGAAATACTTCCTGTATTGAACACAAATTGGACATGTTTTGAATTGTCAACTTGTTTTGTCGTGGAAGCTCAGCTTTAAATCAACACACCAATAGAGACCTTTTATTCTTCTACCATCACTGGTGATACCTTCTACCATCACTGGTGATATCTTCTACCATCGCTGGTGATACCAGACCATCGCTGGTGATACCTTCTACCATCACTGGTGATACCTTCTACCTTTACTGCTGATACCTTCTACCATCGCTGGTGATACCAGACCATCGCTGCTGATACCTTCTACCATTGCTGGTGATACCATCAGAACATATTTTACCACTACTCAGTCAGAAGTTGTAAGTACTGTTACTTGCTTGTGCAACCAATGGGCACTCTGAATTTTGTATTGAATATTCTGAGGAAAAATTTTCTGTGAAGTGTATGTGTAGCATTCCAATGCATTAGATTCTTTCTGCTTTCTTGTTTCAGATTTGTAAGATTGCGTTTCCAATGTAAGAGTTCAATGAAGAAGTGAAATTTATATTTAGTAATTTGCTTATCAGTTTCTGACATTACATCAGAAATGGTCCCATTACCTACTGCAAGTTTGTTGTTTATAAATGACAGTCTGTTGTTTTCATTTGACTTGTGTACCATAGTAAACTTCATTGTTTAACCTGGATTGAATCTTAGCCTACAAACTTATCACCTACCACTTTATACAATAATTTGACATGCAGAATTTGCTTTTCACGTTGGAGACTATATGCTCCAGTAAGTCTACTACATGCACCACTAACTGCCTGACTCTTCAAAACATATTTTATTTTCCATTGTTGCTTTTCAGTTCATTAACCAGATAACCAAAGTCAGTATGATATCCACAGGCACATACATTTTGAGGTATATCATAAACACAACAAAATGTTTTGCCACTATTGCATAAAAATAGTCAATATTTTAGTGACTACCAAAAGCTACTCATGTACTTCATTGAGAATATTGTATGATCATTAGTCTCAAGATCTTTAACTGTTTTTGTATCCTTTCTGCCAGGTGCTTGATAGCTTTCTATTCTAAAAAATTTTAATGTAAACTTTGTTCAGCAGAAAGACATTGAGAAACTGTCTGGAAATAGCTTTACATTTTTTCACTGCTTTCCTAAAATTCAGAGATAGATACAAACCAAAATAAGGTTCTGATGAGGAAATTCTACGGTCTTGAGTGGTTTGTCTTTTCTTTCCTATTTCTTAATGGCTTCTTCTTGGCCATCATGGATGCCCATCTCAACATTTCATAAGTTATTCTTTCCTTTCCTCTGAAGTCTCTTAATATTCTTTGTCTGTGTTCAGCTATGAATTTTTAATTCCACTGTCAATTGTCTCCAATGCAATGTAAGTATTTTAAACTCTTGCATACTAATATGATAAAAAAATTTCAACTAATGAAACAATTTAATTATATCATTTACAAAATAATTCCATCACAAGACCTGTCTTGTACACCAACAATTTTTAGGAAAACAACATTGTCTAACTTAAAGTTAACTAGCAAAAAGTGTAAACATGGTTACATAATATTTTTCTGTTGGGTAAGATACCATAATACTCCTTCTTTTGATATCACAAGTTAATAAATATTTTCACACCATATAGGACATAAGAAAAACAAGAATTTAAACTTGAAGTAAATTCCTCTCACATGGTTAACAATCAAAATTCCTTTGGAACATGCACTACACAGTTCAAATCAGTACAAATAAAGTGCCATAGTAATCAATAAGTCAAATGAAGATAAAAAATATGTAAGTAGTTTGAAGACAAAAATTCCCCAGATTTAACAAGTGTTACTGTAATGCTGATTGGTAGCTCTCAAAGAATAATTCCATGGATTTTCCCTCAAAAATTGGAAAATACGGATACAACAGTCCAACCTGAATGCAAAAGTAAGACCAAATCTTCTTAGGATCATATTGTAGAAAGGCTCAAAACTATAAAATTATGACAAAAAATGGCTGGTCAACACTTAAGCAGGCAAAACTCATTACACTGTCAATAGACTCACATGCAAAAGGACAAGTAACTGTGACACTTTCTAAACTGTTAATTCCTTAGTCTGGGAGGAATGAGGTATATTTTGGGAAAGGTTAGGAAAGAAGGGAAGGTCACTCAGGTTAGAACCCCAGGGTGAACTTGAAATACTCTGTTGCTTGTTCTGCTATTCATTTCACTGACTGTTCTATAATAGATTAAACCACACTGTTGCATTAAGTAAGAGCTGTTCAAAACTGCCTATCTCCAACATTAGCACCATTCACGTATATTTACTTCTGTACTCTGTAAACCACATTAAGGTCTGTGTCAAGATACTTCTGTGAAGCTCTAATATGACTTTCCCTTCGTGTTCACTTCCCAAGGAGTATGTGGGAAAAAGCAATATATTGCCTGACTTCTTGGCATGTATGGTTTTGGATTCCAAACAGTAAAGCTATGTGGTGCACAATTTCTCTTGTAGCATCAGCCACTAGATTTCAGTGTCTCTAAAACTGTTGCACATACTAAATGATCCTGCCACAAAGTTCACTGCCCTTCTTTGGATATTCTGTATTTCTTAAGATGATAAAATTGGGTAAAGATCTCGGAATGATGAACAGTACTCAAGAATGTCAATCAGTTGGTTTGTGAGCCATTTCTTTCTTGATAAATAAACATTCCTTAAGAATCTTCCAATGAATATCAGCCTGCCCTTTAATTTTTCTACTTTGTGGTCAGTCCTCTTTTGCCAGTCTGAATGGTTACTCTCGTGTACTTTATGCTCGTGTTTATATTAATGGATCTCTCTGCCTGTATGTGTGAAATAAGTTACTTTTATTTTTGTTCAGCTGATGAAATAGTTCAGCTGCAAGCTAGCAATGTGAATATGTCATAGGAAATTGGGTTGTGGAAGCACACAGGGCAGATATAGCAGAGAAAGTAAAAGTTGAAAAGAAAAAGAACTGAGATTGGCACAGTCCAGTTACTCCAGAGGAAGTGGATAAGTTGTGACAAGAATGGCGATTTGTGGGTTAAAAACATCCAGTATGATTCTCCAGTGGTAAAGAATATTACCATTTGTATGGATTATGAGATATTAAAAATAGTACTCACATGGAAGAAGAAAGTTAGTAGAAAGAATTTTAAATGATGTGCAAAGTACTCTCATTGCTGAAGTTAAGGAGAGTAATGTCGAATTGACCTCCAGTATCTTGTGATAGTGTGGAATATGAAGTGGTTGTAGTACCAGATCAAGTGTATGCTGTACTGAAGTAAATAAATGTATGAGTAATGACATAGGTGACATTGATTTAGGTGCAGTAGATGTCAGTAGTCTATGTCAGTTGGTGATAAAAATTTTTGGAGGCCATGGAATCAGGTTTTTATCAGTATATTGGGACTCATTCCTTTGATGCACACATATTAGATTACTCTTCTTTCTCTAATTTTATTGGAAATGTTTTCCACATACACTTCAGAGTTACTTCTTAATTTAAATGTTTGTACTGTTGTATTGACCAATGTCTTTTGTTTTCTCATGTCTCCAGTACCTTTTTATGTGTCTTAAACTTAGTTTCTGATGGGTATGTGCATCCTGGCCAAATGACAGTTTTGTAGTGTTAACTTCTGCAGTCCTACAGAATGAATTCTTTATTATAAACATGTCTTAAGTGAAATGCGATGCCCATCTTTCATGGTCATTCTCTGGTGGCTTCGTTTTGCTGGCCGTACGCACTTCCCTTGTGTTTTTCTGTTATTCACATACTTACATGTTGATTTTGGATATTGCAGTATTGTTATTGTTATCTCTGCTTATCAGAGATGATTTGTAGTCATGTTTTTTGTACTTTTGTATTTATGCATTTTTGTCTCACCTACACTTTCAAATTTGGTAAATTATCTACTTGAGATTATACATCTCCCAATCAATTAGTATTCCACTTTTGATATTTGGTTCTGACAGTTACTTTTTGAATCCTTTGAATATCTCTTAAAGCACTCATTTGAACAAAAGTGGAGATAGTCCATCACCTTCTTTAATTCATGCCCTACTCTCAAACAAGTCTGAAATTTCCCACATGAATTTTATTTTATTTTAGGTTTTGTTTGTTAGTGTTTCTTTTAACAGCTCTTGTTTACTTATGTATTTCAGGGTCTTTAGTTCATTTGAATAAACTCAGTATGTTTGGAATCATAAGCACTTTTAAAGTTTAATTGTACTCAGTGTTGGTTGAAAACAGTCTTGGTTGCAAATTTAGTTTTTTATTTTGCAACGACGCATTTCGCCTTATTTAGGCATCATCAGGTTATCTTTTCTAGATGGATGCGACAGACACCAAGATCTACATAATGCATTCCAGTTCACAGGAACGAGTAACAGAGTAAGATGGGGGCTCATGTAGTAAGCATAATGCTCAACAGCCAGGCATCTGCTTCAGTCCTTGATCAAGCGACTGAAATTTTGTTAATTTCTTTTTAAATGATTGATAGAAGTTGGATATTTTTCTTCAAAATAGTAATCAATCAAATGTAATAGCTGTTTCTTCTGCTTTCTTAGAACGTTTAATAATTTTGTTTCATTTTTGCTGTTGCTGTATTCTTAAATTATTTTGCAAGTATGGCCATTTTTTTCCAGGCCTGTAGACTTCATTGAGCTGCTCTCACACTCCAGTCTCCACTACTAGTGTTATTTTATTCACTGGCTTCAATTCTTATGCTACACAGGTTAATTCCTCTTATTTCTTCCTGGTTTCATTAATTCATTTTCATCAAGCTCTTTATAAATTCTGTATTTTCTTCTTTAAAATGTAGTGTGGCAAATGTTGGAATCTTTTGCAAATATGATTTTTCACATATTCTAGATAAGAAATTGTACTTTCATTATTGAAAGGTAATGAACAGTTTCTGAAAATCTGTCTTTTTACTTTCAATATTTCTGGCATTCTTCTATTATTGCCATATGATCTATCTGAAATTCTCAAGTTTGTATTTGATTGGCTGATCTTAGCTCCTTAAAGAAGTGTATGTGTGTGTTTTTTTTTCTTACTTTGCTCTGGACTGTTAATAAATGTATATATTGACCATTGTGTTTATAACTATTGTGCCATTCTAAAGTGCAGTGTGAATGCATAATCATTCCTTTTAAGAGGGAATTATCTGTGTGTTAAGTGTTTACATAATTCATGTGTGTCATAAGACAAGAGTCTTCCTCATCTATACACCTGTAAAATGTAATAATTGTGATGAAGTTGTTTATTGATCTCTGTGCATCCAATAGATGTGACATAGCAATTTTTATGTACTTCATTTGAGAATGACAAAATAGTCAAAATGACAGCTGTGAATAAATGTTTATTAACAATTCAGACAGAAAACATTTTCATGTAAAAGTTTTTAGCAGCTTGAGCATTACTTTTTGTGTACCATTCTAAGTATGGTGAAAAAACTTGGTATGGATTTGTTAATAAATGAATGCAGTGCCTGGATGTGGCATAGTTTTCATTATAGTCTACTACTATCTGAGTTTGTTATTTCTTTAGCTGTGAATTTTGTATTTTTTAATGCCAATATTTCAATCGGCTGCAAATAGACTGTCAGTAGTTTACATTTGTCAACATTTATTAGTGCTTGAGTATTCAAAATTCAATGCCCTTACTTCATTTTGTGTTGAATTTTTTAGTTGGGTCTAGAGGACAGTCCAACACCCTGAATAGAAAGGGCCCAATGCAGCAGTTGTGATGATGGGTTCACATAGAAGTGAAATAAAATTTTATAATGAGAAAAGCAGAACACTTTTGTGAAGCATATGTGCATGGTAAATATAGGGTATTCTTGGTTGCTTTTCTTTTTGAAATATTGAGTAAGAAGTGTGGTTACAACTTAGCCACTGGCTTGTATAATTATACATAGGACTAAAAAGAGTGTTGAAATGAAGTGGGAATTCTTACTTACATTATAATCAGTTTCAATAACTACGTCAGTTTCTATCACATGCTTTCTTTCTTGCTATTTACAAACACTGTCTTTTGGATCAATCTGATGTTAGTGGTTATTTAGAGAATTCTATTTACTGTTTTATCACTTCTCACTGCTAATTTCTCAAAATATTTCACGTGGTTTCCTCAGCAAGACACAAATCTGATAGTACAAGGTAGGTTTTTATAATTCACTGCAGAATTTTTTGAGCACTACAAATTTTCTTTTACTCAGTGTGAAAATACTTTAAATGTACTTGCACTGTTTTTCATTAATGATAAGCAATAATATTACAGGGAAGTATGGATAGTAATGCATTCTATATGACAACTGTTATGTGGCCGTGTACCTTCATGAAAACAGTGAACTAATACTAGTCCAAGTAAATGAAACTGCAGGTAGAATGACAGCAGTTGCATTGTTTACTGAATCTTCACATGAAAATCTGTGATATTCAACAGATACGTCTTGATGAGCACAAGCTAAAGGGACAGTGGCCATATACCCAAAAATAGAAGCTATGTCTAAGTCCATTCAGATTAATGAACACACCATTGAATAGCTCACTGAATGATGTACCATAAAGGTGGCTCAGGAAACACAGAAGCTTGTCATACTGGCAGTTTACAGGTCACCATTAAGAGGAATCTTAACTTCAGTAAAGCAACTGGATACAGTTACAGTAAGGTTCCGAAGACCTAACCAGTGAATCATTGTTGGTAGAGACTCAAAGGCTTGTCTTCTTTCAAACAGTACTAACAAAGGATGCCCTGAATAATTTATTCCCAACTTTTGAAAATCTGCCTCAGAAAAATTCTTTTGTGACCCAGTAACCTTCAGTGATACAGTAGCAAGACCGAGGGCCAATGATTGTGACCATGACAGTCAGATGTATACAGATTAGTTTATTGTGAAATAAAATACTAAAGACCTTCCTCTTTAAAATGACATATTAATCTTACCTGTAGCTCAACTCCAAGTATTGAAAATATTATTTTCAATAATGTGCTGTAGATGGCATGTTGCGACATTGAATTTCCATGGATACATGTTCATTGATAACATCGTTTTTCAAAACTTCCGGTCTTTCCAAAGACTTTATATTATGTTGGCAACACGATTTGATAGGCAATTGTTTTGTCTGCATATTGTAGTCTTTGGATACTGTTGTTTACATTGAGAATTTGGTGGTTATTGCACGATTTGTGTTGTATTTCTATTGTGTAACTGGAACTTATCAAATATGCCTCGATTTAGTAACAGAGTTTACAAGAGGAAGAAGCCTCCTCCGAGGTACACTTTTGGAACTGTGACAATTTCTCCGACCTTGGCAAATGATTCTGAAAATAGTGAGGTTATTCATGAAGTGAAATCTATTAGCACAAGCAGGAAGTTGCATGGATCAACTGAAAAATACTGCAGTTTATTGGAGAAGTGTGGCGAGGATAATGTGAATGAAATAATTAACATTTCATTGCTCTCAAAGGTGATTGAGAGTTCAGTACTGTGTAAGGAATGTTGCAAATTGAGTATGTCAGTAAATGTCAAGCGACACACAGGACTTGCAGCAGAATTCTGTCTCCATTGTACTAGTTGTCACTACAGTGTTCCATTTTGGAACTCAGAATATGTCAAAATAGGCCAAGGTGAAACTGATAGTGAGAAAAGCAAGTACTATGGTGTAGATATTAGATGCTCTAAGGTCAATCGGTAAGGGATACTCTGCTTGTCAAATGTTTTGTGGTGTAATGAATCTACCACCACCACCAACGAAATTCTCAAAATATAACTCGGTTGTTGGATCCTGTGTTGAAGATATTGCCAAAGAATCCATGAAAGAAGTAGTGGAGGAGGCTGTGGCAGTGAATGAAGAAATTCCAGATTTTCAGAATCCTCGGGACCTGACTGTCGCACTAGATGGTACGTGGCAGAAGCGCGGGCACACTTCACATAATGGGGTAATAACGGCAACAAGTGCTGATATTACAAAAGTTATAGAAGGTCAGATACCTACAGTTCCTGGGTGATGGTGATTCAAAGTCTTTTGCTGCTGTATCTGAGCTGAAACCTTATGGAAACGATGTTACCATTACTAAACAGGAGTGTATAGGTCATGTTCTGAAACGTATGGGAACAAGGCTGTGTCGACTGAAGACCACAATGAAAGGCCAAATACTCAGTGATGGAAAACCTTTGGGTGGAGCTAAAAGATTGAGAGACGAGGTAATCAACAGATTGCAGAGAGACTATGGACTGGCAATAAGACAAAATACTCACAGTGTTGATGCAATGGAAAAGGCTGTAATGGCACTTTACTGCCACACTTTATTGACTGATGAGGAACCACTACATGGACTATGCCCCAAGGGACCCAATTCCTGGTGCAAGTACAACAAATATCAGGGATCTGAACGTGTATACAAGCATCATCACAGTCTACCACAAATTGTCATGAAGACTATAAAACCAATTTTCAGAGTGTATCTCCACATATTGTTACTCAGGTATTTGCATGAGTTGACTCTGTGGTGCAGTCATGGGATTTGTGTACATCTGAACATTTAAAGCAAGTTGTCAACCTTTGCAAAACTTCAAAATTTTATCAAGTTGTCACATGATGCAGTCTTTCATTCTATTTATCTGCAGTGATAATGGGTATAAACACTTGTAATATTGAGATTGGTGTTGGCTTTGCGTCCAGCTTGCCTTTGATATTGCATTCACTATGCTGTGCTAAACAGGTTGTCCACACTCCTATATTCTTTCAAAGTCATGCTGAAAAGTAATGGCTCAGAATTTTTTGTGTAAAAATTCTTAAAACTTTTTAAATAAAACATACTTTATTAACATTCAGAGTCTACCCATTAATTCCTCAGCATAGTGACCCTGGTGACACACATTTCTCCCAATGAAACCAGTTCGTTGGTACCGTCACTGTAGAAACGTCACCTCTGCCTGTGCCACTTCATCACTATGAAAGCGATGTCCTTCAAGGTGTTTAAGTTCTAAAAAAAAAACAGAAAAGTCAGATGGGGCCAAGTTGGGATCATATACAGGATTACCTATGACAGTTAATTTGAGGCATCAGATTGTTGCAGATGTCACAGTGGTTGTGTGTGGTCTGGTATTTTCATGCTGATTGAGAGGATACTCAGTATGTGGCCACACTCTCGAAGTTATAAACTCAATTAAAGCATACTGTTTCTTATGCACTAACATAGCTAAGGTAAACACCTCCATGTTATGCTTGACAATTCAGAGTCTTCTTGTAGCAGAGGGCTGCAGATATGTAGACATAAGACTAAAGGCATAGAATGTTAATAACACTTGTTTTATTTAAAAGCCTTATAGCTTCAAATACAAAAATTCAGAGGCATTACTTTTCAGCATGCCCTTGTATTTAATATTATTTTACTACTGCATGACCTACATTGTGTTAGTAACCCTGTACTCCTATGATCAGACATCCTGTTCTTCCTCCCACTCACTGCACTTCACTAATTGCTGTCATCTCCAACTTCAACCAATACATTTCTATTTTCATGTTCTATAGCCACCTACTCAATTAAGGAATTTATCATTCCACACTTTGACCTGTAGCCATATTTATCCCCCCCCCCCCCCCCCCTTTCGTGTTGACATCATTGTCCAGGGTAGTCCCTGCCCACAGATCTGAGTGGGAGAGCTGTGTATCCTTAGGAAATGGCAGTAGTTTCCATTTCTTGCTTTCAGCCATTAATAGTTACAACGTAGCAAGGCCATGTAGGTTAATGGTAAGAGACCAGATGATTTAGTCACCTAAGCTGCTGCCTCTCCAACTATCGGGAAGGCTGCTGGCCCTCTTCAACAGCCAGATTTTAGTGCGGGCTCTCCAGATGGTCTCCCATTGCAGCTGAACCTACAGTAGACACTGTCCCGCTGTGAGCTGTGCAAACCACCAAACTTTTGTAACATAAGTGGTTCATTTGGGAAGTGGGGTGTAACATAAAGGAGACGTGAGTAACCATATAATTTGGAAACTGGTGTTTCGTCGTGGAGATACTGATCGGGTGTGCCATTTTTGGCCAAAAACTTACTTGTTTGACAGTTTTGTTGTCAGAGAGTTGTAGTTGGTACCCTAATTACAAAACTGTTAGATAAGCAATTGTGCTTCCTTATGTGGGGTATGGAATTTTACATTCTCAAAACACAAATAAGCCTCATCATCCTGGAAATGACCATGATGAGTAATCATTCTGCAAGAACTTGAAAATGTGAAATAAATCTTCCTGGCTCATTGTAATAAAAGCTTACTATAGATCATCTTGCTTTATGCAAACAAGCTATCTTGTTTACTCTCCTGAGAGTTGGGAAGAACTGTATATTCCATGTTAGTAACTGTGGTGTGGCCCTCAACATCTGTAAGCAAAATATCATGAAAATTTTGGTCAGCCTGTGGCTTACCTGGCCTGTAGAATCCAAGACAGTACTAATAAACATCCTGATTGAATTTGAAAAGTATTCCTCCTCCATGAGCAATCTGACTTGTGGAATACACTAACTTATTCTATGCTAATAATCCCTCGGAGTGGCATATACATAATTGTGGCTATTTTACTGTCAGTGAAAAGTGATTATGAAACCAAGTGGTATATTGAGGCACAAGCAGTATGAATTCAGAAGGGATGTACTCTGTATTACGTGGCCTACCAGGAAGCAGCCGTATAAAAATTGCAAACATAGGCCATATATAGTAGGCATATTCTTTAAATGCAAAATAAAAAATTCCATGGGATACAATATTCTGTGTTAACTTGATGACATGCCCATTCTACTGCGATTTGTTTGTAAAGAATAATTTCTTATGTATGGTATCAGTGACATAATGGATAACTATTGTAAGCAGTGCTGCAACAGACCCAATCGAGGGTTAGATATCCCATGCGTAGAACCTCTCAACACATAATGTAATAAATTTTTGACAAAATTAATAAACTGGTGTTACATATTAGCTTTCAGCACTGTATTTCAAAAGATTATGGCATGCTTAAATTAAATTACCTACTGACTAGAATTTTTGCATATCAAGTTAGCAGTTTATCAGGTTAATTATTTTTGATATTCCTCCAGTTATTCTCTTTGTGAAAGGTTTTTACCTTAACAAAGATTTGTCCTCCTGGAATAATCTAATGATAATTGTAAAACATTTATGCACTATCTTATTTCTTACCCATGTCTTCAGCTATTGGGTTGTAGTCCTGGATTTTGTGTACAATGACATATTGTTTCCATGTGTCTTATAAATGAGTGTTTAATGTGGTTCTCCTCAGTCTGCAGGGTGATTGAAAATACTGGTGAGAGCTGTGGCATTTCATGTGAAGAAACTGATAATCAAGAATTGGTCCACAGTGAGCTGGAGATGGACGCAGAGGAGCGAACAAATTTCATGTTCAGTACTCATAATCAAAGATTGTCCTCAGAAGGAGACAGCTCACTCAGCACCAGTTCAAAATGCAGTTCAAGGGAAAATTAGTCTTATAACTTTAGCTGTAGTTTCTGCCTACAGATTTTTCCTTCAAAATAAAGACTTGTAAAACATGTCTTCATCCACATTGATGGTAGGCAGCCACCTGCTTATGTTTGTAAGTCATGTGGTGAGGCATTTCCCAGTCAAACAAACATCTGAAAATAAGCGATGGTGCTCAAGCCTTATGTGCTGTCAATAATAAGACATTTGATTGCAGCAATGACCACAAAAACAATTTCTTGGAAGATAATAAAGAAGTTCTTTTCATGGAACAGACTGCTTTTCAATCTTCATCCAGAAACTTGCAGAATTTCAAATAAATCCTTTAATGATATTAATAACACACATACCAAAACACACAATGCAGAGGAATGTGAAAGACATGATAATTATGAAACTTCATGTGCCACTGGCAGTCTCTATGGCCATGCTGTTCCTCTTATTGCAGATAGACTCCACAAATGTGATGTCTGTGGCAGGTCTTTTGCTAGGTTGGCTGCTGTCAAGAGACTTGCATTCATACACACAGAAATGAGACCACACAAATGTAATACTTGTGAAAAATCTTTTGCTAGATTGGGTGCTCTCAAGTTACATGAATTAAGACACACTGGAATGAAACCACACACATGTGGTGTTTGTGGCAGGTCTTTTGTTCTGTTGAGTGAGTTGAAGAAACATGTGTTGATACACAGTGGAGTGAGACCACACACATGTAGTTCCTGTGGCAAGTCTTTTACTGTTTTGAGTGACCTTAAGAGACATTCATTGGTACACACAGGACTGAAACCAAACACATGTGTTATTTGTGGTAAATCTTTTACCAGTTTGGGTTATCTCAAGAAGCACTCATTGATACACACTGGAACAAGACCATAAAAATGCACTACTTGTGGAAAGTCTTTCAGTAATGTGAGTAATCTCAAGGAGCATGCATTAAAACGCACTGGAATGAGATCACACAAATGTAATATTTGTGGCAAATCTTTTAACGCATGGCATACTCTCAAGAAACACTCAGAAACAAACCATATGAATGAGGTATGTGAGGAAATTAATTTTCTCTAGCCAATGCCTTCAAAGCCTATACAATAGTGCTTTTTGGTTGCAGCTCTTGCTAGAGTTGCAGAGATATGCAATGATATGTACAAGACAGAGATCACGGAAAATGTCAGTAAGACAAATGCAACTCTGCAGCTTGCAATTTCAAGAAGTTGCAATACTAAACACTGCAGAGAAATTACACAAATCATTCTTTTGTGATTAATGCTGCTATGTTCCTATAAAACTTGAGATCAATTTTTTCATTTGTGATACATCTTTTCCCCATACTGGTCTATATAGGCCAAGAAAATGTAGTGATATATCAACTCAACATCCATGAAGCTTTGCATGGGACATAGCAAAAATACAATATTTATAGCACAGTCTTAACACAGGTATATCAGTTACTTTAATGAGCTACACTTTCTCAATATTAGTGCTGTGTATGTAATTAATAGTGCATGCATATGTGTGATTTTTATACTACATTGTCTATTACAAAATGTCTAATGGTAAAGTTATGCTAATGAGCCAAGTGTTATAGACTATTTACTTAATAGCGTGTTGGTCCACCTTTTTGGGGACAGTGCAGCAGAGTATGTGCACAATATGACATCACAAGTCTGAAGATTTCCAGAAGTATCTTGCACTACAAGTCTACACATAGGTCACAAAATTTCTCTAAATTATGAGCCAGTGGTTTGTGGGTGCAGAGCCACCAACAGATACAATCCCCCATCTATTCTATTGAGATCAGATCTGGTAAATTGGGTAGCAAACACACCAACTTGAAATGTCATTCTCCACTAACCACAGTAGTGTTCTAGCCCTCAGACAGTTAGCCTGTTGGAAGATGTCATCACAGTTGGTGACGAAATCAAGCATGAAGTGTTGGAGGTGGTTGTAATAATGTCCATGTAGTCAACAACTGTCAAGGAGCCTTCAGTTACTGCCGCTTGTCCCATGCCAGCCCAAGTGAATGCCCCCATGGATTAGTAAAGCCTCCATCTGCCTGCTTCAGTGATGTGGTACATGCTTTAAGCAGCCATTCACCTTTATGGTGGATATGCAGACACCATCATTGACCTGGCATAAAAAAAAATGTCATTTATCCAGCCAGGTGACAATTTCCATTGCTCTGTGGTCCAATCCTATTTATCCCATGCTCACTGCAGTCATAATTGGTAATATAGTGGGATCAACCTGTGAACACAAGTATTCATATGCTGTGGAGCCCCATGTTCAACGATGTGTGGTAAATGGTGTGCTGTGAAACAATTGTGCGTGCACTGCCGTCATCTTCTGTCACCATGTCTGCCACATATTGCTGCTGTCCATTCTGCTTTACAGAGAGCAAATGACTGACCTCTGCACTCTGAGATGAGGAATGGGCATCCTACAGCATGCTGCAAACTTATGGTTTCACATTCTTTGACCATTTTCCATCAATGCTCACAACAGCAGCACATGGACAGCCAGCTAGCCAGCTTTACCACTTTGAGGTGCTTGTTCCAAGGCACAGTCTGCCCTTTGTCAAAGTCTGTGAATGTACACTATTGCAGCCTATATCATCACTAGAATGACTTCCCATTCACCTCTGCTCTGTATATGTACTTTTGTTATGTCATCACTTGCTTTTAGTGTCACTAGGAGACATTAAGTTTCATGGTGGGCAATGGTGGTAATGTTTTCGCTCAGTCTCTTCACAAAAAGTCAGTTTGTAAAATGTATAGTATAACAAATTTATTGTGCTTGATTTGTTTTTATACTAATAAACTACTGTCAGAGAGCTGAATTTCTTATGAAATGCTTATTGTGTATTACAAACATTTGTACTTGATTCAAGCATTGTAGTTAATGAAGACTGATTTTACACATCAAAGATCGTAATTATATATTCAGTGTTCAATGCTGTGTAACTTCTGCACAAAAATAAATGAGCAAGCAACTCAACCATCCAGTATTAAATTTCAGTGGCAGCTGCATGTGTGTGTGAGAGCTGAAAGTGTGTGATTCCTGTGTGCCTCAGCGATACAGATAGCCGTACCATAGGTATACCACAACGGAAGGGTATCTGTTGAGAGGCTAGACAAATGTGTGGTTCCTGAAGAGGAGCAGCAGCCTTTTCAGTAGTTGCAGGGGCAACAGTCTAGGTGATTGACTGATCTGGCCTTGTAACACTAACCAAACTGGCCTTGCTGTACTGGTACTGCGAACAGCTGAAAGCAAGGGGAAACTACATCTGTAATTTTTCCCAAAGGCATGCAGCTTTACTGTATGGTTAAATGATGATGGTGTCCCCTTGGATAAAATATTCTGGAGGTAAAATAGTCCCCCATTTGGATCTCCGGGTGGGGACTATTTGGGAGCACGTTGTTATCAGGAGAAAGAAAACTGGCACTCTATGGATTGGAGCGTAGAATGTCAGATCCCTTAATCAGGCAGGTAGGTTAGAAAATTTAAAAAGGGAAATGGATAGGTTAAAGTTTGATATAGTGGGATTTAGTGAAGTTTGGTGGCAGGATGAACAAGACTTCTGGTCAGGTGAATACAGGGTTATAAACACAAAATCAAATAGGGGTTATGCAGGAGTAGGTTTAATAATGAATAAAAAAGTAGGAATGCAGGTAAGCTACTACAAACAGCATAGTGAATGCATTATTGTGGCCAAGATAGATATGAAGCCCGTGTCTACTACAGTAGTACAAGTTTACATGCCAACTAGCTCCGCAGATGACAAAGAGATTGATGAAATGTATGATGAGATAAAACAAATTATTCAGATAGTGGAGGGAGATGAAAATTTAAAGAGCCATGGGTGACTAGAATTCGATAGTAGGAAAAGGAAGAGAAGGAAACATAGTAGGTGAATATGGAATGGGGTTAAGGAATGAAAGAAAAAGCAACCTGGTAGAATTTCGCACAGAGCATAACTTAATCATAGCTAACACTTGGTTCAAGAATCATAAAAGAAGGTTGTATACATGGAAAAAGCCTGAAAGATACTGGAAGGTCTCAGATAGATTATATAATGGTAAGACAGAGATTTAGGAACCAGGTTTTAAATTGCAAGACATTTCCAGGGGCAGATGTGGACTCTGAACACAATCTGTTGGTTGTGAACTGTAGATTGAAACTGAAGAGACTGCAAAAAGGTGGGAATTTAAGGATATAGGATCCGGATAAATTGAAAGAACCTGAGGTTGTAGAGATTTCCAGGGAGAGCATTGGGGAACGATTGACAAGAATGGGTGAAAGAAATACAGTAGAAGAAGAATGGGTAGCTTTGATAGGTGAAATAGTGAAAGCAGCAGAGGATCAAGTAGGTAAAAAGATGAAGGCTAATAGAAATCCTTGGGTAACAGAAGAGATATTGAATTTAATTGATGAAAGGAGAAAGTACAAAAATGCAGTAAATGAAGCAGTCAAAAAGGAATACAAATGTCTCAAAAATGAGATCAACACAAAGTGCAAAATGGCTAAGCAGGGATGGCTAGAGGACAAATGTAATGATGTAGAGGCTTATCTCACTAGGGGTAAGATAGATACTGCCTACAGGAAAATTAAAGAGACCTTTGGAGAAAAAAGAACCTCTTGTATGAATATCAAGAGCTCAGATGGAAACCCAGTTCTAAGCAAAGAAGGAAAGCAGAAAGGTGGAAGGAGTCTATAGAGAGTCTATACAAGGGCATTGTTCTTGAGGACAATATTATGGAAATGGAAGAGAAGGTAGATGAAGATGAAATGAGAGATATGATACTGCGTGAAGAGTTTGACAGAGCACTGAAAGATCTGAGTCGAAACAAGGCTCCAGGAGTAGACAGCATTCCATTAGAACTACTGGTAGCCTTGGGAGAGCCAGTTCTGACAAAACTGTACCATCTTGTGAGCAAGATGAATATAATGATTCCAATCCCAAAGAAAGCAGGTGCTGACAGATGTGAAAATTACTGAACTATCAGTTTAATATGACATGGCTGCAAAATACTAACACGACTTCTTTACAGACGAATGGAAAAACTGATAGAAGCCGAAGATCAGTTTGGATTCCATAGAAATGTTGGAACACGTGTGGCAATACTGACCCTACGACTTACCTTAGAGAATAGATTAAGAAAAGGCAGCCTACGTTTCTAGCATGTGTAGACTTAGAGAAAATGTCTGACAATGTTGATTGGAATACTCTCTTTCATATTCTGAAGGTGGCAGGGGTAAAATATAGGGAGCGAAAGGCTCTTTACAGTTTGTATAGAAACCAGATGGCAGTTATAAGAGTTGAGTCGCATGAAAGGGAAGCAGTGGTCGGGAAGGGAGTGAGACAGGGTTGTAGCCTGTCCCGAATGTTATTCAATCGGTATATTGAGCAAGCAGTAAAGGAAACAAAAGAAAAATTCGGAGTAGGAATTAAAATCCATGGAGAAGAAATAAAAACTTTGAGGTTCACCGATGACATTGTAATTCTGTCAGAGACAGCAAAGGACTTGGAAGAGCAGTTGAATGGAATGGACAGTGTCTTGAAAGGAGGATATAAGATGAACATCAACAAAAGCAAAATGAGGATAATGGAATGTAGTCAAATTAAATTGGGTGATAATGTGGGACTTAGATTAGGAAATGAGATGCTTAAAGTAGTAAAAGAGTTTTGCTATTTGGGGAGCAAATTAACTGATGATGGTCAAAGTAGAGAGGATATAAAATGTAGACTGGCAATGGCAAGAAAAGCGTTTCTGAAGAAGAGAAATTTTTTAACATCTAGTATAGATTTAAGTGTCAGGAAGTCTTTTCTAAAAGTATTTGTATGGAGTAGCCATATACGGAAGTGAAACGTGGATGATAAATAGTTTAGAAAAGAAGAGAATAGAAGTCTATGAAGTGTGGTGCTACAGAAGAATGCTGAAGATTAGATGGGTAGATCACATAACTAATGAGGAGGTATTGAATAAAATTGTGGAGAAGAGAAATTTGTGGCACAACTTGACTAGAAGAAGGATTGGTTGGTAGGACATATTCTGAGGCATCAAGGGATCACCAACTTAGTATTGGAGGGGAGTATCAAGGGTAAAAATCATAGAGGGAGACCAAGCGATGAATACACTAAACAGATTCAGAAGGATGTAGTTTGCATTAGGTACTGGGAGATGAAGAAGTTTGCACAGGATAGAGTAGCATGGAGAGCTGCATCAAACCAGTCTCTGGACTGAAGACCACAAAAACAACAAACAACAACTATACAAAGGAAATATGTCAAGCAAGCATTCTTCTTAATTGCCTTATTTCTTGCATTACAAATGTTATTTCATGCTGTATATTTTTCATAATTCTTATAGGTAAAAATGATGATTTCAGAAATCTCTACTTGAGCCTTGTATTTTATTTCAAAATGTCTATCACAACAATATTTTTTTTTATTTTCCTACATTTCTTATTGGTTTGGTACGTCTTGTCACACCTGTAGTAACATGAGATAAGTGGTCACTAAGCAACAGGCATTTTTTCTGTTTTGCAGCACTTTCATGTATTTGCTTTTGTACATAACATTTTACCATTTCGGTCCTAGAAACATAATTCTGTACAACCATCTGTAGTATTACAGTGGTTTTTAAATATTTAAGTAATATTGACATGCTTGCTACTTCTTGTCTCTCATTCTTTGTTCACACATGATAAATTTTGGTTGTGATGAAGTAAAAAAAGTATGGATTTAAATTGCACAGTTTTCTGTATTGCAACATTGTTAGATTACATACTGTTATTTATATGCACATTTTTGCTTCAGTCCCTGTTGATACTATGCTACTGGTGAATGGTTTATTTCAGTAATAATGCAACATTTTGCTTTCTGAGGAATGAATTGTTGAAACTTATTTATAACCATTAGTATTCCAGTTAGATTAGATTAATACTTGTTCGATAAATCATAAATACAACACTTTGTAATGATATGGAACATGTCTGTTTAACAAAAGCTTTCTTTACAGGCAATAGTTGTAAGATTACTAGTTTATATCTAAAAGTCCATCTGTATAGTAGCAGTAGTTGTCATTCAGCAATTCTTTTAATTTGTTTTGAAATTTTGCTTGGCTATGTGTCTGACTTTTGATGCTATTTGGTAAGCATCCAAATATTTTTGTCCCACCGGTGGGCCCACAGTCCTTTTGTGGGTAAGTGTGTGGTGCGTGTGGGGCCCCGAGCTATTGCAGTCTCCTTCCCTTTCCTTTGAAGGCTGCATTACCATTCATGTTCCTCCCCCTCCCTATCCTTGCTCCCTCGTCCCTGCCCCCTCTTTTTCCTCTTAGTGGACTTCATGTCAACCTGGCTACCCTCCTGGCTTTTTTTTGGTCTGTGCTATTGTTTAGTTTGCTGTTTCCATCTACTTTTCGGCTTTGTGGTCACCTTGGGATTTGATCTCCATTTCCAAAAATTTTCCGTTCAGTGTGAGCCATTTGGGGATGAACTCCCTACCTCACTTCCATGGTGCAGGTTCCTCTCCCCCTCCCCTCCCCTTTCCCTTTGCAGCCTGGCCCCACTCCTGCTAGGTCACCAGCATGATAGCCAGTCCATGTGGTGGGGTTGTTAAGTACCCACTTGGCTGAACTCCCTGAAACCACAGCGATCACACTGCTAGTACCTGAGCTGTTAACACCTCATGTATGCCGAGGAGTCGATGGTCATCATTTTGGCCACTGGAACTCCCAGCAATGGCTGCCGTGCCGGACGGCATGCTGTGGCTGGGTGGCACCCACAGGGCGAGCCCCTGATCGGAGTGTGTGGTACTAGGGCTGATGCCTTGCACATGAAGTGACAAAAGTTTCACCATGCTGGCCATTCTGTGGCCGTCTCTAAAAGTGGTAGCAGATGTGACATTCCTTCTTCTGATCCTTCGGCCTTCCCCTGCCTGGCCACCCCTTGGGAGGAGGGTCGAGTTCGCCAGCTCGGGTTGAAACCTTTCCCTAGGTACTTGGTTTGTACCAGGACGGATGGCACTAATTTTGCCACAACTGACCCTTTATTTTTCACGGAGATCGTCGAAAATCAGTATGCCAAAGTGGAATTGATGAGTAAAATGTGGTCTGGTGCTTTGCTCATCAAGACATCTTCTGCTGCTCAATCTGATGCCCTGCATGGTTGTGACCGTCTTGGTGACGTCTCAGTCTCCGTCACACCCCACCAATCTCTGAACTCAGTAGAGGGCATTATTTTCCACCGAGATCTTCTGCAAACTGACCAGGAGCTCTGTGCTAACCTCAAGTGGCAAGGGGTTCGTTTTATCTGCCACGTGCAGCGAGGCCCTCCAAACAATCACATCGCTACTGGTGCTTTTATCCTGGCCTTCGAGGGGGATGTCCTCCCAGAGAAGGTCAAGGTAATGATGTATCGGTGTGATGTAAAACCTTATATTCCACCACCGATGAGATGTTTTAAATGCTTATGGTTTGGACACATGTATTCCCACTGCACCACTGACCCCGTCTGTGGTGACCGTGGGCGCCCCCTCCATGAGGGGACTGCCTGTGCACCCCAACCAATGTGTGTAAATTGTAATGAACAGCATTCTCCACACTCGCGTACATGCCCTGTATTTATGATAGAAAGAAGGATTCAAGAGTACAAACCTTAGATTAGCTCACTTACACCGAGGCTCGTCAAAAATACGACCGGCTCCATACCATGTTTATGACCTCTACTTTTGCTTCAATCACATCCATACCCCCCTCTTCCCAACCCCACTCCATTTGCCACATGCCTTCAGCCTACTCCTCCTCCTCCTCCTCCTCCTCCTCCTCCTCCTCCTCCTCCTCCTCCTCCACCCTCTCCCACTGCACCTCCCCCCAGTACCCATACCCACACCTTCAGGTGCTGCTCCCCCTCCCCCACTGGAGAAGTGCTCCCCTCCTTCGGCAGCCACTGGTACTGGAGCTCCCACCCAAGACTCCTCTTCCCAGCACCCCCCTGAAAGGCAATCTACTGCTCCACATCGGCAGTGTGATCCGTGACCGGTGGGTGCCGAGATTGCCTGGTGTAATTCCGTGCCTGCCCTTGCTGAAGTCTGCCCTTCTCTTCCTTCCCAAGAGAAGAAGCAGAAATGCAGGAACAAGGGCAAGGCCCCTCTGATTCCCCTCCTACAGTCAATCAACCAACAGAGTCTGACCCCACCTATATGGGTATTACCCCACCATTATCGGTGAGGGATAGCGACTTGGTGGCATGACCGACTCCAGTCCATTCACTTCCAGTTTGGACTCCAACTTGAGAATCCTCCAGTGAAATTGTAACGGATATTTGTGTCACCTTCCATAGTTGCAGCCCCTTATTTCCTTCTACTCTGCCACTTGTATTGCCCTCCAGGAGACCCATTCTGTCAATTCTTACTCACCCACCCTTCTTGGGTTCCACGCTTTCTGTCTGAACCGAATTGGCCCCTTGCAAGCTTCTGGTGGTGTTTGTACCTTGGTTTGCAAGAACATTGTTAGTAAATGGGTTCCCCTCCATACCACTCTCGAAGCCATTGCTGTCAGGGTCCATCTGGCCATTCCAGTCACAATCTGTAATCTTTACCTCAGACCTGACAGGTCGTTCACATCCCATGTCCTCACCACCCTTCTTCAACAACTCCCTTCTCCTTTCCTGTTATTAGGGGACTTTAATGCCCACAATCCTCTTTGGTGTAATCATACAACTACTGCCCTGGGCAGGACATTTGAAACTGTTCTGGCAGGGCTTGACTTCTGTTTACTAAACACAGGCACTTCCACACACTTTAGTGTGGCACACGGCACTTTCTCAACCATTGACCTCTCCATCTGCAGTCCTGGTCTTCTTCCTTCCATTCAGTGGGGCGTCCACAATGACTTATGTGACAGCGACCATTACCCAATTGTTTTGACCCTTCAGTGTCTCTCGCTCTGTCACCCTCCCAGGTGGGCCCTATCTAAGGCTGACTGGGGTGCCTTTTCCTCTGCTCCCATTCCCCCAGTATTGCCACAGGACAGTGTTGATGAATCTACTCAGACCTTGACTGCCTCCATCCTTTCAGCAGCTGTTTCAGCAATCCCTTCTTCTTCAGGTTCCCCCATAAAAGACGGCTGCCATGCCCTTCAACACTTCAAGCAGCACCCTTCTACTGCTCTTCTTCTGATCTTTAAATGACTCCATGCCCCGACCCGCTATCTAATCACATTTCAGAAACGGATGTTCTGGGAACGATACGTAGCTGTTATAGGACCCGCACCCCTCTTCACAAGTCTGGGCGAAACTCTGGCGAATTTTTGGCCACTGTCCTCCCACCAGGGTTGCGGGAATTTCTGTGCATGGTGTTGTCCTTACCAATCCTGACTCTGTGGCAGAAAATTTCGTTCGACACTTTGTTCAAGCTTCGGCATCAGCTCAGTATCCGCCCATGTTCCTTCTCCTGAACGAGTGTTCAGAACGACTGCCTTTGTCTTTTGTTTCTCGCTGCCTGGAGCCATATAATGCCCCATTCAGTGAGTGGAAATTTGCCAGTGCCCTCGCCCTTTGTCCTGACATGGCTCCTGGACCGGATCGGATACATAACCAAATGCTCCAACACTTATTGGTGGCTGGTCATTATCGTATATTGACCCTCTTCAACCATCTGTGGGGTGAGGGAGTATATCCTACCCAGTGGCAGGAATGCATTGTTGTTCTGGTCTTGAAGCCAGGGAAGCTGCCTCTTCAGTTGGATAGCTACTGTCCAATTAGCCTTACTAACACCCTCTGCAAGCTCCTTGAATGCATGGTGACTTGGCAGCTGTTTTGGATCCTTGAATCCCGAGACCTTTCGTCATCAACTCAAAGCGGTTTTCGCTGTGGTCACTCTACGGTGGATAACTTGGTCCACCTGGAGTCTGCTATCCGGTCGCCTTTTTCCCATCGACAACACCTCCTTGCAGTCTTCTCTGACCTGCATAAAGCCTATGACACCACATGGCGCCACCACATCCTCACCACACTTCATGAATGGGGCCTTCGTGGTGCTCTGCCCATTTTTGTCCGTAACTTTCTTTCTTGTTGCTCTTTTTGGGTCCAAGTTAGCTCCTCCTACAGCTCTCCCCATCAGCAAGAAAATGGGGTTCCACAGGGTTCTGTGCTGATCGTCCCTCTCTTCCTCATAGACATCAATGTTCTAGCTGCTGGGCCGACAGTGTCCCCCTCTTTGTATGCTGACGATTTTTTTATCTACCTCGCCTCCTTCATAATGGGTGCTGCAGAACGCCATCTACAGCGGGGCAATCTGTCGGGCTCTCTCCCATGGCTTTCAGTTCTCGGTGGCCAAGACTTGTGTCATGCATTTCTGCCATCGCGGTACAGTCCATCCCCATCCGGAACTGTTCCTCAATGGCTAGCCCCTTGAGGTGATGCACAGCCATCGCTTCTTGGGTCTGGTCTTCGATGCCCGGTTGACATGGCTCCCTCACCTTCGCCAGCTGAAGAGGATGTGCTGGTCCCATCTCAGTGTTCTTAGATGTCTGTGCAATACCACCTGGGGTGCAGACTGCTCTATTCTCCTGCGATTATCAAGCATTGGTCCAGTCTCGTTTAGAGTATGGAAGTCTTGTCTATAGTTCTCAGTCGCCTTCGACACTGCAGATACTAGACCCCATCCACCACTGTGGGGTCTGACTTGTGACTGGAGCCTTCCAGACTAGCCCCGTACTTGGCCTTCTTCCAGACGTGGGGATTCTGCCACTGCAAGTTTTGTGCCAGCAAACAGCTGATGATATCTTATGCGCTTCACATTCGCTGCACCCCAAAGCACCCTAATTATGGTCTCCTTAATCCAGACACGGAGATCACCCTGCCACAGCGGCTTACCATGGCTGTCAGCATTCAGTCACTCTTTTCTGAGCTCCAGCAATTGCCTTTACTACCTCTCTTCTCTGCTCACACACATACCCCTCCTTGGTACCTCAGCCCCAACTCTGTCTTGATCTCTCAATCGATTCAAAAATTCTGTCCCTCTGATGGCTCTTCCCCACCAGTTATGTCTCCTCAGTTCCTTTCAGGGTTCAGAAGTGATCTATACTTATGGCTCCATGGTTTCTGGCTGCATTGGTTTTGCTTACACCTATGCCCAACACACGGAACTTCGCTCCTCGCCAGATGGCTGTAGTGTTTATACTGCACAATTGGTAGCCATCTTGCGTGCACTGGACCATATCTGCTCCTGCTCGGGACTATCCTTCATTATCTGTAGTAACTCACTGATCGGTTTGCACGCCATCGGCCAGTGCTTCCCTCTCCACCCGATGGTCATCACTATCCAGGGCTCAATTTCTCTCCTCGTTCAATGTGGATGCTCGGCGGGTTTCATTTGGATCCCAGGCCATGTTGGGACTCCTGCTGATCGATTGGCTAGATTAGCTACTACCATGCCATCTCTCGCTATTGGCATTCCGGAAATAGACCTTCGCTTGGTTTTGGGCCTTTGGGATGCTGAATGGACCACTCTTTCTTTGCCGAACAAGCTCAGGGCAATTAAGGATTCTACAACTCCATGGCGGTCCTCCTTGCAGGCCTCGCATAAGCCTCTATCATCCTCTGCCGGCTTCAGATCGGCCATACTTTTTTGACTTGCGGTTATCTCCTCCGTCTTGAGGAACCCCCTCTCTGTCATTGTGGATCGATGTTGACTGTGGCTCACATCTTATTGGACTGCCACCCTACAATGAACTTTTAGCTTTCCGGACTCACAGCCCCCAGTGTTGGCTGATGATACCTCAGTGGCAGATCTTGTTTTATGTTTTATTCTTGATGGGGTTTTTATCACTTTCAATAGGGGGAGGGGCCTTCCATCTTATTGGTGAGTGGAGAGGATGGCAGGCTTTCATGCTCCCTCCTTCACTCTGACTGGATTGGCTTTAACTGGGCTCAGTGGCTCACCCCGGCCCTCTGTCTTCCTACTCCTTTCTTCATGGGGTCTGTTATGTCCTGAGCATCTCTCTTGTCTCCTGTGCTTCTACGTTCATGCCCCTGTCATTAGTCACATTCTGTCCCTCACCTCATCTTCTGTCCTTTTCCTTCCTTCCCTGTCAATAGTTTATCATTTTATGGATGTTGTAGTTCCCTTCGGTTTTAGTTAATCTCTGCTCGGAGGGACTGATGACCGTGTAGTTTGCTCCCTACTCCAACCAACCAACCAACCAACCAAAGATTTTTGTGGCAACATGGGTCACCCCTTTCTGTTCCACCATCAATTTAACTGTAAGTATTGGAGACCAGCCTTTCTCCTAGTGTTGTAGCTACGCACATTTCTATTGCATTAGGAACACACACACACACACACACACACACACACACACACACACACACACACACACACACACACACACACACACACACACTCAATGGTGTCCAAAATTGAAGCAACAAACGGAAATTTCAGAAGGTTGCATTTATTTTGCCACAAAGCAGTATAAATAGGATAAATAGGTAGCAATAAAGTAGAAACAATGTAATTAATACAAGATGTAAACAACTCAAACATGCATAAATTTAGACAAAATGGTCTTTGTGTTTTTCCAACTTCATGGATTTGCACACACATTCTGATAACTGGTTGACGCGCTCAGTATGGGGTGTGACCACCTCTGACAGAAATACAGGCCTGACAATGACGGGGCGTGCTGTGAATGATGTCATCAGTCTCATGGTGAGGCAACAGTGCCTATTCTTCCTGCAGAGTGGGTCAGTCTTGGAGAGAGCTGAAACAATGCAAGCCATCTCCCTAGTACATCCCAGACACGCTCTGTAAGATTAAAATCAAGAGAGTGAGGAGGCCACGCCTTGTGTGCTATATCTTCAGTTTCCAAGAAAACATGGGCTCACAGCACCTTGGAACACCACAAATGAGGTCCCTAGATCTCATCACAATACCTGACAGCAGCTAAACCCTGCGGATTGACCCGTAAAAGTTCATGAAGAAGGACGTGAGTGGTAAACGTAATCCCTGCCCACACCATTAGGGATCCTCCATGATATCGGTCTCTTTCCAAAATGTTTGGGCCCTGAAATCATGTTCCATGTTCTCTCCAGATGCAATTCTATTGAGAATCAATGTCCAGACAAATTCAGGACTCATCTGTGAAAACAACATTGGCTCACTATTCAGCCATCTATGTGGCATGTTGATGACTTCACTTTAGATGTTCCCTTCTGTGAGGATGCATCAAAGGTAGACATACAGCAGTTCTCTGAAAGTAAAGGCCACTCTGTCGAAGCATTCTGCACACTGTTTGCCTCAATACAACACGTCCAGTACATCCCCCAGGGGGTCAATAACTCTTTTGTGGATATGTGCGTGGTGAGCACGGAACCCCGAGCTAGTGCGGCTCTTTCCTTTCTGGGCTGCATACCTTCCTTTTCCACATTCTTCCCCATCCCCCATCCTCCTCCCATCGCCTCCGCCTCTTCTCTTCCCTTCCCCTTCTCCTCCTCTGGGAGTATGTTTCTTGTCTACGTCCGGGGAACGACGCTTGTAATTGTAAGACAGTCTCTTTTCTTCGCTTTCTATGCTGGACAGTCTCTGTCCTTCCTTTGTCCTTCTCTTTTCCTTGCCTTTTCTCTTTACCATTTTCTCCACTGTGGTGTTGGAGACCTCTCTACCTTCCTTTCCTTTTCTTTGTCCCTCCCTTTCTCTTTTTTTTCTCCCTGTGCATGTCTGAAGGCCAACCCACGCGTTCTCACGTGTAGCCGGTGACGGGGTAACGCGTAATTCCCCACCCCGGGTAGACAGGTAGGACACGTACATACCCCGTGGTAACCGCCAGGCCCAGGGAGGGGTGATTCCCGAGCTGGTACCTTCCAATCGTGCCGATTGGTCCCTCCATCCATTTCTCGGGAGGTGTGACCTGAGGTGTGAACAATCACCTAAGGCGGGAGTGCCCTCAGGGAGAGCCCTCACAAGGAAGGAGCGTGCCATCGAAGACGTCAGTAATCATGGGGGATACTTCCACATTGGTTTCCTCTACATCTACAATATCTGCTCACAAGCGAAAGTTAAATGAGTCTCAGCCACAGACAATTCTTCCATCAGTGCCACAGTTCCTTGTTGTTTCTCTGTCGGACAAAGGTCAAGACTTCTCCACAGTAAACCCTTTCATTATTCAGAAGGGTGTCGACGCAATTGCAGGTCCTGTAAAGTCTTTTTACTGATTACGAAATGGCACCTTGTTAGAAACAGTCAGCGCCCTCCAGGCACAAAACTTGCTGCGAACTTCACTGCTACACACCTTCCCTGTCCAGGTGGAAGTGCAGTGCACTTTAAATTCATCACATGGGGCAGTCTATACACGCTCCCTCAATCGAATGCCGACGAGGAAATTCAAAACTACCTGTCTGACCAGGGTTTAACGGCTGTTCATAGTCATGAAAAGGGTTGGCAAGGACTTGGTTCAAACCCATACTGTCTTATTGACATTTGACAGAGTTCAACTTCCATCGAATATTAAAGCGCGGTATGAGATAATTTCAGTTTGCCCTTACGTCCCAAACCCTACGTGTTGCTATCGGTGTCAGCAGTTCAGTGATACCAGCCAGTCGTGTTCTGGCCAAACACATTACGTGTTGCAAGGATGACCATGAGGGTGCTTGTCCATCTCCATCCCCTCACTGCATCAACTGTATGGGTGACCACGCTGCTTCCTCTAGAGACTACCCCATTTTCAAAAATGAACGGCTTATTCAGGAAACCAGAGTGAAGGAAAAGGTGTCTACATTTACTGTTCGTAAGTTATTCACCAGTCAAAAGCCCGCTGTGCTGCCGGCAGGTAAATATAGCACTGTCCTTGCATCTGCTTGGCCTACTAAGGAGACAGCTACACAGACTTGTGATCTGACCTTTAGTGCCACAGTTGTCAGATCGGCCAGCACAAAGATCATCTGTTTACTCTATGGCTCACCCTTCGTCGGCTTCTACTAAACCACGAGCCCCAAAATCAGACACCCAGACTTCCAAAAAAGAGCCTACTTGCAAAGATTTTTTACGTACCCCGACAACACAACCATCGATTCCTCTCTCATCTCAACGTCCTGTTTCCAAGAAGGCTCATAAGAAACCAAGTTCCTCTCCTTCTCCGCCACAGCGTGTCTCATCTACAGCACCTCCTGGCGGTAACCACCCTCGGCCGTCTTCGTATCACCAAGGCGCACTGTTGGCGGCCGATCTACTGGCTGATTGCTGGTGGCAGGAGCTGCCCCTGAACAACCTATGGATCAGGATATTCTGCCTTTGGCTGAATGCTGTTCCACGCTGTCAGCCGCCAGCTCTCAGCAGTCGTTGAGTTGAGAGCAACTGTGGTGAGATTCTTCCCTTTGCTGTCCACCCTATGTCAATTATCCATTGGAATATCCATGGCAATAGAGCCAATCGGGATGAATTGTCGATCCTCTTACGATCCTACTCGCCAGTCATCTTCTGCTTCAGGAAACAAAGCTGCATCCCCATGATCACTTTGTTTTCTCTCATTTTCAGTCAGTCCAGTTTGATCTCCCCTCTGCTGATGGCAGTCCAGCACATGGGGGACTTACGATTCTTCTCCATGATACTGTCCATTGTCACCCAATCTCCTTAAACAGTTCCTTCCAAGCTGTAGCTGTCCGTCTTTCCCCTTCTCTCTTTGTACCGCATACATTCCATTGTCCACAACAATGGCAAGAGCTGGTCTCGTTCATCTCCTTGTTCAGCTCCTGCCCCCCTATTTGCTGGTTGGGGACTTCAATGCCCACCATCCGCTTTGGGGATCTCTGAGTCCTTGTCCTCGAGGCTCCCTATTGGTTGATGTCTTCCACCAAGTAGATCTTATTTGCCTCAACACTGGGGAACCTACATTTTTGACTGCCTCCACAACGACTTTCTCTCGTTTGGACCTTTCGGTCAGTACTGTTCAGCTAGCTCGGTGCTTTGAATGGTTCGCTCTTGCTGATACACACTCGAATGACCATTTTCCATGTGTCTTTCGATTGCAGCCATAACTGCCATCTATGCGCCTGAGACGCTGGAAGTATGCCCAAGATGATTGGACACTTTTTTCGTCTCTAGCGACATTCAATGACCGTCATGTTCATAGAGTCGATGATCAGGTCACTCATGTTACAGAAGTTTTTCTTACAGCTACGGAATGTTCAATACCTTACACCTCTGATTTGCCCTGGTGCACCGCAGTTCCTTGATGAAACGAGGCATGCCATGACGCAATACGTTAGTGGCGACGTGCTCTTCACGTTTTCCGCCACTTTGGTCAACTGTATCCGCTATAAGCAGTTACGTGCGTGATGCCATCGCGTCATCCGCGATAGCAAGAAGGCAAGCTGGGACTTCTTTACTAGCTCTTTTAACACCTTCACTCCCTCCTCAGAAGTTTGGAGTCGGATTCGACGGTTATCTGCCGCGCCTAGTTTCTTCCCGATCTCTGGGCTCACTTTTGCGCATGATACCTTAGTGGACCCCGTCGCAGTTTCTAACTCATTGGGTCAATACTTTGCTGAGATTTCGAGCTCTTCAAATTACGCGCCAGCCTTTCTTCCGAAGAAACGTGCAGTGGAAGTGTGACCTCTTGCTTTCTCCTCTCACAATAGCGAAAGCTATAATACTATTTTCTCCATGCGGGAACTCCAACACGCACTCTCTTCTTCTCGCTCCTCTGACCCACAACAGGATGGTGTCCACGTCCAAATGTTGCTGCATTGTCTGTGTTACCTCCTTCGCCTTTATAAACGAATTTGGATCAATAGTACTTTTCCCAGACGATGGTGGGAAGCTACTGTCGTTACTCTTCCGAAACCTGGAAAGGACAAACAACTCCCTTCTAGCTATCGCCCCATTTCTCTCACAAGTAGTGTATGTAAGGTTTTGGAGCGTATGGTGAATTGCTGTTTAGCCTGGTGGCTGGGGTCCCGAAGTCTTTTAACACCTGCCCAATGCGGTTTCCGAAAGCATTGTTCTGCAGTTGACCATCTTGTTGCTCTCTCCACTTATATCACGAACAATTTTCTCAGGAAACGCCAAACGGTTGCAATATTTTTTGATCTGGAGAGAGCATACGATACCTGTTAGACAGGCGTCCTCTGCACACTGTCTTCTTCGGGCTTTCGAGTTCGGCTGCCCCTTTTTATTCGTGAATTTATGGCAGAGGGCACATTTTAAGTGCGGGTGAACAATACTCTCTCCCGTACTTTCTCCCAAGAAAACGGGGTACCTCAGGGCTCCATGCTAAGTGTTGTACTGTTTGCCATCGCACTAAATCCAGTTATGGATTGTCTCCTTCCCGATGTCTCGGGCTCCATCTTTGTGGACGATTTTGCGATCTACTACAACTCTCAACGGAAAAGCCTTCTTGAACGACGTCCTTAAGGATGTCTCGATCACCTCCACTCCTGGAGCATCGAAACCGGCTTCTGCTATTCTCCCAGTAAGACCGTTTGTGTCACTTTTTGGCCTCGTACGGAATTTCTTCTGCCTTCCCTACATCTAGGCCCCGTCCACCTTCCGTTTGCGGACGTCGCCAAATTCTTGGGACTTATATTTGACAGAAAACTGTGCTGGTCCTCCCACGTTTCTTATCTTTCGGATCGCTGTCTGCGATCCCTCAAAACCCTCCGTGTTCTGAGTGGTACCTCCTGGGGAGCGGACTGAGTGGTCCTTCTCCACCTGTATCGCGCCTTAGTGCGCTCGAAATTGGACTATGGAAGCATAGTTTACTCCTCTGCTCGGCCGTCTATTCTTCGGCATCTCGACTCTGTCCATCACCGTGGATTGCGTTTAGTGTATGGAACTTTTTACACCAGCCCTGTGGACAGCCTTTATGCTGAAGCTGCTGACCCTCCACTGTCCAATCAGCGAGCTGTCCTTCTGAGTAGTTATGCTATCCATCGGTCTTCCATGCCTGCTAATATGGTTATTGACCTTTTTTCGATGCCTCGTTGGATTTAGGGTATGTAGGCCGCCCTTCCTTTCTACTACCACCAGGAGTCTGCTTCCATCAATTGCTACGTTCTCTTTCCTTCCACTTTCCTAAAACTTTCTTGACAACTGGGGTTACAGCACCACTTTGGCTCTGCCCCTGGACCTGCCTGCTCTGTGACCTTTGTCAGCTTCTCAAGGATGGTACACCTTCTCTCGTTTATTGTCAGGCATTTGCTGCTCTATGCACAAACATGAAGGATGCCACATTTATTTACACTGACAGCTCAAAAACATCATTTGGTGTTGGGAGTGCGTATATTGTTGGCAACACCCCTAATCGATTTCGGCTTCCCGACCAGTGTTTGGTTTTTACTGTGAAGCTTTATGCTGTTCTCCAGGCTGTCCAATACATCCGTTGCCATCAGCGAATACGGTGTATTATATGCTCAGATTCGCTCATCTCTCTCCTCAGTCTCCAAGCTCTCTACCCTGTCCACCCCCTGGTCCACCGGATTTAGGACTGGCTCCACTTCAGGTGATGTCTCTGTGGCATTCCTCTGGATCCCAGGATACGTTGGTATCCATGGAAACGAGGTGGCTGATATAGCGGCCAAGGCTGCAGCCTCCCTTCTTCAGCCTACTGTTCACATGGTTCCCTTTGCCTATCTACAGAGTGTTTTATGTCGCCGTGTTGCTCTTTTATGGCATGCACATTGGTCTACATTTCCCAATAATAAATTGTGGGATGTGAAAGCTCTTCCCTGTGCTTGGACCTCTTCCTCCCAAACTCGTCGTTGGGAGGAGGTAATTTTAACTAGACTCTGGATAAGGCACTGTGTTTTTAGCCACAGACATCTTGTAAGCGGCAATCCTCCCCCGCTTTCTCCCCATTGCTCTCAACTGTGGACAGTGAGACACATTTTACTTGAGTGTCCCTATTTTACTTCGCTACGTGCCCGTCTACAGCTGTCGCCTGATATATCTTCCATTTTAGTAGGTGACACCCACTCAGCCGATCACGTCCTCGAGTTTATTAGTGTCAGTGAGATGACGTCGGTCATTTGAAGTTCTTTTTGGGGACGACAACTCCCCTTCTATGTTGGGTTTCTAAGCTTTCCTTCTGTTTTTTAGTTTCCCCACTTTTTGAATTTCGCTCCCATTGCTGCTAATTTCCAATTTTTTTTAACCTTTCCCTGAGCCACAGACAGGGCACTAATGACCATAGCAATTTTGCGCCCTAAAACCATAACCAAAAAAAGTCTGGTAGATACTGTGACAGCGTATGCCAGTTGCCATGGAGTACTAAGGCAGTACTGTCATGTCCTTAGAGCCTCTCTTCTGAAGTCACATGGGATCGGCCCTGCCCTGGTCTTTGGAGCATGATTTTGGTCTTTCTAAACTGTCACCACATCCAGGAAACAACAGAACAATTCACATTAAGCCATTGGGTCAAAGCAACCTGCAACTGTTCTGCCTTCTTTCTTTCTATGGCCCTCCACTGCAGAGTGTCTGGTAGGCATGTTCTCCATGCTATACTCCACCATCTGTGACTATGTACAGTGATGGTGGATGTGGGACTACATGGAAAACACTACCCCCTTTCATAGGTGTCCTGATGTCATTGTTGGCAGGATTGTCAATTGACTGGAATATCATCTTCTGTGCAGAACACGATTGTACTGTAATGGGAACTTCTGCCACTGAATGTAACAGCAACACCAAATGAAGCAGAAAGGGGTAGAAGGGACCATATTAAGACTCATCCGAGCTTTCCAAGTGATTTATTGTTTCCAACTACAGTGCCCCCGTTACCCTCGATCTGCCTCACTGGGTACTGCGAAATGGCTTGGCACAGCATGGCTGCCTCAACAACTCGTGCACGCACTGCTGTGACTTGGCCTTGTACAGCAGCGGAGTTGCATCGACGTCAGGATGCTGGCAGTCGACTCAGCCATCTGCATCTCTGATGACTCAGCACCACTCAGTGTGAGCCACAGGTAGTCAGCTGTGTGCGTCTCGCCAGCATGGCTGAGATCGCGGTGACAAGTGCCCACGATCCAGCGTCTGAATCTATGGCTCTCACCTCACGATGCCTCCGGCATGAGTTGGAAGCCCGAACAACTGCCTGCGGTAGTGAGCCTTGGAGTGGCCCACTGTTGGCTGTCTATGGACCCTGCATTAGCCTCAGAGGGTTGAACCAGCGACCCACCATGGACTAGAATGCTGGGCCCCATCTGCTGCTGCATGTAGCTGGTGGTGTGACATGCCCTGCCATCCAGGAGAGCTGCCACACTTGAAAGAATCTAGTTAGAAACCTACACCTATTTATATGCAGCTGTGTGCCTGTGCACCTCTGTTTTGCCATACGCCCCACTTCGCATCATGTACTCATAACACACTAGGTTGGCCAGGGGCACCTTCTGCCTGTGATTTGTTACATGCAAAACCGCTATGTATAATCTTTCAGAAATTTGATGGCCCTGTGGGCTCTATTCTACTTCGCAACTGTTGGTATGCATAACTCACTGCAATGTGGCCCGTACCTGGCTGTAACTTGGGCTCAGAATATTACACAAAACTAACTTTCCCTATCTTCAATGGTGGTGCTACTACAGTACAGATATCTGGTTGAGGTTTGTGTGAATCAGACACTGGACGGGGAAATAGTAGAATATTGGTTTAATTTTGGACACCTGTGTGTGTGTGTGTGTGTGTGTGTGTGTGTGTGTGAGAGAGAGAGAGAGAGAGAGAGAGAGAGAGAGAAAGGACGCGCCCACACCCATGCCCACACACTGGGTTCCAGCTGCTTGTGTGCAAAGATACATTTTTCCTTAATGATGAATAACACCAAAATGTTATGCCATATGAAAACAGTGAATGAAAATTGGCATTGTAAGCTAATTTACATGTGCTTATAGCCAAAATTAGCAATAACGCTGATAGAATAAGTAGCTAAACTCAAACATATCAGCAGATCATTAATGCCTTTCTTCTGATTCAATCTCTCATCAATGCATACACCCAAAAATTTGGAATATTCTGCCATGCCTACGGACTTCTCTTCAAACTCTGTATTTATTAATGATCATATACTATTAACTATACAGAACTGTATATACTGAGTTGCAGATAGGCGCAACAAAAACTGTCAAACAAGTAAGCTTTCAGCCAAAAGGCCTTCATTGGAAAAACGCATGTGCTCAGTCTCTGCCTGCCAAGCCAGATCTGGCCAGAGTCTGTGGTCATGTGTGTGCATGCATGTGTTTTGTCTAGTTCTGATAATAGAAGCATCTGAAAACTAAGCTGCCTCCACTCTGGGTTAAAGGAATGTTTGAGTTGTTTGGCTGTCAAAGTAATTTGACATTCAAATGTAAATTATGATAGCATAGGAGGGCAACCTTACTCGCAAATTACAGGTATCTACCTGTTGAAATTTTTAAACATGTGCCCACAGCCACTTTAGCTTTCAAAATTCCATTACTTCTATCAGCCTTGTGACTGGTTTGATGTGGACTGCCATGACTTCCTCTCCTATGTAAATCTCTTCATCTCAGAGTAGCATTTGCAACCTACATCCTCAATTTTCTGGATGTATTCCAATCTCTGTCTTCATTTACAACTCCTTCTAGTACCATGGAAGTCATTCCTTCATGTCTTAAAAATGTCCTATCATCCTGTCCCTTCTCGTTATCAGTGTTTTCCACATATTCCTGTCTGATTCTGTGGAGAACCTCCTCATTCCTAATCTTGAGAGTCCACTAAATTTTCAACATATGTCTGTAGCACCACATCTCATATGCTTAGACTCTCTTCTGTTCCAGTTTTCCCACATTCCATGTTTCACTACCATGTGATGCTGTACTCAGACGTACATTCTCAGAAATTTCTTCCTCAAGCTAAGGTCTATGTGTGATACTAGTAGACTTTTCTTGGCCAGGAATGCCCTTTTTGCCACTCCTAGTCTGTTTTTGATGTCCCCCTTGTAATGTCCATCATTGGTCAGTTTACTGCCTAGGTAACAGAATTCCTCAAGTTCATCTACTTCATGACCATCAATCCTAATGTTTCTTGCTGTTGTCATTTCTGCTACTTCTCATTACTTTTGTCTTTCTTCGATTTACTCTCAGTCCGTATTCTGTACTCATTAGATTGTTCATTCCATTCAGCAGATCATGTAATTGTCCCTCACTTTTACTCAGGATAGCAATGTCATTAGCGAATCGTATCATTGATAGCCTTTCACCTTGAATTTTAATTCCACTTCCAACCCTTTCTTTTATTTCCATTATTGATTCTTCAGTGTAGAGATTGAACAGTAGAGGCGAAAGACTACATCCCTGTCTTACACCCTTTTAAATGCAAGCACTTCATTCTTGGTCTTCCATTCTTATTGTCCCCTCTTCTCTCTTGTACATTACCCATTCCTCCCTGTAGCTTACTCCTGTTTTCCTCAGAGTTTCGAACATCTTTACCATTTGACATTCTCGGACGCTTTTTCCAGGTCCACAAATCCTATGAACGTGTCTTGATTTTTTTGTTTAGTCTTGCTTCCATTATCAACTGCAAGTCAGAATTTCCTCTCTTGTGCCTTTACCTTTTCTAAAGCCAAACTGGTGGACATCTAGCACGTCCTGAATTTTCTTTTTCATTCTTCTGTATGTCATTCTTGTCAGCAACTTGGATGCATGAGCTGATAAACTGATTGTGCGATAATTCTCGCACTTTTCAGCTCTTGCAGTCTTTGGAATTGTGTGGGTGGTATTTTTCTGAAAGACAGGTGGTACCCGGCCAGACTCATATATTCTACACACCAAAGAGAATAGTTGCTTTTTTACCACTTCCCCCAATGATTTTAGAAGTTTTGATGCAATGTTATCTGTCTCTTTTGCCTTATTTGATCTTAAGTCCTCCTAAGGTCTCTGAAATTCTGATTCTAATACTGGACTCCCAATCTCTTCTATATCGACTCCTGTCTTTTCTTCCATCACATTAGACAAATCTTCCCCCTAATAGAGGCTTTCAATGTATTCTTTCCATCTATCTGCTCTCTCCTCTGCATTTAACATTTGAATTCCCATTGCACTCACAATGTTACCACCCTTGCTCTTACTGTCATCGAATGTTGTTTCGACTTCCCTGTATGCTGAGTCCATCCTTCTGACAATCATTTCTTTTTCGATTTCTTCACATTTTTCATGCAGGCATTTCGTCTTAGCTTCCTGGCACTTCCTATTTATTTCATTCCTCAGAAACTTGTATTTCTGTGTACCTGGGTTTCCCGGAACATTTTTGTACTTCGTCCTTCCATTGATCAACTTAAGTATGTCTTTGATTATCCTTGGTTTATTTGCAGTTACCTTCTTTGTACCTATGTTTATGCATCCAATTTCTGTGATGGCTTTTTAGAGATGTCCATTCCTCTTCAACTGTACCGGGCGCTGATAATCTCGTTGTTGTGCGCCCTAAAACACTAATAATTCAACTGTACTGCCTCCTGAGCTATTTCTTATTGCCTTAGAGAACTTCAAATGTATCTCATCATTCCTTAGTACTTCCATATTCCATTTGTTTGCATACTAATTCTTCCTGCCTAATCTCTTGAACTTCAGTCTACTCTTCATCACTACTATATTGTGATCTGAGTCTATATCTGCTCCTGGGTGCACCTTACAAGCCAGTATCTGATTTCAGAATCTCTGTCTAACCATGATTTAATCTAACTGTATTCCTCCTGTATCACCTGGCCTTTTCAAAGTACAACTCTGCCTCTTGTGCTTCTTGAAAAGAGTATTAGCTATTAGTAGCTGAAATTTATTACAGAACACAGTTAGTCTTTCTCCTCCATCATTCCTTTTCACAAGCCCATATTCTCGTTTAACCTTTTCTTTCTAGTCCTTCCCCTACAACTTCATTCCAGTCCCCCATGACTATTAGATTTTCATCTTCATTTATGTACTATATTATCCTTTCAATATCCTAATATACTTCCTCTATCTCTTCATCTTCAGCTTGCAATCTCAGCATGTATACCTAAATTATCATTGTCATCATTGATTTGCTTTCAATTCTGTTAAGAACAACCCTATCACTGAACTGTTGACAGTAACATGCTCTCTGCTGTACCTTCCTGTTCATAAATCCCATTATACTATATTCTGCTGCTGTTGATATTGCTCATCTCTTCTTTCCATTTCACTTCACTGACCCTTACTATGTCTAGATTGAGCCTTTGTATTTCCCTATTCAGATTTTCTAGTTTCCCTAGTTTCAAGATTCTCACATTCTACACCTCAACTCATAGAATGTTATCCTTCCATTGATTATTCAATCTTTTTCTCATGATCACCTCTCCCGTGGCAGTCCTCTCCTGGAGATCCGAAGAGGGGGTCTTCCAGAATCTTTTGCCAGTGGAGAGATCATCATGACACTTTTTCAATTACAGGCCACCTGTCCTGTGGATAACGTTACATGTCTTTAATGCAGAGGTTTCCCTTGCCTTCTGCATCTCACACCATTGATCATTGCTGATTCTTCTGCCTTTAGGGGCAGTTTCCCACCCCAAGGACAAGAGACTGCCCTGAACCTCTGTCCACTCCTCCGCTCGCTTTGACAAGGCCGTTGGTTGGCAGAAAGAGGGTGACCTTTTATTCCGGAAGTCTTAAGCCACCAATGGTGATTATTAATCAAAATTTAAGCGGTGGTGGGATTCAAACCTGGGACCGAAGACTTTTGATTACTAATCAAAGATGCTACTCCTAGGCCACAGGGTTGTCATGTTTTGTGTGTAGAATTATGGTTTGTAAATGTAGCCACCAGTTTTGATACCCCCCTCCCCCTGGATCCGTCGCTCTTTGGTGGGTTTGTGCTTGGTGACCACAGGGCCCCAGCCTCTGCAGCATTTTTTCCCTTCCATGCTGCATGTTTGACCTCTTGCTACTCTTTTTCTCCACCCTTGGGGAATATGTCTGAGCTGTTTTTGGAGATGTATTGTGCATTTTTGGTAGTCCATATCACAATACTCTCCACTGTTTTTTGTTCCTTTTTTCTTCATTTGTTCACCTTCCCCAATCCTTCCTTCATTTTGGCATTTGAGGTTCCTCTTCTTCTGCCTCCCTGTGCACTCCTGAAGGCTGTCTGACATTTAACAGGTGACTAGGTAATGTGTAATTCCCACCCCCAGTTTCACAGTTAGGGTTTGCATGTACCCCCTCGTACAAGCCAGGCCCAGGGAGCGGTGACTGCCTGAGCTGCTACCTTCCAAATTGCCAATTGGTCCCTCTGTTAGGTGTGACCTGTGGTGTGAACAGTTACTAAGGTAGGTGCCCACCCTTCTGAAGGGGACCTTCAGTTGGAAGAAGTGCGGCATCAGAGATGCTGGCAATCGTGGGGGATTTTCTCACAATGAGCCAATCCATCTTTTCAGTCAATGGCTGTGAAACAAACAGAATGAGGCTAACAATTCAGAGTCCCTCCTTGCTGCACCATGGCTCCTTGTGGTTTTACATACTGAAGACTACCAGTCCATCACTATGGTAAATCAGTTTATTATTCAGAAAGGTGTTGATGCAATTTCTGGCCCTGTGAAATCCTGCTCCCATTTACTCAATGGAACTTTGCTTTTTGAGACTACTTATGATTCTCAAGCACAACAACTACTTGGAGCCTCGCTCCTCCGTGGCTATCCTGTTCATGTCAAAGCCCATTGAACGCTGAATTCTTATGGTGTTATTTACACTAGGTTCCTCGATGGTCTGACAGAGACAGAAACCCAAATGTAACTCTCTGGTCAGGGTGTTATCACAGTCCAGCAGGTGATGAAAAAAGTAAATGCCTCCTTCATGCCCTCACACGCACTTTCTCACTTTTGATAGAGTGGTTCTTCCATCAAAGATCAAAGCAGGTTGTGAAGTTATCAAAGGCAGATCCTATATTCTGAACCTGATGCACTGCTACCAGTATCAACATTACAACCACACTAGAGAGCCCTGTCTACACCCAGTCAAATGTGTAAACTGTCGTAGGGACGCTCATGAGGGTGAGTGTCTGCCTCTTTCTCCCCATCATATCAACTGCAATGGCAACCATGCTGCCTCAATGAGCGGGCTGTCCAGGAGATCCGGGTCAAGGAAAAAGTGCCTTACCCGGTTGCTTGCAAGTTGTTGGCTAGTCAGAAACTCTGCATTCTACCACCTGATATGTACAGTACTACTCCTGCTATGTCTTGCTCCATAAAGGACATGGCCGTGCAGAGATGTGACCTCAAATTCAGCATCGCAGTTGGGAAATGACCCAGCATCATGGTAGCATCCCCACCTCCATCTCCAGCTGTGCAACCCGCGACCAAATTTTCACCTCGTGGGGCGAAGTCGTCAGCTACACAATCGGCAGGCTGGAAAGGACAGAAGGAATACTTCTGTGAAGACTTCCTACATCCCTCCAACCAACCAGCAACTGAGTCTTCTTCTGCCAACCAGAAAGGCTCCAAGAGGTCAAACATAGGCAAACAATCTTCTTCTTCGTCAACTCGAAGATCCTCTGCGATGGTGTCACCACGAGGTACCCTCACCCAGCCAACCTCTGTGTGCACCACCAACCGTTTGTCCACCCTGGACTCTGCAGGCCAACAAAAGGAGAATGCCAATGCTTCTGTATACCTCATAGAGCTGGATCCTCCTGCCTCTGTGCCTTGTAGCATCTTTGAAGACTGGCACTCCGCAGCCTCCAAGGTGACACCCCTCCATCTTTTCCTTGTCATGACCCTTCTCCAATGGAACGTTTGTGGTCTTTGATCCAACAAAGAGGATTTATGGTTGCTCTTAGAAACACAGTGCCCACTTGTTCTCTGCCTTTAGGAAACAGAACTGCATCCTCATGACCACTTTGAGCTCTTGCATTTCTTCCCAGACTGTTTTGACCTTCGCCACAAGGATGGCACTCCATCTCATGGGGAACTCATACTGCTCATACAGGATGATTTCCATCTTCAAGCTATCACAGTTCGCCTTTTCCTTCCTCACTTGACCTTTTCCCTTTGTACCATTTACATACCTCTGTCATTCAATGTCACCAGAGCAGATTTCCTCCAGCTTATTGGACAGTTACCTCACCACTTTCCGCTGCTCAGTGAATTTAATTCACACCGTCCCCTCTGCAGTTCCCCAAGAACCTGTTCAAGAGTGCCCTCTTGGCTGACCTTCTCAATAAACTTAAACTCATATGCCTTAACACAGGAGCACCCATGTTCCTTTCAGACTCCATGCACACTTATTCCCATTTGCACCTTCTGCACTCCTCAGCTTGCCCATTGTCTTGAGTGGTCTGTTTTGACACATACTTGAGTGACCATTTCCTGTGTGCTATCTGTTTTGTTGACTCCTACCCCACATATGTGCACACCCAAATGGTAGCTTACTAAGGCTGACTGGAGGCCTTACTCCTCTGTGGCGAATTTCAGTGTACAACAGTTCCCCAGTTGTGATGACCAGGTAGAACATCTTACAAATATTATCTTTACTGCCACAGAATGTTCCGTTCCTCGCATTTCCTCTGTATCACGCCATGTCCCAGTCCCTTGGTGGACTAAACATCCCACGACGCAGTTCGCACGGGGAGATGTGATCTCCACTTTTTTACTGTCATCCTACGATGGTAAACTGCATTCATTACAAACAGTTGCATGTACAGTGTCATCACATTCTTCGGGATAGCAAAAAAGCTAGCTGGATTTCATGCACTCGCTCTTTTAACAGTTCCACTCCCTCTTCCATTGTGTGGACCATCCTTTAATGGCTCCATTCCCCAATTTCCAGCCTGACAGTAGCAGAGGATGTCATCATGGACCCTATTGTTATCTCCAACAATTTGGGCTGCAATTTTGCAGAGATTTCCTTCCCTGCATTCCTCGATAGAAAACGAGCAGAGAAAGCTCAGGTGATACCCTTATAATCTCAAAATCGTGATTGCTAAAATGCTGCCTTTATTATGGGGAGCTAGATCATGCAACTACACCTACAAATTCGTGGGATATAGCAGGAGAAACCATGGAGTTAGTCACCACATTCAATTATCTCGGTTGCCAGACCACTGGTGATGGCGACTGCAGCCATGAAATCTGGACACGCCTCTTGCTCGGTAGACAGGCGATGTCAAACCTTGACAAGGTTATAAGGTCCAGAGATATAACACTAGCAACAAAGATCCGTATTGTGAGGGCTATGGTCTTTTCAGTTGTGATGTATGGATGTGAGACCTGGACCATTAGAAAGGATGAACGGCGAAGAATTGACTCCTTCGAACTGTGGTGTTAGAGGAAACTTCTTAGAGTTCCATGGACTGCAAAGAGAAACAATGGATCAATATTGGAGCAAATAAAACCAGATTTCTCCCTGGATGGTCTAATGTTAAAACAAAAGCTGACCTCCTTTGGACACACAATGCGAAGGCATGCCTCCCTGGGAAAAACATTAACGCTGGGAAAGATTGAAGGAACTAGAAGAAGAGGACGTCGGAGGATGATGGATCGATGGCATCACAAAAGCAATGTGTTCCAACCTGGAAGGTCTACGGGAAAAAGTGCAAGACAGGAAAAAGTGGCATGATTTGGTTAATGGGGTCACGAAGGGTCGGAACCGACTAAACGAATAGAGAGAGAGAGAGAGAGAGAGAGAGAGAGAGATCATGCTCTCACTTCATCCCAATCCTCTGCCCCAGGGCCAGATGCCATCCACATTCAGATGTTGCAGCACCTGGTGGGCAAGCACTTTCTGCTTAACATGTACAATTTCATCTGGGCAAAGGGCACGTTTCACAGATGCAGGCGTCAAGCCACTGTCATACCCATACCTAAGCCCAGTAAGGACAAACACTTCCCTTCTAGCTACTGCCCCATTTCTCTCACCAGCTGTGTTTGCAAGGTGATGAACATGTGATTCATGCCTGATTGGTATAGTGGCTGAAGTCTCACAATTTACTAACCACTACACAGTGTGGATTTAGAGCGTGCCATTCTGCAGATGTCCATCTCGTCACTTTGTCCACCCATGTCATGCATGGTTTTCTGTGGAAATCCCAGACTGTGGCCATGTTTTTCGATTTGTAGAAAGCCCACGACACCTGATGGAGGACTGGTGTCCTCTGTGCACTACACGTGGGGCTTCCACGGCTGGCTGCCCCATTTCCTTCAGGAATTTTCAAAAGACTGAGTTTTCAAGGCATGTGTTGGTTCTGCCTTCACAGACACCTTTCTCCAGGAAAACGGTGTTCCTTGGTGTTCTGTCCTGAGTGTCATCCTCTTTGCTGTCGCCATTAACTCTATAATGGCCTCTCTCCCACCAAGGATCTCGGGCTCCCATTTTGTTGACAATTTTGCCATCTATTACAGTTCTCCAGGACCCATTTCATTGAGCGGTGTCTTCAGCGATGTCTCGATCGTCTTTACTCGTGGAGCATCGACATTGGCTTTAGTTTTTCCACTGACAAAACCGTTTGTACGAATTTCTGGCGGTGCAGTTGGTTTCTTCCACTGCCTTTACATCTTGGGCCTGTTGCTCTGAAATTACGAAATTCCTGGGGCTCATGCTCAATAGGAAAATTTCTGGCAGCTCACTGTACGTAGTCCCTCAATGTGCTGTGCGTCCTCAGCGGTACTTCCTGGGGAGCAGATCGAACCACTCTCCTCCATTTGTACCACTCCCTTGTCTGTTTGAAGCTGGACTATTGGTGTTTCATTTATGCATCTACACATGCGGCTCTCTTATGCTGTCTCGATACTATCCACCATCACGGCATCCATTTGGCCACTGGCGCCTTTTACACTAGCCCAGTCAAGTGTCTGTATGCAGAATGTGCTGAACTACTGCCGTGGCTTTCTCCTCAGCAGATATGCGTGCCACTTATCTGCCATGCTTGGCCACCCATCCTATTCCTCTTTCTTTGATGACTCCTTTGATCGCCACTACAGGGCACGTTCCTCTTCTTTGTTACCTCCTGAAGTTTTCTTTTGGGTCTTACTCTGGCTGCTTAACTTCACGCTACCAGTAACTTTCACGAAGGGTGTAACCCCTGCACCACCTTGGCTTCATGTGGCAGCCTGTGTTCACCTTGGCCTTCATTTACTTCCTAACGACACTATTCCAGCCTCGCTCTATTGCCTTCAGTTTCACAACCTTCGTATGGAACTTTGTGATAGTACTTTTGTGTACACTGATGGCTTTCTGGCTGACAATGGGGTTGGAGGTGGTTGTCCTGAGGAAGTTTATGTGATCTAATGTTGGTATTCATGAACTTGGTAACTATATGTATGTAAAGTATTTTCCACTCCATTGGTTGCCAGGTACAGCAACCATTACAAATTATTTAAAAAAGAAAACAATGTTGCTTGCAAAGTAATGGTTATTAAATAATTCATTTCACCCTTGCATGGCTTCATCAAATTATGTAGTATTCTCGAAAGAAGCATTCATCAATAAATATGTAAATAGGGTGTGAACCATAAACACACCAGCATCTGCTGACATCTGAGGATATTGCTGCATTCAAGGTCCACACCCTGGCTCATACACTTTTTGACTAATGCAAATTTGCAGAATAGTACATAACCTGATGATGCCCCAAAAGGGCTGATACATAGCATTAAATGATCACTATTTTGCAACCAAGACTGTTTTATTTTTTAACTATATGTTTTTATCTACATGTCAAAGTTTGTGTGTTTGGTGCACATAGTAAATGCTAGAATCTCAATAAAATTGCACACTGAAAGCAATTTACATAGTAGCTGCTGTGGAGTCAAAGAGTTGCTTATTCCTACATAAACTGATTATACATAATCAGCATCATACATAACATCAACAGGGTATACTTGAAGTGCAGGAGGCTTCAAAAGGAATTGGATAAAGTAGTTAAAACAACTAGACTGTTTATGAAATCATGGCATTGAATTATATACTTGACAAAAAGCATATATCATGATTCTGATTTCAGTCCAACACTATAGCAGGTAAAAGCAACATTCTTAAAGTTCAGCCTCATCATCAGTACACTTTTCACTACCTCCCTGCATCCACATACTCCTGCTACTGTGGCACAGCCTCAACAGTCTCAAAGTAATTTTTGACATTATCCTTGACTCTCTTCAAATTTACAGCTGAATTACTTCCATGTTGCTGTAAAGCGTCTTTCATACCGGGTGTTAATGAACTGTGGCTCATGTGTGTTTGGAAACACCACTGAGGATTTTGTCCCAAAATAAAATTACCATGGACGCAGCATGCTACAATGTCTACATTTGCAACAAGATTAATTGGGTTGAGCAGAACACCAAGCTTACTTGCCACCATGCCGAGAGCATTTGTGGCAACTGTTCATGCTCTCATTAGATGACAGACCTGCAGTGGAGCCCAAGACCTACATAAGACTGTAAGATGACTGGTTGACGATTGACAATGCCAATGAATGTGAACATCTGAAATGTAGGTTATGGTGACACACTGAACATATCATAATGTCACTAGTGTGCTATAGAAATAGGATAATCCGCCATCACAACTAATCATTTCAAGCTAAGGGCATGGATGGCTCCTCACAAGTTTTTAACTAATGGGGCTCCAGATTGCTACTGATGTGAGGAAAGAAGCTCAGAGTGAACACATTTTGTACACATTTAAGGGATGGCTGCTGAAAAGGAGCTAACGATTTTTCTGGTACCTGCAGCAATCTACGTCTACATCTACATGGATACTCTGCAAATCACATTTAAGTGCCTGGCAGAGGGTTCATCTTACCAACTTCACAATTCTCTATTAGTCCAATCTCGTATAGCATGCAGAAAGAACGAACACCTGTATCTTTCCGTTCAAGCTCTGATTTCCCTTATTTTAATGAGGTGATCATTTTTCCTTATGTAGGTCTGTATCAACAAGATATTTTCTCATTTGGAGGAGAAATTTGGTGATTGTAATTTCGTGAGAAGATTCCATCTCAACGAAAAAATACTTTCTTTTAATGAAGTCCAGCCCAAATCCAGTGTCATTTCAGTGACACACTCTCCCACATTTCGTCATAGTAAAAAATTTGCTGCCCTTCTTTGAACTATGTTGATGTACTCTGTCAGTCCTATCTGGTAAAGATCCCACACTGTGCAGCAGTATTCTAAAAGAGGACAGACAAGGATAGTGTAGGCAGTCTCCTCAATAGATCTGTTACATTTTCTGAGTGTCCTGCCAATAAAGTTCAGTCTTTGGTTAGCCTTCCCCACAACATTTTCTGTGCTTTACTTCCAATTTAAGTTGTTTGTAATTGTAATTCCTTGGCAGTTAGTTGAATTCGTGGTCTCTAGATTTGACTGATTTATCGCGCAACCGAAGTTTGATTAATTCCTTTTAGCACTCATGTGGATGACCTCACACTTTTCGTTATTTAGGGTCAACTGCCAATTTTCGCAACATTCATATAGCTTTTCTAATCACTTTCCCATTTGCTTTGATCTTCTGATGACTTTATTAGTCCATGAACGGCAGCATCTGGAAGTAACCTAAGACGGCTTCCCAGATTGTCTCCCAAATCCTTTATATAGGTAAGGAACAGCAAAAGGTCTATAACAGTACTTCGGGGAATGCCAGAAATCACTTCTGTTTTACTCGATGACTTTCTGCCAGTTACTACGAACTGTTACCTCTCTGACAGGAAATTTACAATTTAAGTCACCGTTTTATCGCCTGCTTTTATATTTTCTTAACTTCTTCTTACGTTTTAAAATGTTTGTAGGCTGCAGAGCAGCGTAATAAGCTGCTGCAAGCCCGCCCCCTTTGGGGAGAATCGAAATTAAGCAAAGAAAAAAAAAAATCTGCAGTTGAAATACTAGAGATATTCAAGCATATGGCTTCTTGCTAGAGATGAACCTTTTTTTATGTTTGTTTGGATTATTAATTTCAGAAGCATTATAGACAGAAAAGAGGAGGTAATGGACTTGTATCACTATTGAAATAAGCCCTTCATATTATATGACGACATGCACATTCAGCATCAGTTACGGTTGGTCAAACACAGCTGTGACTCTGAATGTATTATATTAATAAGAAGCAACATTGCCTCTTTCTCCTGAAATATCAAGTAACCTAACAAATGTGTTTGATTTTGCCTCCAATATGACAGTTTTGGTTAATACTCCACCTGCCTACAGGACTTTGCAATGTTAGCACAGCAGAACTCAGACATCTCTATAAGTGTAATGAAATGAAAACAGTAGCATTAAGTCATACGAATGTCTCACTTTTGTTCCGATGCAGTTCAAGACTCGGGAGAAAAGTTTTACACCTGGTGTTCTACATGGCAACTTCACACACAAGAACTTTTTGCCGACACTACTACCACCTACATAAGTAAGCTTTTGCTGTATTACTTTCAAGTAATGCGCTTAAACTATTCCTGATTTAACTGGAAGATCTGTACTTCCCACTTTCATATCAACAGCCTCAAAATGCATATTCTAACATGTGGAAAATGAGATTTTCATTATTCACTAACTGTATTTAACATTTATCATTCCTTTAAAACCGCACAACTTCAATAAAATGCAGTTCAATCACTCATCTGCACAATTATTTCATAAGTATGGCACTTTTAAACTGCAAATCCTCTAAGGGCTATCTTGAATCTTCACGAGTCTCTCTCAACAACCTTGATGTGGATAGATACATACAGCAACCAGTAATCAGAGTCGGAACTGCACCTGCAAAATCACAAGGATTATTAAATATTTTTGCTGTCACTAACTACAAGCAATATAATTGACAGAGTAGATTGCTAATATTTGCTGTAATGAAAGCCACTCAATGGGGTATATTTCACATTTGCAAGAACGATCTCACTTAAGTAATTAAGTTCATCGAAACACTTAGAAACTAATCTCTCATCTGACGAAGACAGTCTAAAGACGCAGTGGCAATTTCTCCAGATCTGTTGACAACGATATTTTGAGTTATCACTTTACTGAGTGACTGAAATGTAGTTCCTGTGAACATAAAAATATGTTAGAATTCATTTTCTAAACACGTACTATTACGGTACTGTATGGCTACTTACATATTAATTATACTATTAATGTTTTCACAGTTGTTTCTTTAATACAAAATTAAAGCCAACGGAAGAAAAAACGTAAAACATACTTACTAAAGAGAGGTTTGTTGAGGTGCAATTTTCTGTGTGGACAGATGTAACTTTTTCATAGGGTGGTAAGTCGCAGAAATCACAGGAGTCACAGGGGTAGCCTCATGGAGGTCTCCTTATACCTCCATGGGTAGCCTTCATCTCAAGCTAGGTGAGGAGAACCCTACGTCATAGTGACGTAAACGTAATTGTACGTCATCGTGACGTAATTAACCTAAATCGATTACATGAGTGCGTATATCGATCTTTGCGGTTGTACCGCCAACGTCAAAGCTAAATGTAAATACATGCGTACAAACGAAGGGACAGGAGTTATCTGTTACGCTCATCCCAGTTGAATTAATTATTAAGCTGTAATCCCACAATTTGGGATGGTATTATGTGTTTCAGGAAGATAATGAACGTCTGAACGAAGGAACCATAACGGAAAAAAAAAAAAAACGTTATGGTCAATTTTTTTTTTTTTTTAAATCCGATGAATCGTGCATAAATCGTGTGGATGGAAACGTGAAATAATTAACTATTAAGCTGCAATCCAAAGAATGTGGGATGTTATTGTGTGTTTCATGAACATAATGAATATCTGAATGAAGGAATCAGAAGCATAACGAAAGTGTCTAGGTATTTTTAGAACGATTAATCGTGCATAAATCATGTGGAGAAAAACGTGAAATAGGGAGAAATTAAAGTGTTTCGTATTTTTATAAAAGCCAATGAATTGTACATAATTCATGTGGACAGAAACGTTAAACTGAGGTTCCGAGTAATTCCGAATGTTGCTGGAAATATTAAACCATCTAGTTCCACTTAATTTTGCCTTCATGTTGTAAATCAACTAAGAACAATTAACAGTGCAGATTCAAGACGCACACAACAGTCGATAGGGCAACTCGTGAAACTCATGACGACCCGTGGCTACGTCACGTTGACGTAGGGCTCTCCTCACCTAGCGTGAAATGAATGCTAGCCGAGTCACAGAAGTGGTAGAGTGCGGAGGGAGGCCTCCCTTAACTGCGACAATCACAGTTAAGAATAACAGATACTGAAATGTAGCATTCACAGAACTCACTGATATCGGAAAATCGGAGTTGAACCCATCACTATTCGTTAGCGTTACCGTACCCTCAAAAATCATGTTAGAACCAATAACTACTCATTAGCGTTACTGTACCCTAAAAAATCATGTTAAAACCCATCACTACTCATTAGCGTTGGCGTACCCTCAAAAGTATTTTTATCTCTCAAATATCGTATTTATCACTAATTCTTATGGCACATAAAGCTTGTTTGCAATCCAAGCTTTTCAAAAATTCATGATGTATCTGAAAATTGTTAGTTCCTCTAAAGCAACAGCCACCGGGTGCCGAACTATATACAACACGTTATGAATTACATGAAACGAGTATGAATAACATGGATCCTAAAAAGCACGATATCACGTTCGCTTATAGCATCTCTAAAACGATCAATAAATACAGAACGTAAAGGTACGTCGTACTTCAGTTGCTGTTGACTAAAACTGAAAAATGTGAAATACAATTAACCGCCCCTTAAGATTCCTATGAACGGTGTGGCTGTGCTATTCAGCTGTCGTATGACATCGCCAAGAGATGGCCCTGTGAGCACCCACCACCCACCACATAAAGAGAGAGAGAGAGAGAGAGAGAGAGAGAGAGAGAGAGCGAGCAGACTTAACGTCTTGTGATGCTGTTGAAAAACGATTTTTAACGCTCCGAACTCTTACTGTCGTATAATTATTTGCAAGGACAAATACGGTAAATGGTGGTACACTTCTGCATGCCCTTTGCTGGTTCAGAGAACACAATTCAAAACTGATTGATTTCCGGTCTGCAGTGATAACTTTCGAATGAAATTTTCAGACAAGCTTTGCATGCTAAATTTTGATTCAACTGAATGTATTGAATAATAGTTTGTAGTATCAGTGGTTGTTCAAAGACTTGTCAGTATTAGCAGTGTAAATTTTGTACGCTCTTAATATAACAACAGAAAGGAATACCACATTTTTAGTACCAGGTAGTCATACTATGGTTTCCATAGTTGGGCCTATGCGCATAATTAAAAGTATTCCACACTGAGTGTACAAAAAAATTCTCTACTTGGATTGAAGAGCATATTAATTTGATTTATTGATCTGTGGATATTAAGTGTCGTACATTGGTAATAACACATTTTAGATGTCGAATAAACATTTATTTAAGCACAGAAGAACAGTAAATGGCATAACACCATTGATAAAAATAGACTTTGAACAGAAGTCTGTTGCTAAGTCAGAATACTCAAAATTATTTGGTGTGTGAACTGATGAGATATTGAATTTGAAAAAACACATTGATGATCTGCTGAAACCGTTAGATTCAGCTTCTTATGCTATTAGGGATATTGCAAATTTTGGAGATAAACATATCAGTAAATTAGCGTACTAGGCCTATATTCCTTTACTGCTTGCATATGGCATCATATTTTGGGGTAATTCGTCATTAACAGAGAAAGTAATGAATGCACAAAAGTGTGTAATCAGAATAACAGCTGGAGCTCGCCCAAGATCACCTTGCAGACATTTATTTAAGGAACTTGGGATATTCACCATACCTTCGCAATACATATATTCATTTATGGAATTTGTGGTTAATAATCCATCCCAATTCAAAAATAACAACGAAATGCATAGCTACAACACTAGAAGAAAGGATGATCTTCACTATTGTGGATTAAGTCTCACTTTGGCACAAGAGGGGTGAATTATGCTGCCACAAAAATCGTTGGTCATTTGCCAATTAGTATTAAAAGTCTGACAGATAGTCAAACAACATTTAAAACCAAATTAAAAGAATTTCTGAATGACAACTACTTCTACTCAGTATATGACTTCTTAGATATGAAGTAATAAAACTAAAATTTAAAAAAAATTAATTAATTACTTTATGTAAAGGAAACTTATGTTAAAGTGACACATTCCACATCATTACGAAGTGTAGTATTCATGATCTACGGAACAAAGATTAATCGATGTATGTATGTATAGTTTGATACTAGGATGCAAGGGACTGATTTGAAATAACTTTGTGTTGGCACTTTGAACATGCACAACCACTGCAACAGCAACTGACAATTTGATTCTATACCCACAATTTTTAGTGATTTAGCCATAAAAACAACAGTGAAGTGTTTAACTGAACATGTTAAATCAAAATTTGCTAACATGTTAGCTACAGGTCATAGTAGTATTATACTGCAAAATTGTAAACAGTGATTTGATCATAGTGTTACGAAAGAAATTACAGCAGAAAAAGTTTATAAAGTAGACAGTGTTGATGGAAAATTAACTCTTTCTTAGACATATGCCTCCAACATTAAAGTTCTGGTCACATAAATTTTAAATACTGTTAATTATAATCAATGATTTTACAATAGTTACAAAGTATTTTTTGTATACTTGTCATGTCCTATATTACATGTACATTCACTGTACACCATGTAATCCTACAGGATCAAATAAAATTCAGTTAAATTCAACAATTTGAGTCTTGTTTTTGCCCACAACAAATAAAGAATTAAACTGTAGAGATGCAGGATAAAGGGTGGACTACTTCTGGAATTAAAGTATGTAGTGCTAGACAGTGAGAGTTCTACATAATTCAGATAATGGAGCAGTAGTCGAGGTTTCAAACCACATTACCATCATTATTGGCTAATCCTCCACTCTGTCATCAAAAATGAAAAACTAGTGCATTATCCTTGAACAATAAAACACACCAAAATGAAGGCAATAAGTATTCAGAACATTATTACACAAGAAACAAACCAAACTAGTAATTCAAATGAAACTGAGGCACCAGAAAATGGCAACAGTTTCAAATCTTTCGCTATACCAGATTTAAAGATTACTTCCCCACAGTGGATACATTCAGTAACAAACAATGGAATACAGATGATAGTGCAGACACTGCATGCAACACCAACATACATCAGTTTCAAAAATACAACCCAAATGGAGGTTTCTATACTCATTAATTCAATAAAAAGTAGCAATTCTGATTACTATGACTGTGATTCCAGGGAGATATTAAAATCTTTTGCTGACAACAGAACTGATATTAAGCTATTTTTGTAATCAGTGAATGACTCGAAGCATAATTTCTATCAGACCGAAATATGCTGTAGTAATGCCCAGCCCAAAACTGAAGATAAGCATAACCAGCTCTTAATTGCAGACATATATCACTCATGGTAGTCTTTTCAAAAGTAATTGACAAGCTTGACTCCAGTTGGAAGGTAGTGGGTAGTACCTTGACCTATTAAAGGCTATTCACCAGGTCAACCATAAAATACCTTTGCAAAAGCTAATTGCTTATAATGTACAACAGAACAGAACTCTATGAAAAGAGTGAACAATATGCATTATTGAAGTTAGCCAATGCTTTTTCAAGTACAGGTATGACCCTACCCACAATGAAGCTTAAATTTCAGCTAAAGAATCTCCTGTTATAAATCCCTTTTATGCATTAGAATAGCGTACTTACACGCCGAATAAAAAGTGCTTCAAAAATATGTAAATAGTGTTAAGCAGACCATTTTATTTGTAATTTAATCATTTTGTTAATCAATGACGCATTCAGAAGAATGTATTATTGTGCTATGCATCAAGAAGTGTAACCTGTATTTACAGATATGCAATGAATCATTCAATGTTGAATGAAAGGACGTTACAGAAGCATTCAATTGCACTTGTCTGCATGAGTTTGGCACAAGTGGCTAGATCCAGCAAATACAATATGATGACAATGACATCGCTACATACACATGACATGACATGAACAAAATAAATAATAAATAAATGACACAATAATGTCTCATTCCAAAATCAAAATGAAGCTAACAGGATTACTGTGGAAAATTTGGGTCTTAGGGCTGGGACAACCACAAAAGCACTGCATGATCCTAAAACAAAAATTACATTACAACACTGCTACACCAACAAAACCACAGGAATCAGACATTTCCCTTGACCTAAATAGCTCAACTTCAGCTATCAGTACCAAAACACCTACATCTCTAAAACATGGAATTGGACATTTCTGTTCACCTATTAGCACAGCTCCAACTACTGATACCAAAAAACCAACACCTGCAACTCCTAAAAGTGGAACCAAAACCCCAACAACTCAGAAACCCAAACACCTCATATTCCCTACGTGAATTAAAACAGTTGACCTACCATAAATATGAAGAGATGAAACATTGCAGTAAGTATAGAATATAATCAAAACAAAAATTACTTACCAATAAAAGCCACTGGGCACCTACTTTAGCCACAATGCACACCCATGCTCCCACACAAATACTCTCTCTCTCTCTCTCTCTCTCTCTCTCTCTCTCTCTCTCTCTCTCACACACACACACACACACACACACACACACACACACACACACACACACACACACATCAAAGCTAAAAAAATCTCCTTAAACATTTGTGAATTTCACTGTAGTATCCACATCTAACTAAAACTCAATAACAAAATTAGACTTCTGCCCGTACAACAAATACCAAACTAATCAGTCCTAACAAAAACTCCATAAACATAAACAAAAACAAACCTTAACAATTCACTGAAAACACTTCTACTACCCGTATTACTGCACCAACTACCTAAACTCATGACCATGTTAGCATTATGACAGGCAAAAAACTCAAGTTAATCCAATACCACACATTAAACTCAGCATGTCCACATCTACCACCAGAGGGCACCATCAAATGTAACATCAAGACATCTACCAAACTAACCAACTCAAAAACACCACACCGTAGTGATGTCACACACCACAACACCTTTACAACACGGGTAAAACCAGAGTAATGGTATCCGACTCTTCCACTGACCCAAATTATGTCATAAATTTACAAAAACAGTACCAGGAATTGCACACATTGATGTCAACACTTGTGAACAGGTTCATATCACACAGAGGCAACTGAATGGCCAATTGCTGTTTACTAGTAGAGCCAAATATGATCATGAAGGTCTACAAACATTGTCAGTGATTAGAATCTTAAGATTACTGAGCTGAGTGTCATCTACTACAATAGATAAATGTGACAGCTGTATCACGTGTTCTGTATCTTGTGTTTAATAGCAGTTTGTGTGTATGTTACAATCACAGCTGCAGTGACAGAATACAAAAGGCAGCAAGTTATAGTCACAGTTGTATCTATATTGCTTCAATTGTACAATAACTTTCATGGGATAGGCTGTACAGATAAGTACAATGCACACCTAGCCAAATTGTCTAAATGTATGAAGTACTGAAGATGTAATGCACTTAGTTTAATGGACAGACAGTTATATCAGGGTCTCACATAACACACTGAAGTGACAATTGTAAGTAATGCACAACTGATTGTGGATTTTTACAGAAACAGAGACTGCATTGTTAAACATAGTTAGGCTTAGTAGTTTATTGTGTCCAATGTTCCACTGACAAGTCAGTCTACGTAAGTGCTTATATATGTAGTAATACAAACACTTCGTGAACTTACACTAGCTGAACACTTCATACAGACATTCCCCCTACAGTTAAGTACAGGAACACAACACTAGACATAAGAATGGTGACATGTCAGTTCTGACACTAAATACAAACTAACAAACTTGATCTAAGGGGGATTACTAGAGACTGGGATACCACATGTCTGCTTTGACCAGTGACATCACCACCATGGTGAAAAGCCCTATTTCAAGTGTATCCAACATAATGACCAAAACATTGATTGAAACCCAGAAAAATACAATTAATATGTGAACCAATATACTGACTGAGCCCAGTGATATTGGTGGGAAAACCACAGAAAAATATTGTGTTTTATGTGGGGACAAACTAAAATTTCAATAATAAAAACAGTTCACTGAATTCATGCAACTCTCTAGTTAACCTACATAGCTCAACCCTAGACCAGGATATCAATAACCATGCCCCAGCCCTTCACAACTGCAAAAAGCAGTATCCCAATCTCCAATTCACTTATATTGCTCAATCACAGTTAGGATTCAATAACCACCCCCTGTACCTCCCAAAAAGGCAGTATCCCAAAGTCCAGTTCACCTATACAACTCAATAATAGAGTAAAAGAACAATTATCTGTGTTGGCGGCCTTACTGTTGCACGTTTCAGTTGGTAACTCTATGTGCAGTGAGTTATTGAAAGTGAACAGCACAAATGGTGAGTCAGATGGTAGAAGAAGCAGAACCTGTGAGGAAATAGAAAATTTCATAAGTAGATCAATGTTTTTTAACGGAATTATGGCAGAAAGTAGGTGAATCAGACTTTGTTAATGAAATCATGGGAGAAGATAGATCGATCAATGCTTTTAGTTAAATGTCAAAAGAAGGTCTTTGGATCAATGTTTAAAATAATGTAACTGCACACTGAATATATTAATAAACATGGATTCACCTGCCTTTTCCCATGATGTAATTAAAAAACCGATCAACTTATTCAGTGGTTACATGCACCCCTTAGTGTACCATTTAAATTTTTATGACATTTCTGTTTTATATGACAAGATTTTGCACACCACATAATTTTGGACACTGCACATCATGATGACTGTAGCACACTAAATGACACAATATTATACCTTCCATACACACAACAACCACAAAATTAAACAGTTAAAGTATGCCACCTCTTCATACACCGTACCCTCTACAACAACATTTCACTTCCACTCCAAAACAAATACATCCCTTCTCAATGGCATCACAAAACACATCAAGGCACAGCACAACTATATCATGTGTCAAAGCAAGCAAGTATTCTCCTACAACCTAGTTAAGGTTATAGTATACACATTGTTAGTTTTGCAGACAGGTATTATTTTGCATATTTGACACATTAAAAAATCTATGGTTGTAACACATGTAGTGGTACATTTTTAGGCAGGTATTATCTTATGTGATTTTCATTCAAGCAATTTTCTACACTATAATAGCAGCTACTCTTCAACTATTTTTCCAGGTCTCCTTCACTATTTTTCAAATTTGCGTCACACTTCTCTTTTCAGATTATGTTTATAAATATCATGCTCATAAAATGTGGGGTTTTAGTCTGTGGTTATGTAATATATAACTTGCTCTCCTTCTTGTCTCAAATGAGTCTTATCTCTGCAGTGTTGTTTCTCATTAGCTCCCACCATGGCTCAGTTTTCCCCCCCTGGACTAAAAGTTTTAAGTAGATTGGTCTTATCTACCCTGGGTAATCATACTATACCTAAGGATGGAAACATAATATGGATAGTTTCTTATACAGCTAAATCAGCAGTATTTTATATGACAATTATGACACATCTGTGACTGTTCTGTTGGCTCAGTATGCTGCACATATGAAAACTCCACTCTAAATTTTCATTCACTAGTACAACCATCAAACATCACACAGTTTATGGTGTCTAATCTTTTGCCCTCATAGCTTATTTCGCTAATACATTGTGCTCAATGTTTTGTGGTGAAATGGGACAGTTTCTGCTCTTGGAAAGTTTGATCAAGGATATTATTTTTGACTGATATCTCTACTTCCCCAAGAGTCTGCTCAATATGTCAGATTAACTGTCTGTTAGTTTGACACCAAACTAACACTGCTGAGTCATCAGCAAAGTCTATGGCATCAGATTGAACCTGGCTTAGCATATCAGTACAATACAAAAATAGTGGTGGCTCTAATACTGAAACTTATAGAAGGCCATACAGTATGTGTTTCCAGTGAGGACTTTCTTCCCATTGTTGTTAACAATTACTCCTTGCTTTCTGTTTGCCAAGTACGATGACACCCAACGAACAGATTTTCCATGAAAACCACAACTGGTCAGTTTTTGGAGATGGATATGATTTACATATTGAAAGCTTTGGTAACCTAAGAATAAGTCTGAGACACACATCCTATTATTGTGACAGCTGATAATTTTTGTGATCAGTTCAGTTCTGACTGCATAAAATAATGCTTGGGATGAATTGAAGCTCACATGCTGATTTTTAAAAAAATTGGTAACTATGAGATACGTCCATAGTACCTCATTTCAGCTTTTTTAGCTGTTTTATGAACTGGCCGAACCTCAGCATATTTTAATTGATGTGGATAATGTAGCTCACGAAAAGACTGGTTCATTATGAGAACAGTGGATGCGCAATACTAAGAAAGACCTTTTTTATCAGAAACTCATCCCAACCCAATGACAAAGTTTTTATAGGGACATTACGATTTTCATCACATCTGACAGGAGAAATATCCCACAACAGTCGGATTTAGCTGTAAGAAAGATGACCCAGTTGATAGCCTGCCATAAACTGGACACAGATCAAGCATGAAAACAGGAAGAAGGTGTACTGAACTGTGAAAAAAGAACCAGCATATATATAGTGCATGGTCCAAGCTCCAGATGTGCAGCATCATGACAGTGTCAGTAACCATGGTGTCGTGGCAATGTGGTCATGGTATTGGCATGCCAAGCGGGTTATCCATGTTCAAATCACCCTTTTGCCCAGCACATTCTTCTTTCCTTTCTTGTTTCGCAAAATGATGAACTGTCCATCCAATCACTGACATGTCTGTCTACTGTATTCAACTTTGTGTGTGTGTGTCATGGCACAATGTCCGTTTGCAGCAGTGAGGTGTAAGGAAGTAGTCTCCAGATATACGTATCTCCTATTTGTTCTACACAAGTACCGCATGCTATAACTCTTGTGTCCATTTTAAAAGTTTTGACCCTTGCTGTTCTTTGTTCCTAGATATTCCACAGCTATGTATTTGTTGCTTTCATTTGTGTGAGTGATCTGTGCAGCATCTAGCCTGCTCCCACTATTGATCACATTTACTTGTGACAGTAATAACATAAGACTCAAAATAGCTTCTTGTACGAAGGTGTAAAACTGTATAATAAACTGCTTCAGAAAATAAAAGAAGCAGTTAACATGTATTGCTTTAGAAAAAAATCTTAAATTTTTTTTGCAGGAACACAGCTTTCACACTATAAGTGAATTTCACAATATTTTGATAAGGAGCAAAAATGATTGTAAACAACTTATATGTCACAATGTTTAACTACATGTAACAACAAACTGTATAAATATATGAATGTACACAACTGACAACATCCATACATTTTAAAATGTCCACGGATGGCTAAATAAATAAATCCTCTTGCATGACTCTTTTCTATAACCATGACAATTGCTAAGATTACAGAATGAGAAAAAACACATCAACAAACAGACAGAATGTTCATAATTTTGTAGAAAAGAAAAAAAAAAAGACTGGGACATGAGGTACACTTGTACATGGATCTCCCACTTTGCAGTCCAACATCATGACCACACATTCACAGTGCCATGATTCTTGCAATTCACTTGATGTTACGCATCTTGAGCTTGTTATTATTCTACTTCACTGTTTATATTTTGATTCTTTTCTCACAATTCAGCCCACCTTCTTAGAGTTTTCATGCTTAATCTGCATTCAGTTTTTGAAGGGCTTTCCACTGGGCCATTTTACCACTAAATCTGTCAGGTGGAGGGGGTGTATGATGGTGAATTTCCCTTCTGAGCTTGATACTTGGGAAAACTTAATACCTAAGTTATTTTTCTGGCATACAGGGATTTAATATTTGGTAGTGAGCAATCACAGATTTTATTGCAATATATGGCGAAGTCTTTTAAGGATTCAAATATGGTACTAGATTCTGTAACAACTCTGCTATTTATCATTAATTTAGAGGGGCATCTTATACCCACTACAGTGGCAACATCATCACTTATAAGATACCAAGCAGCTTTTGATTTGTTTGTAGCATTTGAAATGAAACTGTTGTTTGTGGTACACTTTGCCAGTTTAACTATTTTGTCAAGTGTTTTTGTATGTAATTGTGTGGTTAAGAAATTCATGACTTTGATTAGCTTTCACCTACATATGTATGCAACTACCTATCTTAATACTAGGCTGTCTAATTCCTGTTTTAACCCATGATCTACTTTTATGAGACTCAGTCAATACTGGTACAAAAGGGAAGCATTCATTGAATACATCCACAAATTTGATTGTGGTTGTTCTTTGTTGATGTGAGTTTGTTGACTGATCACATGGTGTTGGCTTAATAATAATAATAATAATAATAGCTTTATTCAACATCAAATGGTACACTGCACATGTACAAGGAAACAGTAATGATTAAAGTTATTTGTACAATACACAATACCACACTCCTCTTTGTGTAATATCTTTAACATTACAACATATAAACTCTCATAGCTCTTGGAAACAAGATGCACTTCTCTATAACAATACATGACATTATTCAACCATTTCTTTTTACAGTCACTTCTGCATCTTACATCTATGGTGTTTCATGGCCTTAAGGCTTTATCTGCACCAGAAATTGGTGGTTATCTTCCAGTCACTATCGGATACAAATGTGATAAGGATGACTCTACCTGTGAGATTTGATTTGGTGAGCTGGTATTGTATGATTAGTGAAATTCAACAAAAAAATTGCAGATTAAAAGACTTCAGTTTAAAGTTAGAAATATAAACATCCTTGATGACATGAGTTGTGAGAATGTTAGTTTCCCACACACAGATAATGCCTGAATTGATGTGGTAAGAATATTCAAACAAAGCTCTTCATGAAATAATGAGTGAAAACTACTGTTAAAAAAACTATTTTTAAAGACACTTTACTTGATAATGTAAACACTAGTAATTTCATTATGCATTTGGACATTGGCAGTCAGTCAGAAGGAATGATCAGCAAGCCTAATAATATGCAAATTGTATTAGATAGTATGAAGCAATTAGTAAATGTAATATGTTTAAATGAACAATGGTTTAAAATTGAAAATATCAGTCTCCGTAGTAAACTTACAGGCTACAAACTGGCTACCAGTTTTTACAGAGCTAATGATTATGGATGCGCTTGCATACCAGTTCAGCCCTATGAAATCAGACAGAATTTTGTCCATCTAAGTGTAGAACTTACATTTGAAAGTAGTTGTATAGAACTTAAGTGTATAACATATTAATTTTCTGAATATATCACATCCCTGGGTACCATGTAAGTTTGGTATTCTTAGATAATTTGATACATTGTTACATAAATTAAAAACTAAAAACTCTGTGAGAAGCTAATCAAATGTGCTGACTTCAATGTAGATACAAATGATAACAAATTTGTTTCCCTTTGAAAAACTGGACGGACTCAAGTGTGTTAAATCTAAATTTTCACCAATGTACAAATAAATTCAGGATGTACAACGGAAAGGTGTAGAAAGTTCAGTCAAGAAAATGTAGACGTGATAAAAAGAACTAGAGGCAAAGTGTAATAATGTGACAAAAGAAATTGTTTAGTTTCTTAATGAAAGCTACTTAAATGTGATTGTTGTTGTTGTTGTTGCTATTGTGGTCTTCAGTCCTGAGATGGGTTTGATGCAGCTCTCCATGCTACTCTATCCTGTGCAAGGTTCTTAATCTCCCAGTACCTACTGCAACCTACATCCTTCTGAATCTGTTTAGTGTATTCATCTATTGGTCTCCCTCTACGATTTTTACCCTCCACGCTGCCCTCCAATACTAAATTGGTAATCCCTTGATGCCTCAGAACATGTCCTACCAACTGATCCCTTCTTCTAGTTAAGTTGTGCCACAAACTTCTCTTCCCCCCAATCCTATTCAATACCTCCTCATTAGTTCTATGATCTACCCATATAATCTTAAGAATTCTTCTGTAGCACCTCATTTCGAAAGCTTCTATTCTCTTCTTGTCCAAACTAGTGATCATCCATGTTTCACTTCCATACATGGCAGCGCTGCGTACAAATACTTTCAGAAACAACTTCCTGACGCTTAAATTAATACTCGATGTTAACAAATTTCTCTTCTTCAGAAACGCTTTCCTTGCCATTGCCAGTCTACATTTGATATCCTCTCTACTTCGAGCATCATCAGTTATTTTGCTCCCCAAATAGCAAAACTCCTTTACTACTTTAAGTGTCTCATTTCCTAATCTAATTCCCTCAGAATCACCCGACTTAATACGACTACATTCCATTATCCTCGTTTTGCTTTTGTTGATGTTCATCTTATACCCTCCTTTCATGACACTGTCCATTCCGTTCAACTGCTCTTCCAAGTCCTTTGCTGTCTCTGACAGAATTACAATGTCATCGATGAACCTCAAAATTTTTATTTCTTCTCCATGGATTTTAATACCTACTCCAAATTTTTCTTTTGTTTCCTTCACTGCTTGCTCAATATACAGAATGAGTAACATCGGGGAGAGGCTACAGTCCTGTCTCACTCCCTTCCCAACCACTGCTTCCCTTTTGTGCTCCTCGACTCTTATAACTGCCATCTGGTTTCTGTACAAATTGTTAATAGCCTTTTGCTCCCTGTATTTTACCCCTGCCACCTTCAGAATTTGAAAGAGAGTATTCCAGTCAACATTGTCAAAAGTTTTCTCTAAGTCTACAAATGCTAGAAACGTAGGTTTGCCTTTCCTTAATCTAGCTTCTAAGGTAAGTCGTAGGGTCAGTATTGCCTAACGTGTTCCATCATTTCTATGGAATCCAAACTGATCTTTCCCGAGGTCAGCTTCTACCAGTTTTTCCATTCGTCTGTAGAGAATACGGGTTAGTATTTTGCATCCGTGACTTATTAAACTGATTGTTCAATAATTTTCACATCTGTCAACACCTGCTTTCTTTGGGATTGGAATTATTATATTCTTATTGAAGTCTGAGGGTATGTCGCCTGTCTCATACATCTTGCTCACTAGATGGTAGAGTTTTGTCAGGACTGTCTCTCCCAAGGCCGTCAGTAGTTCTAATCGAATGTTGCCTACTCCCAGGGCCTTGTTTCGACTCAGGTCTTTCAGTGCTCTGTCAAACTCTTCATGCAATATGGTATCTCCCATTTCATCTGCATGTACATCCTCTTCCATTTCCATAATATTGTCCTCAAGCACATTGCCCTTGTATAGGCCCTCTATATACTCCCTCCACCTTTCTGCTTTCTCTTCTTTGCTTAGAACTGGGTTTCCATCTGAGCTCTGGATATTCATACAAGTGGTTGTCTGTTCTCCAAAGGTCTCTTTAATTTTCCTGTAGGCAGTATCTATCTTACCCCTAGTGAGATAACTCTGTACATCCTTACATTTGTCCTCTAGCCATCCCTGCTTAGCCATTTTGCACTTCCTGTCGATCTTGTTTTTGAGACGTTTGTATTCCTTTTTGCCTGCTTCATTTACTGCATTTTTATATTTTCTCCTTTCATCAATTAAATTCGGTATTTCTTCTGTTACCCAAGGGTTTCTACTAGCCCTCGTCTTTTTACCTACTAGGTCCTCTGCTGCCTTCACTACTTCATCTCTCAAAGCTACCCATTCTTCTTCTACTGTATTTATTTGCCCCATTCCTGTCAATTGTTCCCTTATGCTCTCCCTGAAACTCTGTACAACCTCTGTTTCTTTCAGTTTATCCAGGTCCCATGTCCTTAAATTGCCACCTTTTTGCAGTTTCTTCAGTTTTAATCTACAGATCATAACCAATACATTGTGATCAGAGTCCACATCTGCCTCTGGAAATGTCTTACAATTTAAAACCTGGTTCCTAAATCTCTGTCTTATCATTATGTAATCTATCTGAAACCTGTCAGTATCTCCAGGCTTCTTCCATGTATACAACCTTCTTTCATGATTCTTGAACCAAGTGTTAGTTATGATTAAGTTGTGCTCTGTGCAAAATTCTATCAGGTGGCTTCCTCTTTCATTTCTTAGCCCCAATCCATATTCACCTACTACGTTTCCTTCTCTCCCTTTTCCTACTACCGAATTCCAGTCACCCATGACTATTAAATTTTCGTCTCCCTTCACTATTTGAATAATTTCTTTTATTTCATTATACATTTCTTCAATTACTTCATCATCTGCAGAGCTAGTTGGCATATAAACTTGTACTACTGTAGTAGGCATGGGCTTCATGTCTATCTTGGCCACAATAATGCATTCACTATGCTGTTTGTAGTAGCTTACGCGCACTCCTATTTTTTTATTCATTATTAAACTGACTGCTGCATTACCCCTATTTGATTTTGTATTTATAACCTTGTATTCACCTGACCAGAAGTCTTATTCCTGCCGCCACCGAACTTCACTAATTCCCACTATATCTAACTTTAACCTATCCATTTCCCTTTTTAAATTTTCTAACCTACCTGCCTGATTAAGGGATCTGACATTCCATGCTCCGATCCGTAGAACGCCAGTTTTCTTTCTCCTGATAATGACGTCCTCTTGAGTAGTCCCCACCCAGAGATCTGAATGGGGGACTATTTTACCTTCAGAATATTTTACCCAAGAGGACGCCATCATCGTTTAATCATACAGTAAAGCTGCATGCCCTCGGGAAAAATTACGACCGTAGTTTCCCCCTTGCTTTCAGTCGTTCGCAGTACCAGCACAGCAGGGCTGTTTTCATTAGTGTTACAAGGCCAGATCAGTCAAACATCCAGACTGTTGCCCCTGCAACTACTGAAAAGGCTGCTGCCCCTCTTCAGGAACCTCACGTTTGTCTGGCCTCTCAACAGATACCCCTCCGTTATGGTTTCACCTACGGTACGGCTATCTGTATCGCTGAGGCATGCAAGCCTCCCCACCACCGGCAAGGTCCATGGTTCTTGGGGGGGGCGGACTTAAATGTAAGCACCAGTAAAACATGTTTGATGGAGTTTAACAAAAGCAGTTTGAATAATGAAATTAAATTATACATTGGCAACGAATTGGTAAAGATAGAGTCTAGTGTAAAATTCCTTGGTGTAACAATCCAAAGCAACCTGAAATGGGACACACATATTGACTCCCTAGCAACTAAGTTGTCAAAAAATATATTTGCAATGAGTACTGTTAGCAAGTTTTGTAGAGACACTGTAGTCCTAAAGACTGCATACCATGCTCTTTTCTCCTCTCACTTGAACTACGGTATTGAAATTTGGGGGGCAACAACCAAAGCTAATCTAGATAAGCTACTCATTCTTCAAAAAAGGGGTGTGAGAATAATCTGTGGAGCAAAATATAGGGAATCTTGTCGTAACTTGTTTCCAAAAACAGCGGTGTTAACTGTTATAAACACATACATTCTAAAAGACATATTGCTTTTGAAAAGACTGCGCCCAAACACTTATTCAGTTTTCCACCAGTACAATACTAGAAAAAAAGAAAGATTTTACATTGGCAGCCACAGAACAGCTACAGAACAGCACTTTATGAAAAGGGGCCTCAGTACGCAGGTATAAAATTAGCTAATGCACTGCCTAATGCAAGTCATGGCTCTTTCTACAATTAAACTGAAACATCAGCTTAAGAAATTTTTAGTAAAACACCCTTTCTACACATTAGAAGAGTACCATACTTATATGAAGAACAACAAATGCTTTGTAAAATTATTTGAATAGAAATCAGTAAACATCTTATTGTAATTTTGTTGTAAATTAATGACATCACCCGGGCACATATGACAGGATGAGCAAGAATGAAAATCATGATCTGAATGATCTGAATAGGCAGCACAATCATTTTGAAGAGAAATGATTGTACGTGCCCTGGGAGGTGACACATGAAGTGCACATCACTGGAAAATATTTATACTGGGCAGTGTAATGACCCAAGGGCACTCTGAGTCATTTTGAGCCTGAGTAGGCTGCAGTCAGTCAGTTGTACTATCACAATTCTTCAGTAGCAAAGAATGTGGAGGAGACATCACAATGCCATGGAGGAGGAGTAGGTGCTAGTAGCAATTCCTTTTGTGACACTATACCTCTCTAAGGACTTTAATTCCATCCCTTACCTCTAACATGCCTAATTTCTTAACTCAGAAAAACTTGGCAGTAAATTGGTTATTGTATTTCTTGTTCAGGCTTTTAGCACCAGCTGCTGAAGGGGCCATCAGCTCTCTACATGGTTCTGCATTCACAGGTAATTGTCTTGTTTACAGATCCTTCTCTGGGATGTGAAAACATTTGTTGATTATACATGAGCTAGATGTTTCAAAACACTTATTTTTGTCCACTTTTGAACTATTTTACATTGGGTTCTAAAGCAGTGCATTTAATTTGTAAAACCATTATCACCCTGCCACACTTGAATTATTGAATCCTTGATTCTAATAATGATTACATACTTTTTCTCATGTTTTTGATACAGAACCATCACACAATCATGAGTTGTTTTCAGTTACCAATTTTATGTTTATTTTGCAACAGTTTTCGTGAAACCACCATTTACACATTTCCATTGGCTACCTTTCCTTACACTGTAAATTACGATTATTACTACATTTTGCTTTACTTATATTGCAACAATTTACAATATTTCCATCAGTGCCATCTTGAAAAAGGCAACTAGTGGGATAAAGTATTATGGCATTAATGGCATCACTCTTGCATGGATGCAGTCTTACCTCCATAACAGCAAGCAGAGGTACTCAATACAGACTCTACAACAGGCATTAAAGCAGAATGGAAGAATTTAACATGTAAAGTGTCACAGGGATCATTATGACACCCACACTTCTTTGTAACCTCTTCCAATGACTTTAAGTGGCAGTTCAAAATTGTAATGTTTGCTGTTAACATGAGAATGCTAATCAGAGGTCCAAAATCAACATTACAAACACAACACAGATGATACCTTACCATGCATATAAGTGATTTGCAGTTAACAGTTTAAGTCTTACTTCACAAAGACACACATTATGAAATTTCAAACAAACAGCAAATACCTTTTAACACCAGGGGTACACATTAAAGGAGGGGTACACATTAAAGGTCATAAAGAGAATGAAGTACAAAACATTTTACATTAAAAGCTCATTATCTAGTAGATAACTGATCCCAAAGACGAAAATCAAGTGAACATAAACAATTCAAATTTTTTAAAAATCAGTTCTTGACTTACACATGAAACGTTATTTATATTGTCAATTTCTACAAAATTACATATGGATTTACAAACATTCATTGGGCCATCCATTACAGCAACTATGAATAAATAATTTTACATGATTAAGTAGGACACCAAGGATTTTCTTGTATGTAGGGCTCAAAATATTGTCCAAAAGAGGCGAAAAATTGAACTGAGTTGGAGGTTAAAGAAGAAATAACTGTTACAGTGTAAGTCAAGGAATAAAATTTAAAAAGTTGAAATGTTTCTGTTCACTTGGTTCTTGTCTTAGGGATGAGTTGTCTACTAGAAAATAGGCACATTCAGTAATGACTGTGGGGATACACACATCTGTAATTCTTAATATTTCTAAATGACCAAGCACTGCACCTTTTCTCTTGATGTGTAGAACTTCTGTATCTATGATACATTTATGGTTTTCATTTATGCAGTGTTTGGCAAAGGATGAAACTGGCTTATTTAACCCACAACTTCTGTGATGTTGTCTCAGCATAGTGCAGATTGACCTCACTGTCTGTCCAATACAGCAACAGTGACGCTCTAGGCTGATCGTCTCATAGCACCACGTGTCATGGTGTCTGCCTGTTTAACTTTTGAACTGAAGAGACATCTATCTACCTGTTGTCTGTGGGACACAGAGAAGCACCAAAAAACACTTTACTCCTAAGATCTTACTTACCCTATTTGAAGTTTTATCTATAAAAGGTAAACTGCACCATCTGCTTTTCGGTCTATGTTGATCACTGGATACAGTTGGGAGCTGGTTTACTTGTTCAGTTTTTTATTGAGAATTTTGTCCATAATGTTGGAGTAAAATTCATTATTTGTGGCTATTCTTTTTATTGAACTGAGTTGCTGCTAATAGTGTTCTTGGGACATGGGCATAGAAAGGAGATAGTAAATCATGTGCTGCATTCTACATGTTTTAAGGCTGTAGGATGCTGAGGGGAAGCAGGAATGAATGTGACACTAAAGGAGTCTTTTCAGTAAATTTTCGTTTTATGGTTGCTGTCTCCTATCTATAAGCTGATTTCCATGAAATTATTGCTGGGACATTCTAACTCCATACTGAGGTTTATGCTAGTTGCTAGTATGGCATTGATTCTTATTTTCCATGATCTTGCGGTTAGTAGTACCAGTATAGTTCTTAGTCTGCTAAAATAGAACTTCACAGCTCCAAACAACTTGACAGGGGTTGCAAAGCAGCATTAAAGCACCATTCTTGGATGCTGTAAAATGTCTTTATCATTCATTTACAACTCACTCTATGCAAAAGACACAATGATTCTTCTTCAGCACAAATACGATGGCACTCAAAATGTAGGAAATTACAATTCAGTTTTATGTGTCACAAAGATAATAAACAGTACTGGAAAAAAACAGACTTGTTAATAATGGACAATTTGTCTTCCAGCAAAGAAAGCAGTCGTTTGTTGTGGAAGTGTCAGATAAAGAGTAACATCTAATACCATGTATCTCCCTATATCCAACTAATGTTTTTGACACAAGAAAACACTTGATCTGCATGGAGTGATGGGGATCTATGCTAATTAGAAAACAGAGTGCAATGGATTGAACTCTTATATAAAAAACATCTAGTTATTCGAAAGTGTCTCTACTGAAGTTGCTGCTGTGCACTACATACAATTTAGTTTACAGTAATGATTAGCAGTACCCCTAATGTGTCACACAAGTGTGATCACTACATTCTTGCAGCTCGGTTCTGTCAGTTACTGGATGTCGGTGTAGCAGACTTCACTGTTACCAACCATTTTCTCAGGCCCGGTCACTCTACCATCGAGTGACCACTCTGTGGACTTCTTGAATGAGTCCGTTTTGAGTACAGCACTGAAACCGAGAGATGCTGTCATCTTGCAGCAGGCATCCGTACTTGGTCCTGTATTGCCAGTGTGATGTAGAGCTGCGCTACTGACCAGCTGCCCTCCAGGTTGCCAGCTGCAGCTAGACATCAGTGTATTCTTTACTTCCATTTCATATACCTGGCAAGGCAATTTCTTGTAAATAATACTGTACTGAGGCGACCAGATTGTATTGAAAAATACTAAAGGAAATGTGTTTGATTCCATTCTGAATGAAATGCATGGAAAAAGTACCACACAGATAAGACAATGTTTCAGGACTCTGCAGTTGTAACTCATAATCTGTAATACTTCTTTGCCATTCCTTTGAATGTGGTGTACCGAACTGAACTGATATACACAATATGATCTTTCCATCAGACATGTTTTCTTCAATATGGCAACTGATTACACAGGTTAACAGTTTACATATTTTATCGTAATAATTAAGAGATGAATCTTATTTCCATTATTACAAACAAAACTCTCACAAAATATTTCATTTTTACTGAGCATCCCTTTCAGTTCACCCTGAACTTGAATGACGGTTTGGGCCCACAGGATGATGTAGAAAGCTACACACGGCAGAGTGCAAACTTTATCTCGAGAACTACGAGGAGTATTAAACTGACCAACTAGATAGATTAATAGCAATGCCATCTGATGCATACAACTGCTGATGTTACCTGCTAATGAGAGTATTAGAAAGGGGGACAGTTGTCATTACATACTGTGAAGACAGGACATTGTTATAGAACAATCTTTACACAATACTGTGATAGGGGTTTGGGCAGACATATACTACGTATTTTATTTAATTGCATATGTTATATGATATACAAATTAATATGTTGTTAGCAAAAATCTCTAAAAGTTTGTAATCGGTTTAGTTCAAATTTTTACATGATATTCTAATAAACATTCAGTTGGGTATAGAGAAAATATTTCTTTAAACAACAGTGTAGAGTTTTTCATTCAAAACTGCCTAAAAGAGAGAAAATGCAATTTTTTTCACAGCTTGTTTCAACTATGATAACAAGGTATTTAGACTATTGAACAAATTGTTTCCCCCATGTATATTTAATGCTCATATATAATTTTAAACAAAAATTGTATACCATTTGTACAGACAAGGGGCTGTTTGGCCTTGATCCCCACAGTCAATTTTTAAAAATAGAAACAGGGTAGGTGTATTTATGACTTATTGTATTAATATTAGGACACTACTAAGGAATTTGAATCATCTGAAACTTTTTATTCTTACCCACTCACAAATTACTGAAGCTTCTATCCCACAGACTCAGCTGGGAGGTTTCTCTAATACACCATAGAGCAATGATCCCAACTGACTTACCCATTCCTTCTAAGCAATTTCTGTTTCCAATCAAGGTTTCATTTGAAATAGTAACAGGGTAGGCAGAGGAAATGGACAAAGGGAAGTATATTAGGACATGTATCAATTCCAATACATATTTAGCAAATTTAGAGTGAGCAGGCATTGCATGCATTGGAAACAGTAACTGTTGAAATTAAGCATTCCAGGATAGCCACAAGTAGCAAAGCAACACAAGGTTTGCTGGTCCCATGAAACCTAATAAAACATCCCTCCTTTCTTCCCATGAGAACGATTAACAGAGCCATGTAACCTAATAGCAACTCACTGGTGTTGCAACAGAGGCATAGAGCCACACAAAGTGATTTCCTTTATTAAAAGTCTTGTCTGTTTTAAGATAAATCTTTCACCAAGACAAATTACTGTGGATAAATAATATTGTTTATATATGCAAGTATTGTTATCCTGTACAAGCATCTTCATCTTAGGATAATTACTGAGCCCTACATCCTTCTGAATCTGCTTCCTGTATTCACCCTCAGCCTTCCTCTACAATTGTTACCCCTTACACTTCCCTCCAACATTAAGTATGTCATGCCTGATGCCTCAGAATGTGCCCTATGGACTGATTCCTTCTTTTAATCAAGTTGTGAAACAAATTTCTTTTCTCCCAAATTCTACTCAGCAACTCTTCTTTGCTTACATGATCTCCCCATCAAATCCTCTGCATTCCTCTGTAGCACCACATATCAAAGGCTTCTATTCTCTTTTTATCTACAGTGCTTATCATCCATCTTTCACTTCCATACATGGTTACACTCCAGACCAATGCCTCCGGAAAAAACTTCATAGCCCTTAAATCTACAGTCCATGTTAACAAATTTCTCTTCTTCAGAAATGTGATTGTTCCAATTAGCACTCTACATTTTATACCCTCCCTACTTTGATATCATCAGTTATTTTGCTTGCCAGATAGTGAACCTCATCTACTACCTTAACTGTCTCATTCCCCAATCTAATTCCCTCAGCGTCACTTGATTTCATGTCCACAGCTTGTGATATAGTGTGTAGCATTTTTGCCTCTGGACCACTGGGTCCCAGGTTTGATTCCCAGGGACTGGGTGTTTGATTTGTCCTCATCATTTCATCATCATCATCATCATTCATGATAGTGGCTAGATTGAAATGCATAAAATATTGACTGTGAAAAAATTGGTCTTTTTTACATGTACTGATGACCATGCAGTTGAGTGCCCAAAACCAAACATCATCATCTGATTTAATTCGACTACATTCCATTATCTACATTATGCTTTTGTTGGTGTTCATCTTATATCCCCCTGTCAAGACACTGTCCATTCTGTTTGCAGCTCATCCAGGCCCTTTGCTTCCTCTGACAGAATTACAATGTTATTGGCACACCTCAAAGTTTTTATTTCTTCTCCATGGATTTTAATTCCTAGTCCTAATTTTTCTTTTGTTTCCTTTACTGCTTGCTTGTAGTACAGAGTGAATAATACTGAGGATATTCTACACACCTGTCTCACTCCCTTTTTAACTATAACTTCCCTTTCATGCCCCTCAACTCATATAACTGGAGTCCAGTTTCTCTACAAGTTGTAAATAGGCTTTCCCTCCCTGTATTTTACCCCTAATAACTTCAGAACCTTAGAGGCATATATCACTAGGGGTGAGATAGTACTGCCTACAGGAAAATTAAAGAGACCTTTGGAGAAATGAGAACCACCTGTATGAATATCAAGAGTTCAGATGGAAAACCAGTCCCAAGCAAAGAAGGGAAAGCAGAAAGGTGGATGTACCTGAGGGCAATATTATGTAAATGGAAGAGAGGATGTAGATGAAGATGAAATGAGAGACATGATACTGAGAGATAACAGTCCACTGAGACCTTTTTTAAACACATAATTTTCAACCATAAACAGAAATTTCTGACATAAATACTACATGGGTGTAGGCAAATATGTACTTGTGGAAAGGTTACAAAGAAACCATTTATTAAATTGTAAATATATTAATATAATAGAAGGAAACATTCCACGTGGGAAAAATTATATATAAAAAAAACAAAGATGAGGTGACTTACCGAACAAAAGCGCTGGCAGGTCGATAGACACACAAACAAACACAAACATACACACAAAATTCAAGCTTTCGCAACAAACTGTTGCCTCATCAGGAAAGAGGGAAGGAGAGGGGAAGACGAAAGGAAGTGGGTTTTAAGGGAGAGGGTAAGGAGTCATTCCAATCCCGGGAGCGGAAAGACTTACCTTAGGGGGAAAAAAGGACAGGTATACACTCGCACACACGCACATATCCATCCACACATACAGACACAAGCAGACATATTTAAAGACAAAGAGTTTGGGCAGAGATGTCAGTCGAGGCAGAAGTGTAGAGGCAAAGAAGTTGTTGAAAGACAGGTGAGGTATGAGTGGCGGGAACTTGAAATTAGCGGAGATTGAGGCCTGGCGGATGACGAGAAGAGAGGATATACTGAAGGGCAAGTTCCCATCTCCGGAGTTCGGATAGGTTGGTGTTGGTGGGAAGTATCCAGATAACCCGGATGGTGTAACACTGTGCCAAGATGTGCTGGCTGTGCACCAAGGCATGTTTAGCCACAGGGTGATCCTCATTACCAACAAACACTGTCTGCCTGTGTCCATTCATGCGAATGGACAGTTTGTTGCTGGTCATTCCCACATAGAATGCATCACAGTGTAGGCAGGTCAGTTGGTAAATCACGTGGGTGCTTTCACACGTGGCTCTGCCTTTGATTGTGTACACCTTCCGGGTTACAGGACTGGAGTAGGTGGTGGTGGTAGGGTGCATGGGACAGGTTTTGCATCGGGGGCGGTTACAAGGATAGGAGCCAGAGGGTAGGGAAGGTGGTTTGGGGATTTCATAGGGATGAACTAACAGGTTACGAAGGTTAGGTGGACGGCGGAAAGACACTCTTGGCGGAGTGGGGAGGATTTCATGAAGGATGGATCTCATTTCAGGGCAGGATTTGAGGAAGTCGTATCCCTGCTGGAGAGCCACATTCAGAGTCTGGTCCAGTCCCGGAAAGTATCCTGTCACAAGTGGGGCACTTTTGTGGTTCTTCTGTGGGGGATTCTGGGTTTGAGGGGACGAGGAAGTGGCTCTGGTTATTTGCTTCTGTACCAGGTCGGGAGGGTAGTTGCGGGATGCGAAAGCTGTTTTCAGGTTGTTGGTGTAATGATTCAGGGATTCCGGACTGGAGCAGATTCGTTTGCCACGAAGAATTAGGCTGTAGGGAAGGGACCGTTTGATGTGGAATGGGTGGCAGCTGTCATAATGGAGGTACTGCTGCTTGTTGGTGGGTTTGATGTGGACGGACGTGTGAAGTTGGCCATTGGACAGGTGGAGGTCAACGTCAAGGAAAGTGGCATGGGATTTGGAGTAGGACCAGGTGAATCTGATGGAACCAAAGGAGTTGAGGTTGGAGAGGAAATTCTGGAGTTCTTCTTCACTGTGAGTCCAGATCATGAAGATGTCATCAATAAATCTGTACCAAACTTTAGGTTGGCAGACTTGGGTAACCAAGAAGGCTTCCTCTAAGCGACCCATGAATAGGTTGGCGTACGAGGGGGCCATCTTGGTACCCATGGCTGTTCCCTTTAATTGTTGGTATGTCTGGCCTTCAAAAGTGAAGAAGTTGTGGGTCAGGATGAAGCTGGCTAAGGTAATGAGGAAAGAGGTTTTAGGTAGGGTGGCAGGTGATCGGCGTGAAAGGAAATGCTCCATCGCAGCGAGGCCCTGGACGTGCGGAATATTTGTGTATAAGGACGTGGCATCAATGGTTACAAGGATGGTTTCCGGGGGTAACAGATTGGGTAAGGATTCCAGGCGTTCAAGGAAGTGGTTGGTGTCCTTGATGAAGGATGGGAGACTGCATGTAATGGGTTGAAGGTGTTGATCTACGTAGGCAGAGATACGTTCTGTGGGGGCTTGGTAACCAGCTACAATTGGGCGGCCAGGATGATTGGGTTTGTGGATTTTAGGAAGAAGGTAGAAGGTAGGGGTGCGGGGTGTCGGTGGGGTCAGGAGGTTGATGGAGTCAGGTGAAAGGTTTTGCAGGGGGCCTAAGGTTCTGAGGATTCCTTGAAGCTCTGCCTGGACATCGGGAATGGGGTTACCTTGGCAAACTTTGTATGTGGTGTTGTCTGAAAGCTGACGCAGTCCCTCAGCCACATACTCCCGACGATCAAGTACCACGGTCGTGGAACCCTTGTCCACCGGAAGAATGACGATGGATCGGTCAGCCTTCAGATCACGGATAGCCTGGGCTTCAGCAGTGGTGATGTTGGGTGTAGGATTAAGGTTTTTTAAGAAGGATTGAGATGCAAGGCTGGAGGTCAGAAATTCCTGGAAGGTTTGGAGAGGGTGATTTTGAGGAAGAGGAGGTGGGTCCCGCTGTGACGGAGGACGGAACTGTTCCAGGCAGGGTTCAATTTGGATGGTGTCTTGAGGAGTCGGATCAAGACACCATCCAAATTGAACCCTGCCTGGAACAGTTCCGTCCTCCGTCACAGCGGGACCCACCTCCTCTTCCTCAAAATCACCCTCTCCAAACCTTCCAGGAATTTCTGACCTCCAGCCTTGCATCTCAATCCTTCTTAAAAAACCTTAATCCTACACCCAACATCACCACTGCTGAAGCCCAGGCTATCCGTGATCTGAAGGCTGACCGATCCATCGTCATTCTTCCGGCGGACAAGGGTTCCATGACCGTGGTACTTGATCGTCGGGAGTATGTGGCTGAGGGACTGCGTCAGCTTTCAGACAACACCACATACAAAGTTTGCCAAGGTAACCCCATTCCCGATGTCCAGGCAGAGCTTCAAGGAATCCTCAGAACCTTAGGCCCCCTGCAAAACCTTTCACCTGACTCCATCAACCTCCTGACCCCACCGACACCCCGCACCCCTACCTTCTACCTTCTTCCTAAAATCCACAAACCCAATCATCCTGGCCGCCCAATTGTAGCTGGTTACCAAGCCCCCACAGAACGTATCTCTGCCTACGTAGATCAACACCTTCAACCCATTACATGCAGTCTCCCATCCTTCATCAAGGACACCAACCACTTCCTTGAACGCCTGGAATCCTTACCCAATCTGTTACCCCCGGAAACCATCCTTGTAACCATTGATGCCACGTCCTTATACACAAATATTCCGCATGTCCAGGGCCTCGCTGCGATGGAGCATTTCCTTTCACGCCGATCACCTGCCACCCTACCTAAAACCTCTTTCCTCATTACCTTAGCCAGCTTCATCCTGACCCACAACTTCTTCACTTTTGAAGGCCAGACATACCAACAATTAAAGGGAACAGCCATGGGTACCAGGATGGCCCCCTCGTACGCCAACCTATTCATGGGTCGCTTAGAGGAAGCCTTCTTGGTTACCCAAGTCTGCCAACCTAAAGTTTGGTACAGATTTATTGATGACATCTTCATGATCTGGACTCACAGTGAAGAAGAACTCCAGAATTTCCTCTCCAACCTCAACTCCTTTGGTTCCATCAGATTCACCTGGTCCTACTCCAAATCCCATGCCACTTTCCTTGACGTTGACCTCCACCTGTCCAATGGCCAACTTCACACGTCCGTCCACATCAAACCCACCAACAAGCAGCAGTACCTCCATTATGACAGCTGCCACCCATTCCACATCAAACGGTCCCTTCCCTACAGCCTAAGTTTTCGTGGCAATCGAATCTGCTCCAGTCCAGAATCCCTGAATCATTACACCAACAACCTGAAAACAGCTTTCGCATCCCACAACTACCCTCCCGACCTGGTACAGAAGCAAATAACCAGAGCCACTTCCTCGTCCCCTCAAACCCAGAATCCCCCACAGAAGAACCACAAAAGTGCCCCACTTGTGACAGGATACTTTCCGGGACTGGACCAGACTCTGAATGTGGCTCTCCAGCAGGGATACGACTTCCTCAAATCCTGCCCTGAAATGAGATCCATCCTTCATGAAATCCTCCCCACTCCGCCAAGAGTGTCTTTCCGCCGTCCACCTAACCTTCGTAACCTGTTAGTTCATCTCTATGAAATCCCCAAACCACCTTCCCTACCCTCTGGCTCCTATCCTTGTAACCGCCCCCGATGCAAAACCTGTCCCATGCACCCTCCCACCACCACCTACTCCAGTCCTGTAACCCGGAAGGTGTACACAATCAAAGGCAGAGCCACGTGTGAAAGCACCCACGTGATTTACCAACTGACCTGCCTACACTGTGATGCATTCTATGTGGGAATGACCAGCAACAAACTGTCCATTCGCATGAATGGACACAGGCAGACAGTGTTTGTTGGTAATGAGGATCACCCTGTGGCTAAACATGCCTTGGTGCACAGCCAGCACATCTTGGCACAGTGTTACACCATCCGGGTTATCTGGATACTTCCCACCAACACCAACCTATCCGAACTCCGGAGATGGGAACTTGCCCTTCAGTATATCCTCTCTTCTCGTCATCCGCCAGGCCTCAATCTCCGCTAATTTCAAGTTCCCGCCACTCATACCTCACCTGTCTTTCAACAACTTCTTTGCCTCTACACTTCTGCCTCGACTGACATCTCTGCCCAAACTCTTTGTCTTTAAATATGTCTGCTTGTGTCTGTATGTGTGGATGGATATGTGCGTGTGTGCGTGTGTATACCTGTCCTTTTTTCCCCCTAAGGTAAGTCTTTCCGCTCCCAGGATTGGAATGACTCCTTACCCTCTCCCTTAAAACCCACTTCCTTTCGTCTTCCCCTCTCCTTCCCTCTTTCCTGATGAGGCAACAGTTTGTTGCGAAAGCTTGAATTTTGTGTGTATGTTTGTGTTTGTTTGTGTGTCTATCGACATGCCAGCGCTTTTGTTCGGTAAGTCACCTCATCTCTGTTTTTTGTAAATATATTAAAGTGTATAAGTGCTGTAATTGGTAGGAATATTCTCTGAAGCATGAATCTTCTGTAATTAATAAAAATAATAAAAGTATTGATAACACTCAATACACACTAAAGTTCACTCATATGTTTAATATATAAAAGTCAAAGTAATTAATGAAATATTCTACTAATTGTGAGGGATGAGTTTTTTTTTTTTTTCATTGAATAACCAATTATAACAATACAGACGATTGTTTAAAAATATATATATATAGTTGCAGCCATGTTGGCATAGCAGGCAGTATTTTGTGTGGCTTTGGATGGAAAGCATGTAGCTTGTTAAGTAAGATTCATTTCAGTATTGTAAATATGTTAGAAATTATTTGAGTTTCTGTAAAGAAGGTTCGATTTTTCGAATTTACAGTAAACAATAGTTTGAAACTTAATACTTGCTTAAATATTCATTTGACTTGTTGTCTAAGTTTTTCATTTGAGTTGTTGTCTAAGAATCCAGGACCATGGCTGTGACAGATAATATGAATGAGTACAAACCCTGATATCAATTCTAACTAGAACCAAGAAATTTCACAATACTATGTGAAGAATTTGACAGAGTGCTGAAAGACTTAAATCGAGACAAGGCCCCAGGAGTAGACAACATTCCAGTTAAATGACTGATAGCCTTGGGAGAGCCAGCCATGACAAAATTATTCCATCTGGTGAGCAAGATATATGAGACAAGCATAGCATAATTCCAATCCCAAAGAAAGCAGGTGGTGTGAAAATTACCAAACTATCAGTTTAATAAGTCACAGTAGCAAAACACTAACAGAAATTCCTTACAGATGAAAGGAAAAACTATTAGAAGCTGACCTCCGGGAAGATCAGTTTGGGTTCTGTAGAAATGTTGGGACATTTGAGGCAATACTGACCCCACAGCTTATCGTAAAAGATAGATTAAGGAAAGGAAAACCTACATTTCTAGCATTTGTAGGCTTAGAGAAAGTTTTGCCAGTGTCAACTAGAATCCTCTCTTCCAAATTCTGAAGGAGGCAGGAGTAAAATACAGGGAGTGAAAGGCTATTTACAATTTGTGCAGAAATCAGATGGCAGTTATAAGATTTGAGGGGCATGAAAGGGAAGCAGTCATTGAGAAGGGAGTGAGACAGGGTCGAAGTCTATCCCCAATGTTATTCAATCTGTATATTGAGGAAGCAATAAAGGCAATAAAAGAAAACTCTAGAGTAGGAATTAAAATCCATGGAGAAGAGGTTTGCCAAAGAAATACTTCTGTCAGAGACAGCTAAGGACCAGGAAGAGCAGTTGAATGGAATGGGCAGAGTCTTGAAAGGAAGATATAAGATGAACATCAACAAGAGCCAACAGAGGATAATGGAATATAGTCTAATTAAATGACATGATGCTGGGAGAATTAGATTACAAAATGAGACACTTACAGTAGTAAATGAGTTTAGCTATTTGGGAAGCAAAATAACTGAAGATGGTTGAAGTAGAGAGGATATCGAATGTAGACTGGCTACGGCAAGGAAAGCATTTCTGAAGGAGAGAATTTTGTTAACACTGAATATAAATTTAAGTTTAATGAAGTCCTTTCTGAAAGTATTTGTATGAAATCTAGACCTGTGTGGAACTGAAACAATGATGATGAACAGTTTAGACAAGAAGAGAATAGAAGCTTTCAAAATGTGGTGCTATCAAAGAATGCTGAAGATTGGATGGGCAATCACATAACTAATGAGATACAGAATAGAAGTAGGGAGAAAAGGAATCTGTGGCACAACTTCACTAGAAGAAGAGATTGGTTGGTAGGACACATACTGAGGCATCAAGGGAGCATCAGTTTAGTATTGGAGGGAAGTGTGGTGGATAAAAATCGTAGAGGGAGACCAAGAGATGAATATACTAAGCAGATTCAGAAGGAGGTTGGTTATAGTTGTTGCTCAGAGATGAAGAGGTTTGTACAGGATAGAATATCATTGAGAGCTACATCAAACTAGTCTCTGAACTGACAAATTCAGAATTTTACAAGAAATGCTGAAGATTAGATGGGTAGATCACATAACTAATGAGGAAGTATTGAATAGGATTGGGGAGAAGAGAAGTTTGTGGCACAGCTTGACCAGAAGAAGGAATCGGTTGGTAGGACATGTTCTGAGGCATCAAGGGATCATCAATGTAGTATTGGAGGGCAGTGTGGAGGGTAATAATCGTAGAGGGAGACGAAGAGATGAATACACTAAGCAGATTCATAAGGATGTAGGTTGCAGTAGGTACTGGGAGATGAAGAAGCTTGCACAGGATAGAGTAGCATGGAGAGCTGCATCAAACCAGTCTCAGGACTGAAGACCACAACAACAACAACAACAACAACAACAAGAAATTATTCCAGTTAACATTGACAAAACTTTCTCTAACTCTAAAAATGCTATAAATGTAGGTTTGCCTTTCCTTAACCTGTCTTACAATTATAGGATCAATATTGCTTGGCATGTTCTTATATTTCTCTGAAATCTGAACCGATCATCCCTGAGGTAGTTTCCCACCATTTTATACATTCTTCTGAGAAGAATTTGTGTTAGAATTTGGTACCCATGACTTATTACTGATAGTTCTATAATATTCACACCTGTCAGCACCAGCACTTTTTGGAATTGTATTTATCATATTCTTCTTGAGTTCTAGGATATTTCAACTATCTCATATATCTTGCACACCTAATGAAACAATTTTGTCATGGCTGGTTCAACAGAGGCAATCAGTTTGATGGAATGTTGTTACACCCAGGCCCTTGTTACGACTCTCAAATTCTTCTTGCAGTATCATCTCTCAAGTCTCATCATCTATGTTCTCTTCCCCTTCTGTTACATTGCGTTGTGCCCCTCCCACTTTGCCCCTCTCTGATGTGACAGGTTTTCCATCTGAGCTTTTGATATTTATACAGCTGCTTCTCTTTCTCTGAAGTCCCTGCAAGCGGAATCTCTTACCCCATGCGATGTATGCAACTTAAGTCTTACATTACCTACCTAGTTATATTTTAACATAAAGATAGGAGAACTTTTGTCTTTTTGAACAATGATCGGACATGTTTCAGCTGTACAACTAATACTTGCATACTGTCCTACAATACTTAATTGAATATTATGTATGTTACTACAACGCAACACTCCTACTGTGAATATTTACACATTTCACTCCTTCTTGGTGTCAATAATATATTAGGTGTAGAGAGCTTTTACGCATCCTACAATACATAACCAGATATCACATATATTACTAATACGTAATAATACCACCGTGAACCTTCATTTGAAGCTGCTGGAATACAAAAACATGCATACATACCTACCCATGATTAAACACCCTCAGAGGCCACAGAAAGCTCATTCACATTTCTTACACTTTTCAAATTCCCCAACATTCAATCAATGGTTTTTTTTTCCTTCATTGTAATTTCATTCCTCATACAAGGGTGACCGGCAGCAGCCTCCATATGCCGCCAACAGGTACAACGGTAGATACCATAGAAGACACGGAACAGAAAAAATGCATGGTAAAATATGATGATAAATGTAAGATGATAAATACAAAGCCATACAACTGAAGGCACTGTGTACACAAGAGAGGTCAACAGTTAAAACAAATGTAGACATCCAGTTGGATACACGAATGTAGATGGACACCGATGAAACACTGTTGCACAAACCGAAGAAACACTGACGCACAGAACCACTGTGGTGATGATCATCGGTGAAACAGACACCAACACACAGAAGAAGGTGGGGGAGGGGCCTGCCACTGAATGTAGGGGAAAGGCAGGGGGGAAGGAGGGGGGGAACTAGCCAGTTGGAGAAAGAATTGGGAGTTAGGGAGGAGAGAGGGTAGGGGTTGGAAGCCCAGGAAGGGGGAGGGGAGGCAGAGGTTAACAAGGGAGTGAGGAGAAAGGGAGAAAGGAATGTGAGGGGGAAGAGGAGGAAAAGGTGGGAGATGGGGGGGTGGGAGGGTTAGATCTGATAGGAGGGTTAGATGGAGGGGACAAGGACATCATCAGCGAGGGGGAGTTGGCGGAAGCCACCTTGGGCAAGGGAATGGAGAGTGTGAAGATGGAGAGCAGGCGGGATGCAAGAGTACAGGCACAGCAATGGGCCGGGATGGGTGAGGATGAGAGAGACAAGAGGGTGTGGAGGATTGAACTTGCAGTTGGTGTAAAGGATTTGTATCTGTTCGAGGACAAGGAGAAGGTGTGGAAAGGGAATTGAGTCATATAGGGTCTGCGTGGGGGATGGGAGGCAGATGTCATAGGCAAGGTGGAGTGCATGGCATTCAAGGATTTGGATGGACTTATAGTTGGTGGAAGAGGCCGAAATCCAGGTAGGATGTGCATAGCAGAGAATGGGGCAGATGAGGGATTGATAAGTGCAGAGGATAGTGGAGGGGTCCAAACCCCACGTTCGCCCAGATGGGAGGGTAAGGAGATGGAGTTGGGTACATGCCTTGGCTTGGACTGTCAGGAGATAGGGGGTCCAGGAAAGGCGGCAGTCGAGGGTGACACCAAGGTGTTTGAGGGTGGTGGTGAGGTTAATGGGGCGGTCATATATGGTGAGGTAAAAATCCAGGAGACAGAAAGTAGGGGTGGTGTTGCCTACAATGATTGCCCGGGATTTGGATGGATTGACCTCGAACAGCCACTGGTTGCACCAAGCAGTGAACTGGTCAAGGTGGGATTGTAGAAGGTGTTGGGAGCTTTGTAGGGTGGAGGAGAGGGCAAGGAAGGTGGCATCATCAGCAAATTGGAGGAGGTGGATGGGGGGTTTGGGTGACGGCATGTCCGCCATAGAGTGGAGGTAGAGATGAGGGAAGAGGATGGAGCCCTTGGACACAACAACAGAGGGATTGAAGATATTGGAGTCAGTATTGTGGATGGTAACGTAGGAAGGGTGACGGGAGAGTAAGAAGGTGATCAGATGGACGTAATTGACAGGAAGGGCGAAAGTTTGGAGCTTGAAGAGGAGACCAGAATGCCAGATATGGTCATACACGCATTTGAAGTAAAGGTGGCAGAGCGATCGGAATTTAGTTGGCCAGAGAGGATGTGGGTGAGCTGTAGGAGGAGGTCGTCAGCAGAGAAAGAGTGTCAGAAGCCACATTGGGTAGGGGGGAGGAGGCAGTGCAGGCAGAGGTGCTGTTGTAGTTGTCAGGCAAGGATGGACTCCAAGACCTTGCTGAAGACCGAAGTGAGGCTGATGGAGGAGATGTCAGAGGGTGGTTTGGCAGGCTTAGGGAACATCAGGATCTGGAAGGTTTTCTGCAGGTCGGGGTAGTAGCCGGTTGCTAGGACCATATTATAGAGCACAGCCAGGATGCTGAGGAGGGATAGGGGACCTTGCAGAGATGGTGGTAGGTGACATGGTTGTGACTGCGAACGGTGTTGTGTTTACTGTGAAGTGTGGCTATGATGTCTTGGGTGGTGATGGGAGGGTTAAGAGTTGTGTGTGGGATGTTGCCCACGTACTGGAGGAGGCTGTGGTGGTGAATGAAGAAATTCCAGATGTTCAGAATCTTCGGGACCTGACTGTCGCACTAGATGGTACATGGCAGAAGCACAGGCACACTTCACACAATGGGGTAATAACGGCAACAAGTGCTGATACTACAAAAGTTATAGATGTTGTAAATAACATTGGAGGTATAGGACATTCCGGGTCCCCTTAAAATCATTGGGTGAAAGTACTTTTATCACAGAATTGTAAGCAGTGATTAAATTACTGCAACTAGAGAGAAATTGCAAGATGAGTGTTGTAATTTTATCATGTAGACAGTTTGCATGGAAAATTAACTTTTTAAACTGTATTACTAGTCTTATTTTCCCATAAAAAATATAAAATGGAGCAGAAGCAAGGCCAAGGGACAAATAAACAACAGTAACAATATAGCAAGCCACTTAGGTTAATTGTAAAAGGCCAGTTAGTCACTCAAACTGCTGCCCTTGCAGCTGCTGGAAAGGCTGGAAAGTAGCCATATATTAGTGTTGTCCCTCAGTAAACATTTTCTTGTTTGTCTAGTAAATTCACATTGACTAGTGTGACTGCTGTATATACAGCTACCTCCATTTTCTACAAAGAACTGTGAAGTGCAAGTTCCAGATCTCTGTTAGACCTATTTCATGTATGTCCCACACACTTGAGCAACATTTTAGAAGTGGTGATATCAGTGTTTTGTAAGCATCTCCTTTGTAGCCTGACAGCATTTCCTGGGTATCCTAGCAATGGACCAAAATTTGCCACCTGCTTTATGTATGACTGAGCCAATATGATGATAAAATTTTATATCTCCACATGTTGTTACTCAGGTATTTGCATGAGTTGACTCTGTGGTGCAGTCATGGGATCTGTGTACATCTGAACATTTAAAGCAAGTGGTCAAACTTTGCAAAACTTCAAAATTTTATCAAGTTGTCACATGATGCAGTCTTTCATTCTATTTATCTGCTGTGATAGTAGGTATAAACACTTGTAATATTGAGATTGGTGTTGGCTTTGTGTCCAGCTTGCCTTTGATATTGCATTCACTATGCTGTGCTTAACAGGTTGTCCACACTCCTATATTCTTTCAAAGTCATGCTGAAAAGTAATGGCTCAGAATTTTTTGTGTACAAATTCTTAAAACTTTTTAAATAAAACATACTTTATTAACATTCAGAGTCTACACATTAATTCCTCAGCATAGTGACCCTGGTGACACATTTCTCCCAATGATACCAGTTTGTTGGTACTGTCAGTGTAGAATGTCTGACTTCAATGGAGACGAAATGTCACCTCTGCCTGTGCCACTTCATCACTATGAAAGTGACGTCCTTGAAGGTGTTTAAGTTCTAAAAAAACAGAAAAGTCAGATGGGGACAAGTTGGGACCATATACAGGATTACCTATGACAGTTAATTTGAGCCATCAGATTGTTGCAGATGTCACAGTGGTTGTGTGTGGTCTGGTATTTTCATGCTGATTGAGAGGATGCTCAGTATGTGGCCAAACTCTTGAAGTTATAAACTCAATGAAAGCATACTGTTTCTCATGCACTGCCATAGTTAAGGTAAACACCTCCATGTTACACTTGACAATTCAGAGCCCTCTTATAGCAGAGGGCTGCAAATATGTAGACATAAGAATAAAGTCATAGAATGTTAATAATAATTGTTTTTTTTTTAAATCTTACAGCTTCAAATACAAAAATTCAGAGGCATTACTTTTCAGCATGCCCTTGTATTTAATATTATTTTTACTATTGCATGACCCACATTGTGTTAATAACCCTGTACTTCTATGATCAAACATCCTGTTCTTCCTCCCACTCACTGCACTTCACTAATTCCTGTCATCTCCAACCTCAACCAATCCATTTCTATTTTCATGTTCTCTATCCACCTACTCAATTAAGGAATTTATCATTCCACACTTTGACCTGTAGCCATATTTGTTCCCCCCCCCCCCCCTTTCATGTTGACATCGTTGTCCAGGGTAGTCCCTGCCCACAGATCTGAGTGGGAGAGCTGTGTATCCTTAGGAAATGGCAGTAGTTTCCCTTTCTTGCTTTAGTGTGGGCTCTCCAGATGGCCTCCCATTGCAGCTGAACCTACAGTATGACACTCTCCCGCTGTGAGCTGTGCAAACCACCAAACTTTTGTAACATAAGTGGTTCATTTGGGAAGTGGGGTGTAACATAAAGGAAACGTGAGTAACCATATAATCTCGAAACTGGTGTTTCGTCGTGGAGATACTGATCGGGTGTGCTATTTTTGGCCAAAAACTTACTTGTTTGACAGTTTTGTTGTCAGGGAGCTGTAGTTGGTACCCTAATTACAAAACTGTTAGATAAGCAATTGTGCTTGCTTACGTGGGATATGGAACTTTACATTCTCAAAACACAAATAAGCCTCATCATCCTGGAAATGACCATGATGAGTAACCATTCTGCAAGAACTTGAAAATGTCAAATAAATCTTCCTGGCTCATTGTAATAAAAGCTTACTATAGATCATATTGCTTTATGCAAACAAGCTATCTTGTTTACTCTCCTGAGAGTTGGGAAGAACTGTATATTCCATGTTAGTAACTGTGGTGTGGCCCTCAACACCTGTAAGCAAAATATCATGAAAATTTTGGTCAGCCTGTGGCTTACCTGGCCTGTAGACTCCAAGTACTAATAAACATTCTGACTGAATTCGAAAAGTATTCCTCCTCCCTGAGCAATCTGACTTGTGGAATACACTCTACACTAATAATCCCTCGGAGTGGCATATACGTAATTGTGGCTATTTTGCTGTCAGTGAAAAGTGATTATGAAACCATGTGGTGTATTGAGCCACGAGGGATATGAATTCAGAAGGGATGTACTCCGTATTATGTGGCCTACCAGGAAGCAGCTGTATACAAATCACAAACATAGGCCATATATAGTAGGCATATTTTTTAAATGCAGAATAAAAAACTCCATGGGATATAATATTCTGCATTAACTTGATGACACGCCCATTCTACTGTGATTTGTTTGTAAGGAATAATTTCTTATGTATGGTATCAGTGACATAATGGATAACTATTGTAAGCAGCGTTGCAACAGATCCCGAGCCCAACCTGTAGATCTGATCGAGGGTTATATGTCCCATGCTTAGAACCTCTCGACACATAATGTAATAAATTTTTAACAAAATAATAAACTGGTGTTATGTATTAGCTTTCAGCACTGTATTTCAAAAGATTATGGCATGCTTAAATTAAATTACCTACTGACTAGAATTTTTTCATATCAATTTAGCAGTTTATCAGGTTAATTAGATTTGATATTCCTCCAGTTATTCTCTTTGTGAAAGGGTTTTACCTTAACAAAGCTTTGTCCTCCTGGAGTAATCTAATGGTAATTATAAAACACTTACGCAATATGTTATTTCTTACCCACGTCTTCAGCTATTGGGTTGTAGTCCTGGATTTTGTGTACAATGACATATTGTTTCCGTGTGTGTTATAAATGAGTGTTTAATGTGGTTCTCCTCATTCTGCAGGGTGATTGAAAATACTGGTGAGAGCTGTGGCATTTCATTTGAAGAAACTGATATTCAAGAATTGGTCCACAATGAGCTGGAGATGGACGCAGAGGAGCGAACAAATTTCATGTTCAGTACTCATAATCAAAGATTGTCCTCAGAAGGAGACAACTCACTCAGCACCAGTCCAAAATATAGTTTAAGGGAAAAGGAGTCTTATAACTTTAGCTGTGTAGTTTCTGCCTACAGATTTTTCCTTCAAAATACAGACTTGTAAAACATGTCTTCATCCACATTGATGGTATGCAGCCACCTACTTATGTTTGTAAGTCATGTGGTGAGGCATTTTCCAGTTGAACAAACATCTGAAAATAAGTGATGGTGCTCAAGCCTTATGTGCTGTCAATAATAACACATTTGATTGCAGCGATGACGACAAAAACATTTTCTTGGAAGATAATGAAGAAGCTCCTTTCATGGAACAGATTGCTTTTCAATCTTCATCTGGAAACTTGCAGAATTTCAAATAAATCCTTTAATGACATTAATAACACACAATTCAGAGGAATGTCAAAGACATGATAATTATGAAACTTCATGTGCCACTGGTGGTGTCTATGGCCACACTGTTCCTCTTACTGCAGAGAGACTCCACAAATGTGATGTCTGTCTTTTGCTCAGTTGGCTGCTGTCAAGAGACATGCATTCATACATACAGAAATGAGACCACACAAAATTTATACTTGTGAAAAATCTTTTGATAGATTGGGTGCTCTCAAGGTACATGAACTAAAACTGGAATGAAACCACACACATGTGGTGTTTGTGGCAAGTCTTTTGTTCTGTTGAGTGAGTTGAAGAACTACTGTTGATACATAGTGGAGTGAAACCCCACACATGTAGTTCCTGTGGCAAGTCTTTTACTGTCTTGAATGACCTTAAGAGACATTCACTCATACACGCAGGACTGAAACCAAACACATGTGTTATTTGTGGTAAATCTTTTACCTGTTTGGGTTATCTCCAAGAAGCATTCATTGATACACACTGGAACAAGACCATAAAAATGCACTACTTGTTGAAAGTCTTTAGGCAATGTGAGTAATCTCAAGGAGCATTCATTAAGACACACTGGAATGAGATCACACAAATGTAATATTTGTGGCAAATCTTTTAACACGTCGCATACTCTCAAGAAGCACTTGGAAACAAACCATATGAATGAGGTATGTGAGGCAATTAATTTTCTCTAGCCAATTCCTTCAAGGTCTATACAATAGTGCATCTTGGTTGCAGCTCTTCACATGTGCTAGAGTTGCAGAGATATGCAATGATACGTACAAGACAGAGATCACGGAAAATGTCAGTAAGACAAATGCAACTCTGCAGCTTGCAATTTCAAGAAGTTGCAGTACTAAACACTACAGAGAAATTACACAAATCATTCTTTTGTGATTAATGCTGCTATGTTCCTATGAACTTGAGATGAAGTTTTCCATTTGTGATACATCTTTTCCCCACACTGGTCTATATAGGCCAAGAAAATGTAGTGATATATCACCTCAACATCCATGAAGCTTTACATGGGACATAGCAAAAATACAATATTTATAGCACAGTCTTAACACAGGTATATCAGTTACTTTCAAGAGGTACGCTTTCTCAGTATTAGTGCTGTGTATGTATTTAATTGTGCATACATATGTGTGATTTTTATACTACATTGTCTTTTACAAAATGTCTAATGGTAAACGTATGCCGATGAGCTAAGTATTGTGACCATTTACTTAATAGTGTGTTGGTCCACCTTTTGGGGGACAATGCAGCAGAGTATGTGCATGATATGATTTCACAAGTCTGAAGATTTCCAGAAGTATCATGCACCACAAGTCTACACATAGGTCACAAAATTTCTCTAAATTATGAGTCAGTGGTTTGTGGGTGCAGAGCCACCAGCAGATACAATCCTCCATCCGTTCTATTGAGGTCAGATCTGGTAAATTGGGTAGCAAACACACCAACTTGAAATGCCATTCTCCACTAACCACAGTAGTGGAGTTCTAGCCCTCAGGCAGTTAGCCTGTTGGAAGGTGTCATCAGAGTTGGTGAAGAAATCAAGCATGAAGTGTTGGAGGTGGTTGTAATAATGTCCATGTAGTCAACAACTGTCAAGGAGCCTTCAGCTACTGCCGCTTGTCCCATGCCAGCCCAAGTGAGTGCCCCCATGGAGTAGTGGTGTGGTACATGTTTTTAGCAGCCATTTACCTGGATGGTGGATATCCAGACACGATCATTGACCTGGCATAAAAAGAAATGTCATTTATACAGCCAGGTGACAATTTCCGTTGCTCTGTGGTCCAATCCTATTTATCCCACGTTCACTGCAGTCATAATTGGTAATATAGTGGGATCAACTTGGGAACACAAGTATTCATATGCCATGGAGCCTCATGTTCAACGATGTGTGGTAAATGGTGTGCTGTGAAACAGTTGTGCCTGCACTGTCATCATCTTCTGTCGCCAGGTCTGCCACATATTGTTGCTGTTCATTCTGCTTTACAGAGAGCAAGTGTCTGACCTCTGCACTCTGTGATGAGGAATGGGCATCCTACACCGTGCTGCAAACTTATGGTTTCACATTCTTCGACCATTTCCCATCAATGCCCACAACAGCAGCACATGGACAACCAGCTAGCCAGCTTTACCACTTTGAGGTGCTTGTTCCAAGTCACAGCCTGCCCTTTGTCAATGTCTGTGAATGTAGACTTCTGTAGCCTATATTATCACTAGAATGAGTTCCCATTCACCTCTGCTATGTATATGTACTTTTGTTATGTCATTACTTGCTTTTAGTGTCACTAGGAGACATTAAGTTTCATGGTGGGCAGTGGTGGTAATGTTTTTGCTCATCAGCGTCTCTTCACAAAAAGTCAGTTTGTAAAATGTATAGTATAACAAGTTTATCATGCTTCATTTGCTTTTATGCGGATAAACTACTGCCAGAGAGCTGAATTTCTTATGAAATGCTTATTGTGTATAACAAACATCTGTAGTTGATTCAAGCATTGTAGTTAATGAAGACTGATTTTACACATCAAAGATCGTAATTATATGTTCAGTGTTCAATGCTGTGTAACTTCTGCACAAAAATAAATGAGCAAGCAACTAGACCATCCAGTATTAAATTTCAGCCACAGTTACGTGTATGTGTGACAGCTGAAATTGTGTGATTCCTGCGTGCCTCAGCAATACAGATAGCCATACCATAGGTGCAACCACAACAGAGGGGTATCTGTTGAGAGGCCAGACAAACGTGTGGTTCCTGAAGAGGGGCAGCAGCCTTTTCAGTAGTTGCAGGGGCAACAGTCTAGATGATTGACTAATCTGGCCTTGTAACACTAACCAAAATGGCCTTGCTGTTCTGGTACTGCGAACGCCTGAAACCAAGGGGAAACTACAGCCGTAATTTTTCCCGAGGGCATGCAGCTTTACTGTATGATTACATGATGATGGCGTCCTCTTGGGTAAAATATTCTGGAGGTAAAATAGTCCCCCATTTGGATCTCCAGGTGGGGACTACTCGGGAGGACGTTGTTATCAGGAGAAAGCAAACTGGCATTCTACGGGTCGGAGCATGGAATGTCAGATCCCTTAATCGGGCAGGTAGGTTAGAAAATTTAAAAAAGGGAAATAGTTAGGTTGAAGCTAGATATAGTGGGAATTAGTGAAGTTCAGTGGCAAGAGGAACAAGACTTTTGGTCGGGTGAATACAGGGTTATATATACAAAATCAAATAGGGGTAATGCAGGAGTAGGTTTAATAATGAATAAAAAAAATAGTAATGTGGGTAAGCTACTACAAACAGCATAGTGAATGCATTATTGTAGCCAAGATAGATATGAAGCCCACGCCCACCACAGTAGTACAAGTTTACATGCCGACTAGCTCCGCAGATGACAAAGACATTCATGAAATGTATGATGAGATAAAAGAAATTCTTCAGATAGTGAAGAGAGATGAAAATTTAATAGTCATGGGTGACTGGAATTCGATAGTAGGAAAAGGAAGAGAAGGAAACGTAGTAGGTGAATATGGAATGAGTGTAAGGAATGAAAGAGGAAGCCACCTGGTAGAATTTTGCACAGTGCATAACTTAAACATAGCTAACACATGGTTCAAGAATCATGAAAGGAGGTTGTATACATGGAAGAAGCCTGGAGATACTGGAAGATATCAGCTAGATTATGTAATGGTAAGACAGAGATTTAGGAACCAGGTTTTAAATTGTAAGACATTTCCAGGGGCAGATGTGGACTCTGACCACAATCTATTGGTTATGAACTGTAGATTGAAACTGAAGAAACTGCAAAAAGGTGGGAATTTAAGGAGATAAGATCTGGATAAATGGAAAGAACCTGAGGTTGTAGAGAGTTTCAGGGAGAGCATTAGGGAACGATTGACAAGAATGGGTGAAAGAAATACAGTAGAAGAAGAATGGGTAGCTTTGAGAGGTGAAATAGTGAAAACAGTAGAGGATCAAGTAGGTAAAAAGATGAGGGCTAATAGAAATCCTTGGGTAACAGAAGAGATATTGAATTTAATTGATGAAAGGAGAAAATACAAAAATGCAGTATATGAAGCAGGCAAAAAGCAATACAAGCGTCTCAAAAATGAGATCGACAGGAAATGCAAAATGGCTAAGCAGGGTTGGCTAGAGGACAAATGTAAGGATGTAGAAGTATGTATCACTAAGGGTAAGATAGATACTGCCTACAGGAAAATTAAAGAGACCTTTGGAGAAAAAAGAACCTCTTGTATCAATATCAAGAGCTCAGATGGAAACGCAGTTCTAAGCAAAGAAGGGAAAGCAGAAAGGTGGAAGGAGTATATAGAGGGTCTATACAAGGGTGATGTTCTTGAGGACAATATTATGGAAATGGAAGAGGAGGTAGATGAAGATGAAATGGGAGATATGATACTGCGTGAAGAGTTTGACAGAGCACTGAAAGACCTGAGTCAAAACAAGGCCCCGGGAGTAGACAGCATTCCATTAGAACTACTGACAGCCTTGGAAGAGCCAGTCCTGACAAAACTCTACCATCTGGTGAACAAGATGTATGAGACAGGCGAAATACCCTCAGACTTCAAGAAGAATATAATAATTTCAATCCCAAAGAAAGCAGGTGCTGACAGATGTGAAAATTACCAAACTATGAGTTTAATATGACACGGCTGCAAAATACTAACATGACTTCCTTACAGACAAATGGAAAAACTGGTAGAAGCCAACCTCGGGGAAGATCAGTTTGGATTCCATAGAAATGTTGGAACAAGTGTGGCAATACTGACCCTACAACTTATCTTCAAGAACAGATTAAGGGAAGGCAAGCCTATGTTTCTAGCATGTGTAGACTTAGAGAAAGCTTTTGACAATGTTGATTGGAATACTCTCTTTCATATTCTGAAGGTGGCAGGGGTAAAATACAGGGAGCGAAAGGCTATTTACAGTTTGTATAGAAACCAGATGGCAGTTATAAGAGTCGAGGGGCATGAAAGGGAAGCAGTGGTCGGGAAGGGAGTGAGACAGGGTTGTAGCCTATGCCGAATGTTATTCAATCTGTATATTGAGCAAGCAGTAAAGGAAACAAAAGAAAAATTTGGAGTAGGAATTAATATCCATGCAGAAGAAATAAAAACTTTGAGGTTTGCCAACGACATTGTAATTCTGTCAGAGACAGCAAAGGACTTGGAAGAGCAGTTGAACAGAATGGACAGCGTCTTGAAAGGAGGGTATAAGATGAACATCAACAAAAGAAAGACGAGGATAATGGAATGTAGTTGAGTTATCCCGGGTGCTGCTGAGGGAATTAGATTGGGGAATGAGACACTTATAGCAGTAAAGGAGTTTTGCTATTTGGGGAGCAAAATAACTGATGATGCTCATAGTAGAGAGGATATAAAATGTAGACTGGCAATGGCAAGGAAAGCGTTTCTGAAGAAGAGAAATTTGTTAACATCGAGTATAGATTTAAGCGTCAGGAAGTCTTTTCTGAAAGTATTTGTATGGAGTGTAGCCATATATGGAAGTGAAATGTGGACAATAAATAGTTTAGAAAAGAAGAGAATAGAAGCCTATGAAATGTGGTGCTACAGAAGAATGCTGAAGATTAGATGGGTAGTTCACATAACTAATGAAGAGGTATTGAATAGAATTGGGGAGAAGAGGAGTTTGTGGCACAAGTTGACTAGAAGAAGGGATCAGTTGGTAGGACATGTTATGAGGCATCAACAGATCACCAACTTAGTATTGGAGGGCAGTGTGAAGGGTAAAAATCATAGAGGGAGACGAAGAGATGAATACACTAAACAGATTCAGAAGGATGTAGGTTGGAGTAGGTACTGGGAGATGAAGAAGTTTGCACAGGATAGAGTAGCATGGAGAGCTGCATCAAACCAGTCTCTGGACTGAAGACCACAAAAACAACAAACAATAGCTATACAAAGGGAATATGTCAAGCAAGCATTCTCTTTAATTGCCTTATTTCTTGCACTACAAATGTTATTTCATGCTGTATATTTTTCATAATTGTAAAAGGTAAAAATGATAATCTCAGAAATCTCTACTTGAGCCTTGTATTTTATTTCAAAATGCCTATTGCAACAATATTTTTTTATTTTCCTACATTTCTTATTGGTTTGGTACGTCTTGTCACACCTGTAATAACATGAGATAAGCAACAGGCATTCTTTCTGTTTTGCAGCACTTTCATGTATTTGCTTTTGTACATAACATTTTACCATCTCGGTCCTAGAAACATAATTCTGTACAGCCATCTGTAGTATTACAATGGCTTTTAAATATTTAAGTAATATTGACATGCTTGCACTTCTTGTCTCTCATTTTTTGTTCGCACATGATAAATTTTGGTTGTGATGAAGTAAAAAAAGTATGAATTTAAACTGCACAGTTTTCTGTATTGCAACATTGTTAGATTATGTGCTGTTATTTAACTGCACATTTTTGCTTCAGTTCCTGTTGATACAAAGCTACTGGTGGATTTCAGTAATAATGCAACATTTTGCTTTCTGAGGAATGAAGTGTTGAAACTTAATTATAACCATTAGTATTCCAGTTAGATTAGATTAATGCTTGTTCGATAAATCATAAATACAACACTTTGTAATGATATGGAACATGTCAGTTTAACAAAAGCTTTCTTTACAGGCAATAGTTGTAAGATTACTAGTTTATATCTAAAAGTCCATCTGTATAGTAGGAGTAGTTGTCATACAACAATTCTTTTAATTTATTTTGAAATTTTGCTTGGCTATGTGTCTGACTTTTGATGCTATTTGGTAAGCATCCAAAGATTTTTGTCCCACCGGTGGGCCCACAGTCCTTTTGTGGGTAAGTGTGTGGTGCGTGTGGGGCCCCGAGCTATTGCAGTCTCCTTCCCTTTGCTTTGAAGGCTGCATTACCATTTCTGTTCCTCCCCTTCCCTATCCTTGCTCCCTCGTCCCTGCCCCCTCTTTTTCCTCTTAGTGGACTTCATGTCAACCTGGCTATCCTCCTGGCTTTTTTTTTGGTCTGTGCTATTGTTTAGTTTGCTGTTTCCATCTACTTTTCGGCTTTTTGGTCCCCTTGGGGTTTGATCTCCATTTCCAAAAATTTTCTGTTCACTGTGAGCCATTTGGGGATGAACTCCCTACCTCACTTCCATGGTGCAGGTTCCTCTCCCCCTCCCCTCCCCTTTCCCTTTGCAGCCAGGCCCCACTCCTGCTAGGTCACCAGCCATGTGGTGGGGCTGTTAAGTACCCACTTGGCTGAGCCCCCTGAAACCACATGGATCACACTGCTAGTACCTGAGCTGTTAACACCTCATGTATGCCGAGGAGTCGATGGTCATCATTTTGGCCACCGGAACTCCCAGCAATGGCCGCCATGCAGGACGGCCCATGCTGTGGCTGGGTGGTGCCCATGGGGCGAACCCCTGATCGGAGTGACTGGTACTAGGGCTGATGCCTTGCACATGAAGTGACAAAAGCTTCACCATCCTGGCCATTCTGTGACTGTCTCTAAAAGTGGTAGCAGATGTGACACTCCTTCTTCTGATCCTTTGGGCTTCCCCTCCCTGGCCACACCCTGGGAGGAGGGTCAGGGTTCGTTTTATCCACCATGTGCAGCGAGGCCCTCCAAACAATCGCATCGCTACCGGCGCTTTTATCCTGGCTTTCGGGGAGATGTCCTCCCAGAGAAGGTCAAGGTAATGGTGTATCGGTGTGATGTAAAACCTTATATTCCACCACCGATGAGATGTTTTAAATGCTTAAGGTTTGGACACATGTCTTCCCACTGCACCACTTATCCCATCTGTGGTGACTGTGGGTGCCCCCTCCATGACGGGACTGCCTGTGCTCCCCAACCAATGTGTGTAAATTGTAATGGACAGCATTCTCCACACTCGCTTACATGCCCTGTATTTATGAAAGAAAGAAGGATTCAAGAGTGCAGAACCTTAGATCAGCTCACCTACACTGAGGTTCATCAACAATATGACCGGCTCCATCCCATGTCTATGACCTCTACTTTTGTTTCAATTACATCCATACCCCCCTCTTCCCAACCCCACCCCATTTGCCCCATGCCTTCAGCCTCCTTCTCCTCCTCCTCCTCCTTCTCCCCCCTCTCCCACTGGACCTCCCCCCCCCCCCAGTACCCATCCCCACACCTTCGGGTGCTGCTCTCCCTCCCCCACTGGAGAAGTGCTCCCCTCCTTCGGCAGAAACCGGTACTGGAGCTCCCATCCAAGACTCCTCTTCCCGGCACCCCCCTGAAAGGCAATCTACTGCTCCACATCAGCAATGTGATCCATGACCGGTGGGTGCCAAGATTGCCTGGTGTAATTCCGTGCCTGCCCTCGCTGAAGTCTGCCCTTCTCTTCCATCCCAAGAGAAGAAGCAGAAATGCAGGAACAAGGCCAAGGCCCCTCTGATACCCACTGAGGTGCAGCCTTCCCCTCCTACAGTCAATCAACCAACAGAGTCTGACCCCACCTATATGGGTATTACCCGATCATTATCGGTGAGGGATAGCGACTTGGTGGCGTGACCGACTCCGGTCCATTCACTTTCAGTTTGGACTCTGACTTGAGAATCCTCCAGTGAAATTGTAATGGATATTTGCGTCACCTTCCATAGTTGCAGCCCCTTCTTTCCTTCTACTCTGCCACTTGTATTGCCCTCCAGGAGACCCATTCTGTCAATTCTTACTCATCTACCCTTCTTGGGTTCCACGCTTTCTGTCTGAACCGAATTGGCCCCTTGCGGGCTTCTGGTGGTGTTTGCACCTTGGTTTGCAAGAACATTTTTAGTAAATGGGTTCCCCTCCATACCACTCTGGAAGCCATTGCTATCAGGGTCCATCTGGCCACTCCAATCACAATCTGTAATCTTTACCTCCCACCTGACAGGTCGTTCACATCCCATGCCCTCATCACCCTTCTTCAACAACTCCCTTCTCCTTTCCCGTTATTAGGGGACTTTAATGCCCACAACCCTCTTTGGTGTAATCGTACGACTACTGCCCTGGGCAGGAAAGTTGAAACTGTTCTGGCAGGGCTTGACTTCTGTTTACTAAACACAGGTGCTTCCACACACTTTAGTGTGGCACACGGCACTTTCTCAACCATTGACCTCTCCATCTGCAGTCCCGGTCTTCTTCCTTCCATTCAGTGGGGCGTCCACAATGACGTATGTGACAGCGACCATTACCCGATTGTTTTGACCTTCCTTCAGTGTCTCTCGCTCCGTCACCCTCCCAGGTGGGCCCTGTCTAAGGCTGATTTGGGTGCCTTTTCCTCTGCTCCCATCCCCCCAGTATTGCCACAGGACAGTGTTGATGAATCTACTCAGACCTTGACTGTCTCCATCCTTTCAGCAGCTGTTTCAGGCATCCCTTCTTCTTCAGGTTCCCCCCACCGGAAGATGGTCCCTTTGTGGACTCCAGAAATTGCTGCAGCCATAAAAGACTGCTGCCGTGCTCTTCAACACTTCAAGCGGCACCCTTCTACTGCTCTTCTTCTGATCTTTAAATGACTCCATGCCCGGACCCACTACCTAATCAAATTTCAGAAATGGATTTGCCGGGAATGACACGTAGCTGCCATAGGACCCCACACCCCCTCTTCACAAGTCTGGGTGAAAAGCTGGCGAATTTTTGGCCACCGTCCTCCCACCAGGGTTGTGGGAATTTCTGTGCATGGTGTTGACCTTTCCAATCCAGACTCTGTGGCAGAAAATTTCGCTCGACACTTTGTTCAAGCTTCGACATCAGCTCAGTATCCGCCCACGTTCCTTCTCCTGACGTCAGAACGACTGCCTTTGTCTTTTGTTTCTCGCTGCCTGGAGCCATATAATGCCCCATTCAGTGAGTGGGAATTTGCCAGCGCCCTCGCCCTTTGTCCTGACATGGCTCCTGGACCGGATCGGATACATAACCAAATGCTCCAACACTTATCGGTGGCTGGCCACCGTCATATATTGACCCTCTTCAACCGTCTGTGGGGTGAGGGAGTATTTCCTACCCAGTGGCAGGAATGCATTGTTGTTCCAGTGTTGAAGCCAGAGAAGCTGCCTCTTCAGTTAGATAACTACCGTCCAATTAGCCTTACGAACATCCTCTGCAAGCTCCTTGAATGCATGGTGACTTGGCGGCTGTTTTGGATTCTTGAATCCTGCAATCTTTTGTCATCGATTTAAAGTGGTTTTTGCTGTGGCCACTCTATGGTGGATAACTTGGTCCAACTGGAGTCTGCTATCTGGTTGGCTTTTGCCCATTGACAACACCTCCTTGCAGTCTTCTTTGATCTGCATAAAGCCCATGACACCACCTGGCGCCACCACATGCCACCACACTTCATGAATGGGGCCTTCCTGGCACTCTGCCTCTTTTTATACGTAACTTTCTTTCTTGTTGCTCTTTTTGGGTCCAAGTTGGCTCCTCCTACAGCTCTCATCATCGGGAAGAAAATGGGGTTCCACAGGGTTCTGTGCTGAGTGTCCCTCTCTTTCTCATAGACATTAATGGTCTCGTGACAGCTGTTGGGTCAACAGTGTCCCCCTCTTTGTATGCTGACGATTTTTGCATCTACCTCGCCTCCTCCGTGATGGGTGCTGCAGAATGCCATCTACAGGGGGGCAATCTGTCGGGACCACTCATGGGCTCTCTCCCATGGCTTTAAGTTCTCAGCGGCCAAGACTTGTGTCATGCATTTCTGCCATTGCCGTACAGTCCATCCCCATCCAGAACTGTTCCACAATGGCTAGCCCCTTGAGGTGGTGGACACCCATCGCTTCTTGGGTCTGGTCTTTGATGCCCGGTTGACATGGCTCCCTCACCTTCAGCAGCTGAAGAGGATGTGCTGGTCCCATCTCAATGTTCTTAGATTTCTGTGCAATACCACCTAGGGTGCAGACTGCTCTATTCTCCTGTGATTGTATCAAGCATTGGTCCAGTCTTGTTTAGACTATGGAAGTCCTATCTATAGTTCTGAGTTGACTTCGACACTTCAGATACTAGACCCCACCCATCACTATGGGGTCCGACTTGTGACTGGTGCCTTCTGGACTAGCCCCGTACTTAGCCTTCTTGCAGAGGCGGGGATTCTGCCACTGCAAGTTTTGCGCCAGCAACAGCTGATATCTTATGCGCTTCGCATTCACTGTACCCCAAAGCACCCTAATTATGGTCTCCTTTATCCAGACATGGAGATCACCCTGCCGCAGCGGCGTACCATAGCTGTCAGCATTCAGTCACTCTTTTCTGAGCTCCAGCAATTGCCTTTGCTACCTCTCTTCTCCGCTCACGCACATACCCCTCCTTGGCATGTCTCTCAGCCCCAACTCTGTCTTGGTCTCTCAATCGATTCAAAAGATTCTGTCCCTCTGATGGCTCTTCACCACCAGTTCTGTCTCCTCAGTTCCTTTCAGGGTTCAGGAGTGATCTATGCTGATGGCTCCATGGTTTCTGGTCGCACTGCTTACAGCTATGCCTGACACACAGAACTTCGCTCCTTGCCAGATGGCTGTAGTGTTTATACTGCAGAATTGGTAGCCATCTTGCATGCACTGGACCATATCTGCTCCTGCTCAGGACTATCCTTCATTATCTGTAGTAACTCACTGAGCGGTTTGCACGTTATCGGCCAGTGCTTCCCTCTCTACCCGGTGGTCATCACTATCCAGGACTCCCTTTCTCTCCTCGTTCAATGTGGATGATCGGTGGCTTTCATCTGGAGCCCAGGCCATATTGAGATTCCTGGTGATTGATGGGCTAAATTAGCTACCAGGCCATCTCTCGCTATTGGCATTGCTCGGCATTACATCATCAGGTTTTGGGCCTTTGGGATGCTGAATGGAGCACTCTTTCTTTGCCGAACAAGCTCAGGGCAATTAAGTATTCTACAACTCCATGGCAGTCATCCTTGCAGGCCTCTCATAAGGCCTCTGTCATCCTCTGCCGGCTCCACATTGGCCATACTTTTTTGACTCGCGGTTATCTCCTCCGGCGTGAGGACCGCATCTCTGTCATTGTGGATCAATGTTGACTGTGGCTCACATCTTATTGGACTGCACCAACTTAGCCACCCTACGATGGACTTTCAGCTTTCCAGACTCACTGCCCCCAGCGTTGTACGACGATGTCTCAGCAGTGGATCTCATTTTACGTTTTATTCTTGATGGGGTTTTTTATCACTTTCTTTAAGGGAGGGGCCTTCCACCTTATTGGTGAGTGGAGGGGATGGCAGGCTTTCATGCTCCCCCCTTCACACTGGCTGGATTGGCTTCAACTGAGCTTGGTGGTTCACCCTGGCCCTCTGGCTTCCTACTCCTGTCTTCATAGGGTCTGTTATGTTCTGAGCATCTCTCTTCTCCTGTGCTTCTTCGTTCATGCCCCTGTCATTAGTCACATTCTTTCCCTCACCTCGTCTTCTATCTTATTCCTTCCTTCCCTGAACATAGTTTATCATTTTATGGATGTTGTAGTTCCCTCTTTTCATGTGGGATTTTATCAGTTTTAGTTAATCTCAGGTCAGAGGGACTGATGACCACATAGTTTGGTCACTACTCCAACCAACCAACCAACCAACCAAAGATTTTTGTGGCAACATGGGTCACCCCTTTCTGTTCCACCATCAATTTAACTGTAAGTATTGGAGACCAGCCTTTCTCCTAGTGTTGTAGCTACGCACATTTCTATTGCATTAGGAACACACACGCACACACACACACACACACACACACACACACACACACACACACACACACACACACACACACTCAACGGTGTCCAAAATTGAAGCAACAAACGGAAATTTCAGAAGGTTGCATTTATTTTGCCACAAAGCAGTATAAATAGGATAAATAGGTAGCAATAAAGTAGAAACAATGTAATTAATACAAGATGTAAACAACTCAAACATGCATAAATTTAGACAAAATGGTCTTTGTGTTTTTCCAACTTCATGGATTTGCACACACATTCCGATAACTGGTTGATGTGCTCAGTATGGGGTGTGACCACCTCTGATAGCAATACAGGCCTGACAATGACAGAGCATGCTGTGAATGATGTCATCAGTCTCATGGTGAGGCAACAGTGGCCATTCTTTCTGCAGAGTGGCTCAATCTTGGAGAGAGCTGAAACAATGCAAGCCATCTCCCAAGTACATCCCAGACACGCTCTGTAAGATTAAAATCAAGAGAGTGAGGAGGCCACGCCATGTGTGCTATATCTTCAGTTTCCAAGAAAACATGGACTCACAGCACCTTGGAACACCACAATCGAGGTCCCTAGATCTCATCACAATACCTGATGGCAGTTAAACCCTGCGGATTGACCAGTACAAGTTCATGAAGAGGGATACGAGTGGTAAACGTAATCCCTGCCCACACCACTAGGCATCCTCCATGATATTGGTCTCTTTCCAAAATGTTTGGGCCCTGAAATCATGTTCCATGTTCTCTCCAGATGCAAATCTATTGAGAATCAATGTCCATACAAATTCAGGACTCATCTGTGAAAACAACATAGGCTCACTATTCAGCCATCTATGTGGCATGTTGATGACTTCACTTTAGATGTTCCCTTCTGTGAGGATGCATCAAAGGTAGACATACAGCAGTTCTCTGAAAGTAAAGGCCACTCTGTCGAAGCATTCTGCACACTGTTTGCCTCAATACAACACGTTCAGTACATCCCCCAGGGGGTCAATAACTCTTTTGTGGATATGTGCGTGGTGAGCACGGAACCCCGAGCTAGTGCGGCTCTTTCCTTTCTGGGCTGCATACCTTCCTTTTCCACATCCTTCCCCATCCCCCATCCTCCTCCCATCGCCTCCGCCTCTTCTCTTCCCTTCCCCTTCTCCCACTCTGGGATTATGATTTGTGCCTACATCTGGAGAAGGACGCTTGTAATTGTAAGACAGTCTCTCTTCTTTGCTTTCTATGCTGGAAAGTCTCTGTTCTTCCTTTGTCCTTCTCCTTTCTTTGCCTCTTCTCTTTATCCTTTCCTCTGCTGTGGTGTTTGAAACCTCTCTTCCTTCCTTTCCTTTTCTTTGTCCCTTCCTTTCTCTTTTTTTCCTCCTGTGCGTGTCTGAAGGCCAACCCACGCATTCTCACGTGTAGCCGGTGACGGGGTAACGCGTAATTCCCCACCCCGGGTAGACAGGTAGGACAGGTACATACCCCCTGGTAACTGACAGGCCCAGGGAGGCGTGATTCCCGAGCTGGTACCTTCCAATCGTGCCAATTGGTCCCTCCATCCATTTCTCAGGAGGTGTGACCTGAGGTGTGAACAATCACCTAAGGCGGGAGGGCCCTCAGAGAGAGCCCTCACAAGGAAGGAGAGCACCATCGAAGGCGTCAGTAATCATGGGGGATACTTCCACATTGGTTTCCTCTACATCTACAATATCTGCTCACAAGCGAAAGTTAAATGAGTCTCAGCCACAGACGATTCTTCCATCAATGCCACAGTTCCTTGTTGTTTCTCTGTCGGACAAAGGTCAAGACTTATCCACAGTCAACCGTTTCATTATTCAGAAGGGTGTCGACGCAATTGCAGGTCCTGTAAAGTCTTTTTACTGATTACGAAATGGCACCTTGTTAGAAACAGTCAGTGCCCTCCAGGCACAAAACTTGCTGCGAACTTCACTGCTCCACACCTTCCCTGTCCAGGTGGAGGCACACTGCACTTTAAATTCATCACACGGGATGGCTTATACATGCTCCCTCAACAGACTGTCCGACGAGGAAATTAAAAACTACCCATCTGACCAGGGGGTAATGGCTGTTCATAGTCATGAAAAGGGTTGACAAGGACTTGGTTCCAACCCATACTATCTTCTTGACATTTGACAGAGTTCAACTTCCATCAAACATGAAAGCGCAGTATGAGATAATTTCAGTTTGCCCTTACATCACCAACCCTACACAATGCTATCGGTGTAAACGGTTCAGTCATAGCCACCAGTCGTGTTCCAATCTGGCCAAATGTGTTACATGTGGCAAGGGTGCCCATGAGGGTGCTTGTCCACCTCCACCCCTCGTTGCATCAACTGTGTGGGTGACCACGCTGCTTCCTCTGGAGTTTGCCCCATTTTCAAAGATGAATGGCTTATTCAGGAAATCAGAGTGAAGGAAAAGGTGTCTACATTTGCTGCTCGTAAGTTATTCGCCAGTCGAAAGCCCACTGTGCCTCCAGCAGGTAAATATAGCACTGTCCTTGCATCTGCTCGGCCTACTAAGGAGGCAGCAACACAGACTTGTGATCTGACCTTTAGTGCCACAGTCGTCAGATCGTCCAGCGCAAAGATCACTTGTTCACTCTAAGCAGATTTAACAAAGTCTTTGTTTGCAAGTTCTGCCATGGTAGGTACGATAGGCAATAATGTCTCTATCAACAAAACTATCAAGTCCAGGAACAGTAGGTACTCCTGAACCTCCACGTACAATGGCTACAGTGAGCCAACCATTACCATGTGAGAAACTGTCGTTAATGTCAATACTAAAATTAAGTCTACAACCACAGAAAACACACCCTTCATCGGCTTCTGCTAAACCACGAGCCCCAAAATCAGCTGACACCCAGACTTCCAAAAAAGAGCCTACGTACCCCAACAACACATCCATCGATTCCTCTCTCATCTCAACGTCGTGTTTCCAAGAAGGCTCATAAGAAACCAAGTTCCTCTCCTTCTCCGCCACGGCATGTTTCATTACAGCACCACCTGGCAGTAACCACCCTCAGCAGTCACTGAGTTGAGAGCAATTGTGGTGAGATTCTTCCCTTTGCTGTCCACCCTATGTCAATTATCCATTGGAATATCCACGGCATTAGAGCCAATCAGTATGAATTGTCGATCCTCTTACGATCCTACTCACCGGTCATCTTCTGTCTTCAGGAAACAGAGCAGCATCCCTATTTTGTTTTCCTTCATTTTCAGTCAGTCCTCTGTTGATGGCAGTCCAGCACATGGGGGACTTAAGATTCTTCTCCATGATACTGCCCATTATCACCAAATCCCCTTAAACAGTTCCTTCCAAGCTGTAGTTGTCCATTTTTCCCTTTCTGGATACACCTGCTCTCTTTGTACCGTATACATTCCATCTTCCACACCGATGGCAACAGCTTGTCTCCTTGTTCAGCTCCTGCCCCCCTATTTGTTGGTTGGGGACTTCAATGCCCACCACTCGCTTTGGGGATCTCTGAGTCCTTGTCCATGAGGCTCCCTATTGATTGATGTCTTCCACCAAGTGGATCTTGTTTGCCTCAACACTGGGGAACCTACGTTTTTGTCAGCCTCCACAACGACTTTCTCTCATTTGGACCTTTTGGTCAGTACTGTTCAGCTAGCTCGGCGCTTTGAATGGTTCGCTCTTGCTGATACACACTCGAGTGACCATTTTCCATGTGTCTTTCGATTGCAGGCATAACGGCCATCTATGCACCTGAGACGCTGGAAGTTTGCCCAAGCCGATTGGACACTTTTTCCGTCTCTAGCGACATTCGATGACCGTCATGTTCCCAGCGTCGATGATCAGATCACTCACCTTACAGAAGTTACTCTTACAGCCGCAAAACGTTCAATTCCTCACACCTCCGATTTGCCCCGGTGCACCCCAGTTCCTTGATGGAACAAGGCGTGCCATGAAAAAATACATGAGTGGCAATGTGCTCTTCACCTTTTCCGCCACTTTGGTCAACTGTATCCGCTATAAGCAATTACGTGTGCGAGGCCATTGTGTCATCCGCGATAGCAAGGAGGCAAGCTGGGACTTCTTTACTAGCTCTTTTAACACCTTCACTCCCTCTTCAGAAGTTTGGAGTCGGATTCGACAGTTATCTGGCGCGCCTAGTTTCTTCTTAATCTCTCGGCTCACTTTCATGCATGATACCTTAGTGGACCCCGTTGCAATTTCTAACTCATTGGGTCACCACTTTGCTGAGATTTCGAGCTCTTCAAATTACCCGCCAGCCTTCTCCCGAAGAAACGTGCAGCAGAAGTGCGACCTCTTGCTTTCTCCTCTCACAATAGCGAAAGCTATAATACTGTTTTCTGCATGCGGGAAATTTTTTGATCTGGAGATAGCATACGATACCTGCCGGAGGACAGGCGTCCTCCGCACACTGTTCTCTTGGGGCTTTCGCGGTCGGTTTCCCCTTTTTATTTGTGAATTTATGGCAGAGCGCACATCTAAAGTACAGGTGAACACTACTCTCTCCTGTACTTTCTCCCAAGAAAACGGGGTACCCGAGGGCTCCATGCTAAGTGTTGTACTGTTAGCCATCCAATTATGGATTGTTTCCTTCCCGATGTCTCGCGTTCCCTCTTTGTGGACGATTTTGTGATCATCTACAGCTCTAAACGGACCATCCTTCTTGACCGACGTCTCGAAGGATCTCTCCATCACCTCCACTCATGCAGCATCGAAACCGGCTTCTGCTATTCTCCCAGTAAGACCGTTTGTGTCACTTTTTGGACTCATATGGAGTTTCTTCCAACTTCCCTACATCTAGGCCCTGTCGACCTTCCGTTTGCGGACATCACTAAATTCTTGGGACTTTTGTTTGTAAGAAAACTGTGCTGGTCCTCCCACCTTTCCTATCTTTCTGCTCGCTGTCTGCGATCCATCAACACCCTCCATGTTCTGAGTGGTACCTCCTGGGGAGTGGACTGAGTGGTCCTTCTCCGCCTATATCGCGCCTTAGTGTGCTCGACATTGGACTATGGAAGCATAGTTTACTCCTCTGCTCGGCCGTCTATTCTTCGGTATTTTGACTCTGTCCACCATCGTGGATTGCGTTTAGCGTCTGGAGCTTTTTACACCAGCCCTGTGGACAGCCTTTATGCTGAGACTGCTGACCCTCCACTTTCCAATTGGCGAGCTGTCCTTCTGAGTCGTTATGCTAGCCATCTGTCTTCCATGCCTGCTAATCTGGCCCATGATCTTTTTTTCGGTGCGTCGTTGGATTTAGGGTCTGTAGGCCACCATGCCTTTTTACTACCACCGGGAGTCTGCTTCCATCAACTGCTACGTTCTCTTTCCTTCCACTTTCCTAAAACTTTCTTGACAACTGGGGTTACAGCACCACTTTGGCTCTGCTCCTGACCTGCCTGCTCCGTGACCTCTGTCAGCTTCCCAAGGATGGTACCCCTTCTCTTGTTTATCGTCGGGCACTTGCTGCTCTATGCACACAAATCAAGGATGCCACATTTATTTACACTGACGGCTCAAAACACCATTTGGTGTTGGGAGTGCCTATATTGTTGGTGACACCCCTAATCGATTTTGGCTTTCCGACCAGTGTTCGATGTTTACTGCAGAGCTATATGCTGTTCTCCAGGCTGTCCAATACATCCGTTGCCATCAGCAGATACAATGTATTATATGCTCAGAATCGCTCAGCTCTCTCCTCAGTCTCCAAGCTCTCTACCCTGTTTACCTTCTGATCCACCGAATTTAGGACTGGCTCCACTTTGGGGGGTGTCTCTGTGGCATTCCTCTGGATCCCAGGGCATGTTGGTATCCATGGAAACGAGGCGGATGATATAGCGGCCAAGGCTGCAGTCTCCCTTCTTCAGCCTACTGTTCACATGGTTCCCTTTGCCAATCTACAGAGTGTTTTATGTCGTCGTGTTGCTCTTTTATGGCATGTACATTTGTCTACACTTCCCAATAATAAATTGCGTGACGTGAATGCTCTTCCCTGTGCTTGGACCTCTTCCTCCCAAACTCGTCATTGGCAGAAGGTAATTTTAACTAGACTCTGGATAAGGCACTGTGTTTTTAGCCACAGACATCTTTTAAGTGGCAGTCCTCCCCCGTTTGTCACCATTGCTCTCAACTGTGAACGGTGAGACATCTTTTATTTGAGTGCCCCTATTTTACTCTGCTACGCGCCCATCTACAGCTGTCGCCTGATACATCTTCCATTTTAGCAGATGACACCCGCTCAGCCGATCGTGTCCTCGAGTTTATTAGTGTCAGTGAGATGACATCAGTCATTTGAAGCTCTTTTTCAGGACAACAACCCCCCTTCTATATTGGGTTTCTAAGCTTTCCTTCTGTTTTTTAGTTTCTCCACTTTTTGAATTTCGCTCCCATTGCTGCTGATTTAAATTTTTTTTTTTTTTTTTTTTTACCTTTCCGTAAGTCACAGACCGGGCCCTAATGACCATAGCAATTTTGCGCCCTAAAACCATAACAAAAAAAGGTCCAGTAGATACTGCAAGTGCGCATGCCAGTTGCCATGCAGTACTAAGGCAGTACTGTCGTGTCCTTACAGCTTCTCTTCTGAAGTCACATGGGATCGGCCCTGACCTGGTCTTCGAGGCACGATTTTGGCCTTTCTAAACTGTCACCACATCCAGGAAACAACAGAACAATTCACATTAAGCCATTGAGCCAAAGCAACCTGCAACTGTTCTGCCTTCTTTCTTTCTATGGCCCTCCACCGCAGAGTGTCTGGTAGGCATGTTCTCCATGCTATACTCCACCATCTGTGACTATGTACAGTGATGGTGGATGTGGGACTACATGGAAAACACTACCCCCTTTCATAGGTGTCCTGATGTCATTGTTGGCAGGATTGTCAATTGACTGGAATATCAACTTCTGTGCAGAACAAACAGCAACACCAAATGAAGCAGAAAGGGGTAGAAGGGACCATATTAAGACTCATCCGAGCTTTCCAAGTGATTTATTGTTTCCAACTACAGTGCCCCCGTTACCCTCGATCTGCCTCACTGGGTCCTGCCAAATGGCTTGGCACAGCATGGCTGCCTCAACAACTCGTGCACGCACTGCTGTGACTTGGCCTTGTACAGCAGCGGAGTTGCATCGACGTCAGGATGCTGGCAGTCGACTCAGCCGTCTGCATCTCTGATGACTCAGCACCACTCGGTGTGAGCCACAGGTGGTCAGCTGTGTGCGTCTCGCCAGCATGGCTGAGATCGCGGTGACAAGTGCCCACGATCCAGCGTCTGAATCTATGGCTCTCACATCACGATGGCTCCGGCATGAGTTGGAAGCCCGAACAACTGCCTGCGGTAGTGAGCCTTGGAGTGGCCCACTGTTGGCTGTCTATGGACCCTGCATTAGCTTCAGAGAGTTGAACCAGCGACCCACCATGGACTAGAATGCTGGGCCCCATCTGCTGCTGCATGTAGCTGGTGGTGTGACATGCCCTGCCACCCAGGAGAGCTGCCACACTTGAAAGAATCTAGTTAGAAACCTACACCTATTTATTTGCAGCTGTGTGCCTGTGCACCTCTGTTTTGCCATACGTGCCACTTCGCATCATGTACTCCTAACATGCTAGGTTGGCCAGTGGGTGCCTTCTGCCTGTGATTTGTGATATGCAAAACCGCTACGTATAATCTTTCAGAAATTTGATGGCCCTGTGGGCTCTATTGTATATCACAACTGTTGGTATGCATAACTCACTGCAATGTGGCCCGTACCTGGCTGTAACTTGTGCTCAGAATATTACACAAAACTAACTTTCCCTATCTTCAATGGTGGTGCTACTACAGTACAGATATCTGGTTGAGGTTTGTATGATTATATGGTGAATTAGACACTGGACGGGGAAATAGTAGATTGTTGGTTTAATTTTGGACACCTGTGTGTGTGTGTGTGTGTGTGTGTGTGTGTGTGTGTGTGTGTGTGTGTGTGTGAGAGAGAGAGAGAGAGAGAGAGAGAGAGAGAGAGAGAGAGAGAGAGAGAGAGGGCGTGCCCACACACTGGGTTCCAGCTGCTTGTGTGCAAAGATACATTTTTCTTAATGATGAATAACACCAAAATGCTATGCCATATGAAAACATTGAATGAAAATTGGCATATTAATCTAATTTACATGTGCTTATAGCCAAAATTAGCAATAACTCTGAGAGAATAAGTAGCTAAACTCAAACATATCAGTAGATCATTAATGCCTTTCTTCCGATTCAATCTCTTATCAATGCGTAAACCCAAAAATTTGGAATATTCCGCCATACCTACAGACTTATCTTCAAACTCTGTATGTATTAATGATCATATACTATTAACTATACAGAACTGTATATACTGAGTTGCAGATAGGCACAACAAAAACTGTCAAACAAGTAAGCTTTCAGCCAAAAGGCCTTCATTGGAAAAATGCATGTGCTCAGTCTCTGGCTGCCAAGGCCAGGTCTAGCCAGAGTCTGTGGTCATGTCTGTGCATGCATGTGTTTTGTCTGGTTCCGATGATAGAAGCATCTGAAAACTAAGCTGCCTCCACTCCAGGTTAAAGGAATGTTTGAGTTGATTGGCTGTCGAAGTTATTTGACATTCAAATGTAAATTATGATAGCATAGGAGGGCAACCATACTCGCAAGTTACAGGTATCTACCTGTTGAAATTTCTAAACATGTGCCCACAGACACTTTAGCTTTCCAAATTCCATTACTTCTATCAGCCTTGTGACTGGTTTGATGTGGAGTGCCATGACTTCCTCTCCTATGTAAATCTCTTCATCTCAGAGTAGCATTTGGAACCTACATCCTCAATTTTCTGGATGTATCCAGTCTCTGTCTTCATTTACAACTCCTTCTAGTACCATGGAAGTCATTACTTCATGTCTTAAAAATGTCCTATCATCCTGTCCCTTCTTGTTATCAGTGTTTTCCACATATTCCTGTCCAATTCTGTGGAGAACCTCCTCATTCCTAATCTTGAGAGCCCACTTAATTTACAACATATGTCTGTAGCATCACATCTCATATGCTTAGACTCTCTTCTGTTTCAGTTTTCCCACATTCCATGTTTCACTACCATGTGATGCTGTACTCAGACGTACATTCTCAGAAATTTCTTCCTCAAACTAAGGTCTATGAGTCATACTTGTAGACTCTTCTTGGCCAGGAATGCCCTTTCTGCCATTCCTAGTCTGCTTTTGATGTCCTCCTTGCAATGTCCATCATTGGTCAGTTTACTGCCTAGGTAGCAGAATTCCTTAACTTCATCTACTTCATGACCATCATTCCTAATGTTTCTTGTTGTTGTCATTTCTGCTACTTCTCATTACTTTTGTCTTTCTTTGATTTACTCTCAGCCCATATTCTGTACTCATTAGGTTGTTCATCCCATTCAGCAGATCATGTAATTGTCCCTCACTTTTACTCAGGATAGCAATGTCATTAGCGAACTGTATCATTCATAGCCTTTCACCTTGAATTTTAATTCCACTTCCAAAACTTTCTTTTACTTGCATCATTGATTCTTCAGTGTAGAGACGGAACAGCAGAGGCTAAAGACTACATCCCTATCTTACACCCTTTTAAATGCAAGCACTTCATTCTTGGTCTTCCATTCTTATTGTTCCCTCTTCTCTCTTGTACATTACCCATTCCTCCCTGTAGCTTACTCCTGTTTTCCTCAGTTTTTCAAACATCTTTACCATTTGACATTCTCGGATGCTTTTTCCAGGTCCACAAATCCTATGAACGTGTCTTTATTTTTTTGTTTAGTCTTGCTTCCTTTATCAACTGCAAGTTCAGAATTTCCTCTCTTGTGCCTTTACCTTTTCTAAAGCCAAACTGATGGTCATCTAGCACGTCTTGAATTTTCTTTTCCATTCTTCTGTATGTCATTCTTGTCAGAAACTTAGATGCATGAGCTGATAAACTGATTGTGCGATAATTCTCGCACTTGTCAGCTCTCACAGTCTTTGGAATTGTGTGGATGGTATTTTTCTGAAAGTCAGATGGTACCCAGCCAGACTCATATATTCTACACACCAAAGTGAATAGTTGCTTTGTTACCACTTCCCCCAATGATTTTAGACATTTTGATGCGATGTTATCTGTCTCTTCTACCTTATTTAATCTTAAGTTCTCCAAAGGTCTCTTAAATTCCGATTCTAATACTGGACCCCCTATCTCTTCTATATCGACTCCTGTCTTTCTTTCCATCACATTAGACAAATCTTCTCCCTAATAGAAGCTTTCAATGTATTCTTTCCACCTGTCTGCTCTCTCCTCTGCATTTAACATTCGAATTCCCGTTACACTCTTAATGTTACCACCCTTGCTTTTAATGTCATCGAAGGTTGTTTTGACTTCCTGTATGCTGAGTCCGTCCTTCTGACAATCATTTCTTTTTCAATTTCTTCACATTTATCATGCAGCCATTTCATCTTAGCTTCCTGGCACTTCCTATTTATTTCATTTCTCAGCAACTTGTATTTCTGTGTTCCTGGGTTTCCTGGAACATTTTTGTACTTTGTCCTTCTATTGATCAACTGAAGTACGTCTTCGATTATCCCTGGTTTCTTCGCGGTTACCTTCTTTACATCCTATTTTTATCTATCCAATTTCCTTGATGGCTTTTTAGAGATGTCCATTCCCCTTCAACTGTACTGCCTCCTGAGCTATTTCTTATTGCCTTAGAGAACTTCAAATGTGTCTCATCATTCCTCAGTACTTCCATATTCCACTTCTTTGCATACTGATTCTTCCTGCCTGATCTCTTGAACTTCAGTCTACTCTTCATCACTACTATATTGTGATCTCAGTCTATATCTGTTCCTGGGTGCACCTTACAAGCCAGTATCTGATTTCAGAATCTCTGTCTAACCATGATTTAATCTAACTGTATTCTTCCCGTATCACCTGACCTTTTCAAAGTACGACTCTGCCTCTTGTGATTCTTGAAAAGAGTATTTGCTATTAGTAGCTGAAATTTATTACAGAACAGTCCTTCTCCTCCATCATTCTTTTCCCAAGCCCATATTCTCCTTTAACCTTTTTTTCTACTCCTTGCCCTACAACTTCATTCCAGTCCCCCATGACTATTAGATTTTCATCTTGATTTATGTACTGTATTATCCTTTCAAAATCCTCTTATACTTCCTCTATCTCTTCATCTTCAGCTTGCAATCTCAGCATGTATACCTAATTTATCATTGTCATCATTGATTTGCTGTCAATTCTGATAAGAACAACCCTATCACTGAACTGTTGACAGTAACATGCTCTCTGCTGTACCTTACTGTTCATAACTCCCATTATACTATATTCTGCTGCTGTTGATATTACTCATCTGACCAGAAATACTTGTCTTCTTTCCATTTCACTTCACTGACCCTTACTATATCTAGATTGAGCCTTTGTATTTCCCTATTCAGATTTTCTAGTTTCCCTAGTTTCAAGCTTCTTACATTCCACACCTCAACTCATAGAATGTTATCCTTCCATTGATTATTCAATCTTTTTCTCTTGATCACCTCTCCTGTGGCAGTCCTCTCCTAGAGATCCAAATGGGGGGGTCTTCCAGAATCTTTCGCCAATGGAGAGATCACCATGACACTTTTTCAATTACAGGCCACATGCCCTGTGAATAACATTACATGTCTTTAATGCAGTGGTTTCCCTTGCCTTCTGCATCTCACACCGTAGATCATTGCCGATTCTTCTGCCTTTAGGGGCAGTTTCCCACCCCAAGGACAAGAGACTGCCCTGAACCTCTGTCCACTCCTCCACTCTCTTTGACAAGGCTGTTGGTCGGCAGAAAGAGGGTAACTTCTTATGCCAGAAGTCTTCCATTGGTGGCTACTAATCAAAATTTAAGCAGTGGTGGGATTTGAACCTGAGACCGAAGTCTTTTGATTACTAATCAAAGATGCTACTCCTAGGCCACAGGGTAGTCATGTTATGTGTGTAGAAATTGGTTTGTAAATGTAGCCACCACTTTCGATATCCCCCTCCCCCCTGGGTCCAATGCTCTTTGGCAGGTTTGTGCTTGGTGACCAGAGGGCCCCAGCCTCTGCAGCATTTTTTCTCTTCCATGCTGCATGTCTGACCTCTTGCTACTCTTTTTTCCCCTCCCTTAGGGAATATGTTTGAACTGGTTTTGGAGATGTATTGTGCATTTTTGGTTGTTCATATCACAATACTCTCCATTGTTTTTTGTTCCTTTTTTTCTTCCTTTGTTCACCTTCCCCAATCCTTCCTTCACTTTAGCATTTGAGGTTCCTCTTCTTCTTCCTCCCTGTGCACTCCTGAAGGGTGACCCACATACCTGACATTTAACAGGTGACTAGGTAACGTGTAATTCCCAGCCCCAGGTCGACAGATAGGGTTTGCACGTACCCCCTGGTACAAGCCAGGCCCAGGAAGGGGTGACTGCCTGAGTTGCTACCTTCCAAATTGCCAATTGGTCCCTCTACTAGGAGTGACCTGAGGTGTGAACAGTTACTAAGGTGTGTGCACACCCTTCTGAAGGGGGCCTCCAGTTGGAAGAAGTGTGGCATCAGAGGTGCTGGCAATCATGGGGGATTTTCTCCCAATGAGCCAGTCCACAGTCAACGGCTGTGAAACAAACAGAATTAGGCTAACAATTCAGAGACCCTCCTTGCTGCACCATGGCTCCTTGTGGTTTTACATACTGAAGACTACCAGTCCTTCACTATGATAAATCAGTTTATTATTCAGAAAGGTGTTGATGCAATATCTGGACCTGTGAAATCCTGCTCTCATTTACACAGTGGAACTTTGCTTTTTGAGACTACTTCTGATTCTCAAGCACAACAACTGCTTGCAGCCTCACTCCTCCGTGGCTATCCTGTTCATGTCAAAGCCCATTGAACGCTGAATTCTTATGGTGTTAATTACACTAGGTTCCTCGATGGTCTGACCGAGGCAGAAACCCAAATGTACCTCTCCGGTCAGGGTGTCATCACAGTCCATCAGGTGATGAAAAAAGTAAATGCCTCCTTCGTGCCCTCACACACTCTTTCTCACTTTTGATAGAGTGGTACTTCCATCAAAGATCAAAGCAGGTTGTGAAGTTATCAAAGGCAGATCCTATATTCTGAACCTGATGCACTGCTACCAGTGTCATCATTACAACCACACTTGAGAGTCCTGTCGACACCCAGTCAAATGTGTAAACTGTGGTAGGGACGCTCATGAGGGTGACTGTCTGCCTCTTTCTCCGCATCATATCAACTGCAATAGCAACCATGCTGCCTCCTCCCATGATTGTCCCATGTATCTCAATGAGCGGGCTGTCCAGGAGATCCGGGTCAAGGAAAAAGTGCCTTACCCAGTTGCTTGCAAGTTGTTGGCTAATCAGAAACTCTGCATTCTACCACCTGATATGTACAGTACTACTCTTGTTACGTCTTGCTCCATAAAGGACATGGCCGTGCAGAGATGTGACCTCAAATTCAGCATCGCAGTTGGGAAATGACCCAGCATCATGGTAGCATCCCCACCTCCTCCTCCAGCTGTGCAACCCGCCACCAAATTTTCACCTCATGGGGCGAAGTCATCAGCTACACAATCGGCAGGCTGGAAAGGACAGAAGGAATACTTCTGTGAAGACTTCCTACATCCCTCCAACCAACCAGCATCTGAGTCTTCTTCTGCCAACCAGAAAGGCTTCAAGAGGTCAAACAAAGGCAAACAATCTTCTTCTTCGTCAACTTGAAGATCCTCTGCGATGGTGTCACCACGAGGTACCCTCACCCAGCCAACCTCTGTGTGCACCACCAACCGTTTGTCCACCCTGGACTCTGCAGGCCAACAAAAGGAGAATGCCAATGCTTCTGTATACCTCATAGAGCTGGACCCTCCTGCCTCTGTGCCTTGTAGCAACGCATCTTTGAAGACTGGCACTCGGCAGCCCCCAAGGTGACACCCCTCCATCTTTTCCTTGTCATGACCCTCCTCCTATGGAACGTTTGTGGTCTTTGATACAACAAAGAGGATTTATGGTTGCTCTTAGAAACACAGTGCCCACTTGTTCTCTGCCTTTAGGAAACAGAACTGCATCCTCATGACCACTTTGAGCTCTTGCATTTCTTCCCAGACTGTTTTGACCTTCGCCACAAGGATGGCACTCCATCTCATGGGGAACTCATACTGCTCATACGGGATGATTACCCATCTTCAAGCTATCACAGTTCGCCTTTTCCTTCCTCACTTGACCTTTTCCCTTTGTACCATTTACATCCCTCTGTCATTCAATGTCACCAGAGCAGATTTCCTCCAGCTTATTGGACAGTTACCTCACCACTTTCTGCTGCTCAGTGAATTTAATTCACACCGTCCCCTCTGCAGTTCCCCAAGAACCGGTTCAAGAGTGCCCTCTTGGCTGACCTTCTCAATAAACTTAAACTCATATGCCTTAACACAGGAGCACCCATGTTCCTTTCAGACTCCATGCACACTTATTCCCATTTGCACCTTCTGCACACCTCAGCTTGCCCATTGTCTTGAGTGGTCTGTTTTGACACATACTTGAGTGACCATTTCCTGTGTGCTATCTGTTTTGTTGACTCCTACCCCACATATGTGCACACCCAAATGGCAGCTTACTAAGGCTGACTGGAGGCCTTACTCCTCTGTGGCGAATTTCAGTGTACAACAGTTCCCCAGTTGTGATGAGCAGGTAGAACATCTTACAAATATTATCTTTACTGCCACAGAATGTTCCATTCCTCGCATTTCCTCTGTATCACACCATGTCCCGGTCCCTTGGTGGACTAACCATGCCATGACGCAGTTTGCACGGGGAGATGTGATCTCCACTTTTTTACTGTCATCCTACGATGGTAAACTGCATTCATTACAAACAGTTGCATGTACAGTGTCGTCACATTCTTCAGGATAGCAAAAAAGCTAGCTGGATTTCATGCACTTGCTCTTTTAACAGTTCCACTCCCTCTTCCATTGTGTGGACCATCCTTTAATGGCTCCATTCCCCAATTTCCAGCCTGACGGTAGCAGAGGATGTCATCATGGACCCTATTGTTATCTCCAACAATTTGGGCTGCAATTTTGCGGAGATTTCCTCTCCTGCATTCCTCGATAGAAAACGAGCAGAGAAAGCTCAGGTGATACCCTTCTAAACTCAAAATCGTGATTGCTAAAATGCTGCCTTTATTATGGGGAGCTAGATCATGCAAATACACCTACAAATTCGTGGGATATAGCAGGAGAAACCATGGAGTTAGTCACCACATTCAATTATATCGGTTCCCAGACCTCTGCTGATGGCGACTGCAGCCATGAAATCTGGACACGCCTCTTGCTCGGTAGACAGGCGATGTCAAACCTTGACAAGGTTATAAGGTCCAGAGATATAACACTAGCAACAAAGATCCGTATTGTGAGGGCTATGGTCTTTCCAGTTGTGATGTATGGATGTGAGACCTGGACCATTAGAAACGATGAACGGCGAAGAATTGACTCCTTCGAACTGTGGTGTTAGAGGAAACTTCTTAGAGTTCCATGGACTGCAAAGAGAAACAATAGATCAATATTGGAGCAAATAAAACCAGATTTCTCCCTGGATGGTCTAATGTTAAAACAAAAGCTGACCTCCTTTGGACACACAATGCGAAGGCATGCCTCCCTGGGAAAAACATTAACGCTGGGAAAGATTGAAGGAACTAGAAGAAGAGGACATCAGAGGATGATGGATCGATGGCATCACAAAAGCAATGTGTTCCAACCTGGAAGGTCTACGGGAAAAAGTGCAAGACCAGAAAAAGTGGCGTGATTTGGTTTATGGGGTCACGAAGAGTCGGAACTGACTAAACGAATAGAGAGAGAGAGAGAGAGAGAGAGAGAGAGAGAGAGAGAGAGAGATCATGCTCTCACTTCATCCCAATCCTCTGCCCCAGGGCCAGATGCCATCCACATTCAGATGTTGCAGCACCTGGTGGGCAAGCACTTTCTGCTTAACATGTACAACTTCATCTGGAAAAGGGCACGTTTCACAGATGCAGGTGTCAAGCCACTGTCATACCCATACCTAAGCGCAGTAAGGACACACACTTCCCTTCTAGCTACTGCCCCATTTCTCTCACCAGCTGTGTTTGCAAGGTGATGAACATGTGATTCATGCCTGATTGATATAGTGGCTCAAGTCTCACAATTTACTAACCACTACACAGTGTGGATTTAGAGCGTGCCATTCTGCAGATGTCCATCTCGTCACTTTGTCCACCCATGTCATGCATGGTTTTCTGTGCAAATCCCAGACTGTGGCCATGTTTTTCGATTTGTAGAAAGCCCACGACACCTGCTGGAGGACTGGTGTCTTCCGTGCACTCTACACGTGGGGCTTCCACAGCTGGCTGCCCCATTTCCTTCAGGAATTTTCAAAACACTGAGTTTTCAAGGCATGTGTTGGTTCTGCTTTCACAGACACCTTTCTCCAGGAAAACGGTGTTCTGTCCTGAGTGTCATCCTCTTTGCTGTCGCCATTAACTCTATAATGGCCTCTCTCCCACCAAGGATCTCGGGCTCCCATTTTGTTGACAATTTTGCCATCTATTACAGTTCTCCAGGACCCATTTCATTGAGCGGTGTCTTCAATGATGTCTCGATCGTCTTTACTCGTGGAGCATCGACATTGGCTTTAGTTTTTCCACTGGAAAAACCGTTTGTACAAATTTTTGGCGGCGCAGTTGGTTTCTTCCACCGCCTTTACATCTTGGGCCTGTTGCTCTCCCGTTCGCTGAAACTACGAAATTCCTGGGGCTCATGCTCAATAGGAAAATTTCTGGCAGCTCACTGTACGTAGTCCCTCAATGTGCTGTGTGTCCTCAGTGGTACTTCCTGGGGAGCAGATCGAACCACTCTCCTCCATTTGTACCACTCCCTTGTCTGTTTGAAGCTGGACTATTGGTGTTTCATTTATGCATCTACACATGCGGCTCACTTATGCTGTCTCAATACTATCCACCATCACGGCATCCATTTGACCACTGGCGCCTTTTACACTAGCCCAGTCAAGTGTCTGTATGCAGAATGTGCTGAACTACTGCCGTGGCTTTCTCCTCAGCAGATATGCATGCCACTTATCTGCCATGCTTGGCCACCCATCCTATTCCTCTTTCTTCGATGACTCCTTTGATCGCCACTACAGGGCACGTTCCTCTTCTTTGTTACCTCCTGAAGTTTGCTTTTGGGTCTTACTCTGGCTGCTTAACTTCACGCTACCAGTAACTTTCACGAAGGGTGTAACCCCTGCACCACCTTGGCTTCATGTGGCAGCCTGTGTTCACCTTGGCCTTCATTTACTTCCTAATGACACTATTCCAGCCTCGCTCTATTGCCTTCAGTTTCACAACCTTCGTATGGAACTTTGTGATAGTACTTTTGTGTACACTGATGGCTTTCTGGCTGACAGTGGGGTTGGAGGTGGTTGTCCTGAGCAAGTTTATGTGATCTAATGTTGGTATTCATGAACTTGGTAACTATATGTATGTAAAGTATTTTCCACTCCATTGGTTGCCAGGTACAGCAACCATTACAAGTTATTTAAAAAAGAAAACAGTGTTGTTTGCAAAGTAACGGTTATTAAATAATTCATTTCACCCTTGCATGGCTTCATCAAATTATGTAGTATTCTCGAAAGAAGCATTCATCAATAAATATGTAAATAGGGTGTGAACCATAAACACACCAGCATCTGCTGACATCTGAGGATATTGCTGCATTCAAGGTCCACACCCTGGCTCATACACTTTTTGACTAATGCAAATTTGCAGAATAGTACATAACCTGATGATGCCCCAAAAGGGCTGATACATAGTATTAAATGATCACTATTTTGCAACCAAGACTGTTTTATTTTTTAACTATATGTTTTTATCTACATGTCAAAGTTTGTGTGTTTGGTGCACATAGTAAATGCTAGAATCTCGATAAAATTGCACACTGAAAGCAATTTACATAGTAGCTGCTGTGGAGTCAAAGAGTTGCTTATTCCTACATAAACTGATTATACATAATCAGCATCATACATAACATCAACAGGGTATACTTGAAGTGCAGGAGGCTTCAAAAGGAATTGGATAAAGTAGTTAAAACAACTAGACTGTTTATGAAATCATGGCATTGAATTATATACTTGACAAAAAGCATATATCATGATTCTGATTTCAGTCCAACACTATAGCAGGTAAAAGCAACATTCTTAAAGTTCAGCTTCATCATCACTACACTTTTCACTACCTCCCTGCATCCACATACTCCTGCCACCATGGCACAGCCCCAACGGTCTCAAAGTAATTTTTGGCATTATCCTTGGCTCTCTTCAAATTTACAGCTGAATTAGTTCCATGTTGCTGTAAAGTGTCTTTCATACCAGGTGTTAATGAACTGTGGCTCATGTGTGTTTGGAAACACCGCTGAGGATTTTGTCCCAAAATAAAATTACCATGGACACAGCATGCCACAATGTCTACATTTGCAACAAGATTAATTGGGTTGAGCAGAACACCAAGCTTACTTGCCATCATGCCGAGAGCATTTGTGGCAACTGTTCATGCTCTCATAAGATGACAGACCTGCAGTGGAGCCCAAGACCTACATAAGACTGGAAGATGACTGGTTGACGATTGACAATGCCAATGAATGTGAACATCTGAAATGTAGGTTATGGTGACACACTGAACATATCATAATGTCACTAGTGTGCTATAGAAATAGGATAATCCGCCATCACAACTAATCATTTCAAGCTAAGGGCGTGGATGGCTTCTCACAAGTTTTTAACTAATGGGGCTCCAGATTGCTACTGATGTGAGGAAAGAAGCTCAGAGTGAACACATTTTGTACACATTTAAGGGATGGCTGCTGAAAAGGAGCTAACGATTTTTCTGGTACCTGCAGCAATCTACGTCTACATCTACATGGATACTCTGCAAATCACATTTAAGTGCCTGGCAGAGGGTTCATCTTACCAACTTCACAATTCTCTATTAGTCCAATCTCGTATAGCATGCAGAAAGAACGAACACCTGTATCTTTCCGTTCAAGCTCTGATTTCCCTTATTTTAATGAGGTGATCATTTTTCCTTATGTAGGTCTGTATCAACAAGATATTTTCGCATTTGGAGGAGAAATTTGGTGATTGTAATTTCGTGAGAAGATTCCATCTCAACGAAAAAATACTTTCTTTTAATGAAGTCCAGCCCAAATCCAGTGTCATTTCAGCGACACACTCTCCCACATTTCGTGATAGTAAAAAATTTGCTGCCCTTCTTTGAACTATGTTGATGTACTCTGTCAGTCCTATCTGGTAAAGATCCCACACTGTGCAGCAGTATTCTAAAAGAGGACAGACAAGGATAGTGTAGGCAGTCTCCTTAATAGATCTGTTACATTTTCTGAGTGTCCTGCCAATAAAGTTCAGTCTTTGGTTAGCCTTCCCCACAACATTTTCTGTGCTTTACTTCCAATTTAAGTTGTTTGTAATTGTAATTCCTTGGCAGTTAGTTGAATTCGTGGTCTCTAGATTTGACTGATTTATCGCGCAACCGAAGTTTGATTAATTCCTTTTAGCACTCATGTGGATGACCTCACACTTTTTGTTATTTAGGGTCAACTGCCAATTTTCGCAACATTCTTATAGCTTTTCTAATCACTTTCCCATTTGTTTTGATCTTCTAATGACTTTATTAGTCCATGAACGGCAGCATCTGGAACGGCAGCATATTCAAGCATATGGCTTCTTGCTAGAGATGAACCTTTTTTTATGTTTGTTTGGATTATTAATTTCAGAAGCATTATAGACAGAAAAGTGGAGGTAATGGACTTGTATCACTATTGAAATAAGCCCTTCATATTATATGACGACATGCACATTCAGCATCAGTTACGGTTGGTCAAACACAGCTGTGACTCTGAATGTATTATATTAATAAGAAGCAACATTGCCTCTTTCTCCTGAAATATCAAGTAACCTAACAAATGTGTTTGATTTTGCCTCCAATATGACAGTTTTGGTTAATACTCCACCTGCCTACAGGACTTTGCAATGTTAGCACAGCAGAACTCAGACATCTCTATAAGTGTAATGAAATGAAAACAGTAGCATTAAGTCATACGAATGTCTCACTTTTGTTCCGATGCAGTTCAAGACTCGGGAGAAAAGTTTTACACCTGGTGTTCTACATGGCAACTTCACACACAAGAACTTTTTGCCGACACTACTACCACCTACATAAGTAAGCTTTTGCTGTATTACTTTCAAGTAATGCGCTTAAACTATTCCTGATTTAACTGGAAGATCTGTACTTCCCACTTTCATATCAACAGCCTCAAAATGCATATTCTAACATGTGGAAAATGAGATTTTCATTATTCACTCACTGTATTTAACATTTATCATTCCTTTAAAACCGCACAACTTCAATAAAATGCAGTTCAATCACTCATCTGCACAATTATTTCATAAGTATGGCACTTTTAAACTGCAAATCCTCTAAGGGCTATCTTGAATCTTCACGAGTCTCTCTCAACAACCTTGATGTGGATAGATACATACAGCAACCAGTAATCAGAGTCGGAACTGCACCTGCAAAATCACAAGGATTATTAAATATTTTTGCTGTCACTAACTACAAGCAATATAATTGACAGAGTAGATTGCTAATATTTGCTGTAATGAAAGCCACTCAATGGGGTATATTTCACATTTGCAAGAACGATCTCACTTAAGTAATTAAGTTCATCGAAACACTTAGAAACTAATCTCTCATCTGACGAAGACAGTCTAAAGACGCAGTGGCAATTTCTCCAGATCTGTTGACAATGATATTTTGAGTTATCACTTTACTGAGTGACTGAAATGTAGTTCCTGTGAACATAAAAATATGTTAGAATTCATTTTCTAAACATGTACTATTACGGTACTGTATGGCTACTTACATATTAATTACACTATTAATATTTTCACAGTTGTTTCTTTAATACAAAATTAAAGCCAACGGAAGAAAAAACGTAAAACATACTTACTAAAGAGAGGTTTGTTGAGGTGCAATTTTCTGTGTGGACAGATGTAACTTTTTCATAGAGTGGTAAGTCGCAGAAATCACAGGAGTCACAGGGGTAGCCTCATGGAGGTCTCCTTATACCTCCATGGGTAGCCTTCATCTCAAGCTAGGTGAGGAGAACCCTACGTCATAGTGACGTAAACGTAATTGTACGTCATCGTGACGTAATTAACCTAAATCGATTACATGAGTGCGTAATCGATCTTTGCGGTTTTACCGCCAACGTCAAAGCTAAATGTAAATACATGCGTACAAACGAAGGGACAGGAGTTATCTGTTACGCTCATCCCAGTTGAATTAATTATTAAGCTGTAATCCCACAATTTGGGATGGTATTATGTGTTTCAGGAAGATAATGAACGTCTGAACGAAGGAACCATAACGGAAAAAAAAAAAACGTTTTGGTCAATTTTTTTTTTTTTTAAATCCGATGAATCGTGCATAAATCGTGTGGATGGAAACGTGAAATAATTAATTATTAAGCTGCAATCCAAAGGATGTGGGATGTTATTGTGTGTTTCATGAACATAATGAATATCTGAATGAAGGAATCAGAAGCATAACGAAAGTGTCTAGGTATTTTTAGAACGATTAATCGTGCATAAATCATGTGGAGAAAAACGTGAAATAGGGAGAAATTAAAGTGTTTCGTATTTTTATAAAAGCCAATGAATTGTACATAATTCATGTGGACAGAAACGTTAAACTGAGGTTCCGAGTAATTCCGAATGTTGCTGGAAATATTAAACCATCTAGTTCCACTTAATTTTGCCTTCATGTTGTAAATCAACTAAGAACAATTAACAGTGCAGATTCAAGACGCACACAACAGTCGATAGGGCAACTCGTGAAACTCATGACGACCCGTGGCTACGTCACGTTGACGTAGGGCTCTCCTCACCTAGCGTGAAATGAATGCTAGCCGAGTCACAGAAGTGGTAGAGTGCGGAGGGAGGCCTCCCTTAACTGCGACAATCACAGTTAAGAATAACAGATACTGAAATGTAGCATTCACAGAACTCACTGATATCGGAAAATCGGAGTTGAACCCATCACTATTCGTTAGCGTTACCGTACCCTCAAAAATCATGTTATAACCAATAACTATTCGTTAGCGTTACCGTACCCTCAAAAATCATGTTAGAACCCATAACTATTCATTAGCGTTACTGTACCCTCAAAAATCATGTTAAAACCCATCACTATTCATTAGCGTTAGCGTACCCTCAAAAATATTTTTATGTCTCAAATATCGTATTTATCACTAATTCTTATGGCACAGAAAGCTTGTTGGCAATCCGAGCCTTTCAAAAATTCATGATGTATCTGAAAATTGTATGTTCCTCTAAAGCAACAGCCACCGGGTGCCGAACTATATACAACACGTTATGAATTACATGAAACGAGTATGAATAACATGGATCCTAAAAAGCACGATATCACGTTCGCTTATAGCATCTCTAAAACGATCAATAAATACAGAACGTAAAGGTACGTCGTACTTCACTTGCTGTTGACTAAAACTGAAAAATGTGAAATACAATTAACCGCCCCTTAAGATTCCTATGAACGGTGTGGCTGTGCTATTCAGCTGTCGTATGACATCGCCAAGAGATGGCCCTGTGAGCACCCACCACCCACCACATAAAGAGAGAGAGAGAGAGAGAGAGAGAGAGAGAGAGAGAGAGAGAGAGAGCAGACTTAACGTCTTGTGATGCTGTTGAAAAACGATTTTTAACGCTCCGAACTCTTACTGTCGTATAATTATTTGCAAGGACAAATACGGTAAACGGGGGTACACTTCTGCATGCCCTTTGCTGGTTCAGAGAACACAATTCAAAACTGATTGATTTCCGGTCTGCAGTGATAACTTTCGAATGAAATTTTCAGACAAGCTTTGCATGCTAAATTTTGATTCAACTGAATGTATTGAATAATAGTTTGTAGTATCAGTGGTTGTTCAAAGACTTGTCAGTATTAGCAATGTAAATTTTGTACGCTCTTAATATAACAACAGAAAGGAATACCACATTTTTAGTACCAGGTAGTCATACTATGGTTTCCATAGTTGGGCCTATGCGCATAATTAAAAGTATTCCACACTGAGTGTACAAAAAAATTCTCTACTTGGATTGAAGAGCATATTAATTTGATTTATTGATCTGTGGATATTAAGTGTCGTACATTGGTAATAACACATTTTAGATGTCGAATAAACATTTATTTAAGCACAGAAGTACAGTAAATGGCATAACACCATTGATAAAAATAGACTTTGAACAGAAGTCTGTTGCTAAGTCAGAATACTCAAAATTATTTGGTGTGTGAACTGATGAGATATTGAATTTGAAAAAACACATTGATGATCTGCTGAAACCGTCAGATTCAGCTTCTTATGCTATTAGGGATATTGCAAATTTTGGAGATAAACATATCAGTAAATTAGCCTACTAGGCCTATATTCCTTTACTGCTTGCATATGGCATCATATTTTGGGGTAATTCGTCATTAACAGAGAAAGTAATGAATGCACAAAAGTGTGTAATCAGAATAACAGCTGGAGCTCGCCCAAGATCACCTTGCAGACATTTATTTAAGGAACTTGGGATATTCACCATACCTTCGCAATACATATATTCATTTATGGAATTTGTGGTTAATAATCCATCCCAATTCAAAAATAACAACGAAATGCATAGCTACAACACTAGAAGAAAGGATGATCTTCACTATTGTGGATTAAGTCTCACTTTGGCACAGAGAGGGGTGAATTATGCTGCCACAAAAATCGTTGGTCATTTGCCAATTAGTATTAAAAGTCTGACAGATAGTCAAACAACATTTAAAACCAAATTAAAAGAATTTCTGAATGACAACTACTTCTACTCAGTATATGACTTCTTAGATATGAAGTAATAAAACTAAAATTTAATAAAAATTAATTAATTACTTTATGTAAAGGAAACTTATGTTAAAGTGACACATTCCACATCATTACGAAGTGTTGTATTCATGATCTATGGAACAAAGATTAATCGATGTATGTATGTATAGTTTGATACTAGGATGCAAGGGACTGATTTGAAATAACTTTGTGTTGGCACTTTGAACATGCACAACCACTGCAACAGCAACTGACAATTTGATTCTATACCCACAATTTTTAGTGATTTAGCCATAAAAACAACAGTGAAGTGTTAAACTGAACATGTTAAAACAAAATTTGCTAACATGTTAGCTACAGGTCATAGTAGTATTATACTGCAAAATTGTAAACACTGATTTGATCATAGTGTTACGAAAGAAATTACAGCAGAAAAAGTTTATAAAGTAGACAGTGTTGATGGAAAATTAACTCTTTCTTAGACATATGCCTCCAACATTAAAGTTCTGGTCACATAAATTTTAAATACTGTTAATTATAATCAATGATTTTACAATAGTTACGAAGTATGCGATAATTAAATTTTTTGTATACTTGTCATGTCCTATATTACATGTACATTCACTGTACACCATGTAATCCTACAGGATCAAATAAAATTCAGTTAAATTCAACAATTTGAGTCTTGTTTTTGCCCACAACAAATAAAGAATTAAACTGTAGAGATGCAGGATAAAGGGTGGACTACTTCTGGAATTAAAGTATGTAGTGCTAGACAGTGAGAGTTCTACATAATTCAGATAATGGAGCAGTAGTCGAGGTTTCAAACCACATTACCATCATTATTGGCTAATCCTCCACTCTGTCATCAAAAATGAAAAACTAGTGCATTATCCTTGAACAATAAAACACACCAAAATGAAGGCAATAAGTATTCAGAACATTATTACACAAGAAACAAACCAAACTAGTAATTCAAATGAAACTGAGGCACCAGAAAATGGCAACAGTTTCAAATCTTTCGCTATACCAGATTTAAAGATTACTTCCCCACAGTGGATGCATTCAGTAACAAACAATGGAATACAGATGATAGTGCAGACACTGCATGCAACACCAACATACATCAGTTTCAAAAATACAACCCAAATGGAGGTTTCAATACTCATTAGTTCAATAAAAAGTAGCAATTCTGATTACTATGACTGTGATTCCGGGAAGATATTAAAATCTTTTGCTGACAACAGAACTGATATTAAGCTATTTTTGTAATCAGTGAATGACTCGAAGCATAATTTCTATCAGACCGAAATATGCTGTAGTAATGCCCAGCCCAAAACTGAAGATAAGCATAACCAGCTCTTAATTGCAGACATATATCACTCATGGTAGTCTTTTCAAAAGTAATTGACAAGCTTGACTCCAGTTGGAAGGTAGTGGGTAGTACCTTGACCTATTAAAGGCTATTCACCAGGTCAACCATAAAATACCTTTGCAAAAGCTAATTGCTTATAATGTACAACAGAACAGAACTCTATGAAAAGAGTGAACAATATGCATTATTGAAGTTAGCCAATGCATTTTCAAGTACAGGTATGACCCTACCCACAATGAAGCTTAAATTTCAGCTAAAGAATCTCCTGTTATAAATCCCTTTTATGCATTAGAATAGCGTACTTACACGCCGAATAAAAAGTGCTTCAAAAATATGTAAATAGTGTTAAGCAGACCATTTTATTTGTAATTTAATCATTTTGTTAATCAATGACGCATTCAGAAGAATGTATTATTGTGCTATGCACCAAGAAGTGTAACCTGTATTTACAGATATGCAATGAATCATTCAATGTTGAATGAAAGGACGTTACAGAAGCATTCAATTGCACCTGTCTGCATGAGTTTGGCACAAGTGGCTAGATCCAGCAAATACAATATGATGACAATGACATCGCTACATACACATGACATGACATGAACAAAATAAATAAATAAATGACACAATAATGTCTCATTCCAAAATCAAAATGAAGCTAACAGGATTACTGTGGAAAATTTGGGTCTTAGGGCTGGGACAACCACAAAAGCACTGCATGACCCTAAAACAAAAATTACATTACAATATTGCTACACCAACAAAACCACAGGAATCAGACATTTCCCTTGACCTACATAGCTCAACTTCAGCTATCAGTACCAAAACACCTACATCTCTAAAACATGGAATTGGACATTTCTGTTCACCTATTAGCACAGCTCCAACTACTGATACCAAAAAACCAACACCTGCAACTTCTAAAAGTGGAACCAAAACCCCAACAACTCAGAAACCCAAACACCTCATATTCCCTACGTGAATTAAAACAGTTGACCTACCATAAATATGAAGAGATGAAACATTGCAGTAAGTATAGAATATAATCAAAACAAAAATTACTTACCAATAAAAGCCACTGGGCACCTACTTTAGCCACAATGCACACCCATGCTCCCACACAAATACTCTCTCTCTCTCTCTCTCTCTCTCTCTCTCTCTCTCTCTCTCTCTCTCTCTCTCTCTCTCTCTCACACACACACACACACACACACACACACACACACACACATCAAAGTCAAAAAAATCTCCTTAAACATTTGTGAATTTCACTGTAGTATCCACATCTAACTAAAACTCAATAACAAAATTAGACTTCGGCCCGTACAACAAATACCAAACTAATCAGTCCTAACAAAAACTCCATAAACATAAACAAAAACAAACCTTAACAATTCACTGAAAACACTTCTACTACCCGTATTACTGCACCAACTACCTAAACTCATGACCATGTTAGCATTATGACAGGCAAAAAACTCAAGTTAATCCAATACCACACATTAAACTCAGCATGTCCACATCTACCACCAGAGGGCACCATCAAATGTAACATCAAGACATCTACCAAACTAACCAACTCAAAACCACCACACCGTAGTGATGTCACACACCACAACACCTTTACAACACGGGTAAAACCAGAGTGATGGTATCAGACTCTTCCACTGACCCAAATTATGTCATAAATTTACAAAAACAATACCAGGAATTGCACACATTGATGTCAACACTTGTGAACAGGTTCATATCACACAGAGGCAACTGAATGGCCAATTGCTGTTTACTAGTAGAGCCAAATACGATCATGAAGGTCTACAAACACTGTCAGTGATTAGAATCTTAAGATTACTGAGCTGAGTGTCATCTACTACAATAGATAAATGTGACAGCTGTATCACGTGTTCTGTATCTTGTGTTTAATAGCAGTTTGTGTGTATGTTACAATCACAGCTGCGGTGACAGAATACAAAAGGCAGCAAGTTATAGTCACAGTTGTATCTATATTGCTTCAATTGTACAATAACTTTCATGGGACAGGCTATACAGATAAGTACATTGCACACCTAGCCAAATTGTCTAAATGTATGAAGTACTGAAGATGTAATGCACTTAGTTTAATAGACAGACAGTTATATCAGGATCTCACATAACACACTGAAGTGACAATTGTAAGTAATGCACAACTGATTGTGGATTTTTACAGAAACAGAGACTGCATTGTTAAACATAGTTAGGCTTAGTAGTTTATTGTGTCCAATGTTCCACTGACAAGTCAGTCTACGTAAGTGCTTATATATGTAGTAATACAAACACTTCGTGAACTTACACTAGCTGAACACTTCATACAGACATTCCCCCTACAGTTAAGTACAGGAACACAACACTAGACATAAGAATGGTGACATGTCAGTTCTGACACTACATACAAACTAACAAACTTGATCTAAGGGGGATTACTAGAGACTGGGATACCACTTGTCTGCTTTGACCAGTGACATCACCGCCATGGTGAAAAGACCTATTTCAAGTGTATCCAACATAATGACCAAAACATTGATTGAAACCCAGAAAAATACAATTAATATGTGAACCAATATACTGACTGAGCCCAGTGATGTTGGTGGGAAAACCACAGAAAAATATTGTGTTTTATGTGGGGACAAACTAAAATTTCAATAATAAAAACAGTTCACTGAATTCATGCAACTCTCTAGTTAACCTACATAGCTCAACCCTAGACCAGGATATCAATAACCATGCCCCAGCCCTTCACAACTGCAAAAAGCAGTATCCCAATCTCCAATTCACTTATATTGCTCAACCATAGCTAGGATTCAATAACCACCCCCTGTACCTCCCAAAAAGCCAGTATCCCAAAGTCCAGTTCACCTATACAACTCAATAATAGAGTAAAAGAACAATTATCTGTGTTGTCAGCCTTACTGTTGCACGTTTCAGTTGGTAACTCTATGTGCAGTGAGTTATTGAAAGTGAACAGTACAAATGGTGAGTCAGATGGTAGAAGAAGCAGAACCTGTGAGGAAATAGAAAATTTCATAAGTAGATCAATGTTTTTTAATGGAATTGTGGCAGAAAGTAGGTGAATCAGACTTTGTTAATGAAATTAAAAAACTAATCAACTTATTTAGTGGTTACATGCACCCCTTAGAGTACCATTTAAATTTTTATGACATTTCTGTTTTATATGACAAGATTTTGCACACCACATAATTTTGGACACTGCACATCATGATGACTGTAGCACACTAAATGACACAATATTATACCTTCCATACACACAACAACCACAAAATTAAACAGTTAAAGTATGCCACCTCTTCATACACCGTACCCTCTACAACAACATTTCACTTCCACTCCAAAACAAATACATCCCTTCTCAATGGCATCACAAAACACATCAAGGCACAGCACAACTATATCATGTGTCAAAGCAAGCAAGTATTCTCCTACAACCTAGTTAAGGTTATAGTATACACATTGTTAGTTTTGCAGACAGGTATTATTTTGCATATTTGACACATTAAAAAATCTATGGTTGTAACACATGTAGTGGTACATTTTTAGGCAGGTATTATCTTATGTGATTTTCATTCAAGCAATTTTCTACACTATAATAGCAGCTACTCTTCAACTATTTTTCCAGGTCTCCTTAACTATTTTTCAAATTTGAGTCACACTTCTCTTTTCAGATTATGTTTATAAATATCATGCTCATAAAATGTGGGGTTTTAGTCTGTGGTTATGTAATATATAACTTGCTCTCCTTCTTGTCTCAAATGAGTCTTATCTCTGCAGTGTTGTTTTTCATTAGCTCACACCATGGCTCAGTTTTCCCCCCCTGGACTAAAAGTTTTAAGTAGATTGGTCTTATCTACCCTGGGTAATTATACTATACCTAAGGATGGAAACATAATATGGATAGTTTCTTATACAGCTAAATCAGCAGTATTTTATATGACAATTATGACACATCTGTGACTGTTCTGTTGGCTCAGTATGCTGCACATATGAAAACTCCACTCTAAATTTTCATTCACTAGTACAACCATCAAACATCACACAGTTTATGGTGTCTAATCTTTTGTCCTCATAGCTTATTTCGCTAATACATTGTGCTCAATGTTTTGTGGTGAAATGGGACAGTTTCTGCTCTTGGAAAGTTTGATCAAGGATATTATTTTTGACTGATATCTCTACTTCCCCAAGAGTCTGCTCAATATGTCAGATTAACTGTCTGTTAGTTTGATACCAAACTAACACTGCTGAGTCATCAGCAAAGTCTATGGCATCAGATTGAACCTGGCTTAGCATATCAGTACAATACAAAAATAGTAGTGGCTCTAATACCGAAACTTATAGAAGGCCACACAGTATGTGTTTCCAGTGAGGACTTTCTTCCCATTGTTGTTAACAATTACTCCTTGCTTTCTGTTTGCCAAGTACGATGACACCCAACGAACAGATTTTCCATGAAAACCACAACTGGTCAGTTTTTGGAGATGGATATGATTTACATATTGAAAGCTTTGGTAACCTAAGAATAAGTCTGAGACACACATCCTATTATTGTGACAGCTGATAATTTTTGTGATCAGTTCAGTTCTGACTGCATAAAATAATGCTTGGGATGAATTGAAGCTGACATGCTGATTTTTAAAAAAATTGGTAACTATGAGATACGTCCATAGTACCTCATTTCAGTTTTTTTAGCTGTTTTATGAACTGGCCGAACCTCAGCATATTTTAATTGATGTGGATAATGTAGCTCACGAAAAGACTGGTTCATTATGAGAACAGTGGATGCGCAATACTAAGAAAGACCTTTTTTATCAGAAACTCATCCCAACCCAATGACAAAGTTTTTATAGGGACATTATGATTTTCATCACATCTGACAGGAGAAATATCCCACAACAGTCGGATTTAGCTGTAAGAAAGATGACACAGTTGATAGCCTGCCATAAACTGGACACAGATCAAGCATGAAAACAGGAAGAAGGTGTACTGAACTGTGAAAAAAGAACCAGCATATATATATATAGTGCATGGTCCAAGCTCCAGATGTGCAGCATCATGCCAGTGTCAGTAACCATGGTGTGGCAATGTGGTCATGGTATTGGCATGCCAAGCGGGTTATCCAGGTTCAAATCACCCTTTTGCCCAGCACATTCTTCTTTCCTTTCTTGTTTCACAAAATGATGAACTGTCCATCAAATCACTGACATGTCTGTCTACTGTATTCAACTTTGTGTGTGTGTGTCATGGCACAACGTCCGTTTGCAGCAGTGAGATGTAAGGGAGTAGTCTCCAGATATACGTATCTCCTATTTGTTCTACACAAGTACCGCATGTTATAACTCTTGTGTCCATTTTAAAAGTTTTGACCCTTGCTGTTCTTTGTTCCTAGATATTCCACAGCTATGTATTTGTTGCTTTCATTTGTGTGAGTGATCTGTGCAGCATCTAGCCTGCTCCCACTATTGATCACATTTACTTGTGACAGTAATAACATAAGACTCAAAATAGCTTCTTGTACGAAGGTGTAAAACTGTATAATAAACTGCTTCAGAAAATAAAAGAAGCAGTTAACATGTATTGCTTTAGAAAAAAATCTTAAATTTTTTTTGCAGGAACACAGCTTTCACACTATAAGTGAATTTCACAATATTTTGATAAGGAGCAAAAATGATTGTAAACAACTTATATGTCACAATGTTTAACTACATGTAACAACAAACTGTATAAATATATGAATGTACAAAAGACTGGGACATGAGGTACACTTGTACATGGATCTCCCACTTTGCAGTCCAACATTATGACCACACATCCACAGTGCCATGATTCTTGCAATTCACTTGATGTTGCGCATCTTGAGCTTGTTATTATTCTACTTCACTGTTTATATTTTGATTCTTTTCTCACAATTCAGCCCACCTTCTTAGAGTTTTCATGCTTAATCTGCATTCAGTTTTTGAAGGGCTTTCCACTGGGCCATTTTACCACTAAATCTGTCAGGTGGAGGGGGTGTATGATGGTGAATTTCCCTTCTGAGCTTGATACTTGGGAAAACTTAATACCTAAGTTATTTTTCTGGCATACAGGGATTTAATATTTGGTAGTGAGCAATCACAGATTTTATTGCAATATATGGCGAAGTCTTTTAAGGATTCAAATATGGTACTAGATTCTGTAACAACTCTGCTATTTATCATTAATTTAGAGGGGCATCTTATATCCACTACAGCGGCAACATCATCACTTATAAGATACCAAACAGCTTTTGATTTGTTTGTAGCATTTGGAATGAAACTGTTGTTTGTGGTACACTTTGCCAGTTTAACTATTTTGTCAAGTGTTTTTGTATGTAATTGTGTGGTTAAGAAATTCATGACTTTGATTAGCTTTCACCTACATATGAATGCAACTACCTATCTTAATACTAGGCTGTCTAATTCCTATTTTAACCCATGATCTACTTTTATGAGACTCAGTCAATACTGGTACAAAAGGGAAGCATTCATTGAATACATCCACAAATTTGATTGTGGTTGTTCTTTGTTGATGTGAGTTTGTTGACTGAACACATGGTGTTGGCTTAATAATAATAATAATAGCTTTATTCAACATCAAATGGTACACTGCACATGTACAAGGAAACAGTAATGATTAAAGTTATTTGTACAATACACAAGACACATTCTTCTGAATCATTAATTTACAACAAAATTACAATAAGATGTTTACTGATTTCTAGTCACATAATTTTGCAAAGCATTTGTTGTTCTTCATATAAGTATGGTACTCTTCTAATGTGTAGGAAGGGTGTTTGACTAAAAATTTCTTAAGCTGATGTTTCAGTTTAATTGTAGAAAGAGCCATGACTTGCATTAGGCAGTGCATTAGCTAATTTTATACCTGCGTACTGAGGCCCCTTTTCATAAAGTGCTGTTCTGTAGCTGTTCTGTGGCTGCCAATGTAAAATCTTTCTTTTTTTCTAGTATTGTACTGGTGGAAAACTGAATAAGTGTTTGGGCGCAGTCTTTTCAAAAGCAATATGTCTTTTAGAATGTATGTGTTTATAACAGTTAACACCGCTGTTTTTGGAAACAAGTTACGACAAGATTCCCTATATTTTGCTCCACAGATTATTCTCACACCCCTTTTTTGAAGAATGAGTAGCTTATCTAGATTAGCTTTGGTTGTTGCCCCCCAAATTTCAATACCGTAGTTCAAGTGAGAGGAGAAAAGAGCATGGTATGCAGTCTTTAGGACTACAGTGTCTCTACAGAACTTGCTAACAGTACTGATTGCAAATATATTTTTTGACAACTTAGTTGCTAGGGAGTCAATATGTGTGTCCCATTTCAGGTTGCTTTGGATTGTTACACCAAGGAATTTTACACTAGACTCTATCTTTACCAATTCGTTGCCAATGTATAATTTAATTTAATTATTCAAACTGCTTTTGTTAAACTCCATCAAACATGTTTTACTGGTGCTTACATTTAAGTCCGCCCCCCCCCCCCCCCAAGAACCATGGACCTTGCCAGTGGTGGGGAGGCTTGCATGCCTCAGCGATACAGATAGCCGTACCGTAGGTGAAACCATAACGGAGGGATATCTGTTGAGAGGCCAGACAAATGTGAGGTTCCTGAAGAGGGGCAGTAGCCTTTTCAGTAGTTGCAGGGGCAACAGTCTGGATGTTTGACTGATCTGGCCTTGTAACACTAATGAAAACAGCCTTGCTGTGCTGGTACTGCGAACGTCTGAAAGCAAGGGGGAAACTACGGTCGTAATTTTTCCCGAGGGCATGCAGCTTTACTGTATGATTAAACGATGATGGCGTCCTCTTGGGTAAAATATTCTGGAGGTAAAATAGTCCCCCATTCAGATCTCTGGGTGGGGACTACTCAAGAGGATGTCATTATCAGGAGAAAGAAAACTGGCGTTCTACGGATCGGAGCATGGAATGTCAGATCCCTTAATCAGGCAGGTAGGTTAGAAAATTTAAAAAGGCAAATGGATAGGTTAAAGTTAGATATAGTGGGAATTAGTGAAGTTCGGTGGCGGCATGAATAAGACTTCTGGTCAGGTGAATACAAGGTTATAAATACAAAATCAAATAGGGGTAATGCAGCAGTCAGTTTAATAATGAATAAAAAAAATAGGAGTGCGCGTAAGCTACTACAAACAGCATAGTGAATGCATTGTTGTGGCCAAGATAGACATGAAGCCCATGCCTACTACAGTAGTACAAGTTTATATGCCAACTAGCTCTGCAGATGATGAAGTAATTGAAGAAATGTATAATGAAACAAAAGAAATTATTCAAATAGTGAAGGGAGACGAAAATTTAATAGTCATGGGTGACTGGAATTCGGTAGTAGGAAAAGGGAGAGAAGGAAACGTAGTAGGTGAATATGGATTGGGGCTAAGAAATGAAAGAGGAAGCCACCTGATAGAATTTTGCACAGAGCACAACTTAATCATAACTAACACTTGGTTCAAGAATCATGAAAGAAGGTTGTATACATGGAAGAAGCCTGGAGATACTGACAGGTTTCAGATAGATTACATAATGATAAGACAGAGATTCAGGAACCAGGTTTTAAATTGTAAGACATTTCCAGAGGCAGATGTGGACTCTGATCACAATCTATTGGTTATGATCTGTAGATTAAAACTGAAGAAACTGCAAAAAGGTGGCAATTTAAGGACATGGGACCTGGATAAACTGAAAGAAACAGAGGTTGTACAGAGTTTCAGGGAGAGCATAAGGGAACAATTGACAGGAATGGGGCAAATAAATACAGTAGAAGAAGAATGGGTAGCTTTGAGAGATGAAGTAGTGAAGGCAGCAGAGGACCTAGTAGGTAAAAAGACGAGGGCTAGTAGAAATCCTTGGGTAACAGAAGAAATACTGAATTTAATTGATGAAAGGAGAAAATATAAAAATGCAGTAAATGAAGCAGGCAAAAAGAAACACAAACGTCTCAAAAACGAGATCGGCAGGAAGTGCAAAATAGCTAAGCAGGGATGGCTAGAGGACAAATGTAAGGATGTAGAGGGTTATCTCACTAGGGGTAAGATAGATACTGTCTACAGGAAAATTAAAGAGACCTTTGGAGAACAGAGAACTACTTGTATGAATATCCAGAGCTCAGATGGAAACCCAGTTCTAAGCAAAGAAGAGAAAGCAGAAAGGTGGAGGGAGTATATAGAGGGCCTATACAAGGGCAATGTGCTTGAGGACAATATTATGGAAATGGAAGAGGATGTACATGCAGATGAAATGGGAGATACGATATTGCATGAAGAGTTTGACAGAGCACTGAAAGACCTGAGTCGAAACAAGGCCCTGGGAGTAGACAACATTCCATTAGAACTACTGACGGCCTTGGGAGAGACAGTCCTGACAAAACTCTACCATCTAGTGAGCAAGATGTATGAGACAGGCGACATACCCTCAGACTTCAAGAAGAATATAATAATTCCAATCCCAAAGAAAGCAGGTGTTGACAGATGTGAAAATTATCGAACAATCAGTTTAATAAGTCACGGATGCAAAATACTAACACGTATTCTCTACAGACGAATGGAAAAACTGGTAGAAGCTGACCTCGGGAAAGATCAGTTTGGATTCCATAGAAATGATGGAACACGTTTGGCAATACTGACCCTACGACTTACCTTAGAAGCTAGATTAAGGAAAGGCAAACCTACGTTTCTAGCATTTGTAGACTTAGAGAAAACTTTTGACAATGTTGACTGGAATACTCTCTTTCAAATTCTGAAGGTGGCAGGGGTAAAATACAGGGAGCAAAAGGCTATTAACAATTTGTACAGAAACCAGATGGCAGTTATAAGAGTCGAGGAGCACAAAAGGGAAGCAGTGGTTGGGAAGGGAGTGAGACAGGACTGTAGCCTCTCCCCGATGTTACTCATTCTGTAAATTGAGCAAGCAGTGAAGGAAACAAAAGAAAAATTTGGAGTAGGTATTAAAATCAATGGAGAAGAAATAAAAATTTTGAGGTTCGTCGATGACATTGTAATTCTGTCAGAGACAGCAAAGGACTTGGAAGAGCAGTTGAACGGAATGGACAGTGTCATGAAAGGAGGGTATAAGATGAACATCAACAAAAGCAAAACGAGGATAATGGAATGTAGTCGTATTAAGTCGGGTGATGCTGAGGGAATTAGATTACGAAATGAGACACTTAAAGTAGTAAAGGAGTTTTGCTATTTGGGGAGCAAAATAACTGATGATGCTCGAAGTAGAGAGGATATCAAATGTAGACTGGCAATGGCAAGGAAAGCATTTCTGAAGAAGAGAAATTTGTTAACATCGAGTATTGATTTAAGCATCAGGAAGTGGTTTCTGAAAGTATTTGTACACAGCGCTGCCATGTATGAAAGTGAAACATGGATGATCACTAGTTTGGACAAGAAGAGAATAGAAGCTTTCGAAATGAGGTGCTACAGAAGAATTCTGAAGATTATATGGGTAGATCATAGAACTAATGAGGAGGTATTGAATAGGATTGGGGGGAAGAGAAGTTTGTGGCACAACTTAACTAGAAGAAGGGATCAGTTGGTAGGACATGTTCTGAGGCATCAAGGGATTACCAATTTAGTATTGGAGGGCAGCGTGGAGGGTAAAAATCGTAGAGGGAGACCAATAGATGAATACACTAAACAGATTCAGAAGGATGTAGGTTGCAGTAGGTACTGGGAGATTAAGAACCTTGCACAGGATAGAGTAGCATGGAGAGCTGCATCAAACCCATCTCAGGACTGAAGACCACAATAGCAACAACAACAACAATCACATTTAAGTAGCTTTCATTAAAAAACTGAACAATTTCTTTTGTCACATTATTACACTTGGCCTCTAGTTCTTTTTATCACGTCTACATTTTCTTGACTGAACTTTCTACACCTTTCCGTTGTACATCCTGAATTTATTTGTACATTGGTGGAAATTTAGATTTAACACACTTGAGTCCGTCCAGTTTTTCAAAGGGAAACAAATTTGTTATCATTTGTATCTACATTGAAGTCAGCACATTTGATTAGCTTCTCACAGAGTTTTTAGTTTTTAATTTATGTAACAATGTATCAAATTATCTAAGAATACCAAACTTACATGGTATCCAGGGATGTGATATATTGAGAAAATTAATATGTTATACACTTAAGTTCTATACAACTACTTTCAAATGTAAGTTCTACACTTAGATGGACAAAATTCTGTCTGATTTCATAGGGCTGAACTGGTATGCAAGCGCATCCATAATCATTAGCTCTGTAAAAACTGGTAGCCAGTTTGTAGCCTGTAAGTTTACTAAGGAGACTGATATTTTCAATTTTAAACCATTGTTCATTTAAACATATTACATTTACTAATTGCTTCATACTATCTAATACAATTTGCATATTATTAGGCTTGCTGATCATTCCTTCTAACTGACTGCCAATGTCCAAATGCATAATGAAATTACTACTGTTTACATTATCAAGTAAAGCGTCTTTAAAAATAGTTTTTTTAACTGTAGTTTTCACTCATTATTTCATGAAGAGCTTTGTTTGAATATTCTTACCACATCAATTCAGGCATTATCTGTGTGTGGGAAACTAACATTGTCACAACTCATGTCATCAAGGATGTTTATGTTTCTAACTTTAAACTGAAGTTTTTTAATCTGCAATTTTTTTGTTGAATTTCACTAATCATACAATACCAGCTCACCAAATCAAATCTCACAGGTAGAGTCATCCTTATCACATTTGTATCCGATAGTGACTGGAAGATAACCACCAATTTCTGGTTCAGATAAAGCCTTAAGGCCATGAAACACCATAGATGTAAGATGCAGAAGTGACTGTAAAAAGAAATGGTTGAATAATGTCATGTTTTGTTGTAGAGAAGTGCATCTTGTTTCCAAGAGCTATGAGAGTTTATATGTTGTAATGTTAAAGATATTACACAAAGAGGAAAAATGTATGATAAAAACGTAAAATGATTGGCATGTGTATCGGGGTGAAATACTTGAGAAGTAAAACTAGGAGGAGAAGAAATTTTTGGAATATTTCAATGGTGAAGATTAGCAGAAATTTCCCACTGGGGTGTAAGGTTTCATGAATAGGGATTCAAAGCAAGCAAAAGTCATACTGATTTTATGAAGGAATAGCCAAGCCCTTACACAAGCAGTTGGCACCAATATGGGACTTTGTACTTAGTGCTGCTGAGAAATGTGGCCTTCAAGGAAGTGGATACAGACAAATGTGAATCTTGAAGCAACTGCATACCACACTCAGCATAGCAACATCACCCGGGCACATATGACAGGACGAGCAAGAATGAAAATCATGATCTGAATGATCTGAATAGGCAGCACAATCATTTTGAAGAGAAATGATTGTACGTGCCCTGGGAGGTGACACATGAAGTGCACATCACTGGAAAATATTTATACTGGGCAGTGTAATGACCCAAGGACACTCTGAGTCATTTTGAGCCTGAGTAGGCTGCAGTCAGTCAGTTGTACTATCACAATTCTTCAGTAGCAAAGAATGTGGAGGAGACATCACTATGCCATGGAGGAGGAGTAGGTGCTAGTAGCAATTCCTTTTGTGACACTATACCTCTCTAAGGACTTTAATTCCATCCCTTACCTCTAACATGCCTAATTTCTTAACTCAGAAAAACTTGGCAGTAAATTGGTTATTGTATTTCTTGTTCAGGCTTTTAGCACCAGCTGCTGAAGGGGCCATCAGCTCTCTACATGGTTCTGCATTCACAGGTAATTGTCTTGTTTACAGATCCTTCTCTGGGATGTGAAAACATTTGTTGATTATACATGAGCTAGTTGTTTCAAAACACTTATTTTTGTCCACTTTTGAACTATTTTACATTGGGTTCTAAAGCAGTGCATTTAATTTGTAAAACCATTATCACCCTGCCACACTTGAATTATTGAATCCTTGATTCTAATAATGATTACATACTTTTTCTCATGTTTTTGATACAGAACCATCACACAATCATGAGTTGTTTTCAGTTACCAATTTTATGTTTATTTTGCAACAGTTTTCGTGAAACCACCATTTACACATTTCCATTGGCTACCTTTCCTTACATTGTAAATTACGATTATTACTACATTTTGCTTTACTTATATTGCAACAATTTTCAATATTTCCATCAGTGCCATCTTGAAAAAGGCAACTAGTGGGATAAAGTATTATGGCATTAATGGCATCACTCTTGCATGGATGCAGTCTTACCTCCATAACAGCAAGCAGAGGTACTCAATACAGACTCTACCACAGGCATTAAAGCAGAATGGAAGAATTTAACATGTAATGTGTCACAGGGATCATTATGACACCCACACTTCTTTGTAACCTCTTCCAATGACTTTAAGTGGCAGTTCAAAATTGTAATGTTTGCTGTTAACATGAGAATGCTAATCAGAGGTCCAAAATCAACATTACAAACACAACACAGATGATACCTTACCATGCATATAAGTGATTTGCAGTTAACAGTTTAAGTCTTATTTCACAAAGACACACATTATGAAATTTCAAACAAACAGCAAATACCTTTTAACACCAGGGGTACACATTAAAGGAGGGGTACACATTAAAGGTCATAAAGAGAATGAAGTACAAAACATTTTACATTAAAAGCTCATTATCTAGTAGATAACTGATCCCAAAGACGAAAATCAAGTGAACATAAACAATTCAAATTTTTTAAAAATCCGTTCTTGACTTACACATGAAACGTTATTTATATTGTCAATTTCTACAAAATTACATATGGATTTACAAACATTCATTGGGCCATCCATTACAGCAACTATGAATAAATAATTTTACATGATTAAGTAGGACACCAAGGATTTTCTTGTATGTAGGGCTCAAAATATTGTCCAAAAGAGGCGAAAAATTGAACTGAGTTGGAGGTTAAAGAAGAAATAACTGTTACAGTGTAAGTCAAGGAATAAAATTTAAAAAGTTGAAATGTTTCTGTTCACTTGGTTCTTGTCTTAGGGATGAGTTGTCTACTAGAAAATAGGCACATTCAGTAATGACTGTGGGGATACACACATCTGTAATTTTTAATATTTCTAAATGACCAAGCACTGCACCTTTTCTCTTGATGTGTAGAACTTCTGTATCTATGATACATTTATGGTTTTCATTTATGCAGTGTTTGGCAAAGGATGAAACTGGCTTATTTAACCCACAACTTCTGTGATGTTGTCTCAGCATAGTGCAGATTGACCTCACTGTCTGTCCAATACAGCAACAGTGACGCTCTAGGCTGATCGTCTCATAGAACCACATGTCATGGTGTCTGCCTGTTTAACTTTTGAACTGAAGAGACATCTATCTACCTGTTGTCTGTGGGACACAGAGAAGCACCAAAAAACACTTTACTCCTAAGATCTTACTTACCCTATTTGAAGTTTTATCTATAAAAGGTAAACTGCACCATCTGCTTTTCGGTCTATGTTGATCACTGGATACAGTTGGGAGCTGGTTTACTTGTTCAGTTTTTTATTGAGAATTTTGTCCATAATGCTGGAGTAAAATTCATTATTTGTGGCTATTCTTTTTATTGAACTGAGCTGCTGCTAATAGTGTTCTTGGGACATGGGCATAGAAAGGAGGTAGTGAATCATGTGCTGCATTCTACATGTTTTAAGGCTGTAGGATGCTGAGGGGAAGCAGGAATGAATGTGACACTAAAGGAGTCTTTTCAGTAAATTTTCGTTTTATGGTTGCTGTCTCCTATCTATAAGCTGATGTCCATGAAATTATTGCTGGGACATTCTAACTCCGTACTGAGGTTTATGCTAGTTGCTAGTATGGCATTGATTCTTATTTTCCATGATCTTGCAGTTAGTAGTACCAGTATAGTTCTTAGTCTGCTAAAATAGAACTTCACAGCTCCAAACAACTTGATAGGGGTTGCAAAGCTGCATTAAAGCATCATTCTTGGATGCTGTAAAATGTCTTTATCATTCATTTACAACTCACTCTATGCAAAAGACACAATGATTCTTCTTCAGCACAAATACGATGGCACTCAAAATGTAGGAAATTACAATTCAGTTTTATGTGTCACAAAGATAATAAACAGTACTGGAAAAAAACAGACTTGTTAATAATGGACAATTTGTCTTCCAGCAAAGAAAGCAGTCGTTTGTTGTGGAAGTGTCAGATAAAGAGTAACATCTAATACCAGCATGTATCTTCCTATATCCAACTAATGTTTTTGACACAAGAAAACACTTGATCTGCATGGAGTGATGGGGATCTATGCTAATTAGAAAACAGAGTTCAATGGATTGAACTCTTATATAAAAAACATCTAGTTATTCGAAAGTGTCTCTACTGAAGTTGCTGCTGTGCACTACATACAATTTAGTTTACAGTAATGATTAGCAGTACCCCTAATGTGTCACACAAGTGTGATCACTACATTCTTGCAGCTCGGTTCTGTCAGTTACTGGATGTCGGTGTAGCAGACTTCACTGTTACCAACCATTTTCTCAGGCCCGGTCACTCTACCATCGAGTGACCACTCTGTTGGCTTCTTGAATGAGTCCGTTTTGAGTACAGCACTGAAACCGAGAGATGCTGTCATCTTGCAGCAGGCATCCGTACTTGGTCCTGTATTGCCAGTGTGATGTAGAGCTGCGCTACTCACCAGCTGCCCTCCAGGTTGCCAGCTGCAGCTAGACATCAGTGTATTCTTTACTTCCATTTCATATACCTGGCAAGGCAATTTCTTGTAGATAATACTGTACTGAGGCGACCAGATTGTATTGAAAAATACTGAAGGAAATGTGTTTGATTCCATTCTGAATGAAATGCATGGAAAAAGTACCACACAGATAAGACAATGTTTCAGGACTCTGCAGTTGTAACTCATAATCTGTAATACTTCTTTGCCATTCCTTTGAATGTGGTGTACCGAACTGAACTGATATACACAATATGATCTTTCCATCAGACATGTTTTCTTCAATATGGCAACTGATTACACAGGTTAACAGTTTACATATTTTATCGTAATAATTAAGAGATGAATCTTATTTCCATTATTACAAACAAGACACTCACAAAATATTTCATTTTTACTGAGCATCCCTTTCAGTTCACCCTTAACTTGAATGATGGTTTGGGCCCACAGGATGATGTAGAAAGCTACGCACGGCAGAATGCAAACTTTATCTGGAGAACTACGAGGAGTATTAAACTGACCAACTAGATAGATTAATAGCAATGCCATCTGATGCATACAACTGCTGATGTTACCTGCTAATGAGAGTATTAGAAAGGGGGACAGTTGTCATTACATACTGTGAAGACAGGACATTGTTATAGAACAATCTTTACACAATACTGTGATAGGGGTTTGGGCAGACATATACTACGTATTTTATTTAATTGCATATGTTATATGAAATACAAATTAATATGTTGTTAGCAAAAATCTCTAAAAGTTTGTAATCGGTTTAGTTCAAATTTTTACATGATATTCTAATAAACATTCAGTTGGGTATAGAGAAAATATTTCTTTAAACAACAGTGTAGAGTTTTTCATTCAAAACTGCCTAAAAGAGAGAAAATGCAATTTTTTTCACAGCTTGTTTCAACTATGATAACAAGGTATTTAGACTATTGAACAAATTGTTTCCCCCATGTATATTTAATGCTCATATATAATTTTAAACAAAAATTGTATACCATTTGTACAGACAAGGGGCTGTTTGGCCTTGTTCCCCACAGTCAATTTTTAAAAATAGAAACAGGGTAGGTGTATTTATGACTTATTGTATTATTATTAGGACACTACTAAGGAATTTGAATCATCTGAAAATTTTTATTCTTACCCACTCACAAATTACTGAAGCTTCTATCCCACAGACTCAGCTGGGAGGTTTCTCTAATACACCATAGAGCAATGATCCCAACTGACTTACCCATTCCTTCTAAGCGATTTCTGTTTCCAATCAAGGTTTCATTTGAAATAGCAACAAAATTACCTCGAGCAATTAAACAGAGAACCGACTCGTGGAGATAACATCTTGGACCTACTGATAACAAACAGACCCGAACTTTTCGACTCTGTATGTACAGAACAGGGAATCAGTGATCATAAGGCCATTGCAGCATCCCTGAATATGGAAGTTAATAGGAATATAAAAAAAAGGGAGGAAGGTTTATCTGTTTAGCAAGAGTAATAGAAGGCAGATTTCAGACTACCTAACAGATCAAAACGAAAATTTCTGTTCCGACACTGACAATGTTGAGTGTTTATGGAAAAAGTTCAAGGCAATCGTAAAATGCGTTTTAGACAGGTACGTGCCGAGTAAAACTGTGAGGGACGGGAGAAACCCACCGTGGTACAACAACAAAGTTAGGAAACTACTGCGAAAGCAAAGAGAGCTCCACTCCAAGTTTAAACGCAGCCAAAACCTCTCAGACAAACAGAAGCTAAACGATGTCAAAGTTAGCGTAAGGAGGGCTATGCGTGAAGCGTTCATTGAATTCGAAAGTAAAATTCTATGTACCGACTTGACAGAAAATCCTAGGAAGTTCTGGTCTTACGTTAAATCAGTAAGTGGCTCGAAACGGCATATCCAGACACTACGGGATGATGATGGCACTGAAACAGAGGATGACACGTGTAAAGCTGAAATACTAAACACCTTTTTCCAAAGCTGTTTCACAGAGGAAGACCGCACTGCAGTTCCTTCTCTAAATCCTCGCACAAACGAAAAAATGGCTGACATCGAAATAAGTGTCCAAGGAATAGAAAAGCAACTGGAATCACTCAATAGAGGAAAGTCCACTGGACCTGACGGGATACCAATTCGATTCTACACAGAGTACGCGAAAGAACTTGCCCCCCTTCTAACAGCCGTGTACCGCAAGTCTCTAGAGGAACGGAGGGTTCCAAATGATTGGAAAAGAGCACAGATAGTCCCAGTCTTCAAGAAGGGTCGTCGAGCAGATGCGCAAAACTATAGACCTATATCTCTTACGTCGATCTCTTGTAGAATTTTAGAACATGTTTTTTGCTCACGTATCATGTCATTTCTGGAAACCCAGAATCTACTATGTAGGAATCAACATGGATCCCGGAAACACCGATCGTGTGAGACCCAACTCGCCTTATTTGTTCATGAGACCCAGAAAATATTAGATACAGGCTCCCAGGTAGATGCTATTTTTCTTGACTTCTGGAAGGCGTTCGATACAGTTCCGCACTGTCGCCTGATAAACAAAGTAAGAGCCTACGGAATATCAGACCAGCTGTGTGGCTGGATTGAAGAGTTTTTAGCAAACAGAACACAGCATGTTGTTATCAATGGAGAGACGTCTACAGACGTTAAAGTAACCTCTGGCGTGCCACAGGGGAGTGTTATGGGACCATTGCTTTTCACAATATATATAAATGACTTAGTAGATAGTGTCGGAAGTTCCATGCGGCTTTTCGCGGATGATGCTGTAGTATACAGAGAAGTTGCTGCATTAGAAAATTGTAGCGAAATGCAGGAAGATCTGCAGCGGATAGGCACTTGGTGCAGGGAGTGGCAACTGACCCTTAACATAGACAAATGTAATGTATTGCGAATACATAGAAAGAAGGATCCTTTATTGTATGATTATATGATAGCGGAACAAACACTGGTAGCAGTTACTTCTGTAAAATATCTGGGAGTATGCGTACGGAACGATTTGAAGTGGAATGATCATATAAAATTAATTGTTGGTAAGGCGGGTACCAGGTTGAGATTTATTGGGAGAGTGCTTAGAAAATGTAGTCCATCAACAAAGGAGGTGGCTTACAAAACACTCGTTCGACCTATACTTGAGTATTGCTCATCAGTGTGGGATCCGTACCAGGTCGGGTTGACGGAGGAGATAGAAAAGATCCAAAGAAGAGCGGCGCGTTTCGTCACCGGGTTATTTGGTAACCGTGATAGCGTTACGGAGATGTTTAATAAACTCAAGTGGCAGACTCTGCAAGAGAGGCGCTCTGCATTGCGGTGTAGCTTGCTGTCCAGGTTCCAAGAGGGTGCGTTTCTGGATGAGGTATCGAATATATTGCTTCCCCCCCCTTATACCTCCCGAGGAGATCACGAATGTAAAATTAGAGAGATTAGAGTGTGCACGGAGGCTTTCAGACAGTCGTTCTTCCCGCGAAACATACGCAACTGGAACAGGAAAGGGAGGTAATGACAGTGGCACGTAAAGTGCCCTCCGCCACACACCGTTGGGTGGCTTGCGGAGTATCCATGTAGATGTAGATGTAGATGTAGATGTAGGGTAGGCAGAGGAAATGGACAAAGGGAAGTATATTAGGACATGTATCAATTCCAATACATATTTAGCAAATTTAGAGTGAGCAGGCATTGCATGCATTGGAAACAGTAACTGTTGAAATTAAGCATTCCAGGATAGCCACAAGTAGCAAAGCAACACAAGGTTTGCTGGTCCCATAAAACCTAATAAAACTTCCCTCCTTTCTTCCCATGAGAACGATTAACGGAGCCATGTAACCTAATAGCAACTCACTGGTGTTGCAACAGAGGCATAGAGCCACACAAAGTGATTTCCTTTATTAAAAGTCTTGTCTGTTTTAAGATAAATCTTTCACCAAGACAAATTACTGTGGATAAATAATATTGTTTATATATGCAAGTATTGTTATCCTGTACAAGCATCTTCATCTTAGGATAATTACTGAGCCCTACATCCTTCTGAATCTGCTTCCTGTATTCACCCTCAGCCTTCCTCTACAATTGTTACCCCTTACACTTCCCTCCAACATTAAGTATGTCATGCCTGATGCCTCAGAATGTGCCCTATGGACTGATTCCTTCTTTTAATCAAGTTGTGAAACAAATTTCTTTTCTCCCAAATTCTACTCAGCAACTCTTCTTTGCTTACATGATCTCCCCATCAAATCCTCTGCATTCCTCTGTAGCACCACATATCAAAGGCTTCTATTCTCTTTTTATCTACAGTGCTTATCATCCATCTTTCACTTCCATACATGGTTACACTCCAGACCAATGCCTTCGGAAAAAACTTCATAGCCCTTAAATCTACAGTCCATGTTAACAAATTTCTCTTCTTCAGAAATGTGATTGTTCCAATTAGCACTCTACATTTTATACCCTCCCTACTTTGATATCATCAGTTATTTTGCTTCCCAGATAGTGAACCTCATCTACTACCTTAACTGTCTCATTCCCCAATCTAATTCCCTCAGCGTCACTTGATTTCATGTCCACAGCTTGTGATATAGTGTCTAGCATTTTTGCCTCTGGACCACTGGGTCCCAGGTTTGATTCCCAGGGACTGGGTGTTTGATTTGTCCTCATCATTTCATCATCGTCATCATCATTCATGATAGTGGCTAGATTGAAATGCATAAAATATTGACTGTGAAAAAATTGGTCTTTTTTACATGTACTGATGACCATGCAGTTGAGTGCCCACAAACCAAACATCATCATCTGATTTAATTCGACTACATTCCATTATCTACATTATGCTTTTGTTGGTGTTCATCTTATATCCCCCTGTCAAGACACTGTCCATTCTGTTTGCAGCTCTTCCAGGCCCGTTGCTTCCTCTGACAGAATTACAATGTTATTGGCACACCTCAAAGTTTTTATTTCTTCTCCATGGATTTTAATTCCTAGTCCTAATTTTTCTTTTGTTTCCTTTACTGCTTGCTTGTAGTACAGAGTGAATAATACTGAGGATATTCTACACACCTGTCTCACTCCCTTTTTAACTATAACTTCCCTTTCATGCCCCTCAACTCATATAACTGGAGTCCAGTTTCTCTACAAGTTGTAAATAGGCTTTCCCTCCCTGTATTTTACCCCTAATAACTTCAGAACCTTAGAGGCATATATCACTAGGGGTGAGATAGTACTGCCTACAGGAAAATTAAAGAGACCTTTGGAGAAATGAGAACCACCTGTATGAATATCAAGAGTTCAGATGGAAAACCAGTCCCAAGCAAAGAAGGGAAAGCAGAAAGGTGGATGTACCTGAGGGCAATATTATGTAAATGGAAGAGAGGATGTAGATGAAGATGAAATGAGAGACATGATACTGAGAGATAACAGTCCACTGAGACCTTTTTTAAACACATAATTTTCAACCATAAACAGAAATTTCTGACATAAATACTACATGGGTGTAGGCAAATATGTACTTGTGGAAAGGTTACAAAGAAACCATTTATTAAATTGTAAATATATTAAAGTGTATAAGTGCTGTAATTGGTAGGAATATTCTCTGAAGCATGAATCTTCTGTAATTAATAAAAATAATAAAAGTATTGATAACACTCAATACACACTAAAGTTCACTCATATGTTTAATATATAAAAGTCAAAGTAATTAATGAAATGTTCTACTAATTGTGAGGGATGAGTTTTTTTTTTTTTCATTGAATAACCAATTATAACAATACAGACGATTGTTTAAAAATATATATATATATAGTTTCAGCCATGTTGGCATAGCAGGCAGTATTTTGTGTGGCTTTGGATGGAAAGCATGTAGCTTGTTAAGTAAGATTCATTTCAGTATTGTAAATATGTTAGAAATTATTTGAGTTTCTGTAAAGAAGGTTCGATTTTGCGAATTTACAGTAAACAATAGTTTGAAACTTAATACTTGCTTAAATATTCATTTGACTTGTTGTCTAAGTTTTTCATTTGAGTTGTTGTCTAAGAATCCAGTACCATGGCTGTGACAGATAATATGAATGAGTACAAACCCTGATATCAATTCTAACTAGAACCAAGAAATTTCACAATACTATGTGAAGAATTTGACAGAGTGCTGAAAGACTTAAATCGAAACAAGGCCCCAGGAGTAGACAACATTCCAGTTAAATGACTGATAGCCTTGGGAGAGCCAGCCATGACAAAACTATTCCATCTGGTGAGCAAGATATATGAGACAAGCATAGCATAATTCCAATCCCAAAGAAAGCAGGTGGTGTGAAAATTACCAAACTATCAGTTTAATAAGTCACAGTAGCAAAACACTAACAGAAATTCCTTACAGATGAATGGAAAAACTATTAGAAGCTGACCTCCGGAAAGATCAGTTTGGGTTCTGTAGAAATGTTGGGACATTTGAGGCAATACTGACCCCACAGCTTATCGTAAAAGATAGATTAAGGAAAGGAAAACCTACATTTCTAGCATTTGTAGGCTTAGAGAAAGCTTTTGCCAGTGTCAACTAGAATCCTCTCTTCCAAATTCTGAAGGAGGCCGGAGTAAAATACAGGGAGTGAAAGGCTATTTACAATTTGTGCAGAAATCAGATGGCAGTTATAAGATTTGAGGGGCATGAAAGGGAAGCAGTCATTGAGAAGGGAGTGAGACAGGGTCGAAGTCTATCCCCAATGTTATTCAATCTGTATATTGAGGAAGCAATAAAGGCAATAAAAGAAAAATTTAGAGTAGGAATTAAAATCCATGGAGAAGAGGTTTGCCAAAGAAATACTTCTGTCAGAGACAGCTAAGGACCTGGAAGAGCAGTTGAATGGAATGGGCAGAGTCTTGAAAGGAGGATATAAGATGAACATCAACAAGAGCCAACAGAGGATAATGGAATATAGTCTAATTAAATGACATGATGCTGGGAGAATTAGATTACAAAATGAGACACTTACAGTAGTAAATGAGTTTAGCTATTTGGGAAGCAAAATAACTGAAGATGGTTGAAGTAGAGAGGATATCGAATGTAGACTGGCTATGGCAAGGAAAGCATTTCTGAAGGAGAGAATTTTGTTAACACTGAATATAAATTTAAGTTTAATGAAGTCCTTTCTGAAAGTATTTGTATGAAATCTAGACCTGTGTGGAACTGAAACAATGATGATGAACAGTTTAGACAAGAAGAGAATAGAAGCTTTCAAAATGTGGTGCTATCAAAGAATGCTGAAGATTGGATGGGCAATCACATAACTAATGAGATACAGAATAGAAGTAGGGAGAAAAGGAATCTGTGGCACAACTTCACTAGAAGAAGAGATTGGTTGGTAGGACACATACTGAGGCATCAAGGGAGCATCAGTTTAGTATTGGAGGGAAGTGTGGTGGATAAAAATCGTAGAGGGAGACCAAGAGATGAATATACTAAGCAGATTCAGAAGGAGGTTGGTTATAGTTGTTGCTCAGAGATGAAGAGGTTTGTACAGGATAGAATATCATTGAGAGCTACATCAAACTAGTCTCTGAACTGACAAATTCAGAATTTTACAAGAAATGCTGAAGATTAGATGGGTAGATCACATAACTAATGAGGAAGTATTGAATAGGATTGGGGAGAAGAGAAGTTTGTGGCACAGCTTGACCAGAAGAAGGAATCGGTTGGTAGGACATGTTCTGAGGCATCAAGGGATCATCAATGTAGTATTGGTGGGCAGTGTGGAGGGTAATAATCGTAGAGGGAGACCAAGAGATGAATACACTAAGCAGATTCATAAGGATGTAGGTTGCAGTAGGTACTGGGAGATGAAGAAGCTTGCACAGGATAGAGTAGCATGGAGAGCTGCATCAAACCAGTCTCAGGACTGAAGACCACAACAACAACAACAACAACAACAACAACAAGAAATTATTCCAGTTAACATTGACAAAACTTTCTCTAACTCTAAAAATGCTATAAATGTAGGTTTGCCTTTCCTTAACCTGTCTTACAATTATAGGATCAATATTGCTTGGCATGTTCTTATATTTCTCTGAAATCCGAACCGATAATCCCTGAGGTAGTTTCCCACCATTTTATACATTCTTCTGAGAAGAATTTGTGTTAGAATTTGGTACCCATGACTTATTACTGATAGTTCTATAATATTCACACCTGTCAGCACCAGCACTTTTTGGAATTGTATTTATCATATTCTTCTTGAGTTCTAGGATATTTCACCTATCTCGTATATCTTGCACACCTAATGAAACAATTTTGTCATGGCTGGTTCAACAGAGGCAATCAGTTTGATGGAATGTTGTTACACCCAGGCCCTTGTTACGACTCTCAAATTCTTCTTGCAGTATCATCTCTCAAGTCTCATCATCTATGTTCTCTTCCCCTTCTGTTACATTGCGTTGTGCCCCTCCCACTTTGCCCCTCTCTGATGTGACAGGTTTTCCATCTGAGCTTTTGATATTTATACAGCTGCTTCTCTTTCTCTGAAGTCCCTGCAAGCGGAATCTCTTACCCCATGCGATGTACGCAACTTAAGTCTTACATTACCTACCTAGTTATATTTTAACATAAAGATAGGAGAACTTTTGTCTTTTTGAACAATGATCGAACATGTTTCAGCTGTACAACTAATACTTGCATACTGTCCTACAATACTTAATTGAATATTATGTATGTTACTACAACGCAACACTCCTACTGTGAATATTTACACATTTCACTCCTTCTTGGTGTCAATAATATATTAGGTGTAGAGAGCTTTTACGCATCCTACAATACATAACCAGATATCACATATATTACTAATACGTAATAATACCACCGTGAACCTTCATTTGTAGCTCCTGGAATACAAAAACATGCATAACTTACCTACCCATGATTAAACACCCTCAGAGGCCACAGACAACTCATTCGCAATTCTTACACTTTTCAAATTCCCCAACATTCAATCAATGGTTTTTTTTTTCCTTCATTGTAATTTCATTCCTCATACAAGGTGGACCGGCAGCAGCCTCCATATGCCGCCAACAGGTACAACGGTAGATACCATAGAAGACACGGAACAGAAAAAATTCATGGTAAAATATGATGATAAATGTAAGATGATAAATGCGAAGCCATACAACTGAAGGCACTGTGTACACAAGGGAGGTCAACAGTTAAAACAAATGTAGACATCCAGTTGGATACACGAATGTAGATGGACACCGATGAAACACTGTTGCACAAACCGAAGAAACACTGACGCACAGAACCACTGTGGTGATGATCATCGGTGAAACAGACACCAACACATGGAAGAAGGTGGGGGAGGGGCCTGCCACTGAATGTAGGGGAAAGGCAGGGGGGAAGGAGGGGGGGAAGGAGCCAGTTGGAGAAAGAATTGGGAGTTAGGGGGGAGAGAGGGTAGGGGTTGGAAGCCCAGGAAGGGGGAGGGGAGGCAAAGGTTAACAAGGGAGTGAGGAGAAAGGGAGAAAGGAATGTGAGGGGGAAGAGGAGGAAAAGGTGGGAGATGGGGGGGGGGAGGGTTAGATCTGATAGGAGGGTTAGATGGAGGGGACAAGGACATCATCAGCGAGGGGGAGTTGGCGGAAGCCACCTTGGGCAAGGGAATGGAGAGTGTGAAGATGGAGAGCAGGCGGGATGCAAGAGTACAGGCACAGCAATGGGCCGGGATGGGTGAGGATGAGAGAGACAAGAGGGTGTGGAGGATTGAACTTGCAGTTGGTGTAAAGGATTTGTATCTGTTCGAGGACAAGGAGAAGGTGTGGGAAGGGAATTGAGTCATATAGGGTCTGCATGGGGGATGGGAGGCGGATGTCATAGGCAAGGTGGAGTGCATGGCATTCAAGGATTTGGATGGACTTATAGTTGGTGGAAGAGGCCGAAATCCAGGTAGGATGTGCATAGCAGAGAATGGGGCAGATGAGGGATTGATAAGTGCAGAGGATAGTGGAGGGGTCCAAACCCCACGTTCACCCAGATGGGAGGGTAAGGAGATGGAGTTGGGTACATGCCTTGGCTTGGACTGTCAGGAGATAGGGGGTCCAGGAAAGGCGGCAGTCGAGGGTGACACCAAGGTGTTTGAGGGTGGTGGTGAGGTTAATGGGGCGGTCATATATGGTGAGGTAAAAATCCAGGAGACAGAAAGTAGGGGTGGTGTTGCCTACAGTGATTGCCCGGGATTTGGATGGATTGACCTCGAACAGCCACTGGTTGCACCAAGCAGTAAACTGGTCAAGGTGGGATTGTAGAAGGTGTTGGGAGCTTTGTAGGGTGGAGGAGAGGGCAAGGAAAGTGGCATCATCAGCAAATTGGAGGAGGTGGATGGGGGGTTTGGGTGACGGCATGTCCGCCATAGAGTGGAGGTAGAGATGAGGGAAGAGGATGGAGCCCTTGGACACAACAACAGAGGGAGTGAAGATATTGGAGTCAGTATTGTGGATGGTAACGTAGGAAGAGTGACGGGAGAGTAAGAAGGTGATCAGATGGACGTAATTGACAGGAAGGGCGAAAGTTTGGAGCTTGAAGAGGAGACCAGAATGCCAGATATGGTCATACACGCATTTGAAGTAAAGGTGGCAGAGCGATCGGAATTTAGTTGGCCAGAGAGGAGGTGGGTGAGTTGTAGGAGGAGGTCGTCAGCAGAGAAAGAGTGTCAGAAGCCACATTGGGTAGGGGGGAGGAGGCAGTGCAGGCAGAGGTGCTGTTGTAGTTGTCAGGCAAGGATGGACTCCAATACCTTGCTGAAGACCGAAGTGAGGCTGATGGAGGAGATGTCAGAGGGTGGTTTGGCAGGCTTAGGGAACATCAGGATCTGGAAGGTTTTCTGCAGGTCGAGGTAGTAGCCGGTCGCTAGGACCATATTATAGAGCACAGCCAGGATGCTGAGGAGGGATAGGGGACCTTGCAGAGATGGTGGTAGGTGACACGGTTGTGACTGCGAACGGTGTTGTGTTTACTGTGAAGTGTGGCTATGATGTCTTGGGTGGTGATGGGAGAGTTAAGAGTTGTGTGTGGGATGTTGCCCACGTACTGGAGGAGGCTGTGGTGGTGAATGAAGAAATTCCAGATGTTCAGAATCCTCGGGACCTGACTGTCCCACTAGATGGTACATGGCAGAAGCACGGGCACACTTCACACAATGGGGTAATAACGGCAACAAGTGCTGATACTACAAAAGTTATAGATGTTGTAATTAACATTGGAGGTATAGGACGTTCCGGGTCCCCTTAAAATCATTGGGTGAAAGTACTTTTATCACAGAATTGTAAGCAGTGATTAAATTACTGCAACTAGAGAGAAATTGCAAGATGAGTGTTGTAATTTTATCATGTAGACAGTTTGCATCGAAAATTAACTTTTTAAACTGTATTACTAGTCTTATTTTCCCATAAAAAATATAAAATGGAGCAGAAGCAAGGCCAAGGGACAAATAAATCCTGGAGTTTGCGTGCCTAGTGGAAATAAGAGGAAAATACGCCTAATTTGGAGGACAGTCTTTTGTGTAGGCACAGTGAAGAATTTTGCTATACTGCTTGTAGTGCACCTTTAAATTATTGTTAGAGATAATCCTCTATATAACTAATGATCTTACTGCCACAACATGTTTTGATCCTAGATGTCAGCTTTAACTGCAATTGCCCGTGACCAGCTGTAAAGTAGTTTCCCCTCCTTTTAGCCATTCACAGTAACAATATAGCAAGCCACTTAGGTTAATTGTAAAAGGCCAGTTAGTCACTCAAACTGCTGCCCTTGCAGCTGCTGGAAAGGCTGGAAAGTAGCCATATATTAGTGTTGTCCCTCAGTAAACATTTTCTTGTTTGTCTAGTAAATTCTCATTGACTAGTGTGACTGCTGTATATACAGCTACCTCCATTTTCTACAAAGAACTGTGAAGTGCAAGTTCCAGATCTCTGTTAGACCTATTTCATGTATGTCCCACACACTTGAGCAACATTTTAGAAGTGGTGATATCAGTGTTTTGTAAGCATCTCCTTTGTAGCCTGACAGCATTTCCTGGGTATCCTAGCAATGGACCAAAATTTGCCACCTGCTTTATGTATGACTGAGCCAATATGATGATAAAATTTTATATCTCCACATGTTGTTACTCAGGTATTTGCATGAGTTGACTCTGTGGTGCAGTCATGGGATCTGTGTACATCTGAACATTTAAAGCAAGTGGTCAACCTTTGCAAAACTTCAAAATTTTATCAAGTTGTCACATGATGCAGTCTTTCATTCTATTTATCTGCAGTGATAGTAGGTATAAACACTTGTAATATTGAGATTGGTGTTGGCTTTGTGTCCAGCTTGCCTTTGATATTGCATTCACTATGCTGTGCTTAACAGGTTGTCCACACTCCTATATTCTTTCAAAGTCATGCTGAAAAGTAATGGCTCAGAATTTTTTGTGTACAAATTCTTAAAACTTTTTAAATAAAACATACTTTATTAACATTCAGAGTCTACCCATTAATTCCTCAGCATAGTGATCCTGGTGACACACATTTCTCCCAATGATACCAGTTTGTTGGTACTGTCAGTGTAGAATGTCTGACTTCAATGGAGACGAAATGTCACCTCTGCCTGTGCCACTTCATCACTATGAAAGTGACGTCCTTGAAGGTGTTTAAGTTCTAAAAAAACAGAAAAGTCAGATGGGGCCAAGTTGGGACCATATACAGGATTACCTATGACAGTTAATTTGAGCCATCAGATTGTTGCAGATGTCACAGTGGTTGTGTGTGGTCTGGTATTTTCATGCTGATTGAGAGGATGCTCAGTATGTGGCCAAACTCTTGAAGTTATAAACTCAATTAAAGCATACTGTTTCTTATGCACTAACATAGTTAAGGTAAACACCTCCATGTTATGCTTGACAATTCAGAGCCCTCTTGTAGCAGAGGGCTGCAGATATGTAGACATAAGAATAAAGGCATAGAATGTTAATAACAATTGTTTTATTTAAAAATCTTACAGCTTCAAATACAAAAATTCAGAGGCATTACTTTTCAGCATGCCCTTGTATTTAATATTATTTTTACTATTGCATGACCCACATTGTGTTAATAACCCTGTACTTCTATGATCAAACATCCTGTTCTTCCTCCCACTCACTGCACTTCACTAATTCCTGTCATCTCCAACCTCAACCAATCCATTTCTATTTTCATGTTCTCTATCCACCTACTCAATTAAGGAATTTATCATTCCACACTTTGACCTGTAGCCATATTTGTTCCCCCCCCCCCCCCCTTTCATGTTGACATCGTTGTCCAGGGTAGTCCCTGCCCACAGATCTGAGTGGGAGAGCTGTGTATCCTTAGGAAATGGCAGTAGTTTCCCTTTCTTGCTTTAGTGTGGGCTCTCCAGATGGCCTCCCATTGCAGCTGAACCTACAGTATGACACTCTCCCGCTGTGAGCTGTGCAAACCACCAAACTTTTGTAACATAAGTGGTTCATTTGGGAAGTGGGGTGTAACATAAAGGAAACGTGAGTAACCATATAATCTCGAAACTGGTGTTTCGTCGTGGAGATACTGATCGGGTGTGCTATTTTTGGCCAAAAACTTACTTGTTTGACAGTTTTGTTGTCAGGGAGCTGTAGTTGATACACTAATTACAAAACCGTTAGATAAGCAATTGTGCTTGCTTACGTGGGATATGGAACTTTACATTCTCAAAACACAAATAAGCCTCGTCATCCTGGAAATGACCATGATGAGTAACCATTCTGCAAGAACTTGAAAATGTCAAATAAATCTTCCTGGCTCATTGTTTCCTCTCCTGAGAGTTGGGAAGAACTGTATATTCCACATTAGTTACTGTGATGTGGCCCTCAACATCTGTAAGCAAAAGATCATGAAAATTTTGGTCAGCCTGTGGTTTACCTGGCCTGTAGACTCCAAGTACTAATAAACATTCTGACTGAATTCGAAAAGTATTCCTCCTCCCTGAGCAATCTGACTTGTGGAATACAGTCTACGCTAATAATCCCTCGGAGTGGCATATACGTAATTGTGGCTATTTTGCTGTCAGTGAAAAGTGATTATGAAACCATGTGGTGTATTGAGCCACGAGGGATATGAATTCAGAAGGGATGTACTCCATATTATGTGGTCTACCAGGAAGCAGCTGTATAAAAATCACAAACATAGGCCATATATAGTAGGCATATTTTTTAAATGCAGAATAAAAAACTCCATGGGATACAATATTCTGCATTAACTTGATGACACGCCCATTCTACTGTGATTTGTTTGTAAGGAATAATTTCTTATGTATGGTATCAGTGACATAATGGATAACTATTGTAAGCAGCGTTGCAACAGATCCCGAGCCCAACCTGTAGATCTGATCGAGGGTTATATGTCCCATGCTTAGAACCTGTCAACACATAATGTAATAAATTTTTAACAAAATTAATAAACTGATGTTATGTATCAGCTTTCAGCACTGTATTTCAAAAGATTATGGCATGCTTAAATTAAATTACCTACTGACTAGAATTTTTTCATATCAATTTAGCAGTTTATCAGGTTAACTAGATTTGATATTCCTCCAGTTATTCTCTTTGTGAAAGGGTTTTACCTTAACAAAGCTTTGTCCTCCTGGAGTAATCTAATGGTAATTATAAAACACATACGCAATATGTTATTTCTTACCCACGTCTTCAGCTATTGGGTTGTAGTCCTGGATTTTGTGTACAATGACATATTGTTTCCATGTGTGTTATAAATGAGTGTTTAATGTGGTTCTCCTCATTCTTCAGGGTGATTGAAAATACTGGTGAGAGCTGTGGCATTTCATTTGAAGAAACTGATATTCAAGAATTGGTCCACAATGAGCTGGAGATGGACGCAGAGGAGCGAACAAATTTCATGTTCAGTACTCATAATCAAAGATTGTCCTCAGAAGGAGACAACTCACTCAGCACCAGTCCAAAATATAGTTTAAGGGAAAAGGAGTCTTATAACTTTAGCTGTGTAGTTTCTGCCTACAGATTTTTCCTTCAAAATACAGACTTGTAAAACATGTCTTCATCCACATTGATGGTATGCAGCCACCTACTTATGTTTGTAAGTCATGTGGTGAGGCATTTTCCAGTTGAACAAACATCTGAAAATAAGTGATGGTGCTCAAGCCTTATGTGCTGTCAATAATAACACATTTGATTGCAGCGATGACGACAAAAACATTTTCTTGGAAGATAATGAAGAAGCTCCTTTCATGGAACAGATTGCTTTTCAATCTTCATCTGGAAACTTGCAGAATTTCAAATAAATCCTTTAATGACATTAATAACACACATACCAAAACACACAATGCAGAGGAATGTCAAAGACATGATAATTATGAAACTTCATGTGCCACTGGTGGTGTCTATGGCCACACTGTTCCTCTTACTGCAGAGAGACTCCACAAATGTGATGTCTGTCTTTTGCTCAGTTGGCTGCTGTCAAGAGACATGCATTCATACATACAGAAATGAGACCACACAAAATTTATACTTGTGAAAAATCTTTTGATAGATTGGGTGCTCTCAAGGTACATGAACTAAAACTGGAATGAAACCACACACATGTGGTGTTTGTGGCAAGTCTTTTGTTCTGTTGAGTGAGTTGAAGAACATGTGTTGATACATAGTGGAGTGAAACACCACACATGTAGTTCCTGTGGCAAGTCTTTTACTGTCTTGAATGACCTTAAGAGACATTCACTCATACACGCAGGACTGAAACCAAACACATGTGTTATTTGTGGTAAATCTTTTACCTGTTTGGGTTATCTCCAAGAAGCATTCATTGATACACACTGGAACAAGACCATAAAAATGCACTACTTGTTGAAAGTCTTTAGGCAATGTGAGTAATCTCAAGGAGCATTCATTAAGACACACTGGAATGAGATCACACAAATGTAATATTTGTGGCAAATCTTTTAACACGTCGCATACTCTCAAGAAGCACTTGGAAACAAACCATATGAATGAGGTATGTGAGGCAATTAATTTTCTCTAGCCAATTCCTTCAAGGTCTATACAATAGTGCATCTTGGTTGCAGCTCTTCACATGTGCTAGAGTTGCAGAGATATGCAATGATACGTACAAGACAGAGATCACGGAAAATGTCAGTAAGACAAATGCAACTCTGCAGCTTGCAATTTCAAGAAGTTGCAGTACTAAACACTACAGAGAAATTACACAAATCATTCTTTTGTGATTAATGCTGCTATGTTCCTATAAAACTTGAGATGAAGTTTTCCATTTGTGATACATCTTTTCCCCACACTGGTCTATATAGGCCAAGAAAATGTAGTGATATATCACCTCAACATCCATGAAGCTTTACATGGGACATAGCAAAAATACAATATTTATAGCACAGTCTTAACACAGGTATATCAGTTACTTTCAAGAGGTACGCTTTCTCAGTATTAGTGCTGTGTATGTATTTAATGGTGCATACATATGTGTGATTTTTATACTACATTGTCTTTTACAAAATGTCTAATGGTAAACGTATGCCGATGAGCTAAGTATTGTGACCATTTACTTAATAGTGCGTTGGTCCACCTTTTGGGGGACAATGCAGCAGAGTATGTGCATGATATGATTTCACAAGTCTGAAGATTTCCAGAAGTATCATGCACCACAAGTCTACACATAGGTCACAAAATTTCTCTAAATTATGAGTCAGTGGTTTGTGGGTGCAGAGCCACCAGCAGATACAATCCTCCATCCGTTCTATTGAGGTCAGATCTGGTAAATTGGGTAGCAAACACACCAACTTGAAATGCCATTCTCCACTAACCACAGTAGTGGAGTTCTAGCCCTCAGGCAGTTAGCCTGTTGGAAGGTGTCATCAGAGTTGGTGAAGAAATCAAGCATGAAGTGTTGGAGGTGGTTGTAATAATGTCCATGCAGTCAACAACTGTCAAGGAGCCTTCAGCTACTGCCGCTTGTCCCATGCCAGCCCAAGTGAGTGCCCCCATGGAGTAGTGGTGCGGTACATGTTTTTAGCAGCCATTTACCTGGATGGTGGATATCCAGACACGATCATTGACCTGGCATAAAAAGAAATGTCATTTATACAGCCAGGTGACAATTTCTGTTGCTCTGTGGTCCAATCCTATTTATCCCACGTTCACTGCAGTCATAATTGGTAATATAGTGGGATCAACTTGGGAACACAAGTATTCATATGCCGTGGAGCCTCATGTTCAACGATGTGTGGTAAATGGTGTGCTGTGAAACAGTTGTGCCTGCACTGTCATCATCTTCTGTCGCCAGGTCTGCCACATATTGTTGCTGTTCATTCTGCTTTACAGAGAGCAAGTGTCTGACCTCTGCACTCTGTGATGAGGAATGGGCATCCTACACCGTGCTGCAAACTTATGGTTTCACATTCTTCGACCATTTCCCATCAATGCCCACAACAGCAGCACATGGACAACCAGCTAGCCAGCTTTACCACTTTGAGGTGCTTGTTCCAAGTCATAGCCTGCCCTTTGTCAATGTCTGTGAATGTAGACTTCTGTAGCCTATATTATCACTAGAATGAGTTCCCATTCACCTCTGCTATGTATATGTACTTTTGTTATGTCATTACTTGCTTTTAGTGTCACTAGGAGACATTAAGTTTCATGGTGGGCAGTGGTGGTAATGTTTTTGCTCATCAGCGTCTCTTCACAAAAAGTCAGTTTGTAAAATGTATAGTATAACAAGTTTATCATGCTTCATTTGCTTTTATGCTGATAAACTACTGCCAGAGAGCTGAATTTCTTATGAAATGCTTATTGTGTATAACAAACATCTGTAGTTGATTCAAGCATTGTAGTTAATGAAGACTGATTTTACACATCAAAGATCGTAATTATATGTTCAGTGTTCAATGCTGTGTAACTTCTGCACAAAAATAAATGAGCAAGCAACTAGACCAACCAGTATTAAATTTCAGCCACAGTTACGTGTATGTGTGACAGCTGAAATTGTGTGATTCCTGCGTGCCTCAGCAATACAGATAGCCATACCATAGGTGCAACCACAATGGAGGGGTATCTGTTGAGAGGCCAGACAAACGTGTGGTTCCTGAAGAGGGGCAGCAGCCTTTTCAGTAGTTGCAGGGGCAACAGTCTTGATGATTGACTAATCTGGCCTTGTAACACTAACCAAAATGGCCTTGCTGTTCTGGTACTGCGAACGCCTGAAACCAAGGGGAAACTACAGCCGTAATTTTTCCCGAGGGCATGCAGCTTTACTGTATGATTACATGATGATGGCGTCCTCTTGGGTAAAATATTCTGGAGGTAAAATAGTCCCCCATTTGGATCTCCAGGTGGGGACTACTCGGGAGGACGTTGTTATCAGGAGAAAGCAAACTGGCATTCTACGGGTCGGAGCATGGAATGTCAGATCCCTTAATCGGGCAGGTAGGTTAGAAAATTTAAAAAAGGGAAATGGTTAGGTTGAAGCTAGATATAGTGGGAATTAGTGAAGTTCAGTGGCAAGAGGAACAAGACTTTTGGTCAGGTGAATACAGGTTTATATATACAAAATCAAATAGGGGTAATGCAGGAGTAGGTTTAATAATGAATAAAAAAAATAGTTATGTGGGTAAGCTACTACAAACAGCATAGTGAATGCATTATTGTGGCCAAGATAGATATGAAGCCCACGCCCACCACAGTAGTACAAGTTTACATGCCGACTAGCTCCGCAGATGACATAGACATTGATGAAATGTATGATGAGATAAAAGAAATTCTTCAGATAGTGAAGAGAGATGAAAATTTAATAGTCATGGGTGACTGGAATTCGATAGTAGGAAAAGGAAGAGAAGGAAACGTAGTAGGTGAATATGGAATGAGTGTAAGGAATGAAAGAGGAAGCCACCTGGTAGAATTTTGCACAGTGCATAATTTAAACATAGCTAACACATGGTTCAAGAATCATGAAAGGAGGTTGTATACATGGAAGAAGCCTGGAGATACTGGAAGATATCAACTAGATTATGTAATGGTAAGACAGAGATTTAGGAACCAGGTTTTAAATTGTAAGACATTTCCAGGGGCAGATGTGGACTCTGACCACAATCTATTGGTTATGAACTGTAGATTGAAACTGAAGAAACTGCAAAAAGGTGGGAATTTAAGGAGATAAGATTTGGATAAATGGAAAGAACCTGAGGTTGTAGAGAGTTTCAGGGAGAGCATTAGGGAACGATTGACAAGAATGGGTGAAAGAAATACAGTAGAAGAAGAATGGGTAGCTTTGAGAGGTGAAATAGTGAAAACAGTAGAGGATCAAGTAGGTAAAAAGATGAGGGCTAATAGAAATCCTTGGGTAACAGAAGAGATATTGAATTTAATTGATGAAAGGAGAAAATACAAAAATGCAGTATATGAAGCAGGCAAAAAGCAATACAAGCGTCTCAAAAATGAGATCGACAGGAAATGCAAAATGGCTAAGCAGGGTTGGCTAGAGGACAAATGTAAGGATGTAGAAGTATGTATCACTAAGGGTAAGATAGATACTGCCTACAGGAAAATTAAAGAGACCTTTGGAGAAAAAAGAACCTCTTGTATCAATATCAAGAGCTCAGATGGAAACGCAGTTCTAAGCAAAGAAGGGAAAGCAGAAAGGTGGAAGGAGTATATAGAGGGTCTATACAAGGGTGATGTTCTTGAGGACAATATTATGGAAATGGAAGAGGAGGTAGAGGAAGAGGAAATGGGAGATATGATACTGCGTGAAGAGTTTGACAGAGCACTGAAAGACCTGAGTCAAAACAAGGCCCCGGGAGTAGACAGCATTCCATTAGAACTACTGACAGCCTTGGAAGAGCCAGTCCTGACAAAACTCTACCATCTGGTGAACAAGATGTATGAGACAGGCGAAATACCCTCAGACTTCAAGAAGAATATAATAATTTCAATCCCAAAGAAAGCAGGTGCTGACAGATGTGAAAATTACCAAACTATGAGTTTAATATGACACGGCTGCAAAATACTAACACGACTTCCTTACAGACGAATGGAAAAACTGGTAGAAGCCAACCTCGGGGAAGATCAGTTTGGATTCCATAGAAATGTTGGAACAAGTGTGGCAATACTGACCCTACAACTTATCTTCAAGAATAGATTAAGGGAAGGCAAGCCTATGTTTCTAGCACGTGTAGACTTAGAGAAAGCTTTTGACAATGTTGATTGGAATACTCTCTTTCATATTCTGAAGGTGGCAGGGGTAAAATACAGGGAGCGAAAGGCTATTTACAGTTTGTATAGAAACCAGATGGCAGTTATAAGAGTCGAGGGGCATGAAAGGGAAGCAGTGGTCGGGAAGGGAGTGAGACAGGGTTGTAGCCTATGCCGAATGTTATTCAATCTGTATATTGAGCAAGCAGTAAAGGAAACAAAAGAAAAATTTGGAGTAGGAATTAATATCCACGCAGAAGAAATAAAAACTTTGAAGTTTGCCGACGACATTGTAATTCTGTCAGAGACAGCAAAGGACTTGGAAGAGCAGTTGAACAGAATGGACAGTGTGTTGAAAGGAGGGTATAAGATGAACATCAACAAAAGAAAGACGAGGATAATGGAATGTAGTTGAGTTATCTCGGGTGCTGCTGAGGGAATTAGATTGGGGAATGAGACACTTATAGTAGTAAAGAAGTTTTGCTATTTGGGGAGCAAAATAACTGATGATGCTCATAGTAGAGAGGATATAAAATGTAGACTGGCAATGGCAAGGAAAGCGTTTCTGAAGAAGAGAAATTTGTTAACATCAAGTATAGATTTAAGTGTCAGGAAGTCTTTTCTGAAAGTATTTGTATGGAGTGTAGCCATATATGGAAGTGAAATGTGGACAATAAATAGTTTAGAAAAGAAGAGAATAGAAGCCTATGAAATGTGGTGCTACAGAAGAATGCTGAAGATTAGATGGGTAGTTCACATAACTAATGAAGAGGTATTGAATAGAATTGGGGAGAAGAGGAGTTTGTGGCACAAGTTGACTAGAAGAAGGGATCAGTTGGTAGGACATGTTATGAGGCATCAACAGATCACCAACTTAGTATTGGAGGGCAGTGTGGAGGGTAAAAATCATAGAGGGAGACGAAGAGATGAATACACTAAACAGATTCAGAAGGATGTAGGTTGGAGTAGGTACTGGGAGATGAAGAAGTTTGCACAGGATAGAGTAGCATGGAGAGCTGCATCAAACCAGTCTCTGGACTGAAGACCACAAAAACAACAAACAATAGCTATACAAAGGGAATATGTCAAGCAAGCATTCTCTTTAATTGCCTTATTTCTTGCACTACAAATGTTATTTCATGCTGTATATTTTTCATAATTGTAAAAGGTAAAAATGATAATCTCAGAAATCTCTACTTGAGCCTTGTATTTTATTTCAAAATGCCTATTGCAACAATATTTTTTTATTTTCCTACATTTCTTATTGGTTTGGTACGTCTTGTCACACCTGTAATAACATGAGATAAGCAACAGGCATTCTTTCTGTTTTGCAGCACTTTCATGTATTTGCTTTTGTACATAATATTTTACCATCTCGGTCCTAGAAACATAATTCTGTACAGCCATCTGTAGTATTACAGTGGCTTTTAAATATTTAAGTAATATTGACATGCTTGCACTTCTTGTCTCTCATTTTTTGTTCGCACATGATAAATTTTGGTTGTGATGAAGTAAAAAAAGTATGAATTTAAACTGCACAGTTTTCTGTATTGCAACATTGTTAGATTATGTGCTGTTATTTAACTGCACATTTTTGCTTCAGTTCCTGTTGATACAAAGCTACTGGTGGATTTCAGTAATAATGCAACAATTTACTTTCTGAGGAATGAAGTGTTGAAACTTAATTATAACCATTAGTATTCCAGTTAGATTAGATTAATGCTTGTTCGATAAATCATAAATACAACACTTTGTAATGATATGGAACATGTCAGTTTAACAAAAGCTTTCTTTACAGGCAATAGTTGTAAGATTACTAGTTTATATCTAAAAGTCCATATGTATAGTAGGAGTAGTTGTCATACAACAATTCTTTTAATTTATTTTGAAATTTTGCTTGGCTATGTGTCTGACTTTTGATGATCCAAAGATTTTTGTCCCACCGGGGGCCCACAGTCCTTTTGTGGGTAAGTGTGTGGTGCGTGTGGGGCCCCGAGCTATTGCAGTCTCCTTCCCTTTCCTTTGAAGGCTGCATTACCATTTCTGTTCCTCCCCTTCCCTATCCTTGCTCCCTCGTTCCTGCCCCCTCTTTTTCCTCTTAGTGGACTTCATGTCAACCTGGCTATCCTCCTGGCTTTTTTTTTGGTCTGTGCTATTGTTTAGTTTGCTGTTTCCATCTACTTTTCGGCTTTTTGGTCCCCTTGGGGTTTGATCTCCATTTCCAAAAATTTTCTGTTCACTGTGAGCCATTTGGGAATGAACTCCCTACCTCACTTCCATGGTGCAGGTTCCTCTCCCCCTCCCCTCCCCTTTCCCTTTGCAGCCAGGCCCCACTCCTGCTAGGTCACCAGCCATGTGGTGGGGCTGTTAAGTACCCACTTGGCTGAGCCCCCTGAAACCACAGGGATCACACTGCTAGTACCTGAGCTGTTAACACCTCATGTATGCCGAGGAGTCGATGGTCATCATTTTGGCCACCGGAACTCCCAGCAATGGCCGCCATGCAGGACGGCCCATGCTGTGGCTGGGTGGTGCCCATGGGGCGAACCCCTGATCGGAGTGACTGGTACTAGGGCTGATGCCTTGCACATGAAGTGACAAAAGCTTCACCATCCTGGCCATTCTGTGACTGTCTCTAAAAGTGGTAGCAGATGTGACACTCCTTCTTCTGATCCTTTGGGCTTCCCCTCCCTGGCCACACCCTGGGAGGAGGGTCAGGGTTCGTTTTATCCACCATGTGCAGCGAGGCCCTCCAAACAATCGCATCGCTACCGGCACTTTTATCCTGGCTTTCGGGGAGATGTCCTCCCAGAGAAGGTCAAGGTAATGGTGTATCGGTGTGATGTAAAACCTTATATTCCACCACCGATGAGATGTTTTAAATGCTTAAGGTTTGGACACATGTCTTCCCACTGCACCACTTATCCCATCTGTGGTGACTGTGGGTGCCCCCTCCATGACGGGACTGCCTGTGCTCCCCAACCAATGTGTGTAAATTGTAATGGACAGCATTCTCCACACTCGCTTACATGCCCTGTATTTATGAAAGAAAGAAGGATTCAAGAGTGCAGAACATTAGATCAGCTCACCTACACTGAGGCTCATCAACAATATGACCGGCTCCATCCCATGTCTATGACCTCTACTTTTGTTTCAATTACATCCATACCCCCCTCTTCCCAACCCCACCCCATTTGCCCCATGCCTTCAGCCTCCTTCTCCTCCTCCTCCTCCTTCTCCCCCCTCTCCCACTGGACCTCCCCCCCCCAGTACCCATGCCCACACCTTCGGGTGCTGCTCCCCCTCCCCCACTGGAGAAGTGTTCCCCTCCTTCGGCAGCCACCGGTACTGGAGCTCCCACCCAAGACTCCTCTTCCCGGCACCCCCCTGAAAGGCAATCTACTGCTCCACATCGGCAGTGTGATCCATGACCGGTGGGTGCCAAGATTGCCTGGTGTAATTCCGTGCCTGCCCTCGCTGAAGTCTGCCCTTCTCTTCCATCCCAAGAGAAGAAGCAGAAATGCAGGAACAAGGACAAGGCCCCTCTGATACCCACTGAGGTGCAGCCTTCCCCTCCTACAGTCAATCAACCAACAGAGTCTGACCCCACCTATATGGGTATTACCCGATCATTATCGGTGAGGGATAGCGACTTGGTGGCGTGACCGACTCCGGTCAATTCACTTCCAGTTTGGACTCTGACTTGAGAATCCTCCAGTGAAATTGTAATGGATATTTGCGTCACCTTCCATAGTTGCAGCCCCTTCTTTCCTTCTACTCTGCCACTTGTATTGCCCTCCAGGAGACCCATTCTGTCAATTCTTACTCATCTACCCTTCTTGGGTTCCACGCTTTCTGTCTGAACCGAATTGGCCCCTTGTGGGCTTCTGGTGGTGTATGCACCTTGGTTTGCAAGAACATTTTTAGTAAATGGGTTCCCTTCCATACCACTCTGGAAGCCATTGCTGTCAGGGTCCATCTGGCCACTCCAATCACAATCTGTAATCTTTACCTCCCACCTGACAGGTCGTTCACATCCCATCCCTCATCACCCTTCTTCAACAACTCCCTTCTCCTTTCCCGTTATTAGGGGACTTTAATGCCCACAACCCTCTTTGGTGTAATTGTACGACTACTGCCCTGGGCAGGAAAGTTGAAACTGTTCTGGCAGGGCTTGACTTCTGTTTACTAAACACAGGTGCTTCCACACACTTTAGTGTGGCACACAGCACTTTCTCAACCATTGATCTCTCCATCTGCAGTCCCGGTCTTCTTCCTTCCATTCAGTGGGGCGTCCACAATGACGTATGTGACAGCGACCATTACCCGATTGTTTTGACCTTCCTTCAGTGTCTCTCGCTCCGTCACCCTCCCAGGTGGGCCCTATCTAAGGCTGATTTGGGTGCCTTTTCCTCTGCTCCCATCCCCCCAGTATTGCCACAGGACAGTGTTGATGAATCTACTCAGACCTTGACTGTCTCCATCCTTTCAGCAGCTGTTTCAGGCATCCCTTCTTCTTCAGGTTCCCCCCACCGGAAGATGGTCCCTTTGTGGACTCCAGAAATTGCTGCAGCCATAAAAGACTGCTGCCGTGCTCTTCAACACTTCAAGCGGCACCCTTCTACTGCTCTTCTTCTGATCTTTAAATGACTCCATGCCCGGACCCACTACCTAATCAAATTTCAGAAATGGATTTGCCGGGAATGACACGTAGCTGCCATAGGACCCCACACCCCCTCTTCACAAGTCTGGGTGAAAAGCTGGCGAATTTTTGGCCACCGTCCTCCCACCAGGGTTGTGGGAATTTCTGTGCATGGTGTTGACCTTTCCAATCCAGACTCTGTGGCAGAAAATTTCGCTCGACACTTTGTTCAAGCTTCGGCATCAGCTCAGTATCCGCCCACGTTCCTTCTCCTGACGTCAGAACGACTGCCTTTGTCTTTTGTTTCTCGCTGCCTGGAGCCATATAATGCCCCATTCAGTGAGTGGGAATTTGCCAGCGCCCTCGCCCTTTGTCCTGACATGGCTCCTGGACCGGATCGGATACATAACCAAATGCTCCAACACTTATCGGTGGCTGGCCACCGTCATATATTGACCCTCTTCAACCGTCTGTGGGGTGAGGGAGTATTTCCTACCCAGTGGCAGGAATGCATTGTTGTTCCAGTGTTGAAGCCAGAGAAGCTGCCTCTTCAGTTAGATAACTACCGTCCAATTAGCCTTACGAACATCCTCTGCAAGCTCCTTGAATGCATGGTGACTTGGCGGCTGTTTTGGATCCTTGAATCCTGCAATCTTTTGCCATCGATTTAAAGTGATTTTTGCTGTGGCCACTCTATGGTGGATAACTTGGTCCAACTGGAGTCTGCTATCTGGTTGGCTTTTGCCCATTGACAACACCTCCTTGCAGTCTTCTTTGATCTGCATAAAGCCCATGACACCACCTGGCGCCACCACATGCCACCACACTTCATGAATGGGGCCTTCCTGGCACTCTGCCTCTTTTTATACGTAACTTTCTTTCTTGTTGCTCTTTTTGGGTTCAAGTTGGCTCCTCCTACAGCTCTCATCATCGGGAAGAAAATGGGGTTCCACAGGGTTCTGTGCTGAGTGTCCCTCTCTTTCTCATAGACATTAATGGTCTCGTGACAGCTGTTGGGTCAACAGTGTCCCCCTCTTTGTATGCTGACGATTTTTGTATCTACCTCGCCTCCTCCGTAATGGGTGCTGCAGAATGCCATCTACAGGGGGGCAATCTGTCGGGACCACTCGTGGGCTCTCTCCCATGGCTTTCAGTTCTCAGTGGCCAAGACTTGTGTCATGCATTTCTGCCATTGCCGTACAGTCCATCCCCATCCAGAACTGTTCCGCAATGGCTAGCCCCTTGAGGTGGTGGACACCCATCGCTTCTTGGGTCTGGTCTTTGATGCCCGGTTGACATGGCTCCCTCACCTTCAGCAGCTGAAGAGGATGTGCTGGTCCCATCTCAATGTTCTTAGATTTCTGTGCAATACCACCTAGGGTGCAGACTGCTCTATTCTCCTGTGATTGTATCAAGCATTGGTCCAGTCTTGTTTAGACTATGGAAGTCCTATCTATAGTTCTGAGTTGACTTCGACACTTCAGATACTAGACCCCACCCATCACTATGGGGTCCGACTTGTGACTGGTGCCTTCTGGACTAGCCCCGTACTTAGCCTTCTTGCAGAGGCGGGGATTCTGCCACTGCAAGTTTTGCGCCAGCAACAGCTGATATCTTATGCGCTTCGCATTCACTGTACCCCAAAGCACCCTAATTATGGTCTCCTTTATCCAGACATGGAGATCACCCTGCCGCAGCGGCGTACGATAGCTGTCAGCATTCAGTCACTCTTTTCTGAGCTCCAGCAATTGCCTTTGCTACCTCTCTTCTCCGCTCACGCACATACCCCTCCTTGGCACGTCTCTCAGCCCCAACTCTGTCTTGGTCTCTCAATCGATTCAAAAGATTCTGTCCCTCTGATGGCTCTTCGCCACCAGTTCTGTCTCCTCAGTTCCTTTCAGGGTTCAGAAGTGATCTATGCTGATGGCTCCATGGTTTCTGGTCGCACTGCTTACAGCTATGCCTGACACACAGAACTTCGCTCCTTGCCAGATGGCTGTAGTGTTTATACTGCAGAATTGGTAGCCATCTTGCATGCACTGGACCATATCTGCTCCTGCTCAGGACTATCCTTCATTATCTGTAGTAACTCACTGAGCGGTTTGCACGTTATCGGCCAGTGCTTCCCTCTCTACCCGGTGGTCATCACTATCCAGGACTCCCTTTCTCTCCTCGTTCAATGTGGATGATCGGTGGCTTTCATTTGGAGCCCAGGCCATATTGAGATTCCTGGTGATTGATGGGCTAAATTAGCTACCAGACCATCTCTTGCTATTGGCATTGCTCGGCATTACATCATCAGGTTTTGGGCCTTTGGAATGCTGAATGGAGCACTCTTTCTTTGCCGAACAAGGTCAGGGCAATTAAGTATTCTACAACTCCATGGCAGTCATCCTTGCAGGCCTCTCATAAGGCGTCTGTCATCCTCTGCCGGCTCCACATTGGCCATACTTTTTTGACTCGCGGTTATCTCCTCCGGCGTGAGGACCCCATCTCTGTCATTGTGGATCGATGTTGACTGTGGCTCACATCTTATTGGACTGCACCAACTTAGCCACCCTACGATGGACTTTCAGCTTTCCAGACTCACTGCCCCCAGCGTTGTACGATGATGCCTCAGCAGTGGATCTCATTTTACGTTTTATTCTTGATGGGGTTTTTTATCACTTTCTTTAAGGGAGGGGCCTTCCACCTTATTGGTGAGTGGAGGGGATGGCAGGCTTTCATGCTCCCCCCTTCACACTGGCTGGATTGGCTTCAACTGAGCTTGGTGGTTCACCCTGGCCCTCTGGCTTCCTACTCCTTTCTTCATAGGGTCTGTTATGTTCTGAGCATCTCTCTTCTCCTGTGCTTCTTCGTTCATGCCCCTGTCATTAGCCACATTCTTTCCCTCACCTCGTCTTCTATCTTATTCCTTCCTTCCCTGTACATACTTTATCATTTTATGGATGTTGTAGTTCCCTCTTTTCATGTGGGATTTTATCAGTTTTAGTTAATCTCAGGTCAGAGGGACTGATGACCGCGTAGTTTGGTCCCTACTCCAACCAACCAACCAACCAACCAAAGATTTTTGTGGCAACATAGGTCACCCCTTTCTGTTCCACCATCAATTTAACTGCAAGTATTGGAGACCAGCCTTTCTCCTAGTGTTGTAGCTACGCACATGTCTATTGCATTAGGAACACACACGCACACACACACACACACACACACACACACACACACACACACACACACACACACTCAACGGTGTCCAAAATTGAAGCAACAAACGGAAATTTCAGAAGGTTGCATTTATTTTGCCACAAAGCAGTATAAATAGGATAAATAGGTAGCAATAAAGTAGAAACAATGTAATTAATACAAGATGTAAACAACTCAAACATGCATAAATTTAGACAAAATGGTCTTTTTTTTTCCAACTTCATGGATTTGCACACACATTTCGATAACTGGTTGATGTGCTCAGTATGGGGTGTGACCACCTCCGATAGCAATACAGGCCTGACAATGACAGAGCATGCTGTGAATGATGTCATCAGTCTCATGGTGAGGCAACAGTGGCCATTCTTTCTGCAGAGTGGCTCAATCTTGGAGAGAGCTGAAACAATGCAAGCCATCTCCCAAGTACATCCCAGACACGCTCTGTAAGATTAAAATCAAGAGAGTGAGGAGGCCACGCCATGTGTGCTATATCTTCAGTTTCCAAGAAAACATGGACTCACAGCACCTTGGAACACCACAATCGAGGTCCCTAGATCTCATCACAATACCTGACAGCAGTTAAACCTTGCGGATTGACCCGTAAAAGTTCATGAAGAAGGACGTGAGTGGTAAACGTAATCCCTGCCCACACCATTAGGGATCCTCCATGATATTGGTCTCTTTCCAAATTGTTTGGGCCCTGAAATCATGTTCCATGTTCTCTCCAGATGCGAATCTATTGAGAATCAATTTCCAGACAAATTCGGGACTCATCTGTGAAAACAACATTGGCTCACTATTCAGCCATCTATGTGGCATGTTGATGACTTCACTTTAGATGTTCCCTTCTGTGAGGATGCATCAAAGGTAGACATACAGCAGTTCTCTGAAAGTAAAGGCCACTCTGTCGAAGCATTCTGCACACTGTTTGCCTCAATACAACACGTCCAGTACATCCCCCAGGGGGTCAATAACTCTTTTGTGAATATGTGCGTGGTGAGCACGGAACCCCGAGCTAGTGCGGCTCTTTCCTTTCTGGGCTGCATACCTTCCTTTTCCACATCCTTCCCCATCCCCCATCCTCCTCCCATCGCCTCCGCCTCTTCTCTTCCCTTCCCCTTCTCCCACTCTGGGATTATGTTTTGTGCCTACATCTGGAGAAGGACGCTTGTAATTGTAAGACAGTCTCTCTTCTTTGCTTTCTATGCTGGAAAGTCTCTGTTCTTCCTTTGTCCTTCTCCTTTCCTTGCCTCTTCTCTTTATCCTTTCCTCTGCTGTGGTGTTTGAAACCTCTCTTCCTTCCTTTCCTTTTCTTTGTCCCTTCCTTTCTCTTTTTTTCCTCCTGTGCGTGTCTGAAGGCCAACCCACGCATTCTCACGTGTAGCCGGTGACGGGGTAACGCGTAATTCCCCACCCCTGGTAGACAGGTAGGACACGTACATACCCCCTGGTAACTGACAGGCCCAGGGAGGCGTGATTCCCGAGCTAGTACCTTCCAATCGTGCCGATTGGTCCCTCCATCCATTTCTCGGGAGGTGTGACCTGAGGTGTGAACAATCACCTAAGGCGGGAGGGCCCTCAGAGAGAGCCCTCACAAGGAAGGAGAGCGCCATCGAAGGCGTCAGTAATCATGGGGGATACTTCCACATTGGTTTCCTCTACATCTACAATATCTGCTCACAAGCGAAAGTTAAATGAGTCTCAGCCACAGACAATTCTTCCATCAATGCCATAGTTCCTTGTTGTTTCTCTGTCGGACAAAGGTCAAGACTTATCCACAGTCAACCCTTTCATTATTCAGAAGGGTGTCGACGCAATTGCAGGTCCTGTAAAGTCTTTTTACTGATTACGAAATGGCACCTTGTTAGAAACAGTCAGTGCCCTCCAGGCACAAAACTTGCTGCGAACTTCACTGCTCCACACCTTCCCTGTCCAGGTGGAGGCACACTGCACTTTAAATTCATCACACGGGATGGCTTATACATGCTCCCTCAACAGACTGTCCGACGAGGAAATTAAAAACTACCCATCTGACCAGGGGGTAATGGCTGTTCATAGTCATGAAAAGGGTTGACAAGGACTTGGTTCCAACCCATACTATCTTCTTGACATTTGACAGAGTTCAACTTCCATCAAACATGAAAGCGCAGTATGAGATAATTTCAGTTTGCCCTTACATCCCCAACCCTACACAATGCTATCGGTGTAAACGGTTCAGTCATAGCCGCCAGTCGTGTTCCAATATGGCCAAATGTGTTACATGTGGCAAGGGTGCCCATGAGGGTGCTTGTCCACCTCCATCCCCTCGTTGCATCAACTGTATGGGTGACCACGCTGCTTGCTCTGGAGTTTGCCCCATTTTCAAAGATGAACGGCTTATTCAGGAAATCAGAGTGAAGGAAAAGGTGTCTACATTTGCTGCTCGTAAGTTATTCGCCAGTCGAAAGCCCACTGTGCCTCCAGCAGGTAAATATAGCACTGTCCTTTCATCTGCTCGGCCTACTAAGGAGGCAGCAACACAGACTTGTGATCTGACCTTTAGTGCCACAGTCGTCAGATCGTCCAGCGCAAAGATCACTTGTTCACTCTAAGCAGATTTAACAAAGTCTTTGTTTGCAAGTTCTGCCATGGTAGGTACGATAGGCAATAATGTCTCTATCAACAAAACTATCAAGTCCAGGAACAGTAGGTACTCCTGAACCTCCACGTACAATGGCTACAGTGAGCCAACCATTACCATGTGAGAAACTGTCATTAATGTCAATACTAAAATTAAGTCTACAACCACAGAAAACACACCCTTCATCGGCTTCTGCTAAACCACGAGCCCCAAAATCAGCTGACACCCAGACTTCCAAAAAAGAGCCTACGTACCCCAACAACACATCCATCGATTCCTCTCTCATCTCAACGTCGTGTTTCCAAGAAGGCTCATAAGAAACCAAGTTTCTCTCCTTCTCCGCCACGGCATGTCTCATTACAGCACCACCTGGCAGTAACCACCCTCAGCAGTCACTGAGTTGAGAGCAATTGTGGTGAGATTCTTCCCTTTGCTGTCCACCCTATGTCAATTATCCATTGGAATACCCACGGCATTAGAGCCAATCAGTATGAATTGTTGATCCTCTTACGATCCTACTCACCGGTCATCTTCTGTCTTCAGGAAACAGAGCTGCATCCCTATTTTGTTTCCTTCATTTTCAGTCAGTCCTCTGTTGATGGCAGTCCAGCACATGGGGGACTTAAGATTCTTCTCCATGATACTGCCCATTATCACCAAATCCCCTTAAACAGTTCCTTCCAAGCTGTAGCTGTCCATTTTTCCCTTTCTGGATACACCTTCTCTCTTTGTACCGTATACATTCCATCTTCCACACCGATGGCAAGAGCTTGTCTCCTTGTTCAGCTCCTGCCCCCCTATTTGTTGGTTGGGGACTTCAATACCCACCACTCGCTTTGGGGATCTCTGAGTCCTTGTCCATGAGGCTCCCTATTGATTGATGTCTTACACCAAGTGGATCTTGTTTGCCTCAATACTGGGGAACCTACGTTTTTGTCAGCCTCCACAACGACTTTCTCTCATTTGGACCTTTTGGTCAGTACTGTTCAGCTAGCTCGGCGCTTTGAATGGTTCGCTCTTGCTGATATACACTCGAGTGACCATTTTCCATGTGTCTTTCGATTGCAGGCATAACGGCCATCTATGCACCTGAGACGCTGGAAGTTTGTCCAAGCTGATTGGACACTTTTTCCGTCTCTAGCGACATTCGATGACCGTCATGTTCCCAGCGTCGATGATCAGATCACTCACCTTACAGAAGTTACTCTTACAGCCGCAGAACGTTCAATTCCTCACACCTCCGATTTGCCCCGGTGCACCCCAGTTCCTTGATGGAACAAGGCGTGCCATGAAAAAATACATGAGTGGCGATGTGCTCTTCACCTTTTCCGCCACTTTGGTCAACTGTATCCGCTATAAGCAATAACGTGCACGAGGCCATCGTGTCATCCGCGATAGCAAGGAGGCAAGCTGGGACTTCTTTACTAGCTCTTTTAACACCTTCACTCCCTCTTCAGAAGTTTGGAGTCGGATTCGACAGTTATCTGGCGCGCCTAGTTTCTTCTTAATCTCTCGGCTCACTTTCATGCATGATACCTTAGTGGACCCCGTTGCAATTTCTAACTCATTGGGTCACCACTTTGCTGAGATTTCGAGCTCTTCAAATTACCCGCCAGCCTTCTCCCGAAGAAACGTGCAGCAGAAGTGCGACCTCTTGCTTTCTCCTCTCACAATAGCGAAAGCTATAATACTGTTTTCTCCATGCGGGAACACCAACACGCACTCTCTTCTTCTCGCTCCTCTGCCCCAGGACCAGATGGTGTGCACGTCCAAACGTTGCTGCATTTATCATACCATAGTCTTTGTTACCTCCTTCGCCTTTATAATCGAATTTAGATCGACATTACTTTTCCCAGACGATGGTGGGAAGCTATTGTCGTTCCTCTTCCGAAACCTGGAAAGGACAAACATCTCCCCTCAAGCTATCGCCCCATTTCTCTCACAAGTAGTGTATGTAAGGTTTTGGAGCGTAAGGTGAATTGCTGTTTAGCCTGGTGGCTGGAGTCCTGAAGCCTTTAAACACCTGCCCCATGCGGTTTCCAAAAGCATCGTTCTGCAGTTGACCATCTTGTTGCTCTCTCCACTTATATCACTAACAATTTTCTCAGGAAACGCCAAATGGTAGCAAAAATTTTTGATCTGGAGATAGCATACGATACCTGTCGGAGGACAGGCGTCCTCCGCACACTGTTCTCTTGGGGCTTTCGCGGTCGGTTTCCCCTTTTTATTCGTGAATTTATGGCAGAGCGCACATTTAAAGTACAGGTGAACACTACTCTCTCCTGTACTTTCTCCCAAGAAAACGGGGTACCCGAGGGCTCCATGCTAAGTGTTGTACTGTTAGCCATCCAATTATGGATTGTTTCCTTCCCGATGTCTCGGGTTCCCTCTTTGTGGACGATTTTGTGATCTGCTACAGCTCTAAACGGACCAGCCTTCTTGACCGACGTCTCGAAGGATCTCTCCATCACCTCCACTCATGCAGCATCGAAACCGGCTTCTGCTATTCTCCCAGTAAGACCGTTTGTGTCACTTTTTGGACTCATATGGAGTTTCTTCCAACTTCCCTACATCTAGGCCCTGTCGACCTTCCGTTTGCGGACGTCACTAAATTCTTGGGACTTTTGTTTGTAAGAAAACTGTGCTGGTCCTCCCACCTTTCCTATCTTTCTGCTCGCTGTCTGCGATCCATCAACACCCTCCATGTTCTGAGTGGTACCTCCTGGGGAGTGGACTGAGTGGTCCTTCTCCGCCTATATCGCGCCTTAGTGTGCTCGAAATTGGACTATGGAAGCATAGTTTACTCCTCTGCTCGGCCGTCTATTCTTCAGTATTTTGACTCTGTCCACCATCGTGGATTGCGTTTAGCGTCTGGAGCTTTTTACACCAGCCCTGTGGACAGCCTTTATGCTGAGACTGCTGATCCTCCACTGTCCAATTGGCGAGCTGTCCTTCTGAGTCGTTATGCTAGCCATCTGTCTTCCATGCCTGCTAATCTGGCCCATGATCTTTTTTTCGATGCGTCATTGGATTTAGGGTCTGTAGGCCACCATGCCTTTTTACTACCACCGGGAGTCTGCTTACATCAACTGCTACATTCTCTTTCCTTCCACTTTCCTAAAACTTTCTTGACAACTGGGGTTACAGCACCACTTTGGCTCTGCCCCTGACCTGCCTGCTCCGTGACCTCTGTCAGCTTCCCAAGGATGGTACCCCTTCTCTTGTTTATCGTCGGGCACTTGCTGCTCTATGCACACAAATCAAGGATGCCACATTTATTTACACTGATGGCTCAAAACACCATTTGGTGTTGGGAGTGCCTATATTGTTGGTGACACCCCTAATCGATTTTGGCTTTCCGACCAGTGTTCGATTTTTACTGCAGAGCTACATGCTGTTCTCTAGGCTGTCCAATACATCCGTTGCCATCAGCAGATACAATGTATTATATGCTCAGAATCGCTCAGCTCTCTCCTCAGTCTCCATGCTCTCTACCCTGTTTACCTTCTGATCCACCGAATTTAGGACTGGCTCCACTTCGGGGGGTGTCTCTGTGGCATTCCTCTGGATCCCAGGGCATGTTGGTATCCATGGAAACGAGGCGGACGATATAGCGGCCAAGGCTGCAGTCTCCCTTCTTCAGCCTACTGTTCACATGGTTCCCTTTGCCAATCTACAGAGTGTTTTATGTCGTCGTGTTGCTCTTTTATGGCATGTACATTTGTCTACACTTCCCAATAATAAATTGTGTGACGTGAATGCTCTTCCCTGTGCTTGGACCTCTTCCTCCCAAACTCATCATTGGAAGAAGGTAATTTTAACTAGACTCTGGATAAGGCACTGTGTTTTTAGCCACAGACATCTTGTAAGTGGCAGTCCTCCCCCGCTTTGTCACCATTGCTCTCAACTGTGAACGGTGAGACATCTTTTATTTGAGTGCCCCTATTTTACTCCGCTACGCGCCCATTTACAGCTGTCGCCTGATACATCTTCCATTTTAGCAGATGACACCCGCTCAGCCGATCGCGTCCTCGAGTTTATTAGTGTCAGTGAGACGACATCAGTCATTTGAAGCTCTTTTTCAGGACAACAACCCCCCTTCTATGTTGGGTTTCTAAGCTTTCCTTCTGTTTTTTAGTTTCTCCACTTTTTGAATTTCGCTCCCATTGCTGCTGATTTCCATTTTTTTTTTTTACCTTTCCGTAAGTCACAGACCGGGCGCTAATGACCATAGCAATTCTGCGCCCTAAAACCATAACAAAAAAAGGTCCAGTAGATACTGCAAGTGCGCATGCCAGTTGCCATGCAGTACTAAGGCAGTACTGTCGTGTCCTTACAGCCTCTCTTCTGAAGTCACATGGGATCGGCCTTGACCTGGTCTTCGAGGCACGATTTTGGTCTTTCTAAACTGTCACCACATCCAGGAAACAACAGAACAATTCACATTAAGCCATTGGGCCAAAGCAACCTGCAACTGTTCTGCCTTCTTTCTTTCTATGGCCCTCCACTGCAGAGTGTCTGGTAGGCATGTTCTCCATGCTATACTCCACCATCTGTGACTATGTACAGTGATGGTGGATGTGGGACTACATGGAAAACACTACCCCCTTTCATAGGTGTACTGATGTCATTGTTGGCAGGATTGTCAATTGACTGGAATATCATCTTCTGTGCAGAACACGATCGTACTGTAGTGGGAACTTCTGCCACTGAATGTAACAGCAACACCAAATGAAGCAGAAAGGGGTAGAAGGGACCATATTAAGACTCATCCGAGCTTTCCAAGTGATTTATTGTTTCCAAATACAGTGCCCCCGTTACCCTCGATCTGCCTCACTGGGTCCTGCGAAATGGCTTGGCACAGCATGGCTGCCTCAACAACTCGTGCACGCACTGCTGTGACTTGGCCTTGTACAGCAGCGGAGTTGCATCGACGTCAGGATGCTGGCAGTCGACTCAGCCATCTGCATCTCTGATGACTCAGCACCACTCGGTGTGAGTAAAAGGTGGTCAGCTGTGTGCGTCTCGCCAGCATGGCTGAGATCGCGGTGACAAGTGCCCACGATCCAGCGTCTGAATCTATGGCTCTCACCTCACAATGCCTCCGGCGTGAGTTGGAAGCCCGGACAACTGCCTGCGGTAGTGAGCCTTGGAGTGGCCCACTGTTGGCTGTCTATGGACCCTGCATTAGCCTCAGAGGGTTGAACCAGCGACCCACCATGGACTAGAATGCTGGGCCCCATCTGCTGCTGCATGTAGCTGGTGGTGTGACATGCCCTGCCATCCAGGAGAGCTGCCACACTTGAAAGAATCTAGTTAGAAACCTACACCTATTTATATGCAGCTGTGTGCCTCTGCACCTCTGTTTTGCCATACGTGCCACTTCGCATCATGTACTCCTAACATGCTAGGTTGGCCAGTGGGTGCCTTCTGCCTGTGATTTGTGATATGCAAAACCGCTATGTATAATCTTTCAGAAATTTGATGGCCCTGTGGGCTCTATTCTACTTCGCAACTGTTGGTATGCATAACTCACTGCAATGTGGCCCGTACCTGGCTGTAACTTTTGCTCAGAATATTACACAAAACTAACTTTCCCTATCTTCAATGGTGGTGCTACTACAGTACAGATATCTGGTTGAGGTTTGTATGATTATATGGTGAATTAGACACTGGACGGGGAAATAGTAGATTGTTGGTTTAATTTTGGACACCTGTGTGTGTGTATGTGTGTGTGTGTGTGTGTGTGTGTGTGAGAGAGAGAGAGAGAGAGAGAGAGAGAGAGAGAGAGAGAGAGAGGGCGTGCCCACACACTGGGTTCCAGCTGCTTGTGTGCAAAGATACATTTTTCTTAATGATGAATAACACCAAAATGCTATGCCATATGAAAACATGGCATATTAATCTAATTTACATGTGCTTATAGCCAAAATTAGCAATAACTTTGAGAGAATAAGTAGCTAAACTCAAACATATCAGTAGATCATTAATGCCTTTCTTCCGATTCAATCTCTTATCAATGCATAAACCCAAAAATTTGGAATATTCCGCCATACCTACAGACTTATCTTCAAACTCTGTATGTATTAATGATCATATACTATTAACTATACATAACTGTATATACTGAGTTGCAGATAGGCACAACAAAAACTGTCAAACAAGTAAGCTTTCAGCCAAAAGGCCTTCATTGGAAAAATGCATGTGCTCAATCTCTGGCTGCCAAGACCAGGTCTAGCCAGAGTCTGTGGTCATGTGTGTGCATGCATGTGTTTTGTCTGGTTCCGATGATAGAAGCATCTGAAAACTAAGCTGCCTCCACTCCAGGTTAAAGGAATGTTTGAGTTGATTGGCTGTCAAAGTAATTTGACATTCAAATGTAAATTATGATAGCATAGGAGCGCAACCATACTCGCAAGTTACAGGTTGAAATTTCTAAACATGTGCCCACAGACACTTTAGCTTTCCAAATTCCATTACTTCTATCAGCCTTGTGACTGGTTTGATGTGGACTGCCATGACTTCCTCTCCTATGTAGATCTCTTCATCTCAGAGTAGCATTTGGAACCTACATCCTCAATTTTCTGGATGTATCCAGTCTCTGTCTTCATTTACAACTCCTTCTAGTACCATGGAAGTCATTACTTCATGTCTTAAAAATGTCCTATCATCCTGTCCCTTCTCGTTATCAGTGTTTTCCACATATTCCTGTCCAATTCTGTGGAGAACCTCCTCATTCCTAACCTTGAGAGCCCACTTAATTTTCAACATATGTCTGTAGCATCACATCTCGTATGCTTGGACTCTCTTCTGTTCCAGTTTTCCCACATTCCATGTTTCACTACCATGTGATGCTGTACTCAGACGTACATTCTCAGAAATTTCTTCCTCAAGCTAAGGTCTATGTGTGATACTTGTAGACTCTTCTTGGCCAGGAATGCCCTTTCTGCCATTCCTAGTCTGCTTTTGATGTCCTCCTTGAAATGTCCATCATTGGTCAGTTTACTCCCTAGGTAGCAGAATTCCTTAACTTCATCTACTTCATGACCATCAGTCCTAATGTTTCTTGTTGTTGTCATTTCTGCTACTTCTCATTACTTTTGTCTTTCTTTGATTTACTCTCAGTCCATATTCTGTACTCATTAGGTTGTTCATCTCATTCAGCAGATCATGTAATTGTCCCTCACTTTCACTCAGGATAGCAATGTCATTAGCGAACTGTATCATTCATAGCCTTTCACCTTGAATTTTAATTCCACTTCCAAAACTTTCTTTTACTTCCATCATTGGTTCTTCAGTGTAGAGACTGAACAGCAGAGGCTAAAGACTACATTCCTGTCTTACACCCTTTTAAATGCAAGCACTTCATTCTTGGTCATCCATTCTTATTGTTCCCTCTTCTCTCTTGTACATTACCCATTCCTCCCTGTAGCTTACTCCTGTTTTCCTCAGTGTTTCAAACATCTTTACCATTTGACATTCTCAGATGCTTTTTCCAGGTCCACAAATCCTATGAACGTGTCTTTATTTTTTTGTTTAGTCTTGCTTCCTTTATCAACTGCAATGTCAGAATTTCCTCTCTTGTGCCTTTACCTTTTCTAAAGCCAAACTGATGGTCATCTAGCACGTCCTGAATTTTCTTTTCCATTCTTCTTGTCAGCAACTTGGATGCATGAGCTGATAAACTGATTGTGCGATAATTCTCGCACTTATCAGCTCTCACAGTCTTTGGAATTGTGTGGATGGTATTTTTCTGAAAGTCAGATGGTACCCGGCCAGACTCATATATTCTACACGCCAAAGTGAATAGTTGCTTTGTTACCACTTCCCCCAATGATTTTAGACGTTTCGATGCGATGTTATCTGTCTCTTCTACCTTATTTAATCTTAAGTCCTCCAAAGTTCTCTTAAATTCCGATTCTAATACTGGACCCCCTATCTCTTCTATATCGACTCCTGTCTTTCTTTCCATCACATTAGACAAATCTTCCCCCTAATAGAAGCTTTCAATGTATTCTTTTCACCTATCTGCTCTCTCCTCTGCGTTTAACATTCGAATTCCCATTACACTCTTAATGTTACCACCCTTGCTTTTAATGTCATCGAAGGTTGTTTTGACTTCCCTGTATGCTGAGTCCGTCCTTCTGACAATCATTTCTTATTCAATTTCTTCACATTTTTCATGCAGCCATTTCATCTTAGCTTCCTGGCACTTCCTATTTATTTCATTTCTCAGCAACTTGTATTTCTGTGTTCCTGGGTTTCCTGGAACATTTTTGTACTTTGTCCTTCTATTAATCAACTGAAGTATGTCTTCGATTATCCCTGGTTTCTTTGCGGCTACCTTCTTTTGCACCTATGTTTATCTATCCAATTTCCTTGATGGCTTTTTAGAGATGTCCATTCCCCTTCAACTGTACTGCCTCCTGAGCTATTTCTTATTGCCTTAGAGAACTTCAAATGTGTCTCATCATTCCTTAGTACTTCCATATTCCACTTCTTTGCATACTGATTCTTCCTGCCTAATCTCTTGAACTTCAGTCTACTCTTCATCACTACTATATTGTGATCTCAGTCTATATCTGCTCCTGGGTGCACCTTACAAGCCAGTATCTGATTTCAGAATCTCTGTCTAACCATGATTTAATCTAACTGTATTCTTCCCGTATCACCCGACCTTTTCAAAGTACGACTCTGCCTCTTGCGATTCTTGAAAAGAGTATTTGCTATTAGTAGCTGAAATTTATTACAGAACAGTCCTTCTCCTCCATCATTCTTTTCCCAAGCCCATATTCTCCTTTAACCTTTTTTTTCTACTCCTTGCCCTACAACTTCATTCCAGTCCCCCATGACTATTAGATTTTCATCTTGATTTATGTACTGTATTATCCTTTCAAAATCCTCTTATACTTTCTCTATCTCTTCATCTTCAGCTTGCAATCTCAGCATGTATACCTAATTTATCATTGTCATCATTGATTTGCTGTCAATTCTGATAAGAACAACTGTTGACAGTAACATGCTCTCTGCTGTACCTTCCTGTTCATAACTCCCATTATACTATATTCTGCTGCTGTTGATATTACTCATCTGACCAGAAATACTTGTCTTCTTTCCATTTCACTTCACTGACCCTTACTATATCTAGATTGAGCCTTTGTATTTCCCTACTCAGATTTTCTAGTTTCCCTAGTTTCAAGCTTCTTACATTCCACACCTCAACTCATAGAATGTTATCCTTCCGTTGATTATTCAATCTTTTTCTCTTGATCACCTCTCCTGTGGCAGTCCTCTCCTAGAGATCCAAATGGGGGGGTCTTCCAGAATCTTTCGCCAATGGAGAGATCATCATGACACTTTTTCAATTACAGGCCACATGCCCTGTGAATAACATTACATGTCTTTAATGCAGTGGTTTCCCTTGCCTTCTGCATCTCACACCGTTGATCATTGCTGATTTTTCTGCCTTTAGGGGCAGTTTCCCACCCCAAGGACAAGAGACTGCCCTGAACCTCTGACCACTCCTCCGCTCTCTTTGACAAGGCTGTTGGTCAGCAGAAAGAGGGTGACTTCTTATGCCAGAAGTCTTGGGCCACCAATGGTGGCTACTAATCAAAATTTAAGCAGTGGTGGGATTTGAACCTGAGACCGAAGTCTTTTGATTACTAATCAAAGATGCTACTCCTAGGCCACAGGGTAGTCATGTTATGTGTGTAGAAATTGGTTTGTAAATGTAGCCACCACTTTCGATATCCCCCTCCCCCCTGGGTCCAATGCTCTTTGGCAGGTTTGTGCTCGGTGACCACAGGGCCCCAGCCTCTGCAGCATTTTTTCTCTTCCATGCTGCATGTCTGACCTCTTGCTACTCTTTTTTCCCCTCCCTTAGGGAATATGTTTGAACTGTTTTTGGAGATGTATTGTGCATTTTTGGTTGTTCATATCACAATACTCTCCACTGTTTTTTGTTCCTTTTTTTCTTCCTTTGTTCACCTTCCCCAATCCTTCCTTCACTTTAGCATTTGAGGTTCCTCTTCTTCTTCCTCCCTCTGCACTCCTGAAGGCTGACCCACATACCTGACATTTAACAGGTGACTAGGTAACGTGTAATTCCCAGCCCCAGGTCGACAGGTAGGGTTTGCACGTACCCCCTGGTACAAGCCAGGCCCAGGAAGGGGTGACTGCCTGAGCTGCTACCTTCCAAATTGCCAATTGGTCCCTCTGCTAGGAGTGACCTGAGGTGTGAACAGTTACTAAGGTGGGTGCACACCCTTCTGAAGGGGACCTCCAGTTGGAAGAAGTGCGGCATCAGAGGTGCTGGCAATCATGGGGGATTTTCTCACAACAAGCCAGTCCATCTTCACAGTCAATGGCTGTGAAACAAACAGAATGAGGCTAACAATTCAGAGGCCCTCCTTGCTGCACCATGGCTCCTTGTGGTTTTACATACTGAAGACTACCAGTCCTTCACTATGGTAAATCAGTTCATTATTCAGAAAGGTGTTGATGTAATTTCTGGACCTGTGAAATCCTGCTCTCGTTTGCACAATGGAACTTTGCTTTTTGAGACTACTTCTGATTCTCAAGCACAACAACTGCTTGCAGCCTCCCTCCTCCGTGGCTATCCTGTTCATGTCAAAGCCCATTGAATGCTGAATTCTTATGGTGTTATTTACACTAGGTTCCTCGATGGTCTGACCGAGGCAGAAACCAAAATGTACCTCTCTGGTCAGGGTGTCATCACAGTCCAGCAGGTGATGAAAAAAGTAAATGCCTCCTTCATGCCCTCACACGCACTTTCTCACTTTCGATAGAGTGGTTCTTCCATCAAAGATCAAAACAGGTTGTGAAGTTTTCAGAGGCAGATCCTATATTCTGAACCTGATGCACTGCTGCCAGTGTCATCATTACAACCACACTCGAGAGTCCTGTCGACACCCAGTCAAATGTGTAAACTGTGGTAGGGACGCTCATGAGGGTGACTGTCTGCCTCTTTCTCCCCATCATATCAACTGCAATAGCAACCATGCTGCCTCCTCTCATGATTGTCCCATGTATCTCAATGAGCGGGCTGTCCAGGAGATCCGGGTCAAGGAAAAAGTGCCTTACCCAGTTGCTTGCAAGTTGTTGGCTAATCAGAAACTCTGCATTCTACCACTTGATATGTGCAGTTCTACTCTTGCTACTTCTTGATCCATAAAGGACATGGCCGTGCAGAGATGTGACCTCAAATTCAGCGTCGCAGTTGGGAGATGACCCAGCATCATGGTAGCATCCCCACCTCCTCCTCCAGCTGTGCAACCCGGCACCAAATTTTCACCTCATGGGGCGAAGTCATCAGCTACACAATCGGCAGGCTGGAAAGGACAGAAGGTATACTTCTGTGATGACTTCCTACATCCCTCCAACCAATATCTGAGTCTTCTTCTGCCAACCAAAAAGGCTCCAAGAGGTCAAACAAAGGCAAACAATCTTCTTCTTCGTCAAATCGAAGGTCCTCTGCGATGGTATCACCACAAGATACCCTCACCCAGCCAACCTCTGTGTGCACCACCAACCGTTTGTCCACCCTGGACTCTGCAGGCCAACAAAAGGAGAATGCCAATGCTTCTGTATACCTCATAGAGCTGGATCCTCCTGCCTCTGTGCCCTGTAGCAACGCATCTTTGAAGACTGGCACTCGGCAGCCCCCAATGTGACACCCCTCCATCTTTTCTTTGTCATGACCCACCTCCAAAGGAACGTTTGTGGTGTTTGATCCAACAAAGAGGATTTATGGTTGCTCTTAGAAACGCAGTGCCCACTTGTTCTCCGCCTTTAGGAAACAGAACTGCATCCTCATGACCACTTTGAGCTCTTGCATCTCTTCCCAGACTGTTTTGACCTTCGCCACAAAGATGGCACTCCATCTCATGGGGAACTCACGCTGCTTATACAGGATGATTACCCATCTTCAAGCTATCACAGTTCGCCTTTTCCTTCCTCACTTGACCTTTCCCCTTTGTACCATTTACATACCTCTGTCATTCAATGTCACCAGAGCAGATTTCCTCCAGCTTATTGGACAGTTACCTCGCCACTTTCCGCTGCTCGGTGAATTTAATTCACACCGTCCCCTCTGCAGTTCCCCAAGAACCTGTTCAAGAGTGCCCTCTTGGCTGCCCTTCTCAATAAACTTAAACTCATATGCCTTAACACAGGAGCACCCACATTCCTTTCAGATTCCACTCACACTTATTCCCATTTGCACCTATCCTTCTGCACTCCTCAGCTTGCTCATTGTCTTGAGTGGTCTGTTCTGACACATATTTGAGTAACCATTCACTGTGTGCTATCTGTTTGCTGACTCCTACCCCACATATGTGCACACCCAAGTGGCAGCTTACTAAGGCTGACTGGAGGCCTTACTGCTCTGTGGCGAATTTCAGTGTACAACAGTTCCCCAGTTGTGATGACGAGGTAGAACATCTTACAAATATTATCTTTACTGCCACAGAATGTTCCATTCCTCACATTTCCTCTGTATCACGCCATGTCCCAGTCCCTTGATGGATTAAACATGCCATGACGCAGTTCGCACGGGGAGATGTGATCTCCACTTTTTTAATGTCATCCTACGATGGTAAACTGCATTCGTTACAAACAGTTGCGTGCACAGTGTCATCATATTCTTTGGGATAGCAAAAAAGCTAGCTGGATTTCATGCACTCGCTCTTTTAACAGTTCCACTCCCTCTTCCATTGTATGGACCAACCTTCAATGGCTCTTTGGGACCAAGATCCATTCCCCAATTTCCAGCCTGTCAGTAGCAGAGGATGTCATCATGGACCCTATTGTTATCTTCAACAATTTGGGCTGCAATGTTGTGGAGATTTCGAGCTCCTCCCACTATCACCTTGCATTCCTCGTTTGGAAACGAGCAGAGAAAGCTCAGGTGATACCCTTCTCATCACAAAATCGTGACTGCTAAAATGCTGCCTTTATTATGGGGAGCTAGATCATGCAACTACACCTACCAATTCGTGGGATATAGCAGGAGAAACCATGGAGTTAGTGACCACATTCAATTATCTCGGTTCCCAGACCTCTGCTGATGGCGACTGCAGCCATGAAATCTGGAGACGCCTCTTGCTCGGTAGGCAGGCGATGTCAAACCTTGACAAGGTTATAAGGACCAGAGATATAACACTAGCAACAAAGATACGTATTGTGAGGGCTATGGTCTTTCCAGTTGTGATGTATGGATGTGAGACCTGGACCATTAGAAAGGACGAACGGCGAAGAATTGACTCCTTCGAACTGTGGTGTTAGAGGAAACTTCTTAGAGTTCCATGGACTGCAAGGAGAAACAACAGATCAATACTGGAGCAAATAAAACCAGATTTCTCCCTGGATGGTCTAATGTTAAAACAAAAGCTAATCTCCTTTGCACACACAAGGCGAAGGCAAGCCTCCCTGGGAAAACATTAATGCTGGGAAAGATTGAAGGAACGAGAAGAAGAGGACGTCAGAGGATTAGATGGATTGATGGCATCACAGAAGCAATATGTTACAACCTGGAAGGTCTATGGGAGAAAGTGTAAGACAGGAAAAAGTGGCGTGATTTGGTTCATGGGGTCACGAAGAGTTGGAACCGACTAAACGAATAGAGAGAGAGAGAGAGATCATGGTCTCACTTCATCCCGATCCTCTGCCCCAGGTCCAGATGCCATCCACATTCAGATGTTGCAGCACCTGGTGGGCAAGCTATTTCTGCTTAACATGTACAACTTCATATGGGCAAAGGGCACGTTTCACAGATGCAGGCGTCAAGCCACTGTCATACCCATACCTAAGCGCAGTAAGGACAAACACTTCCCTTCTAGCTACTGCCCCATTTCTCTCACCAGCTGTGTTTGCAAGGTGATAAAAAAATAATAATGCAAGGTGATAAAAATGTGATTCATGCCTGATTGGTATAGTGGCTCAAGTCTCACAATTTACTAACCACTTCACAGTGTGGATTTAGAGCATGCCATTCTGCAGATGTCCATCTCGTCACTTTGTCCACCCACATCATGAATGGTTTTCTGCGGAAATCCCAGACTGTGGCCATGTTTTTCGATTTGTAGAAAGCCCACGACACCTGCTGGAGGACTGGTGTCCTCCGTGCACTCTACACATGGGGCTTCCACGGCTGGCTGCCCCATTTCCTTCAGGAATTTTCAAAAGACCGAGTTTTCAAGGCATGTGTCGGTTCTGCCTTCACAGACCCCTTCTCCAGGAAAACGGTGTTCCTTGGTGTTCTGTCCTGAGTGTCATCCTCTTTGCTATCGCCATTAACTCTATAATGGCCTCTCTCCCACTGCGGATCTCGGGCTCCCATTTTGTTGACAATTTTGCCATCTATTACACTTCTTCAGGACCCATTTCATTGAGCGGTGTCTTCAGCAATGTCTCGATCGTCTTTACTCGTGTAGCACCGACATTGGCTTTAGTTTTTCTACTAACAAAACCGTTTGTACGAATTTCTGGCGGTGCAGTTGGTTTCTTCCACTGCCTTTACATCTTGGGCCTGTTGCTCTCCCGTTCGCTGAAACTACGAAATTCCTGGGGCTCATGCTCAATAGGAAAATTTCTGGCAGCTCACTGTACGTAGTCCCTCAATGTGCTGTGTGTCCTCAGTGGTACTTCCTGGGGAGCAGATCGAACCACTCTCCTCCATTTGTACCACTCCCTTGTCTGTTTGAAACTGGACTATTGGTGTTTCATTTATGCATCTACACATGCGGCTCACTTATGCTGTCTCAATACTATCCACCATCACGGCATCCATTTGACCACTGGCGCCTTTTACACTAGCCCAGTCGAGTGCCTGTATGCAGAATGTGCTGAACTACTGCCGTGGCTTTCTCCTCAGCAGATATGCATGCCACTTATCTGCCATGCTTGGCCACCCATCCTATTCCTCTTTCTTCGATGACTCCTTTGATCGCCACTACAGGGCACGTTCCTCTTCTTTGTTACCTCCTGAAGTTTGTTTTTGGGTCTTACTCTGGCTGCTTAACTTCACGCTACCAGTAACTTTCACGAAGGGTGTAACCCCTGCACCACCTTGGCTTCATGTGGCAGCCTGTGTTCACCTTGGCCTTCATTTACTTCCTAATGACACTATTCCAGCCTCGCTCTATTGCCTTCAGTTTCACAACCTTCGTATGGAACTTTGTGATAGTACTTTTGTGTACACTGATGGCTTTCTGGCTGACAATGTGGTTGGAGGTGGTTGTCCTGAGGAAGTTTATGTGATCTAATGTTGGTATTCATGAACTTGGTAACTATATGTATGTAAAGTATTTTCCACTCCATTGGTTGCCAGGTACAGCAACCATTACAAGTTGTTTAAAAAAAGAAAACAGTGTTGTTTGCAAAGTAACGGTTATTAAATAATTCATTTCACCCTTGCATGGCTTCATCAAATTATGTAGTATTCTCGAAAGAAGCATTCATCAATAAATATGCAAATAGGGTGTGAACCATAAACACACCAGCATCTGCTGACATCTGAGGATATTGCTGCATTCAAGGTCCACACCCTGGCTCATACACTTTTTGACTAATGCAAATTTGCAGAATAGTACATAACCTGATGATGCCCCAAAAGGTCTGATACATAGTATTAAATGATCACTATTTTGCAACCAAGACTGTTTTATTTTTTAACTATATGTTTTTATCTACATGTCAAAGTTTGTGTGTTTGGTGCACATAGTAAATGCTAGAATCTCGATAAAATTGCACACTGAAAGCAATTTACATAGTAGCTGCTGTGGAGTCAAAGAGTTGCTTATTCCTACATAAACTGATTATACATAATCAGCATCATACATAACATCAACAGGGTATACTTGAAGTGCAGGAGGCTTCAAAAGGAATTGGATAAAGTAGGTAAAACAACTAGACTGTTTATGAAATCATGGCATTGAATTATATACTTGACAAAAAGCATATATCATGATTCTGATTTCAGTCCAACACTATAACAGGTAAAAGCAACATTCTTAAAGTTCAGCTTCATCATCACTACACTTTTCACTACCTCCCTGCATCCACATACTACTGCTACCATGGCACAGCCCCAACAGTCTCAAAGTAATTTTTGACATTATCCTTGACTCTCTTCAAATTTACAGCTGAATTACTTCCATGTTGCTGTAAAGTGTCTTTCATACCAGGTGTTAATGAACTGTGGCTCATGTGTGTTTGTAAACACCACTGAAGATTTTTCCCCAAAATAAAATTACCATGGACACAGCATGCTACAATGTCTACATTTGCAACAAGATTAATTGGGTTGAGCAGAACACCAAGCTTACTTGCCATCATGCCGAGAGCATTTGTGGCAACTGTTCATGCTCTCATAAGATGACAGACCTGCAGTGGAGCCCAAGACCTACATAAGACTGGAAGATGACTGGTTGACGATTGACAATGCCAATGAATGTGAACATCTGAAATGTAGGTTATGGTGACACACTGAACATATCATAATGTCACTAGTGTGCTATAGAAATAGGATAATCTGCCATCACAACTAATCATTTCAAGCTAAGGGCATGGATGGCTTCTCACAAGTTTTTAACTAATGGGGCTCCAGATTGCTGCTGATGTGAGGAAAGAAGCTCAGAGTGAACACATTTTGTACACATTTAAGGGATGGCTGCTGAAAAGGAGCTAACGATTTTTCTGGTACCTGCAGCAATCTACATCTACATCTACATGGATACTCTGCAAATCACATTTAAGTGCCTGGCAGAGGGTTCATCTTACCAACTTCACAATTCTCTATTAGTCCAATCTCGTATAGCATGCAGAAAGAACGAACACCTGTATCTTTCCGTTCAAGCTCTGATTTCCCTTATTTTAATGAGGTGATCATTTTTCCTTATGTAGGTCTGTATCAACAAGATATTTTCGCATTTGGAGGAGTAATTTGGTGATTGTAATTTCGTGAGAAGATTCCATCTCAACGAAAAAATACTTTCTTTTAATGAAGTCCAGCCCAAATCCAGTGTCATTTCAGTGACACACTCTCCCACATTTCGTGATAGTAAAAAATTTGCTGCCCTTCTTTGAACTATGTTGATGTACTCTGTCAGTCCTATCTGGTAAAGATCCCACACTGTGCAGCAGTATTCTAAAAGAGGACAGACAAGAATAGTGTAGGCAGTCTCCTTAATAGATCTGTTACATTTTCTGAGTGTCCTGCCAATAAAATTCACTCTTTGGTTAGCCTTCCCCACAACATTTTCTGTGCTTTACTTCCAATTTAAGTTGTTTGTAATTGAAATTCCTAGGCAGTTAGTTGAATTCGTGGTCTCTAGATTTGACTGATTTATCGTGCAGCCGAAGTTTATTTAATTCCTTTTAGCACTCATGTGGATGACCTCACACTTTTCGTTATTTAGGGTCAACTGCCAATTTTTGCAACATTCATATAGCTTTTCTAATCACTTTCCCATTTGTTTTGATCTTCTGATGACTTTATTAGTCCATGAACGGCAGCATCTGGAAGTAACCTAAGACGGCTTCCCAGATTGTCTCCCAAATCCTTTATATAGGTAAGGAACAGCAAAAGGTCTATAACAGTACTTCGGGGAATGCCAGAAATCACTTCTGTTTTACTCGATGACTTTCTGCCAGTTACTACGAACTGTTACCTCTCAGACAGGAAATTTACAATTTAAGTCACCGTTTTATCGCCTGCTTTTATATATTCTTAACTTCTTCTTACGGTTTAAAATGTTTGTAGGCTGCAGAGCAGCGTAATAAGCTGCTGCCACCCCGCCCCCTTTGGGGAGAATCGAAATTAAGCAAAGAAAAAAAAAATCTGCAGTTGAAATACTAGAGATATTCAAGCATATGGCTTCTTGCTAGAGATGAACCTTTTTTTATGTTTGTTTGGATTATGAATTTCAGAAGCATTATAGACAGAAAAGTGGAGGTAATGGACTTGTATCACTATTGAAATAAGCCCTTCATATTATATGACGACATGCACATTCAGCATCAGTTACGGTTGGTCAAACACAGCTGTGACTCTGAATGTATTATATTAATAAGAAGCAACATTGCCTTTTTCTCCTGAAATATCAAGTAACCTAACAAATGTGTTTGATTTTGCCTCCAATATGACAGTTTTGGTTAATACTCCACATGCCTACAGGACTTTGCAATGTTAGCACAGCAGAACTCAGACATCTCTATAAGTGTAATGAAACGAAAACAGTAGCATTAAGTCATACGAATGTCTCACTTTTGTTCCGATGCAGTTCAAGAGTCGGGAGAAAAGTTTTACACCTGGTGTTCTACATGGCAACTTCACACACAAGAACTTTTTGCCGACACTACTACAACCTACATAAGTAAGCTTTTGCTGTATTACTTTCAAGTAATGCGCTTAAACTATTCCTGATTTAACTGGAAGATCTGTACTTCCCACTTTCATATCAACAGCCTCAAAATGCATATTCTAACATGTGGAAAATGAGATTTTCATTATTCACTCACTGTATTTAACATTTATCATTCCTTTAAAACCGCACAACTTCAATAAAATGCAGTTCAATCACTCATCTGCACAATTATTTCATAAGTATGGCACTTTTAAACCGCAAATCCTCTAAGGGCTATCTTGAATCTTCACGAGTCTCTCTCAACAACCTTGATGTGGATAGATACATACAGCAACCAGTAATCAGAGTCGGAACTGCACCTGCAAAATCACAAGGATTATTAAATATTTTTGCTGTCACTAACTACAAGCAATATAATTGACAGAGTAGATTGCTAATATTTGCTGTAATGAAAGCCACTCAATGGGGTATATTTCACATTTGCAAGAACGATCTCACTTAAGTAATTAAGTTCATCGAAACACTTAGAAACTAATCTCTCATCTGACGAAGACAGTCTAAAGACGCAGTGGCAATTTCTCCAGATCTGTTGACAACGATATTTTGAGTTATCACTTTACTGAGTGACTGAAATGTAGTTCCTGTGAACATAAAAATATGTTAGAATTCATTTTCTAAACATGTACTATTACGGTACTGTATGGCTACTTACATATTAATTACACTATTAATATTTTCACAGTTGTTTCTTTAATACAAAATTAAAGCCAACGGAAGAAAAAACGTAAAACATACTAAAGAGAGGTTTGTTGAGGTGCAATTTTCTGTGTGGACAGATGTAACTTTTTCATAGGGTGGTAAGTCGCAGAAATCACAAGAGTCACAGGGGTAGCCTCATGGAGGTCTCCTTATACCTCCATGGGTAGCCTTCATCTCAAGCTAGGTGAGGAGAACCCTACGTCATAGTGACGTAAACGTAATTGTACGTCATCGTGACGTAATTAACCTAAATCGATTACATGAGTGCGTATATCGATCTTTGCGGTTGTACCGCCAACGTCAAAGCTAAATGTAAATACATGCGCACAAACGAAGGGACAGGAGTTATCTGTTACGCTCATCCCAGTTGAATTAATTATTAAGCTGTAATCCCACAATTTGGGATGGTATTATGTGTTTCAGGAAGATAATGAACGTCTGAACGAAGGAACCATAACGGAAAAAAAAAAACGTTTTGGTCAATTTTTTTTTTTAAATCCGATGAATCGTGTATAAATCGTGTGGATGGAAACGTGAAATAATTAATTATTAAGCTGCAATCCAAAGAATGTGGGATGTTATTGTGTGTTTCATGAACATAATGAATATCTGAATGAAGGAATCAGAAGCATAACGAAAGTGTCTAGGTATTTTTAGAACGATTAATCGTGCATAAATCATGTGGAGAAAAACGTGAAATAGGGAGGAATTAAAGTGTTTCGTATTTTTATAAAAGCCAATGAATTGTACATAATTCATGTGGACAGAAACGTTAAACTGAGGTTCGGAGTAATTCCGAATGTTGCTGGAAATATTAAACCATCTAGTTCCACTTAATTTTGCCTTCATGTTGTAAATCAACTAAGAACAATTAACAGTGCAGATTCAAGACGCACACAACAGTCTATAGGGCAACTTGTGAAACTCATGACGACGCGTGGCTACGTCACGTTGACGTAGGGCTCTCCTCACCTAGCGTGAAATGAATGCTAGCCGAGTCACAGAAGTGGTAGAGTGCGGAGGGAGGCCCCCCTTAACTGCGACAATCACAGTTAAGAATAACAGATACTGAAAAGTAGCATTCACAGAACTCACTGATATCGGAAAATCGCAGTTGAACCCATCACTATTCGTTAGCGTTACCGTACCCTCAAAAATCGTGTTATAACCAATAACTATTCATTAGCGTTACTGTACCCTCAAAAATCATGTTAGAACCCATCACTATTCATTAGCGTTGGCGCACCCTCAAAAATAATTTTATGTATCAAACATCGTATTTATTACTAATTCTTATGGCACAGAAGGCTTGTTGGCAATCCGAGCCTTTCATAATACAAAAGACTATCTGAAAACTGTTAGTTCCTCTATAGCAACAGATTTTTTTTTTTTTTTTTTTTTCTTTATTGTTATTTTCAAACCCGTACAAACAGGCAGGCTGTCAGCAGCATGGTACGCCGCTCTTCAGCCGTAGAGGAGATAAAGATAGAACAGAAAGAATACACAAATGTGACATAACGGTGGGTAATAAAACAGTAGACACATAAAGACAAACACGGAGCCGTTCACACTTGACGAAAATTCACTACAAACTGTTGTCACGACGCACTAACACTGAAGATGGCGATGGCACAGGTGAACGATGGAGGATGACGGGAACACTGAACACGAAACACGACGGCACTCACGAGACACTGATGGCGACGATCTCCGGCGCGCGAATGTCCACTCAGCGTGTACGAGTCCGGGGACCTGCCAAGAGAGGAGGTGGAGGAGGAGGAAGGGGAAATGGGAGAGGGGAGAGCAGAGATGCCATGGGCAAAGGAGAGAGGGGGAGGGAGGTAGGGGGAGTGAAGCCCGGAGGAGAGGGTAGGAGGGAGGGGGGAAAGGAAAGAGAAGGGAAGGGAAAAGGGGGGGAGGGAGGGTGCCTGAAGGAAAGGACACAGGAGGGGGGGGAGGATCAAAGTTGATAGGAGGGGTAGATGCAGGGGAGGAGGACATCATCAGGGAGGGGGAGCTGGCGGAAACCACCTTGGGAGAGGGTAAGGAGGGTGGAGAGATGGAGACCAGGTGGGACGTGGGAGTACAGGCGCGGCAGCGGGCGGGGGTGGGAGAGGATCGGGGAGACGAGCGGGTGAGGAGGATCGAGTTTACGGGAGGTGTATAGGATTCGTATCCTTTCGAGGAAGAGGAGGAGGTGGGGGAAGGGGATAAGGTCATACAGGATCCGCGTGGGGGAAGGGAGACGGATGCGATAGGCAAGGCGGAGAGCATGGCGTTCAAGGATTTGGAGGGATTTATAAAAGGAAGGGGGGGCGGAGATCCAGGCGGGATGGGCGTAACAGAGGATAGGGCGGATGAGGGACTTATAGGTGTGGAGGATGGTGGAGGGGTCCAGACCCCACGTTCGGCCGGAAAGGAGCTTGAGGAGACGGAGTCGGGAACGTGCCTTGGCTTGGATTGTCTGGAGATGGGGAGTCCAGGAGAGGCGACGGTCGAGGGTGACGCCAAGGTACTTAAGGGTGGGGGTGAGAGCGATGGGACGGCCATAAACGGTGAGATAGAAATCAAGGAGGCGGAAGGAGGGAGTGGTTTTGCCTACAATGATCGCCTGGGTTTTGGAAGGATTGACCTTGAGCAACCACTGGTTGCACCAAGCGGTGAACCGGTCAAGATGGGATTGGAGAAGGTGTTGGGAGCGTCGCAGGGTGGGGGCAAGGGCGAGGAAGGCGGTGTCATCGGCAAACTGGAGAAGGTGGATGGGGGGTGACGGCGGCGGCATGTCCGCCGTGTACAACAGGTACAGAAGGGGGGAGAGGACGGAGCCTTGGGGCACACCGGCGGAGGGGAAAAAGGTGTAGGAATCGGTGTTATGGATGGTGACATAGGAAGGACGGCGGGAGAGAAAGGAACCGATCAGACGAACGTAGTTAATGGGAAGGGCGAAGGTTTGGAGCTTGAAGAGGAGACCGGAATGCCATACGCGGTCATATGCGCGTTCGAGGTCAAGAGAGAGGAAGATTGCGGAGCGGCGGGAATTGAGCTGTTCGGAAAGGAGATGAGTGAGGTGTAGGAGAAGATCGTCGGAAGAGAAGGACGGCCGAAAGCCACACTGGGTAACGGGGAGGAGGCGGTGCTGGCGGAGATGCTGGTGGATGCGGCGGCTGAGGATAGATTCCAGGACCTTGCTGAAGACCGAGGTAAGGCTGATGGGACGGTAGGAGGAGACGGCGGACGGCGGTTTGCCAGGTTTGAGGAACATGAGGATACGGGAGGTTTTCCACAGGTCGGGGTAGTAACCGGTGGACAGGACTACATTGTAGAGCCTGGCCAGGGTGGAGAGAAAAGAGACAGGAGCTTCACGAAGGTGACGGTAGGTGACACGATCGTGACCAGGAGCGGTGTTGCGTTTGGTGCGGAGTGTATTGATGAGATCCTGTGTGGTGATGGGGGCATTAAGGTCCGTGTGTGGAATGTTGTCCAAGTACTGGAAACCAGGAGCGAGGGGAGGGACAGAGGTATCAGTTCGATCGCGGATATCTGGGAAGAGGGAGTAATCGAACTGGGGATCATCAGGGATGGAAAACACATCGGACAGGTAGGAGGCAAAGTGATTGGCCTTACTAAGGGCGTCAGGAAAGGGGCGATCATCGTGGAGAAGAGGATAGTAGGGGGAGGGTTTAGTTCCGGTAAGGCGACGGAAGGCGGTCCAGAACTTGGACGAGTTTATAGGGAGGGTAGCAGTTAAACGGGTGCATGTCTGTCGCCAGTCCCGGCGTTTCTTGGCCGCGAGCAAATTTCGAATGTGTCGCTGTAGTTGCCGGTGGCGTCGTAGGGTGTCCGGGTCACGCGTGCGGAGGAAGGCACGGTAGAGACGACGGGATTCACGGAGGAGGAGGACGGCCTGTGGTGGTAAGGTAGGACGGTGGGGGTGGATGGCAACAGTAGGGACGTGGGCCTCCACGGCCTCAGACAAGGTCTGCTGGAGAAAGGAGGCGGCATGGGTGACATCATCAGGACGGCGGTAGGCGAGAGGGTGGCTATCGACCTGAGTGGAGAGGGTATCCCGGTAGGCATTCCAGTTGGCACGGGAATAGTCATGGATGTACTTAGGGGGAGGGTCATGACAAGGGTCGGGGCGGGGGCGACGGCCGTCTGAAACGGTGAGGAGGACAGGGAGATGGTCGCTACCAATAGGCTCCAGGACATCCACCGTAATGCGACCAAGGAGGTTGGGGGAGGAGAGGATAACATCGGGAGTGGAGTTGGATTCGGGACGAGTATGCTGGGGGATGGGGATGAGGTCGCCTTGAAGGGAGGAGAGGAACCGATGCCACCGCCGTAACTGGGCAGCGGAGCGACTATGGATGTTGAGGTCGGCGGCGATCACATAGGAGGAGAAGGTACGGTCGATGTGGGAGAGGAAGTCGAAAGGAAGAGGGGCGTTGGGGCGGACATAGATGGTGGCACAGGTAATGGTAAGGCCGGGGAAGAAGAGACTAAGGATCAGGTGTTCGGTGGGGTCGGGAAGGAGAGGCTGGAGCCGAACGGGGATCTGGCGGTGGTGGCCAATGGCAACTCCGCCACGTGCAACTGGGAGGGGATTATCGGAGCGGTGGAGGAGATAGGGGGAGGTGTGGATGGAGTGGTGGGGTTGGAGGAAGGTTTCATTGAGGAGGAAGGCATCCACACGGTGGGTAGCAAGGGTGTGCAGGAAGAGGTTCTTGTTGGCGGGAAGGGAGCGGATATTGTTGAAAAGGATACGATGCTGTCGCGCCATGATAAGGACTTAGACGAGGGTGTCAAGGCGGGAGAAGGTGAAATGGGCCTGGTTATTGGAAAAGGTGGCGTACATTTTAAGGTGGAATATGGAACGGGCGGCGAGGGAGATCTGTTGTAAGGTGTGGGGGCGCTGAAAGGGATGGACGTTTTGAAGGACAATGGTGAGGAACCTGATGATGTCCTCAGCAGTGGGGGGGGGACGAAGGGAATTGCCAGGAGGGGTGGGGCCGTCCAGGGGACGGACAGGTACGGTGAGTTCAGGAGTGGTGGGAGGGGGTCGGGCTTTGCACTTTTGGGAGTAGGTGGGGTGGGGGAGGCTGCAGGTATTACAGGAGGGAGGGGATTGGAGGTTGGGGCACTGCCGGAGGAAGTGCGCTTGCCGACAATGTGGGCAGGTGGGGGCCTCGCGGCACTCTGCTGTTGGATGTGCATTGTAGCGCAGACATCTCTGGCAGCGCAGGGATTGAGGGGGGGAACGGGAGGGGTCGACCTTGTACCGCTGATTGAAGAGGAGGGCACCCTCCTTCAGGAGACGGTCAATGGAGGGGGCGTCCTCAGAGAAAACCCGCATAAGGCGGGTGGGGCCGGTCGCGTTGAAAATGCGGCGGACCGCCCGCACCTCCAGGGTGGGATGGGCCTTCAGCTCCGCCAGCACCTCCTCCTCCGTGATCGACGGGCTAAGCCGAGTGATCACGGCGGTGAGGGTCGGCGGGCGACGCGGGGGTTGGGGTTGGCGGGTAGGAGATGGGGAGGGAGCAGGGGTGAGGGAGGCGTGAGGACCAAAACGGGTGATGGGGAGGCGGGAGAGGATGTCAGTATGGAGGGTTGGGCTGGGGGAGGAGATAAGAACAGAATCCCGTCTGGGAGTAAGGAGAGAGATGGGGACGCCAGGGAAATGTTGGCGGAGGAGGAGGGAGAGATTCCGGGCCTCGAGGAAGGAAGGATCGGGACGGGACAGGAGATATTTGTAGAGACCGGGTGGGGAGGAGGAGGAGGAGGAGGAGGAGGGAGCGGGGCCTGGTGGGGAGACGTCCATGGCATTTTGGGGTGGGGATGGCGGGCGGGGTGGAGCCTTTTTAGGAGCAGAGGAAGTGGAGGCGCCACTAGGGCGTTTGACAGCGGCAGATGGGCGGGTGGTGACAGGAGGGACGGGAACGATGGGGAGGTGGTGGGAAGGGACAGGTCCCGGCACGGACGCAGCAGGCGGCGCCGGAGATAGTGACTGTGACGGTGCAGGCGAATGTGGCAGTGATGGTGATGGTGACGATGATGACGGTGGTGGCGGTGATGGCGATGGCGATGGCGATGGGGAGAGCTGGGCGTGGGCAGTGGCCCGACGGGCCACCACCCTAGCCGGAGCTGCAGTGACAGGCTGGGGGAGTGGGGGGAAAGGATCAGAACGAGAGGAAGAGGCGGGAGACGGGGAGACAAAGAGCGAGGGCGAAGGGATAGAGAGGAGGGGAGGGATGGAAGGACGGGGGTGGGATTGGGCACACCAAGTGATAGTGGTGGAGGCGGCGGAAGGGGACGTATACACGATGGCGGTGGTGGTAGTAGTGACGGTGGTGGTGGGGGCGGACATGACGACAAGAAGAAGAAAGAAAAACACAGCACTAAAAGGACAGGACACACACTGGGGGACGACGGACGACGGACGGCGACGGCGACGGCGACGGCGACGGCGACGGCGACGGCGACGGCGACGGCGAGAGGCAGGGACGCTGCTGCCGCGGACGGGGCCGGGGCCGGGGCGGCTGCGGCTGCTGCTGCTGCTGCTGCTGCTGCTGCTGCTGCTGCTGCTGGCTGGACTGCTGCTGCCACCGGAGGGCTGGCTGGCTGGCTGGCTGGCTGGCTGGCTGGCTGGCTGCGGGACCACTGCTGCAGGCCGGGACCGGGAACTGCTGGCTGGCTGGCTGGCTGGCTGGCTGGCTGGCTGGCTGGCTGGCACCTGGAACCCCTAACACTTCGATTAGCGCGAAAAAGGCACAATCGAAGGGCGGTAACCTTGCGGTGTACCGCCGGAGATGTGTAGCAACAGATACCGGGTGCCGAGCTATATACAACACGTTATGAATTACATGAAACGAGTATGAATAACATGGATCCTAAAAAGCACGATATCACGTTCGCTTATAGCATCTCTAAAACGATCAATAAATACAGAACGTAAAGGTACGTCGTACTTCACTTGCTGTTGACTAAAACTGAAAAATGTGAAATACAATTAACCGCCCCTTAAGATTCCTACGAACGGTGTGGCTGTGCTATTCAGCTGTTGTATGACATCGCCAAGAGATGGCCCTGTGAGCACCCATCAGCCACCACATAAAGAGAGAGAGAGAGAGAGAGAGAGAGAGCAGACTTAACGTCTTGTGATGCTGTTGAAAAACGATTTTTAACGCTCCGAACTCTTACTGTCGTATAATTATTTGCAAGGACAAATACGGTAAACGGTGGTACACTTCTGCATGCCCTTTGCTGGTTCAGAGAACACAATTCAAAACTGATTGATTTCCGGTCTGCAGTGATAACTTTCGAATGAAATTTTCAGACAAGCTTTGCATGCTAAATTTTGATTCAACTGAATGTATTGAATAATAGTTTGTAGTATCAGTGGTTGTTCAAAGACTTGTCAGTATTAGCAATGTAAATTTTGTACGCTCTTAATATAACAGAAAGGAATACCACATTTTTAGTACCAGGTAGTCATACTATGGTTTCCATAGTTGGGCCTATGCGCATAATTAAAAGTATTCCACACTGAGTGAACAAAAAAATTCTCTACTTGGATTGAAGAGCATATTAATTTGATTTATTGATCTGTGGATATTAAGTGTCGTACATTGGTAATAACACATTTTAGATGTCGAATAAACATTTATTTAAGCACAGAAGAACAGTAAATGGCATAACACCATTGATAAAAATAGACTTTGAACAGAAGTCTGTTGCTAAGTCAGAATACTCAAAATTATTTGGTGTGTGAACTGATGAGATATTGAATTTGAAAAAACACATTGATGATCTGCTGAAACCGTTAGATTCAGCTTCTTATGCTATTAGGGATATTGCAAATTTTGGAGATAAACATATCAGTAAATTAGCCTACTAGACCTATATTCCTTTACTGCTTGCATATGGCATCATATTTTGGGGTAATTCGTCATTAACAGAGAAAGTAATGAATGCACAAAAGTGTGTAATCAGAATAACAGCTGGAGCTCGCCCAAGATCACCTTGCAGACATTTATTTAAGGAACTTGGGATATTCACCATACCTTCGCAATACATATATTCATTTATGGAATTTGTGGTTAATAATCCATCCCAATTCAAAAATAACAACGAAATGCATAGCTACAACACTAGAAGAAAGGATGATCTTCACTATTGTGGATTAAGTCTCACTTTGGCACAGAGAGGGGTGAATTATGCTGCCACAAAAATCGTTGGTCATTTGCCAATTAGTATTAAAAGTCTGACAGATAGTCAAACAACATTTAAAACCAAATTAAAAGAATTTCTGAATGACAACTACTTCTACTCAGTATATGACTTCTTAGATATGAAGTAATAAAACTAAAATTTAATAAAAATTAATTAATTACTTTATGTAAAGGAAACTTATGTTAAAGTGACACATTCCACATCATTACGAAGTGTTGTATTCATGATCTATGGAACAAAGATTAATCGATGTATGTATGTATAGTTTGATACTAGGATGCAAGGGACTGATTTGAAATAACTTTGTGTTGGCACTTTGAACATGCACAACCACTGCAACAGCAACTGACAATTTGATTCTATACCCACAATTTTTAGTGATTTAGCCATAAAAACAACAGTGAAGTGTTTAACTGAACATGTTAAAACAAAATTTGCTAACATGTTAGCTACAGGTCATAGTAGTATTATACTGCAAAATTGTAAACACTGATTTGATCATAGTGTTACGAAAGAAATTACAGCAGAAAAAGTTTATAAAGTAGACAGTGTTGATGGAAAATTTATCTCTTTCTTAGACATATGCCGCCAACATTAAAGTTCTGGTCACATAAATTTTAAATACTGTTAATTATAATCAATGATTTTACAATAGTTACAAAGTATGCGATAATTAAATTTTTGTATACTTGTCATGTCCTATATTACATGTACATTCACTGTACACCATGTAATCCTACAGGATCAAATAAAATTCAGTTAAATTCAACAATTTGAGTCTTGTTTTTGCCCACAACAAATAAAGAATTAAACTGTAGAGATGCAGAATAAAGGGTGGACTACTTCTGGAATTAAAGTATGTAGTGCTAGACAGTGAGAGTTCTACATAATTCAGATAATGGAGCAGTAGTCGAGGTTTCAAACCACATTACCATCATTATTGGCTAATCCTCCACTCTGTCATCAAAAATGAAAAACTAGTGCATTATCCTTGAACAATAAAACACACCAAAATGAAGGCAATAAGTATTCAGAACATTATTACACAAGAAACAAACCAAACTAGTAATTCAAATGAAACTGAGGCACCAGAAAATGGCAACAGTTTCAAATCTTTCGCTATACCAGATTTAAAGATTACTTCCCCACAGTGGATGCACTCAGTAACAAACAATGGAATACAGATGATAGTGCAGACACTGCATGCAACACCAACATACATCAGTTTCAAAAATACAACCCAAATGGAGGTTTCAATACTCATTAGTTCAATAAAAAGTAGCAATTCTGATTACTATGACTGTGATTCCGGGAAGATATTAAAATCTTTTGCTGACAACAGAACTGATATTAAGCTATTTTTGTAATCAGTGAATGACTCGAAGCATAATTTCTATCAGACCGAAATATGCTGTAGTAATGCCCAGCCCAAAACTGAAGATAAGCATAACCGCCTCTTAATTGCAGACATATATCACTCATGGTAGTCTTTTCAAAAGTAATTGACAAGCTTGACTCCAGTTGGAAGGTAGTGGGTAGTACCTTGACCTATTAAAGGCTATTCACCAGGTCAACCATAAAATACCTTTGCAAAAGCTAATTGCTTATAATGTACAACAGAACAGAACTCTATGAAAAGAGTGAACAATATGCATTATTGAAGTTAGCCAATGCATTTTCAAGTACTACCCACAATGAAGCTTAAATTTCAGCTAAAGAATCTCCTGTTATAAATCCCTTTTATGCATTAGAATAGCGTACTTACACGCCGAATAAAAAGTGCTTCAAAAATATGTAAATAGTGTTAAGCAGACCATTTTATTTGTAATTTAATCATTTTGTTAATCAATGACACATTCAGAAGAATGTATTACTGTGCTATGCATCAAGAAGTGTAACCTGTATTTACAGATATGCAATGAATCATTCAATGTTGAATGAAAGGACGTTACAGAAGCATTCAATTGCACCTGTCTGCATGAGTTTGGCACAAGTGGCTAGATCCAGCAAATACAATATGATGACAATGACATCGCTACATACACATGACATGACATGAACAAAATAAATAAATAAATGACACAATAATGTCTCATTCCAAAATCAAAATGAAGCTAACAGGATTACTGTGGAAAATTTGGGTCTTAGGGCTGGGACAACCACAAAAGCACTGCATGACCCTAAAACAAAAATTACATTACAATATTGCTACACCAACAAAACCACAGGAATCAGACATTTCCCTTGACCTACATAGCTCAACTTCAGCTATCAGTACCAAAACACCTACATCTCTAAAACATGGAATTGGGCATTTCTGTTCACCTATTAGCACAGCTCCAACTACTGATACCAAAAAACCAACACCTGCAACTCCTAAAAGTGGAACCAAAACCCCAACAACTCAGAAACCCAAACACCTCATATTCCCTACGTGAATTAAAACAGTTGACCTACCATAAATATGAAGAGATGAAACATTGCAGTAAGTATAGAATATAATCAAAACAAAAATTACTTACCAATAAAAGCCACTGGGCACCTACTTTAGCCACAATGCACACCCATGCTCCCACACAAATACTCTCTCTCTCTCTCTCTCTCTCTCTCTCTCACACACACACACACACACACACACACACACACACACACACACACACACACACTCACATCAAAGTCAAAAAAATCTCCTTAAACATTTGTGAATTTCACTGTAGTATCCACATCTAACTAAAACTCAATAACAAAATTAGACTTCTGCCCGTACAACAAATACCAAACTAATCAGTCCTAACAAAAACTCCATAAACATAAACAAAAACAAACCTTAACAATTCACTGAAAACACTTCTACTACCCGTATTACTGCACCAACTACCTAAACTCATGACCATGTTAGCATTATGACAGGCAAAAAACTCAAGTTAATCCAATACCACACATTAAACTCAGCATGTCCACATCTACCACCAGAGGGCACCATCAAATGTAACATCAAGACATCTACCAAACTAACCAACTCAAAACCACCACACCGTAGTGATGTCACACACCACAACACCTTTACATCACGGGTAAAACCAGAGTGATGGTATCAGACTCTTCCACTGACCCAAATTATGTCATAAATTTACAAAAACAATACCAGGAATTGCACACATTGATGTCAACAATTGTGAACAGGTTCATATCACACAGAGGCAACTGAATGGCCAATTGGTGTTTACTAGTAGAGCCAAATACGATCATGAAGGTCTACAAACACTGTCAGTGATTAGAATCTTAAGATTACTGAGCTGAGTGTCATCTACTACAATATATAAATGTGACAGCTGTATCACGTGTTCTGTATCTTGTGTTTAATAGCAGTTTGTGTGTATGTTACAATCACAGCTGCGGTGACAGAATACAAAAGGCAGCAAGTTATAGTCACAGTTGTATCTATATTGCTTCAATTGTACAATAACTTTCATGGGACAGGCTGTACAGATAAGTACAATGCACACCTAGCCAAATTGTCTAAATGTATGAAGTACTGAAGATGTAATGCACTTAGTTTAATGGACAGACAGTTATATCAGGATCTCACATAACACACTGAAGTGACAATTGTAAGTAATGCACAGCTGATTGTGGATTTTTACAGAAACAGAGACTGCATTGTTAAACATAGTTAGGCTTAGTAGTTTATTGTGTCCAATGTTCCACTGACAAGTCAGTCTACGTAAGTGCTTATATATGTAGTAATACAAACACTTCGTGAACTTACACTAGCTGAACACTTCATACAGACATTCCCCCTACAGTTAAGTACAGGAACACAACACTAGACATAAGAATGGTGACATGTCAGTTCTGACACTACATACAAACTAACAAACTTGATCTAAGGGGGATTACTAGAGACTGGGATACCACTTGTCTGCTTTGACCAGTGACATCACCACCATGGTGAAAAGCCCTATTTCAAGTGTATCCAACATAATGACCAAAACATTGATTGAAACCCAGAAAAATACAATTAATATGTGAACCAATATACTGACTGAGCCCAGTGATATTGGTGGGAAAACCACAGAAAAATATTGTGTTTTACATGGGGACAAACTAAAATTTCAATAATAAAAACAGTTCACTGAATTCTTGCAACTCTCCAGTTAACCTACATAGCTCAACCCTAGACCAGGATATCAATAACCATGCCCCAGCCCTTCACAACTGCAAAAAGCAGTATCCCAATCTCCGATTCACTTATATTGCTCAACCATAGCTACGATTCAATAACCACCCCCTGTACCTCCCAAAAAGCCAGTATCCCAAAGTCCAGTTCACCTATACAACTCAATAATAGAGTAAAAGAACAATTATCTGTGTTGTCAGCCTTACTGTTGCACGTTTCAGTTGGTAACTCTATGTGCAGTGAGTTATTGAAAGTGAACAGTACAAATGGTGAGTCAGATGGTAGAAGAAGCAGAACCTGTGAGGAAATAGAAAATTTCATAAGTAGATCAATGTTTTTTAATGGAATTGTGGCAGAAAGTAGGTGAATCAGACTTTGTTAATGAAATCATGGGAGAAGATAGATCGATCAATGCTTTTAGTTAAATGTCAAAAGAAGGTCTTTGGATCAATGTTTAAAATAATGTAACTGCACACTGAATATATTAATAAACATGGATTCACCTGCCTTTTCCCATGATGTAATTAAAAAACTGATCAACTTATTTAGTGGTTACATGCACCCCTTAGAGTACCATTTAAATTTTTATGACATTTCTGTTTTATATGACAAGATTTTGCACACCACATAATTTTGGACACTGCACATCATGATGACTGTAGCACACTAAATGACACAATATTATACCTTCCATACACACAACAACCACAAAATTAAACAGTTAAAGTATGCCACCTCTTCATACACCGTACCCTCTACAACAACATTTCACTTCCACTCCAAAACAAATACATCCCTTCTCAATGGCATCACAAAACACATCAAGGCACAGCACAACTATATCATGTGTCAAAGCAAGCAAGTATTCTCCTACAACCTAGTTAAGGTTATAGTATACACATTGTTAGTTTTGCAGACATGTATTATTTTGCAAATTTAACAAGTTAAAAAATCTATGGTTGTAACACATGTAGTGGTACATTTTTAGGCAGGTATTATCTTATGTGATTTTCATTCAAGCAATTTTCTACACTATAATAGCAGCTACTCTTCAACTATTTTTCCAGGTCTCCTTAACTATTTTTCAAATTTGAGTCACACTTCTCTTTTCAGATTATGTTTATAAATATCATGCTCATAAAATGTGGGGTTTTAGTCTGTGGTTATGTAATATATAACTTGCTCTCCTTCTTGTCTCAAATGAGTCTTATCTCTGCAGTGTTGTTTCTCATTAGCTCCCACCATGGCTCAGTTTTCCCCCCCTGGACTAAAAGTTTTAAGTAGATTGGTCTTATCTACCCTGGGTAATTATACTATACCTAAGGATGGAAACATAATATGGATAGTTTCTTATACAGCTAAATCAGCAGTATTTTATATGACAATTATGACACATCTGTGACTGTTCTGTTGGCTCAGTATGCTGCACATATGAAAACTCCACTCTAAATTTTCATTCACTAGTACAACCATCAAACATCACACAGTTTATGGTGTCTAATCTTTTGTCCTCATAGCTTATTTCGCTAATACATTGTGCTCAATGTTTTGTGGTGAAATGGGACAGTTTCTGCTCTTGGAAAGTTTGATCAAGGATATTATTTTTGACTGATATCTCTACTTCCCCAAGAGTCTGCTCAATATGTCAGATTAACTGTCTGTTAGTTTGACACCAAACTAACACTGCTGAGTCATCAGCAAAGTCTATGGCATCAGATTGAACCTGGCTTAGCATATCAGTACAATACAAAAATAGTAGTGGCTCTAATACTGAAACTTATAGAAGGCCATACAGTATGTGTTTCCAGTGAGGACTTTCTTCCCATTGTTGTTAACAATTACTCCTTGCTTTCTGTTTGCCAAGTACGATGACACGCAACGAACAGATTTTCCATGAAAACCACAACTGGTCAGTTTTTGGAGATGGATATGATTTACATATTGAAAGCTTTGGTAACCTAAGAATAAGTCTGAGACACACATCCTATTATTGTGACAGCTGATAATTTTTGTGATCAGTTCAGTTCTGACTGCATAAAATAATGCTTGGGATGAATTGAAGCTGACATGCTGATTTTTAAAAAAATTGGTAACTATGAGATACGTCCATAGTACCTCATTTCAGTTTTTTTAGCTGTTTTATGAACTGGCCAAACCTCAGCATATTTTAATTGATGTGGATAATGTAGCTCACGAAAAGACTGGTTCATTATGAGAACAGTGGATGCGCAATACTAAGAAAGACCTTTTTTATCAGAAACTCATCCCAACCCAATGACTTAAAGTTTTTATAGGGACATTATGATTTTCATCACATCTGACAGGAGAAATATCCCACAACAGTCGGATTTAGCTGTAAGAAAGATGACACAGTTGATAGCCTGCCATAAACTGGACACAGATCAAGCATGAAAACAGGAAGAAGGTGTACTGAACTGTGAAAAAAGAACCAGCATATATATATATATAGTGCATGGTCCAAGCTCCAGATGTGCAGCATCATGCCAGTGTCAGTAACCATGGTGTTGTGGCAATGTGGTCATGGTATTGGCATGCCAAGCGGGTTATCCATGTTCAAATCACCCTTTTGCCCAGCACATTCTTCTTTCCTTTCTTGTTTCACAAAATGATGAACTGTCCATCAAATCACTGACATGTCTGTCTACTGTATTCAACTTTGTGTGTGTGTGTCATGGCACAACGTCCGTTTGCAGCAGTGAGATGTAAGGAAGTAGTCTCCAGATATACGTATCTCCTATTTGTTCTACACAAGTACCGCATGTTATAACTCTTGTGTCCATTTTAAAAGTTTTGACCCTTGCTGTTCTTTGTTCGTAGATATTCCACAGCTATGTATTTGTTGCTTTCATTTGTGTGAGTGATCTGTGCAGCATCTAGCCTGCTCCCACTATTGATCACATTTACTTGTGACAGTAATAACATAAGACTCAAAATAGCTTCTTGTACGAAGGTGTAAAACTGTATAATAAACTGCTTCAGAAAATAAAAGAAGCAGTTAACATGTATTGCTTTAGAAAAAAATCTTAAATTTTTTTTGCAGGAACACAGCTTTCACACTATAAGTGAATTTCACAATATTTTGATAAGGAGCAAAAATGATTGTAAACAACTTATATGTCACAATGTTTAACTACATGTAACAACAAACTGTATAAATATATGAATGTACACAACTGACAACATCCATACATTTTAAAATGTCCACGGATGGCTAAATAAATAAATCCTCTTGCATGACTCTTTTCTATAACCATGACAATTGCTAAGATTACAGAATGAGAAAAAACACATCAACAAACAGACAGAATGTTCATAATTTTGTAGAAAAGAAAAAAAAAAAAAGACTGGGACATGAGGTACACTTGTACATGGATCTCCCACTTTGCAGTCCAACATCATGACCACACATCCACAGTGCCATGATTCTTGCAATTCACTTGATGTTACGCATCTTGAGCTTGTTATTATTCTACTTCACTGTTTATATTTTGATTCTTTTCTCACAATTCAGCCCACCTTCTTAGAGTTTTCATTCTTAATCTGCATTCAGTTTTTGAAGGGCTTTCCACTGTGCCATTTTACCACTAAATCTGTCAGGTGGAGGGGGTGTATGATGGTGAATTTCCCTTCTGAGCTTGATACTTGGGAAAACTTAATACCTAAGTTATTTTTCTGGCATACAGGGATTTAATATTTGGTAGTGAGCAATCACAGATTTTATTGCAATATATGGCGAAGTCTTTTAAGGATTCAAATATGGTACTAGATTCTGTAACAACTCTGCTATTTATCATTAATTTAGAGGGGCATCTTATACCCACTACAGTGGCAACATCATCACTTATAAGATACCAAGCAGCTTTTGATTTGTTTGTAGCATTTGAAATGAAACTGTTGTTTGTGGTACACTTTGCCAGTTTAACTATTTTGTCAAGTGTTTTTGTATGTAATTGTGTGGTTAAGAAATTCATGACTTTGATTAGCTTTCACCTATATATGTATGCAACTACCTATCTTAATACTAGGCTGTCTAATTCCTGTTTTAACCCATGATCTACTTTTATGAGACTCAGTCAATACTGGTACAAAAGGGAAGCATTCATTGAATACATCCACAAATTTGATTGTGGTTGTTCTTTGTTGATGTGAGTTTGTTGACTGATCACATGGTGTTGGCTTAATAATAATAATAATAATAATAATAATAATAATAGCTTTATTCAACATCAAATGGTACACTGCACATGTACAAGGAAACAGTAATGATTAAAGTTATTTGTACAATACACAAGACACATTCTTCTGAATACGCCATTAATTTACAACAAAATTACAATAAGATGTTTACTGATTTCTATTCAAATAATTTTACAAAGCATTTGTTGTTCTTCATATAAGTATGGTACTCTTCTAATGTGTAGAAAGGGTGTTTTACTAAAAATTTCTTAAGCTGATGTTTCAGTTTAATTGTAGAAAGAGCCATGACTTGCATTAGGCAGTGCATTAGCTAATTTTATACCTGCGTACTGAGGCCCCTTTTCATAAAGTGCTGTTCTGTAGCTGTTCTGTGGCTGCCAATGTAAAATCTTTCTTTTTTTCTAGTATTGTACTGGTGGAAAACTGAATAAGTGTTTGGGCGCAGTCTTTTCAAAAGCAATATGTCTTTTAGAATGTATGTGTTTATAAGAGTTAACACCGCTGTTTTTGGAAACAAGTTACGACAAGATTCCCTATATTTTGCTCCACAGATTATTCTCACACCCCTTTTTTGAAGAATGAGTAGCTTATCTAGATTAGCTTTGGTTGTTGCCCCCCAAATTTCAATACCGTAGTTCAAGTGAGAGGAGAAAAGAGCATGGTATGCAGTCTTTAGGACTACAGTGTCTCTACAAAACTTGCTAACAGTACTGATTGCAAATATATTTTTTGACAACTTAGTTGCTAGGGAGTCAATATGTGTGTCCCATTTCAGGTTGCTTTGGATTGTTACACCAAGGAATTTTACACTAGACTCTATCTTTACCAATTCGTTGCCAATGTATAATTTAATTTCATTATTCAAACTGCTTTTGTTAAACTCCATCAAACATGTTTTACTGGTGCTTACATTTAAGTCCGCCCCCCCCAAGAACCATGGACCTTGCCGGTGGTGGGGAGGCTTGCATGCCTCAGCGATACAGATAGCCGTACCGTAGGTGAAACCATAACGGAGGGGTATCTGTTGAGAGGCCAGACAAACGTGAGGTTCCTGAAGAGGGGCAGCAGCCTTTTCAGTAGTTGCAGGGGCAACAGTCTGGATGTTTGACTGATCTGGCCTTGTAACACTAATGAAAACAGCCCTGCTGTGCTGGTACTGCGAACGTCTGAAAGCAAGGGGGAAACTACGGTCGTAATTTTTCCCGAGGGCATGCAGCTTTACTGTATGATTAAACGATGATGGCGTCCTCTTGGGTAAAATATTCTGGAGGTAAAATAGTCCCCCATTCAGATCTCTGGGTGGGGACTACTCAAGAGGACGTCATTATCAGGAGAAAGAAAACTGGCGTTCTACGGATCGGAGCATGGAATGTCAGATCCCTTAATCAGGCAGATAGGTTAGAAAATTTAAAAAGGGAAATGGATAGGTTAAAGTTAGATATAGTGGGAATTAGTGAAGTTCGGTGGCGGCAGGAATAAGACTTCTGGTCAGGTGAATACAAGGTTATAAATACAAAATCAAATAGGGGTAATGCAGCAGTCAGTTTAATAATGAATAAAAAAATAGGAGTGCGCGTAAGCTACTACAAACAGCATAGTGAATGCATTATTGTGGCCAAGATAGACATGAAGCCCATGCCTACTACAGTAGTACAAGTTTATATGCCAACTAGCTCTGCAGATGATGAAGTAATTGAAGAAATGTATAATGAAATAAAAGAAATTATTCAAATAGTGAAGGGAGACGAAAATTTAATAGTCATGGGTGACTGGAATTCGGTAGTAGGAAAAGGGAGAGAAGGAAACGTAGTAGGTGAATATGGATTGGGGCTAAGAAATGAAAGAGGAAGCCACCTGATAGAATTTTGCACAGAGCACAACTTAATCATAACTAACACTTGGTTCAAGAATCATGAAAGAAGGTTGTATACATGGAAGAAGCCTGGAGATACTGACAGGTTTCAGATAGATTACATAATGATAAGACAGAGATTTAGGAACCAGGTTTTAAATTGTAAGACATTTCCAGAGGCAGATGTGGACTCTGATCACAATGTATTGGTTATGATCTGTAGATTAAAACTGAAGAAACTGCAAAAAGGTGGCAATTTAAGGACATGGGACCTGGATAAACTGAAAGAAACAGAGGTTGTACAGAGTTTCAGGGAGAGCATAAGGGAACAATTGACAGGAATGGGGCAAATAAATACAGTAGAAGAAGAATGGGTAGCTTTGAGAGATGAAGTAGTGAAGGCAGCAGAGGACCTAGTAGGTAAAAAGACGAGGGCTAGTAGAAACCCTTGGGTAACAGAAGAAATACCGAATTTAATTGATGAAAGGAGAAAATATAAAAATGCAGTAAATGAAGCAGGCAAAAAGGAATACAAACGTCTCAAAAACAAGATCGACAGGAGGTGCAAAATGGCTAAGCAGGGATGGCTAGAGGACAAATGTAAGGATGTACAGAGTTATCTCACTAGGGGTAAGATAGATACTGCCTACAGGAAAATTAAAGAGACCTTTGGAGAACAGACAACCACTTGTATGAATATCCAGAGCTCAGATGGAAACCCAGTTCTAAGCAAAGAAGAGAAAGCAGAAAGGTGGAGGGAGTATATAGAGGGCCTATACAAGGGCAATGTGCTTGAGGACAATATTATGGAAATGGAAGAGGATGTACATGCAGATGAAATGGGAGATACCATATTGCATGAAGAGTTTGACAGAGCACTGAAAGACCTGAGTCGAAACAAGGCCCTGGGAGTAGGCAACATTCGATTAGAACTACTGACGGCCTTGGGAGAGACAGTCCTGACAAAACTCTACCATCTAGTGAGCAAGATGTATGAGACAGGCGACATACCCTCAGACTTCAATAAGAATATAATAATTCCAATCCCAAAGAAAGCAGGTGTTGACAGATGTGAAAATTATTGAACAATCAGTTTAATAAGTCACGGATGCAAAATACTAACCCGTATTCTCTACAGACGAATGGAAAAACTGGTAGAAGCTGACCTCGGGAAAGATCAGTTTGGATTCCATAGAAATGATGGAACACGTTAGGCAATACTGACCCTACGACTTACCTTAGAAGCTAGATTAAGGAAAGGCAAACCTACGTTTCTAGCATTTGTAGACTTAGAGAAAACTTTTGACAATGTTGACTGGAATACTCTCTTTCAAATTCTGAAGGTGGCAGGGGTAAAATACAGGGAGCAAAAGGCTATTAACAATTTGTACAGAAACCAGATGGCAGTTATAAGAGTCGAGGAGCACAAAAGGGAAGCAGTGGTTGGGAAGGGAGTGAGACAGGACTGTAGCCTCTCCCCGATGTTACTCATTCTGTATATTGAGCAAGCAGTGAAGGAAACAAAAGAAAAATTTGGAGTAGGTATTAAAATCCATGGAGAAGAAATAAAAATTTTGAGGTTCATCGATGACATTGTAATTCTGTCAGAGACAGCAAAGGACTTGGAAGAGCAGTTGAACGGAATGGACAGTGTCATGAAAGGAGGGTATAAGATGAACATCAACAAAAGCAAAATGAGGATAATGGAATGTAGTCGTATTAAGTCGGGTGATCCTGAGGGAATTAGATTAGGAAATGAGACACTTAAAGTAGTAAAGGAGTTTTGCTATTTGGGGAGCAAAATAACTGATGATGCTCGAAGTAGAGAGGATATCAAATGTAGACTGGCAATGGCAAGGAAAGCGTTTCTGAAGAAGAGAAATTTGTTAACATCGAGTATTAATTTAAGCGTCAGGAAGTTGTTTCTGAAAGTATTTGTACACAGCGCTGCCATGTATGGAAGTGAAACATGGATGATCACTAGTTTGGACAAGAAGAGAATAGAAGCTTTCGAAATGAGGTGCTACAGAAGAAGTCTTAAGATTATATGGGTAGATCATAGAACTAATGAGGAGGTATTGAATAGGATTGGGGGGAAGAGAAGTTTGTGGCACAACTTAACTAGAAGAAGGGATCAGTTGGTAGGACATGTTCTGAGGCATCAAGGGATTACCAATTTAGTATTGGAGGGCAGCGTGGAGGGTAAAAATCGTAGAGGGAGACCAATAGATGAATACACTAAACAGATTCAGAAGGATGTAGGTTGCAGTAGGTACTGGGAGATTAAGAACCTTGCACAGGATAGAGTAGCATGGAGAGCTGCATCAAACCCATCTCAGGACTGAAGACCACAATAGCAACAACAACAACAACAATCACATTTAAGTAGCTTTCATTAAGAAACTAAACAATTTCTTTTGTCACATTATTACACTTTGCCTCTAGTTCTTTTTATCACGTCTACATTTTCTTGACTGAACTTTCTACACCTTTCCGTTGTACATCCTGAATTTATTTGTACATTGGTGAAAATTTAGATTTAACACACTTGAGTCCGTCCAGTTTTTCAAAGGGAAACAAATTTGTTATCATTTGTATCTACATTGAAGTCAGCACATTTGATTAGCTTCTCACAGAGTTTTTAGTTTTTAATTTATGTAACAATGTATCAAATTATCTAAGAATACCAAACTTACATGGTACCCAGGGATGTGATATATTCAGAAAATTAATATGTTATACACTTAAGTTCTATACAACTACTTTCAAATGTAAGTTCTACACTTAGATGGACAAAATTCTGTCTGTTGTGGTTGCACCTATGGTATGGCTATCTGTATTGCTGAGGCACGCAGGAATCACACAATTTCAGCTGTCACACATACACGTAACTGTGGCTGAAATTTAATACTGGATGGTCTAGTTGCTTGCTCATTTATTTTTGTGCAGAAGTTACACAGCATTGAACACTGAACATATAATTACGATCTTTGATGTGTAAAATCAGTCTTCATTAACTACAATGCTTGAATCAACTACAGATGTTAGTTATACACAATAAGCATTTCATAAGAAATTCAGCTCTCTGGCAGTAGTTTATCCGCATAAAAGAAAATGAAGCATGATAAACTTGTTATACTATACATTTTACAAACTGACTTTTTGTGAAGAGACGCTGATGAGCAAAAACATTACCACCACTGCCCACCATGAAACTTAATGTCTCCTAGTGACACTAAAAGCAAGTAATGACATAACAAAAGTACATATACATAGCAGAGGTGAATGGGAACTCATTCTAGTGATAATATAGGCTACAGAAGTCTACATTCACAGACATTGACAAAGGGCAGGCTGTGACTTGGAACAAGCACCTCAAAGTGGTAAAGCTGGCTAGCTGGTTGTCCATGTGCTGCTGTTGTGGGCATTGATGGGAAATGGTCGAAGAATGTGAAACCATAAGTTTGCAGCACGGTGTAGGATGCCCATTCCTCATCACAGAGTGCAGAGGTCAGACACTTGCTCTCTGTAAAGCAGAATGAACAGCAACAATATGTGGCAGACCTGGCGACAGAAGATGATGACAGTGCAGGCACAACTGTTTCACAGCACACCATTTACCACACATCGTTGAACATGAGGCTCCATGGCATATGAATACTTGTGTTCCCAAGTTGATCCCACTATATTACCAATTATGACTGCAGTGAACGTGGGATAAATAGGATTGGACCACAGAGCAACAGAAATTGTCACCTGGCTGTATAAATGACATTTCTTTTTATGCCAGGTCAATGATCGTGTCTGGATATCCACCATCCAGGTAAATGGCTGCTAAACACATGTACCACACCACTACTCCATGGGGGCACTCACTTGGGCTGGCATGGGACAAGCGGCAGTAGCTGAAGGCTCCTTGACAGTTGTTGACTACATGGACATTATTACAATCACCTCCAACACTTCATGCTTGATTTCTTCACCAACTCTGATGACACCTTCCAACAGGCTAACTGCCTGAGGGCTAGAACTCCACTACTGTGGTTAGTGGAGAATGGCATTTCAAGTTGGTGTGTTTGCTACCCAATTTACCAGATCTGACCTCAATAGAACGGATGGAGGATTGTATCTGCTGGTGGCTCTGCACCCACAAACCACTGACTCATAATTTAGAGAAATTTTGTGACCTATGTGTAGACTTGTGGTGCATGATACTTCTGGAAATCTTCAGACTTGTGAAATCATATCATGCACATACTCTGCTGCATTGTCCCCCAAAAGGTGGACCAACACACTATTAAGTAAATGGTCACAATACTTACCTCATCGGCATACGTTTACCATTAGACATTTTGTAAAAGACAATGTAGTATAAAAATCACACATATGTATGCACAATTAAATACATACACAGCACTAATACTGAGAAAGCGTACCTCTTGAAAGTAACTGATATACCTGTGTTAAGACTGTGCTATAAATATTGTATTTTTGCTATGTCCCATGTAAAGCTTCATGGATGTTGAGGTGATATATCACTACATTTTCTTGGCCTATATAGACCAGTGTGGGGAAAAGATGTATCACAAATGGAAAACTTCATCTCAAGTTCATAGGAACATAGCAGCATTAATCACAAAAGAATGATTTGTGTAATTTCTCTGTAGTGTTTAGTACTGCAACTTCTTGAAATTGCAAGCTGCAGAGTTGCATTTGTCTTACTGACATTTTCCGTGATCTCTGTCTTGTACGTATCATTGCATATCTCTGCAACTCTAGCACATGTGAAGAGCTGCAACCAAGATGCACTATTGTATAGACCTTGAAGGAATTGGCTAGAGAAAATTAATTGCCTCACATACCTCATTCATATGGTTTGTTTCCAAGTGCTTCTTGAGAGTATGCGACGTGTTAAAAGATTTGCCACAAATATTACATTTGTGTGATCTCATTCCAGTGTGTCTTAATGAATGCTCCTTGAGATTACTCACATTGCCTAAAGACTTTCAACAAGTAGTGCATTTTTATGGTCTTGTTCCAGTGTGTATCAATGAATGCTTCTTGGAGATAACCCAAACAGGTAAAAGATTTACCACAAATAACACATGTGTTTGGTTTCAGTCCTGCGTGTATGAGTGAATGTCTCTTAAGGTCATTCAAGACAGTAAAAGACTTGCCACAGGAACTACATGTGTGGGGTTTCACTCCACTATGTATCAACAGTAGTTCTTCAACTCACTCAACAGAACAAAAGACTTGCCACAAACACCACATGTGTGTGGTTTCATTCCAGTTTTAGTTCATGTACCTTGAGAGCACCCAATCTATCAAAAGATTTTTCACAAGTATAAATTTTGTGTGGTCTCATTTCTGTATGTATGAATGCATGTCTCTTGACAGCAGCCAACTGAGCAAAAGACAGACATCACATTTGTGGAGTCTCTCTGCAGTAAGAGGAACAGTGTGGCCATAGACACCACCAGTGGCACATGAAGTTTCATAATTATCATGTCTTTGACATTCCTCTGAATTGTGTGTTTTGGTATGTGTGTTATTAATGTCATTAAAGGATTTATTTGAAATTCTGCAAGTTTCCAGATGAAGATTGAAAAGCAATCTGTTCCATGAAAGGAGCTTCTTCATTATCTTCCAAGAAAATGTTTTTGTCGTCATCGCTGCAATCAAATGTGTTATTATTGACAGCACATAAGGCTTGAGCACCATCACTTATTTTCAGATGTTTGTTCAACTGGAAAATGCCTCACCACATGACTTACAAACATAAGTAGGTGGCTGCATACCATCAATGTGGATGAAGACATGTTTTACAAGTCTGTATTTTGAAGGAAAAATCTGTAGGCAGAAACTACACAGCTAAAGTTATAAGACTCCTTTTCCCTTAAACTATATTTTGGACTGGTGCTGAGTGAGTTGTCTCCTTCTGAGGACAATCTTTGATTATGAGTACTGAACATGAAATTTGTTCGCTCCTCTGCGTCCATCTCCAGCTCATTGTGGACCAATTCTTGAATATCAGTTTCTTCAAATGAAATGCCACAGCTCTCACCAGTATTTTCAATCACCCTGCAGAATGAGGAGAACCACATTAAACACTCATTTATAACACACACGGAAACAATATGTCATTGTACACAAAATCCAGGACTACAACCCAATAGCTGAAGACGTGGGTAAGAAATAACATATTGCGTAAGTGTTTTATAATTACCATTAGATTACTCCAGTAGGACAAAGCTTTGTTAAGGTAAAACCCTTTCACAAAGAGAATAACTGGAGGAATATCAAATCTAATTAACCTGATAAACTGCTAAATTGATATGAAAAAATTCTAATCAGTAGGTAATTTAATTTAAGCATGCCATAATCTTTTGAAATACAGTGCTGAAAGCTAATACATAACACCAGTTTATTATTTTGTTAAAAATTTATTACATTATGTGTCGAGAGGTTCTAAGCATGGGACATATAACCCTCGATCAGATCTACAGGTTGGGCTCGGGATCTGTTGCAACGCTGCTTACAATAGTTATCCATTATGTCACTGATACCATACATAAGAAATTATTCCTTACAAACAAATCACAGTAGAATGGGCGTGTCATCAAGTTAATGCAGAATATTGTATCCCGTGGAGTTTTTTTATTCTGCATTTAAAAAATATGCCTACTATATATGGCCTATGTTTGTGATTTGTATACAGCTGCTTCCTGGTAGGCCACATAATACGTAGTACATCCCTTCTGAATTCATATCCCTCGTGGCTCAATACACCACATGGTTTCATAATCACTTTTCACTGACAGCAAAATAGCCACAATTACGTATATGCCACTCCGAGGGATTATTAGTGTAGAGTGTATTCCACAAGTCAGATTGCTCAGGGAGGAGGAATACTTTTCGAATTCAGTCAGAATGTTTATTAGTACTTGGAGTCTACAGGCCAGGTAAGCCACAGGCTGACCAAAATTTTCATGATATTTTGCTTACAGGTGTTGAGGGCCACACCACAGTTACTAACATGGAATATACAGTTCTTCCCAACTCTCAGGAGAGTAAACAAGATAGCTTGTTTGCATAAAGCAATATGATCTATAGTAAGCTTTTATTACAATGAGCCAGGAAGATTTATTTGACATTTTCAAGTTCTTGCAGAATGGTTACTCATCATGGTCATTTCCAGGATGATGAGGCTTATTTGTGTTTTGAGAATGTAAAGTTCCATATCCCACGTAAGCAAGCACAATTGCTTATCTAACAGTTTTGTAATTAGGGTACCAACTACAGCTCCCTGACAACAAAACTGTCAAACAAGTAAGTTTTTGGCCAAAAATAGCACACCCGATCAGTATCTCCACGACGAAACACCAGTTTCGAGATTATATGGTTACTCACGTTTCCTTTATGTTACACCCCACTTCCCAAATGAACCACTTATGTTACAAAAGTTTGGTGGTTTGCACAGCTCACAGCGGGAGAGTGTCATACTGTAGGTTCAGCTGCAATGGGAGGCCATCTGGAGAGCCCACACTAAAGCAAGAAAGGGAAACTACTGCCATTTCCTAAGGATACACAGCTCTCCCACTCAGATCTGTGGGCAGGGACTACCCTGGACAACGATGTCAACATGAAAGGGGGGGGGGGGGGGGGGGGGGGAACAAATATGGCTACAGGTCAAAGTGTGGAATGATAAATTCCTTAATTGAGTAGGTGGATAGAGAACATGAAAATAGAAATGGATTGGTTGAGGTTGGAGATGACAGGAATTAGTGAAGTGCAGTGAGTGGGAGGAAGAACAGGATGTTTGATCATAGAAGTACAGGGTTATTAACACAATGTGGGTCATGCAATAGTAAAAATAATATTAAATACAAGGGCATGCTGAAAAGTAATGCCTCTGAATTTTTGTATTTGAAGCTGTAAGATTTAAAAAAAAAACAATTATTATTAACATTCTGTGACTTTATTCTTATGTCTACATATTTGCAGCCCTCTGCTATAAGAGGGCTCTGAATTGTCAAGTGTAACATGGAGGTGTTTACCTTAACTATGGCAGTGCATGAGAAACAGTATGCTTTCATTGAGTTTATAACTTCAAGAGTTTGGCCACATACTGAGCATCCTCTCAATCAGCATGAAAATACCAGACCACACACAACCACTGTGACATCTGCAACAATCTGATGGCTCAAATTAACTGTCATAGGTAATCCTGTATATGGTCCCAACTTGTCCCCATCTGACTTTTCTGTTTTTTTAGAACTTAAACACCTTCAAGGACGTCACTTTCATAGTGATGAAGTGGCACAGGCAGAGGTGACATTTCGTCTCCATTGAAGTCAGACATTCTACACTGACAGTACCAACAAACTGGTATCATTGGGAGAAATGTGTCACCAGGGTCACTATGCTGAGGAATTAATGTGTAGACTCTGAATGTTAATAAAGTATGTTTTATTTAAAAAGTCTTAAGAATTTGTACACAAAAAATTCTGAGCCATTACTTTTCAGCATGACTTTGAAAGAATATAGGAGTGTGGACAACCTGTTAAGCACAGCATAGTGAATGCAATATCAAAGGCAAGCTGGACACAAAGCCAACACCAATCTCAATATTACAAGTGTTTATACCTACTATCACAGCAGATAAATAGAATGAAAGACTGCATCATGTGACAACTTGATAAAATTTTGAAGTTTTGCAAAGTTTGACCACTTGCTTTAAATGTTCAGATGTACACAGATCCCATGACTGCACCACAGAGTCAACTCATGCAAATACCTGAGTAACAACATGTGGAGATATAAAATTTTATCATCATATTGGCTCAGTCATACATAAAGCAGGTGGCAAATTTTGGTCCATTGCTAGGATACCCAGGAAATGCTGTCAGGCTACAAAGGAGATGCTTACAAAACACTGATATCACCACTTCTAAAATGTTGCTCAAGTGTGTGGGACATACATGAAATAGGTCTAACAGAGATCTGGAACTTGCACTTCACAGTTCTTTGTAGAAAATGGAGGTAGCTGTATATACAGCAGTCACACTAGTCAATGAGAATTTACTAGACAAACAAGAAAATGTTTACTGAGGGACAACACTAATATATGGCTACTTTCCAGCCTTTCCAGCAGCTGCAAGGGCAGCAGTTTGAGTGACTAACTGGCCTTTTACAATTAACCTAAGTGGCTTGCTATATTGTTACTGTGAATGGCTAAAAGGAGGGGAAACTACTTTACAGCAGGTCACGGGCAATTGCAGTTAAAGCTGACATCTAGGATCAAAACATGTTGTGGCAGTAAGATCATTAGTTATATAGAGGATTATCTCTAACAATAATTTAAAGGTGCACTACAAGCAGTATAGCAAAATTCTTCACTGTGCCTACACAAAAGACTGTCCTCCAAATTAGGCGTATTTTCCTCTTATTTCCACTAGGCACGCAAACTCCAGGATTTATTTGTCCCTTGGCCTTGCTTCTGCTCCATTTTATATTTTTTATGGGAAAATAAGACTAGTAATACAGTTTAAAAAGTTAATTTTCCATGCAAACTGTCTACATGATAAAATTACAACACTCATCTTGCAATTTCTCTCTAGTTGCAGTAATTTAATCACTGCTTACAATTCTGTGATAAAACTACTTTCACCCAATGATTTTAAGGGGACCCGGAATGTCCTATACCTCCAATGTTATTTACAACATCTATAACTTTTGTAGTATCAGCACTTGTTGCCGTTATTACCCCATTGTGTGAAGTGTGCCCGTGCTTCTGCCATGTACCATCTAGTGCGACAGTCAGGTCCCGAAGATTCTGAACATCTGGAATTTCTTCATTCACCACCACAGCCTCCTCCAGTACGTGGGCAACATCCCACACACAACTCTTAACCCTCCCATCACCACCCAAGACATCATAGCCACACTTCACAGTAAACACAACACCGTTCGCAGTCACAACCGTGTCACCTACCACCATCTCTGCAAGGTCCCCTATCCCTCCTCAGCATCCTGGCTGTGCTCTATAATATGGTCCTAGCAACCGGCTACTACCCCGACCTGCAGCAAACCTTCCAGATCCTGATGTTCCCTAAGCCTGCCAAACCACCCTCTGACATCTCCTCCATCAGCCTCACTTCGGTCTTCAGCAAGGTCTTGGAGTCCATCCTTGCCTGACAACTACAACAGCACCTCTGCCTGCACTGCCTCCTCCCCCCTACCCAATGTGGCTTCTGACACTCTTTCTCTGCTGACGACCTCCTCCTACAGCTCACCCACATCCTCTCTGGCCAACTAAATTCCGATCGCTCTGCCACCTTTACTTCAAATGCGTGTATGACCATATCTGGCATTCTGGTCTCCTCTTCAAGCTCCAAACTTTCGCCCTTCCTGTCAATTACATCCATCTGATCACCTTCTTACTCTCCCGTCACCCTTCCTACGTTACCATCCACAATACTGACTCCAATATCTTCAATCCCTCTGTTGTTGTGTCCAAGGGCTCCATCCTCTTCCCTCATCTCTACCTCCACTCTATGGCGGACATGCCGTCACCCAAACCCCCCATCCACCTCCTCCAATTTGCTGATGATGCCACCTTCCTTGCCCTCTCCTCCACCCTACAAAGCTCCCAACACCTTCTACAATCCCACCTTGACCAGTTCACTGCTTGGTGCAACCAGTGGCTGTTCGAGGTCAATCCATCCAAATCCCGGGCAATCATTGTAGGCAACACCACCCCTACTTTCTGTCTCCTGGATTTTTACCTCACCATATATGACCGCCCCATTAACCTCACCACCAACCTCAAACACCTTGGTGTCACCCTCGACTTCCGCCTTTCCTGGACCCCCTATCTCCTGACAGTCCAAGCCAAGGCATGTACCCAACTCCATCTCCTTACCCTCCCATCTGGGCGAACGTGGGGTTTGGACCCCTCCACTATCCTCTGCACTTATCAATCCCTCATCTGCCCCATTCTCTGCTATGCACATCCTACCTGGATTTCGGCCTCTTCCACCAACTATAAGTCCATCCAAATCCTTGAATGCCATGCACTCCACCTTGCCTATGACATCTGCCTCCCATCCCCCACGCAGACCCTATATGACTCAATTCCCTTTCCACACCTTCTCCTTGTCCTCGAACAGATACAAATCCTTTACACCAACTGCAAGTTCAATCCTCCACACCCTCTTGTCTCTCTCATCCTCACCCATCCCGGCCCATTGCTGTGCCTGTACTCTTGCATCCCGCCTGCTCTCCATCTTCACACTCTCCATTCCCTTGCCCAAGGTGGCTTCCGCCAACTCCCCCTCGCTGATGATGTCCTTGTCCCCTCCATCTAACCCTCCTATCAGATCTAACCCTCCCACCCCCCCATCTCCCACCTTTTCCTCCTCTTCCCCCTCACATTCCTTTCTCCCTTTCTCCTCACTCCCTTGTTAACCTCTGCCTCCCCTCCCCCTTCCTGGGCTTCCAACCCCTACCCTCTCTCCTCCCTAACTCCCAATTCTTTCTCCAACTGGCTCCTTCCCCCCCTCCTTCCCCCCTGCCTTTCCCCTACATTCAGTGGCAGGCCCCTCCCCCACCTTCTTCTGTGTGTTGGTGTCTGTTTCACCGATGATCATCACCACAGTGGTTCTGTGCGTCAGTGTTTCTTCGGTTTGTGCAACAGTGTTTCATCGGTGTCCATCTACATTCGTGTATCCAACTGGATGTCTACATTTGTTTTAACTGTTGACCTCTCTTGTGTACACAGTGCCTTCAGTTGTATGGCTTTGTATTTATCATCTTACATTTATCATCATATTTTACCATGCATTTTTTCTGTTCCGTGTCTTCTATGGTATCTACCGTTGTACCTGTTGGCGGCATATGGAGGCTGCTGCTGGTCACCCTTGTATGAGGAATGAAATTACAATGAAGGAAAAAAAAACCATTGATTGAATGTTGGGGAATTTGAAAAGTGTAAGAAATGCGAATGAGCTTTCTGTGGCCTCTGAGGGTGTTTAATCATGGGTAGGTATGTATGCATGTTTTTGTATTCCAGCAGCTTCAAATGAAGGTTCACGGTGGTATTATTACGTATTAGTAATATATGTGATATCTGGTTATGTATTGTAGGATGCGTAAAAGCTCTCTACACCTAATATATTATTGACACCAAGAAGGAGTGAAATGTGTAAATATTCACAGTAGGAGTGTTGCGTTGTAGTAACATACATAATATTCAATTAAGTATTGTAGGACAGTATGCAAGTATTAGTTGTACAGCTGAAACATGTCCGATCATTGTTCAAAATGACAAAAGTTCTCCTATCTTTATGTTAAAATATAACTAGGTAGGTAATGTAAGACTTAAGTTGCATACATCGCATGGGGTAAGAGATTCCGCTTGCAGGGACTTCAGAGAAAGAGAAGCAGCTGTATAAATATCAAAAGCTCAGATGGAAAACCTGTCACATTAGAGAGGGGCAAAGTGGGAGGGGCACAACGCAATGTAACAGAAGGGGAAGAGAACATAGATGATGAGACTTGAGAGATGATACTGCAAGAAGAATTTGAGAGTCGTAACAAGGGCCTGGGTGTAACAACATTCCATCAAACTGATTGCCTCTGTTGAACCAGCCATGACAAAATTGTTTCATTAGGTGTGCAAGATATATGAGATAGGTGAAATATCCTAGAACTCAAGAAGAATATGATAAATACAATTCCAAAAAGTGCTGGTGCTGACAGGTGTGAATATTATAGAACTATCAGTAATAAGTCATGGGTACCAAATTCTAACACAAATTCTTCTCAGAAGAATGTATAAAATGGTGGGAAACTACCTCAGGGATGATCGGTTCAGATTTCAGAGAAATATAAGAACATGCCAAGCAATATTGATCCTATAATTGTAAGACAGGTTAAGGAAAGGCAAACCTACATTTATAGCATTTTTAGAGTTAGAGAAAGTTTTGTCAATGTTAACTGGAATAATTTCTTGTTGTTGTTGTTGTTGTTGTTGTTGTGGTCTTCAGTCCTGAGACTGGTTTGATGCAGCTCTCCATGCTACTCTATCCTGTGCAAGCTTCTTCATCTCCCAGTACCTACTGCAACCTACATCCTTATGAATCTGCTTAGTGTATTCATCTCTTCGTCTCCCTCTACGATTATTACCCTCCACACTGCCCTCCAATACTACACTGATGATCCCTTGATGCCTCAGAACATGTCCTACCAACCGATTCCTTCTTCTGGTCAAGCTGTGCCACAAACGTCTCTTCTCCCCAATCCTATTCAATACTTCCTCATTAGTTATGTGATCTACCCATCTAATCTTCAGCATTTCTTGTAAAATTCTGAATTTGTCAGTTCAGAGACTAGTTTGATGTAGCTCTCAATGATATTCTATCCTGTACAAACCTCTTCATCTCTGAGCAACAACTATAACCAACCTCCTTCTGAATCTGCTTAGTATATTCATCTCTTGGTCTCCCTCTACGATTTTTATCCACCACACTTCCCTCCAATACTAAACTGATGCTCCCTTGATGCCTCAGTATGTGTCCTACCAACCAATCTCTTCTTCTAGTGAAGTTGTGCCACAGATTCCTTTTCTCCCTACTTCTATTCTGTATCTCATTAGTTATGTGATTGCCCATCCAATCTTCAGCATTCTTTGATAGCACCACATTTTGAAAGCTTCTATTCTCTTCTTGTCTAAACTGTTCATCATCATTGTTTCAGTTCCACACAGGTCTAGATTTCATACAAATACTTTCAGAAAGGACTTCATTAAACTTAAATTTATATTCAGTGTTAACAAAATTCTCTCCTTCAGAAATGCTTTCCTTGCCGTAGCCAGTCTACATTCGATATCCTCTCTACTTCAACCATCTTCAGTTATTTTGCTTCCCAAATAGCTAAACTCATTTACTACTGTAAGTGTCTCATTTTGTAATCTAATTCTCCCAGCATCATGTCATTTAATTAGACTATATTCCATTATCCTCTGTTGGCTCTTGTTGATGTTCATCTTATATCTTCCTTTCAAGACTCTGCCCATTCCATTCAACTGCTCTTCCAGGTCCTTAGCTGTCTCTGACAGAAGTATTTCTTTGGCAAACCTCTTCTCCATGGATTTTAATTCCTACTCTAGATTTTTCTTTTATTGCCTTTATTGCTTCCTCAATATACAGATTGAATAACATTGGGGATAGACTTCGACCCTGTCTCACTCCCTTCTCAATGACTGCTTCCCTTTCATGCCCCTCAAATCTTATAACTGCCATCTGATTTCTGCACAAATTGTAAATAGCCTTTCACTCCCTGTATTTTACTCCTGCCTCCTTCAGAATTTGGAAGAGAGGATTCTAGTTGACACTGGCAAAAGCTTTCTCTAAGCCTACAAATGCTAGAAATGTAGGTTTTCCTTTCCTTAATCTATCTTTTACGATAAGCTGTGGGGTCAGTATTGCCTCAAATGTCCCAACATTTCTACAGAACCCAAACTGATCTTCCCGGAGGTCAGCTTCTAATAGTTTTTCCATTCATCTGTAAGGAATTTCTGTTAGTGTTTTGCTACTGTGACTTATTAAACTGATAGTTTGGTAATTTTCACACCACCTGCTTTCTTTGGGATTGGAATTATGCTATGCTTGTCTCATATATCTTGCTCACCAGATGGAATAATTTTGTCATGGCTGGCTCTCCCAAGGCTATCAGTCATTTAACTGGAATGTTGTCTACTCCTGGGGCCTTGTTTCGATTTAAGTCTTTCAGCACTCTGTCAAATTCTTCACATAGTATTGTGAAATTTCTTGGTTCTAGTTAGAATTGATATCAGGGTTTGTACTCATTCATATTATCTGTCACAGCCATGGTCCTGGATTCTTAGACAACAACTCAAATGAAAAACTTAGACAACAAGTCAAATGAATATTTAAGCAAGTATTAAGTTTCAAACTATTGTTTACTGTAAATTCGAAAAATCGAACCTTCTTTACAGAAACTCAAATAATTTCTAACATATTTACAATACTGAAATGAATCTTACTTAACAAGCTACATGCTTTCCATCCAAAGCCACACAAAATACTGCCTGCTATGCCAACATGGCTGCAACTATATATATATTTTTTTAAACAATCGTCTGTATTGTTATAATTGGTTATTCAATGAAAAAAAAAAAAAACTCATCCCTCACAATTAGTAGAATATTTCATTAATTACTTTGACTTTTATATATTAAACATATGAGTGAACTTTAGTGTGTATTGAGTGTTATCAATACTTTTATTATTTTTATTAATTACAGAAGATTCATGCTTCAGAGAATATTCCTACCAATTACAGCACTTATACACTTTAATATATTTACAAAAAACAGAGATGAGGTGACTTACTGAAAAAAAGCGCTGGCATGTCGATAGACACACAAACAAACACAAACATACACACAAAATTCAAGCTTTCGCAACAAACTGTTGCCTCATCAGGAAAGAGGGAAGGAGAGGGGAAGACGAAAGGAAGTGGGTTTTAAGGGAGAGGGTAAGGAGTCATTCCAATCCCGGGAGCGGAAAGACTTACCTTAGGGGGAAAAAAGGACAGGTATACACTCGCACACACGCACATATCCATCCACACATACAGACACAAGCAGACATATTTAAAGACAAAGAGTTTGGGCAGAGATGTCAGTCGAGGCAGAAGTGTAGAGGCAAAGAAGTTGTTGAAAGACAGGTGAGGTATGAGTGGCGGCAACTTGAAATTAGCGGAGATTGAGGCCTGGCGGATGACGAGAAGAGAGGATATACTGAAGGGCAAGTTCCCATCTCCGGAGTTCGGATAGGTTGGTGTTGGTGGGAAGTATCCAGATAACCCGGATGGTGTAACACTGTGCCAAGATGTGCTGGCTGTGCACCAAGGCATGTTTAGCCACAGGGTGATCCTCATTACCAACAAACACTGTCTGCCTGTGTCCATTCATGCGAATGGACAGTTTGTTGCTGGTCATTCCCACATAGAATGCATCACAGTGTAGGCAGGTCAGTTGGTAAATCACGTGGGTGCTTTCACACGTGGCTCTGCCTTTGATTGTGTACACCTTCCGGGTTACAGGACTGGAGTAGGTGGTGGTGGGAGGGTGCATGGGACAGGTTTTGCATCGGGGGCGGTTACAAGGATAGGAGCCAGAGGGTAGGGAAGGTGGTTTGGGGATTTCATAGAGATGAACTAACAGGTTACGAAGGTTAGGTGGACGGCGGAAAGACACTCTTGGCGGAGTGGGGAGGATTTCATGAAGGATGGATCTCATTTCAGGGCAGGATTTGAGGAAGTCGTATCCCTGCTGGAGAGCCACATTCAGAGTCTGGTCCAGTCCCGGAAAGTATCCTGTCACAAGTGGGGCACTTTTGTGGTTCTTCTGTGGGGGATTCTGGGTTTGAGGGGACGAGGAAGTGGCTCTGGTTATTTGCTTCTGTACCAGGTCGGGAGGGTAGTTGCGGGATGCGAAAGCTGTTTTCAGGTTGTTGGTGTAATGATTCAGGGATTCCGGACTGGAGCAGATTCGTTTGCCACGAAGACTTAGGCTGTAGGGAAGGGACCGTTTGATGTGGAATGGGTGGCAGCTGTCATAATGGAGGTACTGCTGCTTGTTGGTGGGTTTGATGTGGACGGACGTGTGAAGTTGGCCATTGGACAGGTGGAGGTCAACGTCAAGGAAAGTGGCATGGGATTTGGAGTAGGACCAGGTGAATCTGATGGAACCAAAGGAGTTGAGGTTGGAGAGGAAATTCTGGAGTTCTTCTTCACTGTGAGTCCAGATCATGAAGATGTCATCAATAAATCTGTACCAAACTTTAGGTTGGCAGACTTGGGTAACCAAGAAGGCTTCCTCTAAGTGACCCATGAATAGGTTGGCGTACGAGGGGGCCATCCTGGTACCCATGGCTGTTCCCTTTAATTGTTGGTATGTCTGGCCTTCAAAAGTGAAGAAGTTGTGGGTCAGGATGAAGCTGGCTAAGGTAATGAGGAAAGAGGTTTTAGGTAGGGTGGCAGGTGATCGGCGTGAAAGGAAATGCTCCATCGCAGCGAGGCCCTGGACATGCGGAATATTTGTGTATAAGGACGTGGCATCAATGGTTACAAGGATGGTTTCCGGGGGTAACAGATTGGGTAAGGATTCCAGGCGTTCAAGGAAGTGGTTGGTGTCCTTGATGAAGGATGGGAGACTGCATGTAATGGGTTGAAGGTGTTGATCTACGTAGGCAGAGATACGTTCTGTGGGGGCTTGGTAACCAGCTACAATTGGGCGGCCAGGATGATTGGGTTTGTGGATTTTAGGAAGAAGGTAGAAGGTAGGGGTGCGGGGTGTCGGTGGGGTCAGGAGGTTGATGGAGTCAGGTGAAAGATTTTGCAGGGGGCCTAAGGTTCTGAGGATTCCTTGAAGCTCTGCCTGGACATCGGGAATGGGGTTACCTTGGCAAACTTTGTATGTGGTGTTGTCTGAAAGCTGACGCAGTCCCTCAGCCACATACTCCCGACATGATCCGACTCCTCAAGACACCATCCAAATTGAACCCTGCCTGGAACAGTTCCGTCCTCCGTCACAGCGGGACCCACCTCCTCTTCCTCAAAATCACCCTCTCCAAACCTTCCAGGAATTTCTGACCTCCAGCCTTGCATCTCAATCCTTCTTAAAAAACCTTAATCCTACACCCAACATCACCACTGCTGAAGCCCAGGCTATCCGTGATCTGAAGGCTGACCGATCCATCGTCATTCTTCCGGCGGACAAGGGTTCCACGACCGTGGTACTTGATCGTCGGGAGTATGTGGCTGAGGGACTGCGTCAGCTTTCAGACAACACCACATACAAAGTTTGCCAAGGTAACCCCATTCCCGATGTCCAGGCAGAGCTTCAAGGAATCCTCAGAACCTTAGGCCCCCTGCAAAACCTTTCACCTGACTCCATCAACCTCCTGACCCCACCGACACCCCGCACCCCTACCTTCTACCTTCTTCCTAAAATCCACAAACCCAATCATCCTGGCCGCCCAATTGTAGCTGGTTACCAAGCCCCCACAGAACGTATCTCTGCCTACGTAGATCAACACCTTCAACCCATTACATGTAGTCTCCCATCCTTCATCAAGGACACCAACCACTTCCTTGAACGCCTGGAATCCTTACCCAATCTGTTACCCCCGGAAACCATCCTTGTAACCATTGATGCCACGTCCTTATACACAAATATTCCGCACGTCCAGGGCCTCGCTGCGATGGAGCATTTCCTTTCACGCCGATCACCTGCCACCCTACCTAAAACCTCTTTCCTCATTACCTTAGCCAGCTTCATCCTGACCCACAACTTCTTCACTTTTGAAGGCCAGACATGCCAACAATTAAAGGGAACAGCCATGGGTACCAAGATGGCCCCCTCGTACGCCAACCTATTCATGGGTCGCTTAGAGGAAGCCTTCTTGGTTACCCAAGTCTGCCAACCTAAAGTTTGGTACAGATTTATTGATGACATCTTCATGATCTGGACTCACAGTGAAGAAGAACTCCAGAATTTCCTCTCCAACCTCAACTCCTTTGGTTCCATCAGATTCACCTGGTCCTACTCCAAATCCCATGCCACTTTCCTTGACGTTGACCTCCACCTGTCCAATGGCCAACTTCACACGTCCGTCCACATCAAACCCACCAACAAGCAGCAGTACCTCCATTATGACAGCTGCCACCCATTCCACATCAAACGGTCCCTTCCCTACAGCCTAAGTCTTCGTGGCAAACGAATCTGCTCCAGTCCGGAATCCCTGAATCATTACACCAACAACCTGAAAACAGCTTTCGCATCCCGCAACTACCCTCCCGACCTGGTACAGAAGCAAATAACCAGAGCCACTTCCTCGTCCCCTCAAACCCAGAATCCCCCACAGAAGAACCACAAAAGTGCCCCACTTGTGACAGGATACTTTCCGGGACTGGACCAGACTCTGAATGTGGCTCTCCAGCAGGGATACGACTTCCTCAAATCCTGCCCTGAAATGAGATCCATCCTTCATGAAATCCTCCCCACTCCGCCAAGAGTGTCTTTCCGCCGTCCACCTAACCTTCGTAACCTGTTAGTTCATCTCTATGAAATCCCCAAACCACCTTCCCTACCCTCTGGCTCCTATCCTTGTAACCGCCCCCGATGCAAAACCTGTCCCATGCACCCTCCCACCACCACCTACTCCAGTCCTGTAACCCGGAAGGTGTACACAATCAAAGGCAGAGCCACGTGTGAAAGCACCCACGTGATTTACCAACTGACCTGCCTACACTGTGATGCATTCTATGTGGGAATGACCAGCAACAAACTGTCCATTCGCATGAATGGACACAGGCAGACAGTGTTTGTTGGTAATGAGGATCACCCTGTGGCTAAACATGCCTTGGTGCACAGCCAGCACATCTTGGCACAGTGTTACACCATCCGGGTTATCTGGATACTTCCCACCAACACCAACCTATCCGAACTCCGGAGATGGGAACTTGCCCTTCAGTATATCCTCTCTTCTCGTCATCCGCCAGGCCTCAATCTCCGCTAATTTCAAGTTGCCGCCACTCATACCTCACCTGTCTTTCAACAACTTCTTTGCCTCTACACTTCTGCCTCGACTGACATCTCTGCCCAAACTCTTTGTCTTTAAATATGTCTGCTTGTGTCTGTATGTGTGGATGGATATGTGCGTGTGTGCGAGTGTATACCTGTCCTTTTTTCCCCCTAAGGTAAGTCTTTCCGCTCCCGGGATTGGAATGACTCCTTACCCTCTCCCTTAAAACCCACTTCCTTTCGTCTTCCCCTCTCCTTCCCTCTTTCCTGATGAGGCAACAGTTTGTTGCGAAAGCTTGAATTTTGTGTGTATGTTTGTGTTTGTTTGTGTGTCTATCGACCTGCCAGTGCTTTTGTTCAGTAAGTCACCTCATCTTTGTTTTTTTTATATATAATTTTTCCCACGTGGAATGTTTCCTTCTATTATATTGATATCATTAATAAAATTTAAAAAGTTGAAATGTTTCTGTTCACTTGGTTCTTGTCTTAGGGATGAGTTGTCTACTAGAAAATAGGCACATTCAGTAATGACTGTGGGGATACACACATCTGTAATTTTTAATATTTCTAAATGACCAAGCACTGCACCTTTTCTCTTGATGTGTAGAACTTCTGTATCTATGATACATTTATGGTTTTCATTTATGCAGTGTTTGGCAAAGGATGAAACTGGCTTATTTAACCCACAACTTATGTGATGTTTTCTCAGCATAGTGCAGATTGACCTCACTGTCTGTCCAATACAGCAACAGTGACGCTCTAGGCTGATCGTCTCATAGCACCACATGTCATGGTGTCTGCCTGTTTAACTTTTGAACTGAAGAGACATCTATCTACCTGTTGTCTGTGGGACACAGAGAAGCACCAAAAAACACTTTACTCCTAAGATCTTACTTACCCTATTGGAAGTTTTATCTATAAAAGGTAAACTGCACCATTTGCTTTTCGGTCTATGTTGATCACTGGATACAGTTGGGAGCTGGTTTACTTGTTCAGTTTTTTATTGAGAATTTTGTCCATAATGTTGGAGTAAAATTAATTATTTGTGGCTATTCTTTTTATTGAACTGAGTTGCTGCTAATAGTGTTCTTGGGACATGGGCATAGAAAGGAGATAGTGAATCAAGTGCTGCATTCTACATGTTTTAAGGCTGTAGGATGCTGAGGGGAAGCAGGAATGAATGTGACACTAAAGGAGTCTTTTCAGTAAATTTTCGTTTTATGGTTGCTGTCTCCTATCTATAAGCTGATGTCAATGAAATTATTGCTGGGACATTCTAACTCCACACTGAGGTTTATGCTAGTTGCTAGTATGGCATTGATTCTTATTTTCCATGATCTTGCAGTTAGTAGTACCAGTATAGTTCTTAGTCTGCTAAAATAGAACTTCACAGCTCCAAACAACTTGACAGGGGTTGCAAAGCAGCATTAAAGCACCATTCTTGGATGCTGTAAAATGTCTTTATCATTCATTTACAACTCACTCTATGCAAAAGACACAATGATTCTTCTTCAGCACAAATACGATCGCACTCAAAATGTAGGAAATTACAATTCAGTTTTATGTGTCACAAAGATAATAAACAGTACTGGAAAAAAACAGACCTGTTAATAATGGACAATTTGTCTTCCAGCAAAGAAAGCAGTCGTTTGTTGTGGAAGTGTCAGATAAAGAGTAACATCTAATACCATGTATCTCCCTATATCCAACTAATGTTTTTGACACAAGAAAACACTTGATCTGCATGGAGTGATGGGGATCTATGCTAATTAGAAAACAGAGTTCAATGGATTGAACTCTTATATAAAAAACATCTAGTTATTCGAAAGTGTCTCTACTGAAGTTGCTGCTGTGCACTACATACAATTTAGTTTACAGTAATGATTAGCAGTACCCCTAATGTGTCACACAAGTGTGATCACTACATTCTTGCAGCTCGGTTCTGTCAGTTACTGGATGTCGGTGTAGCAGACTTCACTGTTACCAACCATTTTCTCAGGCCCGGTCACTCTACCATCGAGTGACCACTCTGTGGACTTCTTGAATGAGTCCGTTTTGAGTACAGCACTGAAACCGAGAGATGCTGTCATCTTGCAGCAGGCATCCGTACTTGGTCCTGTATTGCCAGTGTGATGTAGAGCTGCGCTACTCACCAGCTGCCCTCCAGGTTGCCAGCTGCAGCTAGACATCAGTGTATTCTTTACTTCCATTTCATATACCTGGCAAGGCAATTTCTTGTAGATAATACTGTACTGAGGCGACCAGATTGCATTGAAAAATACTGAAGGAATAGTGTTTGATTCCATTCTGAATGAAATGCATGGAAAAAGTACCACACAGATAAGACAATGTTTCAGGACTCTGCAGTTGTAACTCATAATCTGTAATACTTCTTTGCCATTCCTTTGATTGTGGGGTACCGAACTGAACTGATATACACAATATGATCTTTCCATCAGACATGTTTTCTTCAATATGGAAACTGATTACACAGGTTAACAGTTTACATATTTTATCGTAATAATTAAGAGATGAATCTTATTTCCATTATTACAAACAAGACTCTCACAAAATATTTCATTTTTACTGAGCATCCCTTTCAGTTCACCCTGAACTTGAATGATGGTTTGGGCCCACAGGATGATGTAGAAAGCTACGCACGGCAGAGTGCAAACTTTATCTGGAGAACTACGAGGAGTATTAAACTGACCAACTAGATAGATTAATAGCAATGCCATCTGATGCATACAACTGCTGATGTTACCTGCTAATGAGAGTATTAGAAAGGGGAACAGTTGTCATTACATACTGTGAAGACAGGACATTGTTATAGAACAATCTTTACACAATACTGTGATAGGGGTTTGGGCAGACATATACTACGTATTTTATTTAATTGCATATGTTATATGATATACAAATTAATATGTTGTTAGCAAAAATCTCTAAAAGTTTGTAATCGGTTTAGTTCAAATTTTTACATGATATTCTAATAAACATTCAGTTGGATATAGAGAAAATATTTCTTTAAACAACAGTGTAGAGTTTTTCATTCAAAACTGCCTAAAAGAGAGAAAATGCAATTTTTTTCACAGCTTGTTTCAACTATGATAACAAGGTATTTAGACTATTGAACAAATTGTTTCCCCAATGTATATTTAATGCTCATATATAATTTTAAACAAAAATTGTATACCATTTGTACAGACAAGGGGCTGTTTGGCCTTGTTCCCCACAGTCAACTTTTAAAAATAGAAACAGGGTAGGTGTATTTATGACTTATTGTATTATTATTAGGACACTACTAAGGAATTTGAATCATCTGAAACTTTTTATTCTTACCCACTCACAAATTACTGAAGCTTCTATCCCACAGACTCAGCTGGGAGGTTTCTCTATTACACCATAGAGCAATGATCCCAACTGACTTACCCATTCCTTCTAAGCGATTTCTGTTTCCAATCAAGGTTTCATTTGAAATAGCAACAGGGTAGGCAGAGGAAATGGACAAAGGGAAGTATATTAGGACATGTATCAATTCCAATACATATTTAGCAAATTTAGACTGAGCAGGCATTGCATGCATTGGAAACAGTAACTGTTGAAATTAAGCATTCCAGGATAGCCACAAGTAGCAAAGCAACACAAGGTTAACTGGTCCCATAAAACCTAATAAAACATCCCTCCTTTCTTCCCATGAGAACGATTAACGGAGCCATGTAACCTAATAGCAACTCACTGGTGTTGCAACAGAGGCATAGAGCCACACAAAGTGATTTCCTTTATTAAAAGTCTTGTCTGTTTTAAGATAAATCTTTCACCAAGACAAATTACTGTGGATAAATAATATTGTTTATATATGCAAGTATTGTTATCCTGTACAAGCATCTTCATCTTAGGATAATTACTGAGCCCTACATCCTTCTGAATCTGCTTCCTGTATTCACCCTCAGCCTTCCTCTACAATTGTTACCCCTTACACTTCCCTCCAACATTAAGTATGTCATGCCTGATGCCTCAGAATGTGCCCTATGGACTGATTCCTTCTTTTAATCAAGTTGTGAAACAAATTTCTTTTCTCCCAAATTCTACTCAGCAACTCTTCTTTGCTTACATGATCTCCCCATCAAATCCTCTGCATTCCTCTGTAGCACCACATATCAAAGGCTTCTATTCTCTTTTTATCTACAGTGCTTATCATCCATCTTTCACTTCCATACATGGTTACACTCCAGACCAATGCCTTCGGAAAAAACTTCATAGCCCTTAAATCTACAGTCCATGTTAACAAATTTCTCTTCTTCAGAAATGTGATTGTTCCAATTAGCACTCTACATTTTATACCCTCCCTACTTTGATATCATCAGTTATTTTGCTTCCCAGATAGTGAACCTCATCTACTACCTTAACTGTCTCATTCCCCAATCTAATTCCCTCAGCGTCACTTGATTTCATGTCCACAGCTTGTGATATAGTGTCTAGCATTTTTGCCTCTGGACCACTGGGTCCCAGGTTTGATTCCCAGGGACTGGGTGTTTGATTTGTCCTCATCATTTCATCATCATCATCATCATTCATGATAGTGGCTAGATTGAAATGCATAAAATATTGACTGTGAAAAAATTGGTCTTTTTTACATGTACTGATGACCATGCAGTTGAGTGCCCACAAACCAAACATCATCATCTGATTTAATTCGACTACACTCCATTATCTACATTATGCTTTTGTTGGTGTTCATCTTATATCCCCCTGTCAAGACACTGTCCATTCTGTTTGCAGCTCTTCCAGGCCCTTTGCTTCCTCTGACAGAATTACAATGTTATTGGCACACCTCAAAGTTTTTATTTCTTCTCCATGGATTTTAATTCCTAGTCCTAATTTTTCTTTTGTTTCCTTTACTGCTTGCTTGTAGTACAGAGTGAATAATACTGAGGATATTCTACACACCTGTCTCACTCCCTTTTTAACTATAACTTCCCTTTCATGCCCCTCAACTCATATAACTGGAGTCCAGTTTCTCTACAAGTTGTAAATAGGCTTTCCCTATTTCACTCATACGTTTAATATATAAAAGTCAAAGTAATTAATGAAATGTTCTACTAATTGTGAGGGATGAGTTTTTTTTTTTTTTTTCATTGAATAACCAATTATAACAATACAGACGATTGTTTAAAAATATATATATATATAGTTGCAGCCATGTTGGCATAGCAGGCAGTATTTTGTGTGGCTTTGGATGGAAAGCATGCAGCTTGTTAAGTAAGATTCATTTCAGTATTGTAAATATGTTAGAAATTATTTGAGTTTCTGTAAAGAAGGTTCGATTTTTCGAATTTACAGTAAACAATAGTTTGAAACTTAATACTTGCTTAAATATTCATTTGACTTGTTGTCTAAGTTTTTCATTTGAGTTGTTGTCTAAGAATCCAGGACCATGGCTGTGACAGATAATATGAATGAGTACAAACCCTGATATCAATTCTAACTAGAACCAAGAAATTTCACAATACTATGTGAAGAATTTGACAGAGTGCTGAAAGACTTAAATCGAAGCAAGGCCCCAGGAGTAGACAACATTCCAGTTAAATGACTGATAGCCTTGGGAGAGCCAGCCATGACAAAACTATTCCATCTGGTGAGCAAGATATATGAGACAAGCATAGCATAATTCCAATCCCAAAGAAAGCAGGTGGTGTGAAAATTACCAAACTATCAGTTTAATAAGTCACAGTAGCAAAACACTAACAGAAATTCCTTACAGATGAATGGAAAAACTATTAGAAGCTGACCTCCGGGAAGATCAGTTTGGGTTCTGTAGAAATGTTGGGACATTTGAGGCAATACTGACCCCACAGCTTATCGTAAAAGATAGATTAAGGAAAGGAAAACCTACATTTCTAGCATTTGTAGGCTTAGAGAAAGCTTTTGCCAGTGTCAACTAGAATCCTCTCTTCCAAATTCTGAAGGAGGCAGGAGTAAAATACAGGGAGTGAAAGGCTATTTACAATTTGTGCAGAAATCAGATGGCAGTTATAAGATTTGAGGGGCATGAAAGGGAAGCAGTCATTGAGAAGGGAGTGAGACAGGGTCGAAGTCTATCCCCAATGTTATTCAATCTGTATATTGAGGAAGCAATAAAGGCAATAAAAGAAAAATCTAGAGTAGGAATTAAAATCCATGGAGAAGAGGTTTGCCAAAGAAATACTTCTGTCAGAGACAGCTAAGGACCTGGAAGAGCAGTTGAATGGAATGGGCAGAGTCTTGAAAGGAGGATATAAGATGAACATCAACAAGAGCCAACAGAGGATAATGGAATATAGTCTAATTAAATGACATGATGCTGGGAGAATTAGATTACAAAATGAGACACTTACAGTAGTAAATGAGTTTATCTATTTGGGAAGCAAAATAACTGAAGATGGTTGAAGTAGAGAGGATATCGAATGTAGACTGGCTATGGCAAGGAAAGCATTTCTGAAGGAGAGAATTTTGTTAACACTGAATATAAATTTAAGTTTAATGAAGTCCTTTCTGAAAGTATTTGTATGAAATCTAGACCTGTGTGGAACTGAAACAATGATGATGAACAGTTTAGACAAGAAGAGAATAGAAGCTTTCAAAATGTGGTGCTATCAAAGAATGCTGAAGATTGGATGGGTAATCACATAACTAATGAGATACAGAATAGAAGTAGGGAGAAAAGGAATCTGTGGCACAACTTCACTAGAAGAAGAGATTGGTTGGTAGGACACATACGGAGGCATCAAGGGAGCATCAGTTTAGTATTGGAGGGAAGTGTGGTGGATAAAAATCGTAGAGGGAGACCAAGAGATGAATATACTAAGCAGATTCAGAAGGAGGTTGGTTATAGTTGTTGCTCAGAGATGAAGAGGTTTGTACAGGATAGAATATCATTGAGAGCTACATCAAACTAGTCTCTGAACTGACAAATTCAGAATTTTACAAGAAATGCTGAAGATTAGATGGGTAGATCACATAACTAATGAGGAAGTATTGAATAGGATTGGGGAGAAGAGACGTTTGTGGCACAGCTTGACCAGAAGAAGGAATCGGTTGGTAGGACATGTTCTGAGGCATCAAGGGATCATCAGTGTAGTATTGGAGGGCAGTGTGGAGGGTAATAATCGTAGAGGGAGACGAAGAGATGAATACACTAAGCAGATTCATAAGGATGTAGGTTGCAGTAGGTACTGGGAGATGAAGAAGCTTGCACAGGATAGAGTAGCATGGAGAGCTGCATCAAACCAGTCTCAGGACTGAAGACCACAACAACAACAACAACAACAACAAGAAATTATTCCAGTTAACATTGACAAAACTTTCTCTAACTCTAAAAATGCTATAAATGTAGGTTTGCCTTTCCTTAACCTGTCTTACAATTATAGGATCAATATTGCTTGGCATGTTCTTATATTTCTCTGAAATCTGAACCGATCATCCCTGAGGTAGTTTCCCACCATTTTATACATTCTTCTGAGAAGAATTTGTGTTAGAATTTGGTACCCATGACTTATTACTGATAATTCTATAATATTCACACCTGTCAGCACCAGCACTTTTTGGAATTGTATTTATCATATTCTTCTTGAGTTCTGGGATATTTCACCTATCTCATATATCTTGCACACCTAATGAAACAATTTTGTCATGGCTGGTTCAACAGAGGCAATCAGTTTGAAGGAATGTTGTTACACCCAGGCCCTTGTTACGACTCTCAAATTCTTCTTGCAGTATCATCTCTCAAGTCTCATCATCTATGTTCTCTTCCCCTTCTGTTACATTGCGTTGTGCCCATCCCACTTTGCCCTTCTCTGATGTGACAGGTTTTCCATCTGAGCTTTTGATATTTATACAGCTGCTTCTCTTTCTCTGAAGTCCCTGCAAGCGGAATCTCTTACCCCATGCGATGTATGCAACTTAAGTCTTACATTACCTACCTAGTTATATTTTAACATAAAGATAGGAGAACTTTTGTCTTTTTGAACAATGATCAGACATGTTTCAGCTGTACAACTAATACCTGCATACTGTCCTACAATACTTAATTGAATATTATGTATGTTACTACAACGCAACACTCCTACTGTGAATATTTACACATTTCACTCCTTCTTGGTGTCAATAATATATTAGGTGTAGAGAGCTTTTACACATCCTACAATACATAACCAGATATCACATATATTACTAATACGTAATAATACCACCGTGAACATTCATTTGTAGCTCCTGGAATACAAAAACATGCATACATACCTACCCATGATTAAACACCCTCAGAGGCCACAGACAACTCATTCGCAATTCTTACACTTTTCAAATTCCCCAACATTCAATCAATGGTTTTTTTTTTTACTTCATTGTAATTTCATTCCTCATACAAGGTGGACCGGCAGCAGCCTCCATATGCCGCCAACAGGTACAACGGTAGATACCATAGAAGACACAGAACAGAAAAAATGCATGGTAAAATATGATGATAAATGTAAGATGATAAATACGAAGCCATACAACTGAAGGCACTGTGTACACAAGGGAGGTCAACAGTTAAAACAAATGTAGACATCCATTTGGATACACGAACATAGATGGACACCGATGAAACACTGTTGCACAAACCGAAGAAACACTGACGCACAGAACCACTGTGGTGATGATCATCGGTGAAACAGACACCAACACACAGAAGAAGGTGGGGGAGGGGCCTGCCACTGAATGTAGGGGAAAGGCGGGGGGGAAGGAGGGGGGGAAAGAGCCAGTTGGAGAAAGAATTGGGAGTTAGGGAGGAGAGAGGGTAGGGGTTGGAAGCCCAGGAAGGGGGAGGGGAGGCAGAGGTTAACAAGGGAGTGAGGAGAAAGGGAGAAAGGAATGTGAGGGGGAAGAGGAGGAAAAGGTGGGAGATGGGGGGGTGGGAGGGTTAGATCTGATAGGAGGGTTAGATGGAGGGGACAAGGACATCATCAGCGAGGGGGAGTTGGCGGAAGCCACCTTGGGCAAGGGAATGGAGAATGTGAAGATGGAGAGCAGGCGGGATGCAAGAGTACAGGCACAGCAATGGGCCGGGATGGGCGAGGATGAGAGAGACGAGAGGGTGTGGAGGATTGAACTTGCAGTTGGTGTAAAGGATTTGTATCTGTTCGAGGACAAGGAGAAGGTGTGGGAAGGGAATTGAGTCATATAGGGTCTGCATGGGGGATGGGAGGCGGATGTCATAAGCAAGGTGGAGTGCATGGCATTCAAGGATTTGGATGGACTTATAGTTGGTGGAAGAGGCCGAAATCCAGGTAGGATGTGCATAGCAGAGTATGGGGCAGATGAGGGATTGATAAGTGCAGAGGATAGTGGAGGGGTCCAAACCCCACGTTCACCCAGATGGGAGGGTAAGGAGATGGAGTTGGGTACATGCCTTGGCTTGGACTGTCAGGAGATAGGGGGTTCAGGAAAGGCGGCAGTCGAGGGTGACACCAAGGTGTTTGAGGGTGGTGGCAAGGTTAATGGTGAGGTAAAAATCCAGGAGACAGAAAGTAGGGGTGGTGTTGCCTACAATGATTGCCTGGGATTTGGGAGGATTGACCTTGAACAGCCACTGGTTGCACCAAGCAGTGAACTGGTCAAGGTGGGATTGGAGAAGGTGTTGGGAGCTTTGTAGGGTGGAGGAGAGGGCAAGGAAGGCGGCATCATCAGGAAATTGGAGGAGGTGGATGGGGGGTTTGGGTGACGGCATGTCCGCCATAGAGTGGAGGTAGAGATGAGGGAAGAGGATGGAGCCCTTGGACACAACAGCGGAGGGATTGAAGATATTGGAGTCAGTATTGTGGATGGTAATGTAGGAAGGGTGACAGGAGAGTAAGGTGATCAGACAGATGTAATTGACAGGAAAGGCGAAAGTTTGGAGCTTGAAGAGGAGACCAGAATGCCAGATATGGTTGTACATACATTTGAAGCAAAGATGGCAGAGTGACAGGTATTTAGTTGCACAGAGAGGAGGTGGGCGAGCTGTAGGAGGAGGTCGTCAGCAGAGAAGGAGTGTCAGAAACCACATCAGGTAGGGGGGAGGAGGCGGTGCAGGCACAGGTGCTGTTGTAGTTGTCAGGCAAGGATGGACTCCAAGACCTAGCTGAAGACCGAAGTGAGGCTGATGGGATGGTAGGAGGAGATCTCAGAGGGTGGTTTGGCAGGCTTAGGGAACATCAGGATCTGGAAGGTTTTCTGCAGGTCGGGGTAGTAGCCGGTCGCTAGGACCACATTATAGAGCACAGCCAGGATGCTGAGGAGGGATAGGGGATCTCGCAGAGATGGTGGTAGGTGACACGGTTGTGACTGCGAACAGTGTTGTGTTTACTGTGAAGTGTGGCTATGATGTCTTGGGTGGTGATGGGAGAGTTAAGAGTTGTGTGTGGGATGTTGCCCAAGTACTGCAAGTTAGGAGCAATTGGGGGGGAGGGGGGGCAGAGATGTTGGTACAGACATCTGGGAAGAGGGAGTAATCAAATATGGGTTCATCAGGAATAGTCAGGATATCGGACAGGTGGGAAGGGATATGATTGGCCTTATTGAGGAGGAGGGGATACTGCAGGGAGGGTTTAGATTCAGTAAGCCGATGGAAGACTGACCAGTATTTGGGTGAGCCTATAGGTAGGGTATCATTTAGACAGGTGCAGTGAACATCATCATCTTGACAAAGTATATACCACGCTTCATGAATTATATGAAACTAGTATGAATATTGCAGATTATGAAAAGTACAATCCCACATTTGCTTACAGCAAGTCCATTAATGGACTAGAAACACAAACTTGTAGAAATGCATCATACTTCAACTGCATCTCCATAAAAATGCAAAATGTGAAATAAAATTAACAACCCATTAAAATTTCTCCAGATGGTGTTACTGTGCTATACAGTGGTTGCTTTACATTGCCAACAGATGGGACTGTGCGCGCCAACCCATAATGTGTGTTAGAGAGAGAGAGAGAGAGAGAGAGAGAGAGAGAGAGAGAGAGAGAGAGAGAGAGTGCTCACTGCTCTGAAGATAATGTTAACGATCACTTCTTATGACTTGCGGTGCTGTTGAAAAATGATTTTTAATGCTCCAAACACTTACTATCATATAATCATTTGCAGGTGCAAATACGGTAAACCATGGTACACTTTGCATGTCCTTTGATGGTTCAGAGAACAATTTAAAACTGGTAGGAAGGTCATGTTTTATGGTAAGTCGCATCTGCAGTGATAACTTTTGAATCACATTTTCACACAAGTTTTTGCAGGCTAATTTTGATTCAGGAGGATGTACTAAATAATACTTTACAGTATCAATGGTTGTTCAAAGACTTGTCAGTGTTTGCAGAGTAAATATTGTATGGTCATAATACAAGAACATAAAAAGCCACATTTTTAGTAGCAGATAGTCGTACCATAGTTTTCTTGTAAGGCCTACATACATAATTAAAAGTATTCCACACTGAGTGTACAATGAAATTCTCTACGAGGACTGAAGGGCATACTGATTTGATATATTGATCCATTTGCATATACAGCTGCACAATGTGCAGGAGATATTTGGATTTTTATGTTAATTTTAACATTTTTATATATAATTATAGATTTGTACATAATAACACACATTAATATATCAATTAATGATGAATACTTAAATAAATGTTGTTTAGCTATCTACAGAGAGATAATATACAAATGTTCTTCTTTATGAGACTACATAGGGTTAACATAGAAAAATTAATTTTTATAGCTATTCATTTACTGTGTACGACTTAAATTTATATTTGAAGTGACCAATGTTATGTATGTGCTTAATGGTACCTGATAAGGCACTGTATAGTTTGATTTGAAATAACTTTGTATTGGCACTTTGAACATGTACATCCACTGCAATATCAACTGACAATTTCATTCTGGATCCACAATTTTCAGTGATTTAGCTGTAAAACCAGCAGTCAAGGGTTTAAGTGAATGTGTTAGTAACAAAATTTGCTAACCCATTAGGTCCAGGTAATAGGAAGTATTATATTGCTAAATCTTAATGTGACTTGATTATTGTGTTTCAAAAGAAACTACAATTGGACAGTGGAAAAAAATTTATAAAGTAAACAATGTTGATGGAAAATTTATCTCTTTCTTAGACATATTCCTGCAACATTAAATTTCTGGTCATATAAATTTTAAATACTGTTAATTATAATCAGTGATATTACAATAATTAGGAAGAATGTGATAATGAAATATTTTGTATTTTTGTCATGTCTTATATTACATGTACATTCACTGTACACCACGTGATCCTACGGGATCAAATAAAATTCAGTTCAGTTCAACATTTTGGTCTTGTTTTTGCCTGCAGGAAATAAATAATCAAACTGAACAGATGCAGGATAAAGAATGGACTACTTCTGGGATTAAAGTGTGTTGTGCTACGCAGTGAGAGCTCTGCATAATTCAGGGAACAGAGCAGCAGTTGAGATCTGAAACAACATTACCATCATTATTGTCTTTAAATAAGAAAAACTTGTGTATTATCCTCAAAAATTAAGACACTCCAAAAACCAGGCAACAACTATTTGGAACATGATAAAACAATAGAATAGACGAATGTTGAAAATTAGGTGGACTGATAAGCTAAGGAATGAGGAGGTTCTACGCAGAATCAAAGAGGAAAGGAATATGTGGAAAACACTGATAAGGAGAAGGTACAGGATGATAGGACATCTGCTAAGACATGAGGGAATGACTTCCATGGTACTAGAGGGAGCTGTAGAGGGCAAAAACTGTAGAGGAAGACAGAGATTGGAATACATCAAGCAAATAATTGAGTACGTAGGTTGCAAGTGCTACTCTGAGATGGAGAGGTAGGCACAGGAAAGGAATTTGTGGCAGGCTGCATCAAACCAGTCAGTAGAGGGGGGGAAACTTCACCGCAGTGGCTGCGCCCAGTTATGAACAATGGAATACAGACAGTAGTAGTACAAACATTGCATGCAACACCAACGTACATTAGTATCAAAAATACAACCCCAAAGGAGATTACAGGCCTCACTAGGTCAATAAAAAGTAGCAATTCTGCTGGCTGTGACTGTTTTTCCAGCAAGATATTAAAATCCTTGTAATCAATCAATGACTGGAGGCATATTTCCTATCAGACTGAAAAATGCTGTAGTAATGCCCATTCCAAAATTGGAGATAAGCAAAACCATCTCTTAATTGCAGACATATACACTCATCCTAGTCTTTTTAAAATTATTTGACAAGCTTGACTCCAGTTGCAAGGTATTGGGTGACTGCCTTGACCTATCAAAGGCCTTTGTTCAGGTGAAACATAAAATACTTTTTCATAAACTGATTGCTTATGGTGTTCCTGGGTTGATATGTAATACTCATCCATTTCTTTCTGGAAAATAGAACTTAGACCACTGAAAATTTCTTTAATGATGGTAAGATAAGGGGTGTGTATCTGGTAATTACACTGTAGGTTCAGGAAAGCTATATAACTTGTTAAAAGAATTTGCAATGAATCCTACAATGTTGAATAATGAAATTACAGAGGCATCCAATTCCACCCATCTACTTTGACCCATGATATCATCAGTGTAGTGGAGACAGCTAGCTACAGCAAATACAATATGGTGACAATTTTTTCCAAAGCTGTTTCACAGAGGAAGACCGCACTGCAGTTCCTTCTCTAAATCCTCGCACAAACGAAAAAATGGCTGACATCGAAATAAGTGTCCAAGGAATAGAAAAGCAACTGGAATCACTCAATAGAGGAAAATCCACTGGACCTGACGGGATACCAATTCGATTCTACACAAAGTACGCGAAAGAACTTGCCCCCCTTCTAACAGCCGTGTACTGCAAGTCTCTAGAGGAACGGAGGGTTCCAAATGATTGGAAAAGAGCACAGGTAGTCCCAGTCTTCAAGAAGGGTCGTCGAGCAGATGCGCAAAACTATAGACCTATATCTCTGACGTCGATCTGTTGTAGAATTTTAGAACATGTTTTTTGCTCAAGTATCATGTCGTTTTTGGAAACCCAGAATCTACTATGTAGGAATCAACATGGATTCCGGAAACAGCGATCGTGTGAGACCCAACTTGGTTTATTTATTCATGAGACCCAGAAAATATTAGATACAGGCTCCCAGGTAGATGCTATTTTTCTTGACTTCCGGAAGGCGTTTGATACAGTTCCACACTGTCGCCTGATAAACAAAGTAAGAGCCTACGGAATATCAGACCAGCTGTGTGACTGGATTGAAGAGTTTTTAGCAAACAGAACACAGCATGTTGTTATCAATGGAGAGACGTCTACAGATGTTAAAGTAACCTCTGGCATGCCACAGGGGAGTGTTATGGGACCATTGCTTTTCACAATATATATAAATGACCTAGTAGATAGTGTCGGAAGTTCCATGCGGCTTTTCGCGGATGATGCTGTAGTATACAGAGAAGTTGCAGCATTAGAAAATTGTAGCGAAATGCAGGAAGATCTGCAGCGGATAGGCACTTGGTGCAGGGAGTGGCAACTGACCCTTAACATAGACAAATGTAATGTATTGCGAATACATAGAAAGAAGGATCCTTTATTGTATGATTATATGATAGCGGAACAAACACTGGTAGCACTTACTTCTGTAAAATATCTGGGAGTATGCATGCGGAACGATTTGAAGTGGAATGAGCATATAAAATTAATTGTTGGTAAGGCGGGTACCAGGTTGAGATTCATTGGGAGAGTGCTTAGAAACTGTAGTCCATCAACAAAGGAGGTGGCTTACAAAACACTCGTTCGACCTATACTTGAGTATTGCTCATCAGTGTGGGATCCGTACCAGATCGGTCTGACGGAGGAGATAGAGAAGATCCAAAGAAGAGCGGCGCGTTTCGTCACAGGGTTATTTGGTAACCGTGATAGCGTTACGGAGATATTTAATATACTCAAGTGGCAGACTCTGCAAGAGAGGCGCTCTGCATCGCGGTGTAGCTTGCTCGCTAGGTTTCAAGAGGGTGCGTTTTTGGATGAGGTATCGAATATATTGCTTCCCCCTACTTATACCTTCCGAGGAGATCATGAATGTAAAATTAGAGAGATTAGAGCGCGCACGGAGGCTTTCAGACAGTCGTTCTTCCCGCGAACCATACGCGACTGGAACAGGAAAGGGAGGTAATGACAGTGGCACGTGAAGTGCCCTCCGCCACACACCGTTGGGTGGCTTGCGGAGTATAAATGTAGATGTAGATGTAGATGTAGATGTCACTATTTACATGTGCAAACAAAAATAAAAACTACACAATAACATCTCAGTCCAAAAAAAAAAAAAATGAAACTAATGGAACAACTGTGAAAAATTTGAGATTTTGAGGGGGGACAAACTAAATATACAACGATAAAACAACACCACATCATCCTAAAACAAATAATATCCAAAAAAGTTTAAATTACAGCATTCTGCTACACCAACAAAACCATAGGAATCGGACATTTCCATTGACCTATATAGCTCAACTTCAGCTATCAGTACCAAAAAACCAAAACATGCACTCAGACATTTCCACAGCTATCAAAACCAAAAACCAACACCTACAACAAAAATTACTTACTCACAAAAGCCTCTGGCAATACCATCTATGTTAGCCACCACACACACACACATACACACACACACACACACACACACACACACACACACACACACACACACACACACACACACACACAAACACACATACAGACCAAAAACAAAAAATCTCTCCAAAAACACCCATTCATGAAATTCACTGTCATGTCCACATCTAACTAAAAACCAATAAAAAAATTAGACTTCCTTTCACACAACAAACACTAAACAAATCAGGTCTAACAAAAACTCCCAAAACATAAACAAAAAAAAAACCTTAGTAACTCACTGAAAACACTTCTACAACCCACATTACTGCACCAACCACATAAACTCGTAACCATGTTAGCATGATGACTACCAAAATTCAAATGAAACCAATACTACCCATTAAACTCAGCATGTCCACATCTACTACCAGAGGGCACAATTAAATGCAACAACACGACATCTCGAAAAACAACCAAATCAAAGACACCACACTGTAGTGATGTCACGCACCACAACACCATTACGTCACGGGTCAAACCTGCAGTATGGAGTCGGACTCTTCCATTGACCCAAATTATGTCATAAATTTATTTAAGCTATGCTAGGGATTGTACACATAGATGTTAAGACTCTAATTGATACCAACACTTGTGAACAGATTCATATCACACAGAGGCAACTGAATAGCTTATCACTGTTAACTCTTATAGCCAAAGATGATCATAGAGGTCTACATACACTGACTGTGACTAGAATGTTATGATTACTAAGCTGAGTACCACCTGCTACAGTAGCTCAATGTGACACTTGTAACAGGTGTTCTACATGCTGCATTTAACAGCAGTTTGTGTGTGTGTGACAATCACTGTTTCGGTCACAGAAAACAAAATGCACCAGTTTTTTACACCAAAAACATCGTACTCTGCCAATAGCAGAGAAAATGAGGTAGGTCTAAATATTTACTCTGATAGCCACGGTCTTGCAGAAGTTTTCAATAACCATCATGACTTAAAAGCCTACAGTTGTGTAAAACCAGTGCTCCAATGCAGGAAATTATAAAGGACATCATAAAAGACTTAAAAAAAAGCACAAACCATTATATTTCATTAATTGGAGGTGCCAATGATGTGTACGGGAATGAGTTACTGAATGTTGTGCACAACTTAAGGAAATTTCTGGACAGTACTAAGAAGCAGAATGTGATTGTCACTAGCATTCCTTGTAGACATGTCCTCATCCCCACTTCATGTGTGAATGCTGAAATTAGGGAAGCCAACTCACAATTTCAGTAAATATGCAAAATGTATCCAAATACAAACTTTCTTTGTACAGATTTTCTTAAGAGAGACTGCTTCACGAAACATGGAATGCCTCTGAACAAAAAGGGCAAGAAACATTTGTGTGGGAAAATCAGTGAAATGGTAGAGAAACTCAACAAACATAGTGACAGCATGTCATTACCATTAGCTCCACCAGCCCATTTTTCCAAGCATAAATTCTCAGCAAATACTCCTTCCATTAAAGATACAAAAGAAGCAGAACCAGAAATCCTGTGTGGAGAAGGACAAACTGTGATGAGCACCCTACCTCCACTAGTTTTAAAGCAAGTACCAGCAGAAGTATTTCCACAAAAAATGCTAAAAGCATCAGAAACAATCACAGCAGCAGCAACAACAAAAGCAGCTACATCAACAGCAGAGCCACCTCTGATACCAGCAGTGGCAGCAAAATCAATGGTAGCAGGACCAACTCCACCAAAAGTAGTAAGAACATCAAGAATAGTTACTCTAACAACAACAAATGCAGAAACAGCTCCATCAACTGCAGAGCCAGCCCTAATACCAGCAGGAAAATCTACAGTGAAAGCAACAGAACCATCATTAGCAACAGCAGAATGATCCACAGTAGCGGCAGAATCAATTCCGACATTAGCAGAACCAGTACTAAAAAAATTTCAGACAGCAAATGGAAGCCAGTGCCTCCATCCCATCTAAATGATTTTTTAGTGTAAACCAGAAAGAGGAGGAAGCTCACAATAGAAACAGAGATATAACTGTATTTAAGTTGGTAAAGCAGAGAAATCTACAACAAAGTGTTAACAGCTTTAAAATAATCAACCAGAATGTACAGGGCTTGAGCAAGAAATATGAACAATTAGACGTGTTTGTAAATGAAACTATGCCTGATGTGTTTGGCATTACTGAACACTGGTTATCTTACGCTAAATTAGAACTTTTTAAACCAATAAACATGGTACTAGCTAATAAGTTTTGCATATCTTCTATCAGAGGTGGGGGTGTGTCAATGTACGTAAAAAGCACATTTGATTTTAATTCTGTAAATGTAAGTAAATATTCATTAGAAGAAACAATTGAATTATGTGCAGAATGTATAAAGGTACCAAATGATGAAATGTATGTTATATGTTTATATAGACTGCCAGGTGGAAATTTCGAAGTTTTCTTAACAAAGTTTTATGACATGATAGAGAACGTTTTTATCTCACACCTGAACAAGTTAGTAATTATAGGAGATTTCAACATAAATGTATAAGCAGATAAGTTACACACTAGACTATTCAAGTATACTCTTCTTGAATATAATGTAAGATACCTGATAAACATTGCAACCAGGGAGAGTGAAACATGCCAGTCTGCAATAGATAACATAATCACTGGTATTCATCTTTACGACCTTACATCTTCTGTTATTATAAGTGCTTTGTCAGACCACCATACAGTAGAACTAAGTGTGCACATAAAAAAGTTCCTACATACAGTTTATATAGATATATTAGGATGAATACAAACCAAAATATAACTCATTTGAATAATATGCTAAGGAATGTGGAGTGGAACAGTATTCTAATGACACATCATAGTTAGGGCAAATTCTCAAGTGAATTGTACTACATTCTCAACCAAGCCTGGCCATTAATAAAAAAGAGAAAATAGGTAAATCTGGGAAACATACAACTGAAAATCACTTGCTGATAAACACCAAAATAGAAACTGATCAGAATACGATAGCAGATCTGTTTAACAATTACTTTGCTTCTGTTGGCTCAAGCATAAACAATCAGCTTAAAAATCATAAACACAAATTCAGAGGAACACTAGTGTCAAGAAATATATTTTTGATGCCAACAAGAAAAGAAGAAATAATTAAAATAGTAAGTGGCTTAAAGAATTCTCATGCAGCGGTATGTTGTTGTTGTGGTCTTCAGTCCTGAGACTGGTTTGATGCAGCTCTCCATACTACTATATCCTGTGCAAGCTTCTTCATCTCCCAGTACCTACTGCTACCTACATCCTTCTGAATCTGCTTAGTGTATACATCTCTTGGTCTCCCTCTACGATTTTTACCCTCCACGCTGCCCTCCAATGCTAAATTTGTGATCCCTTGATGCCTCAAAACATGTCCTACCAACCGATCCCTTCTTCTAGTCAAGTTGTGCCACAAACTTCTCTTCTCCCCAATCCTATGCAATACCTCCTCATTAGTTACGTGATCTACCCACCTTATCTTCAGCATTCTTCTGTAGCACCACATTTCGAAAGCTTCTATTCTCTTCTTGTCCAAACTGGTTATCGTCCATGTTTCACATCCATACATGGCTACACTCCATACAAAAACTTTCAGAAACGACTTCCTGACACTTAAATCTATACTCGATGTTAACAAATTTCTCTTCTTCAGAAACGATTTCCTTGCCATTGCCAGTCTACATTTTATATCCTCTCTACTTCGACCATCATCAGTTATTTTGCTCCCCAAATAGCAAAACTCCTTTATTACTTTAAGTGTCTCATTTCCTAATCTAATCCCCTCAGCATCACCCGATTTAATTTGACTACATTCCATTATCCTCGTTTTGCTTTTGTTGATGTTCATCTTATACCCTCCTTTCATGACACTGTCCATTCCGTTCAACTGCTCTTCCAAGTCCTTTGCTGTCTCTGACAGAATTACAATGTCATCGACGAACCTCAAAATTTTTATTCCTTCTCCATGGATTTTAATACCTACTCCAAATTTTTCTTTTGTTTCCTTCACTGCTTGCTCAATATACAGAATGAGTAACATCGGGGAGAGGCTACAGCCCTGTCTCACTCCCTTCCCAACCACTGCTTCCCTTTTGTGCTCCTTGACTCTTATAACTGCCATCTGGTTTCTGTACAAATTGTAAATAGCCTTTTGCTCCCTGTATTTTACCCCTGCCACCTTCAGAATTTGAAAGAGAGTGTTCCAGTTAATGTTGTCAAAAGCTTTCTCTAAGTCTACAAATGCTAGAAACGTAGGTTTGCCTTTTCTTAATCTTTCTTCTAAGATAAGTCGTAAGGTTAGTATTGCCTCACATGTTCCAACATTTCTACGGAATCCAAACTGATCTTCCCCGAGGTTGACTTCTACCAGTTTTTCCATTCGTCTGTAAAGAATTCGCGTTAGTATTTTGCAGCTGTGACTTTTTAAGCTGATAGTTCAGTAATTTTCACATCTGTCAACACCTGCTTTCTTTGGGATTGGAATTATTATATTCTTCTTGAAGTCTGTGGGTATTTCGCCTTTCTCATACATCTTGCTCACCAGATGGTAGAGTTTTGTCATGACTGACTCTCCCAAGGCCATCAGTACTTCTAATGGAATGTTGTCTACTCCCGGGGCCTTGTTTCGACTCAGGTCTTTCAGTGCTCTGTCAAACTTGTCACGCAGTATCTCATCTCCCATTTCATCTTCATTTACATCCTCTTCCATTTCCATAATATTGTCCTCAAGTACATCGCCCTTATATAAACCCTCTATATACTCCTTCCACCTTTCTGCCTTCCCTTCTTTGCTTAGAACTGGGTTGCCATCTGAGCTCTTGATATTCATACAAGTGGTTCTCTTCTCTCCAAAGGTCTCTAATTTTCCTGTAGGCAGTATCTATCTTACCCCTAGTGAGACAAGCCTCTACATCCTTACATTTATCCTCTAGCCATGCCTGCTTAGCCATTTTGCACTTCGTGTCGATCTCATTTTTGAGACGTTTGTATTCCTGTCTACCTGCTTCATTTACTGCATTTTTATATTTTCTCCTTTCATCAATTAAATTCAATATTTCTTCTGTTACCCAAGGATTTCTATTAGCCCCCATCTTTTTACCTACTTGATCCACTGCTGCCTTCACTACTTCATCCCTCAGAGCTACCCATTCTTCTTCTACTGTATTTCTTTCCCCCATTCCTGTCAATTGTTCCCTTATGATCTCCCTGAAACTCTCTACAACCTCTGGTTCTTTCAGTTTATCCAGGTCCCATCTCCTTAAATTCCCACCTTTTTGCAGTTTCTTCAGTTTCAATCTGCAGTTCATAACCAATAGATTGTGGTCAGAATCCACATCTGTCCCTGGAAATGTCTTACAATTTAAAACCTGGTTCCTAAATCTCTGTCTTACCATTATATAATCTATCTGATACCTTTTAGTATCTCCAGGATTCTTCCAGGTATACAACCTTCTTTTATGATTCTTGAACCAAGTGTTAGCTATGATTAAGTTATGCTCTGTGCAAAATTCTACAAGGCGGCTTCCTCTTTCATTTCTTCCCCCCAATCCATATTCACCTACTATGTTTCCTTCTCTCCCTTTTCCTACTGACGAATTCCAGTCACCCATGACTATTAAATTTTCGTCTCCCTTCACTACCTGAATAATTTCTTTTATCTCGTCATACATTTCATCAATTTCTTCATCATCTGCAGAGCTAGTTGCCATATAAACTTGTACTACTGTAGTACGCATGGGCTTTGTGTCTATCTTGGCCACAATAATGCGTTCACTATGCTGTTTGTAGTAGCTAACCCGCAATCCTATTTGGTTATTCATTATTATACCTACTCCTGCATTACCCCTATTTGATTTTGTATTTATATCCCTGTAATCACCTGACAAAAAGTCTTGTTCCTCCTGCCACCGAACTTCAGCGGGATATGATGGTCTTAGTCTGGACACTCTTAAGAAATGTAAACACACAATTGCATGACCTTTATCAACAGTTATCAATTCTCATATGGAAGATGGTCTGTTTCCAGATGAGCTGAAAATTGCTTGAGTTGTGCCTATTTTTAAAAAATGAAACAGAAATCTAGCAGAAACTTTTGATCCATCTCTGTTCTTCCAATGATATGTAAAATCTTTGAGAAGCTAATATACATAAGAATCTGGAAATTCCTGGTATGCAAAAAAGTTATTTATAAGGGGCAGTGTGGGTTTGTCAAGGGGTCATCCACAATTACAGCAGCATCCAACTTAATTGAAGTTGTCACTCAAGCAATAGATAATAAAGACATGTATGTGACATCTTTCTAGACTTACAGAAAGCAGTTGACTGTGTTGATACGACCATATTGCTGGACAAACTGTGGAACTATGGCATTCGAGGCACAGCCCATAATCTGATGAAGTCCTACTTGACAGATAGGAAGCAGTTTGTGTCTATTAGCACTACAGAGGGAGCATACAAATCAAACACCACTGACATAAATTTTGGTATTCCACAGGGGTCAATATTAGGACAACTTCTTTTCATAATTTATGTTAATGATATACAGTCCATAACAAACCATGCAACAGATATCTTATATGCTGATTATACCATGTTAATATGCCACAGTCCGAGCTATTAGCAGCTTGAAGTGGAATCCAGTACTGCAGCAGGCATTACTCTGCAGAATTTTAATGGAATCAAACTAAAATTAAGCACAAATAAATCTGTCTATATTGAATTTGATCTTGGGAGACAAAAAAATCATGAAAACCAGATTTTAATGGGTGACAAATACATTAAAAAACAATACTTGACCAAATTTCTTGGCCTGACACGAGATGCAGAGTTAAGCAGTCTGATCATGTAAATGATATTTGCAAAAAGCTATGTACTACCATATACGTCCTAAGAAAACTGACAGCTTTTTGTAACATCACCACTCTGAGGCAAATATATTTTGCACTATTTGAATCCCATCCAAGCTATGGGATAGAGGTATGGGGATCCAGCAGTAAAGGTAATAAGAAAAGTGTACTTATCTTACAAAAGTAGGCACTTAGAATTATGGGAAAGAAATGTGCCAGGGAGTCCTGCATGAATTTGTTTAAAGAACTTAAAATACTAACTGTTCATAACCTGCATGTACTGAAGATAATCATTATGGTAGTAAACAGTAACAAAACACTTGATAAAGATATACGTGATCACAACACTAAATGTAGAGGGAGACCACACATCATCTATCATAGAACAACACTTTATGAGAAAAGCCCTCACTATGCAGGCATAAAACAACTGAATTGCTTCCATCATAATATCTCCAAATTGCCCACTACAAAACTAAAATTGAAATTAAAATGATGGCTCCTAAACAATCCTGTATATTCAATAGATGAGTTTCTAGATTTAGTACACTCGTATGATGGGAGACCATCTATCTAAAAATATATGTAATCTCAGACCTTACACTGTGTCACAAACTGTAAATATTTGATTCTCAGTTCTGAATACTGTGTCACAAACTGTAGATTCCTTAATATAAGTATTGCAATAACATATTGTTATTATGTATAGTCCATATACGTAACATTGTCCTCTCAACTAAATTTAGAAAAAGGTGTGTAGATAAAAGTGCCAGGCAATAATATGTAACTCTAATAAGTAAGGCTCTGACTTATTCAGAAGACTGGAACAAAAAAAACCTTTTTTTGTAATCAGTTGATGTCAGATCAAAAATAAATAAGTAAATAAGGTTAGAGTCACAATCATATGTATATTCCTTCTATTGTGCAGTAACTTTTATGGGACTTGCTGTACAGATAAGTACAATGTACACCTACCCAAACTGTCAAAATTTATCCAGTATTGCAGATGTAATGCATTTAGTTTAATGGATGGATAGTAATATCAGAATCTCACATAATAAACTGAAGTGGCAGTTGCAAGTAATGTGCAACCAATTAAGGCTTTTTACAAAAATGGAGAATGCATACAAGGTAAACATAGTTAGGCTTAGAAGCTTATTGTGTACAATGTTCCATTGACAAGTCAGTCTACATAAGAGATTATCTATGTTGTAACATGAACAATTAGTGAACTTATACTAGCTGAACACTTCATACATACATTCCTGCAACAGTCAAGTACAGGAATACAACACTAGACATAAGATGGGTTGCTTAAAATAAAAATAAATTTTACCTATACTGTAACAAGCCCACACATGAAAGGATTTATGTTGTATAATGAAGTACCAAGATACTTTAAACGTTTTGCAGGTTCAAAATTTAAAACCAACCTCAAGAACTGGCTAATATAAAACTGTGACTATTTCTTTGATAACCTCTAATTGTAAGTATTGTCATTAGTTTTTATTTCATACCTTTCATGTTCTGATTGTTGGAAATCACACGTTTATCATCATGTAATATGCCTCATGTAATCAAAGATTGTGCCATAGGTGACTTGTCAATTCAGACATTACATACAGACTAATAAATTGGATCTAAGGGGGATTACTAGAGAATGGGACACCACCTGACTGCTTTGATCAGTGACATCATCATCATGCTGAAAAGCCCTATTTCGAGTGTATCCAACAGAATGGCTGATACACTGATTGTAACTGGCAAAAATACAAATCCTATGTAAACCAATACACTGACTGAACCCAATGAAATTAGTGGGAAAACCACAGGAAAAAATTGGGTTTTTGGTGGGGACAAACTGAAAATTCAGTACTAAAAATAGTTCAGCAAATTCATGCAAAACACCATAAGATCACACTACCCAAATCTCCAGTTAACCTATATAGCTCAATATTGGACCAGGATATCAATAACCATGCACCACCCTTCCATAACTGCAAAAGGCAGTATCCCAGTATTGCTCAACCCTAGGCAGGATTCCAATAACCATCCCCTATATCCCCACAAAAGCCAGTATTCCAATGTCCAGTTCATCTATACAACTCAATCATAGAATAAAAGTTCACTTAACAGTGCTGGTGATCTTGCTGTTGCATGTTGGTAACTGTATGCACAGTGAATTATTGGTAGGGAACAGCACAAATGGTGAGTCGGGTGAAACAAGAGAGCAGAACACAAGAGAAAATAGAAAATGTCATAAGTGGATCAATATTTTTTAATGAATTTGTGGCAGAAAGTAGGTGAATAAGTTTTTGTTAATTAAACCATGGGAGAAGAAAGCTAATCAATGTTTTTAGTTAAATCTCAAGAGAAAGTCAGTGAATCAGTTTTTATTAGTAATATAACTGCACACTGAATATATTAATAAACATTGATTCATCTCCCTTTTCCCATGATTTAATTAAAAAATTGATCAACTTACTCAGTGGTTACATGCACACGTTAGAGTACCATTTAATTTTATGACATATTCTGTTTTATATGACAAGATTCTGCACACCACATAATTTTGGACACTGCACATCATGATGACTGTAGCACTCCAAATGACACAATATCATACCTCCCAAACACATCACAACCACATAATTAAACAGCTAGAGTATGCCACCTCTTCATACACCTGTTCTGTCAGCTCCACAACATAATTTTATTCACTAATATACCACCAAATCTGACACAGTACACAGTGTCAAATTTTTTGTCCTTATAGCTTATTTCATTAATATATTGTGTTGAATTTTTCGTGGTGAATTGGGACAGTTTCTGTTTTTGTAAAGTTTGACCTCAGATTATTATTTTTAACTGATGTCCTCAAGAGTCTGCTCAATATGACGGATTACATCTCTGTCAGTTTAACAGCAAACTATCACTACTGAGTCATCAGCAAAGCCTATGGCATCACACTGAACCTGGCCTGGCATCTCTTCTTCATCTCAGCAATCACGGGCCATGTAGACCACTCACTGCATCAATGATCTGCTTCCACTGCCTTCTATCTCTCGCAGTCTCTCTCCACCCTGCAGAAATTCATAATACTGTGATGTCCTTCTCTATGTCACCTTTCCACCTTGTACGAGGTCGGCCCAATGGTCTTATTGCCTGGAGAGTTCCTTCAAGTGCTTTCCTGGTGATTCTGTTGTTTTCCATTCTAGCCACATGTCCAGCCCATTGCAGTCTCCTACTTTTTAATTTCTGAATGATAGTGGGTTGCTTTATTAACTGATAAATTTCATTGTTCTTTCAAATTCTCCATACATCCTTCTCCAATGCAGGCATATCAGTATAGTACAAAAATAGTAGTCGCCCTAGTATTGAAGGTTAATCCAGGCCATATTGTGCGTGTTTCCCAAGAGGAATTTCTTCCTATTGTTATTAATAATTACTCCTTGGTTTCTGTTTGTCAGGCATGACGACACTCAATTTTCCTGGAAAACCACAGCTGGTTAGTTTCTGGTTTACATATAGAAAGCTTTCGTAAGATCATAAAACATGCCTGATACACACATTCCATTATTGTGACAGCTGCTAATTTTCATGATCAATTCACTTACTGTGTGGTAGTTCTGCAACCTTTCCTGAACCCATACTGATTGCATAAAGTAATGCTTGAAACAAATTGTAGCTCAGATGCAAATTTCTTTAAAACTTTTTTAAAAAATTGGCAACAATGAGACAGGTCCATAGTTCCAATTTTATCTTTTTCCCCAGTTTTATGAACTGGCCAAACTTATGCATATTTTAATCAATGAGGAAAATGTAGCCCATCAAAAGACTGGTTGATTATGAGAACAGTGCCAGTGGAATACTACATCAGAGCACTTTTATTATCGGAAACTCATCAGAACCCATTGACTTAAATTTTTATAGGGACATTATGATTTTCATAATGGATTGCCTGCCAAAAGCTGGACACAGATCAAGCATGAAAACTGCAACTGTGAAAAAATAATCAGCATATATACCATGAATGGTCCAAGCTCCAGACGTGCACCATCACGCCAGTGACCGTAACCACGGTGTTGCAGTAACGTCGTCAAGGTGTTGGCATGCCAAGCAGGATATCTGTGTTCAAATCACTCTTACGCCCAACATTTTCTTCTTTTCTTTCTTGTTTCACAAAATAATGGACTGTCCATCCAGTCACTGATATGTCTTTTCACTTCGTGCCTCTGTCACGGCGCAGTGTCTGTTTGCAGCAGTGGGGGGTAAGGAAGTGGCCTCCAGACATACGTATCTCCTATTTGTTCTACAAAAGTACCACATATTATGACTCTTGTTTCCATTTTAAAAGTTTTGACCCTTGCTGTCCTTTGTTCGTGGATATTCCACATCTGTTTATTTGTTGCTTTATTTGTGTGAGTGATCTGTGCAGCATCCAGCCTGCTCCCACTATTGACCACATTTACTTGCAACAGTAACATATTTCTCTCACATGACAATTGCCAAGACTACAGAAGGAGAAACACACATCAACAAACAGACAAAAAGTTCATAATTTTGTGGAAAAGAAAAAAAAGACTGGAACATGAAGTGCACTTGAACATGGATCTCCCACTTTGTGGTACAACATCATGACCACACAACCACAGTGCCATGGTTCTTGCAGTTTACTTGATGCACATCGTGAGCTTTTTTCTATTTTGCTTCACTGTTTCTGTTTTGCTTCCTTTTTCACAGTTCAGCACAACTTCTTTCAGTGTTCATGCTTTATTTGCATTCAGTTTTTGAAAGGCTATCCATTGGGCCATTTTACCACTAACTTGGAAGGGAAGGGGGGGGGGGATAAGATGGGGAGTTTCCCTTGTGAGTTTGATACATTGGAAAACTTAAAACATAAGCTATTCCCTGGCATATTGGGATTCATATTTGGTAGTGTGCAGTCAAAGATTTTATTACAACATATGAAGAAGTCATTGAAGGATTCGAATACAGCACTAGAATCTGTAATAACTTTGCCATTTACCATTAGTTTAGAGGGCCATCTTCTCTCCATTTCAGTGGCAACATCATCACTTATAAGAGACAAAACAGCTTTTGATTTGTTTTAGCACTCAAAATTAGTGTGTAGTAAGAAATTCATGACTCTGATTACCTTTTGCCTGCATATGCAGCTTCCTCATCGTACTGCTAGACCCTCTAATTCCTATCTACTTTTATGAGACTCAGTCAATACTGTTACAAAAGGGAAGCATTAGTCGAGTGCATCTACAAATTCAGTTGTAGTTGTCCTATGTTGAAGTGTGTTCATTGACCAATCACATGGATAGGCTTAATTTTTCATTTAACACCTCTACATTTTCTTCACAGAACTTTCTACATTTTTTTGTTGTACACCCTGAATTTAATTTTGATAGTGATTTTCAGGGGCAGCAGCCTTTTCAGTAGTTGCAGGAGCAACAGTCTGTATGATTGACTGATCTGGCCTTGTAACATTAAACAAAATGGCTTTGCAGTGCTGGTACTGCAAACGGCTGAAAGCAAGGGGAAACTGCAGCCATAATTTTCTCTGAGGGCATGCAGCTTTACTGTATGGTTAAATGATGATGATGTCCTCTGGGGTAAAATATTCTGGAGGTAAAATAGTCCCCCATTCTGATCTCTTGGCATGGACTACTCAGGAGGATGTCGTTATCTGGAGAAAGAAAACTGGTGTTCTACGGATCGGGGCATGGAATGTCAGATCCCTTAATTGGGCAGGTAGGTTAGGAAATTTAAAAAGGGAAATGAATAGGTTAAAGTTAGATATAATGGGAATAAGTGAAGTTTGGTGGCGGGAGGAACAAGACTTCTGGTCAGGTGAATACAGGGCTATAAATACACAATCAATTAGGGGTATTGCAGGAGTTGTTTTAATAATGAATAAAAAAAACAGGGGTGCAGGTAGGCTACTACAAACAGCATCATTAACGCATTATTGTAGCCAAGATAGACACAATACCCACTCCCACCACAGTAGCACAAGTTTATATGCCAACTTGCTCCGTAAATGACGAAGAGATAGATGAAATGTATGATGAGATAAAAGAAATTATTCACATAGTGAAGGAAGACAAAAATTTAATAGTCATGGATGACTGGTATTCGATAGTAGGAAAAGGAACAGAAGGAAAAGTAGCAGATGAATATGGAATGGGGATAAGGATAAAAGAGGAAGCTGCCTGGTAGAATTTTGCACAGAGCATAACTTAATCATAGCTTACATTTGGTTCAAGAATCATGATGGAAGGTTGTATACATGGAAGAGGCCTGGAGACACTGGAAGGTTTCAGACAGATTACATGATGGTAAGACAGAGATTTGGGAATCAGGTTTTAAATTGTAAGACATATCCAGGGGGAAATGTGGACTCAGATCACACACTACTATTTATGAAATGTAAATTGAAACTGAAGAAACTGCAAAAATATGGGACTTTAGGGAGATGGGACATGGATAAACTGAAAGGACCAGAGGTTGTAGAGAGTTTCAGCGACAGCATTAGGGAACGATTGACAAGAACGAGGGAAGGAAATACAGTAGAAGAAGAATGGGTAGATTTGAGAGATATAATAGTAAAGGCAGCAGAGAATCAAGTAGGTAAAAAGAAGAGGGCTGACAGAAATCCTTAGGTAACAAAATAAATATTGAATTTAATAGATGAAAGGAGAAAATATAAAAATGCAGTAAATGAAGCAGGCAAAAAGGAATACAAACGTCTCAAAAATGAGATCGACAGGAAGTGCAAAATGGCTAAGCAGGGATGACTAGAGGAGAAGTGTAAGGATGTAGAGGCATATCTCACTAGGGGTGAGATAGTACTGCCTACAGGAAAATTAAAGAGACCTTTGGAGAAATGAGAACCACATGTATGAATATCAAGAGCTCAGATGGAAACCCAGTTCTAAGCAAAGAAGGGGAAGCTGAAAGGTGGAAGGAGTATATAGAGGGTCTATGTAAGGGTGATGTACTTGAGGGAAATATTATGGAAATGGAAGAGGACATAAATGAAGTTGAAATGGGAGATATGATAGTGTGTGAAGAACCATTAGAACCTGACCTCTGGGAAGATCAGTTTGGATTCCATAGAAATTCTTTACAGACGAATGGAAAAACTGATAGAAGCCGACCTTAGGGAGGATCAGTTTGCATTACGTAGAAATGGTGGAGCACATGAGACAACACTGACGCTGTGACTTATCTTAGAAGATAGATTAAGGAAAGGCAAACATACATTTCTGGCATTTGTAGACTCAGAGAAAGCTTTTGACAAACTTGACTGGAATACTCTCTTTCAAATTCTGAAGATGCCAAGGGTCAAATACAGGGAGCAAAAGGCTATTTACAGTTAGTACAGAAACTAGATGGCAGCTATAAAAGTTGAGGGCCATGAAAGGGAAGCAGTGGTTGGGAAGGGAGTGAGACAAGGTTGTAGCCTATACCCGATGTTATTCAATCTGTATATTCAGCAAGCAGTATAGAAAACAATAGAAAAATTTGGAGTAGAATCCATGGACAAGAAATAAAAACTTTGAATTTTGCTGATGACATTTAGATTAGGAAATAAGACAGTTAAAGTAGTAGATGAGTTTTGTTATTTGGGGAGCAAAGTAACTGGCGATGGTCGAAGTAGAGGAGGATATAAAATGTAGACTGGCAATGGCAAGGAAAGCGTTTCTGAAGAAGAGAAATTTTTTAACATGGAGTATAGATTTAAGTGTCTGGAAGTCATTTCTGAAAGTATTTGTGTGGAGTGTAGCCATGTATGGACGTGAAACTATGATAAATAGTTTGGACAAGAAGAGAATAGAAGCTTTCGAAATGTGGTGCTACAGAAGAATGCTGAAGATTAGATGGGTAGATCACATAACTAATGATGAAGTATTGAATAGAATTGGGGAGAAGAGGAGTTTGTGGCACAACTTGACAAGAAGAAGGGACCGGTTGCTAGGACATGTTCTGAGGTGTCAAGGGATCACCAATTTAGTATTGGAGCAGCGTGGAGAGTAAAAATCGTAGAGGGAGACCAAGAGATGAATACACTAAGCAGATTCAGAAGGATGTAGGTTGCAGTAGGTACTGGGAGATGAAGCAGCTTGCACAGGATAGAGCAGCATGGTGAGCTGCATCAAACCAGTCTCTGGACTGAAGACTACAACAACTCCTAATTCAAGAATTCTTTTTTTACGCTGTAGTTATAAATACTTACAATATTGTCAAGACACGTGGAAGAAGTTGCCCTAATTCTTTGTATGTTGATGGAAATTCTGATTTAACTTGTATGCCCCTATCCATTTGTTCAAAGTGAAGTAAATTTCTTCAAAATGGCTCTGAGCACTATGGGACTTAACATCTTAGGTCATCAGTCCCCTATAACTTAGAACTACTTAAACCTAACTAACCTAAAGACATGACACACATCCATGCCCAAGGCAGTATTCGAACCTGCGACCGTAGCAGTCCCGCGGTTCCGGACTGCAGCGCCTAGAACCGCACGGCCACCTCGGCCGGCAGTAAATTTGTCATCAGTTGTTGCATCTATATTAAAGTCAGCACATATGGCTAGCTTCTCACACAGTTCTTAGTTTTTAATTTATGTAACAATGTTTCAAATTATCTAAGAATACCAAACTTACATGGAACTCAGGGATTTGATATATACTGATGATTAATATGTTATAGACTTAAGTTCTATACAACTGCTTTCAAATGTAAGTTCTACACTTAGATGGCCAAAATTCTGTCAGATTTCATAGTCTACCAAGGGCTGAACTGGTATGCAAGATTGTCCATGCCCACTGATTGATTGATTTATTGATCCATTTTCATCTACAGCTGCACAATGTGCAAGAGATATTTGGATTTTTTTGTTAATATTAACAGTTTTACATATAATATACTTTGGTACATAATAACACACATTAATATATCCATTAATGATGAATACTTAAAAAAAAGTTGTTACACTATATACAGTGAGGTAAATACAAATGTTCTGAATGAGACTACAGTGGGTAAACACACAAAAATTTAGTTTTGTAGGTATTCATTTACTGTGTAAAAGCAGTGATCAACCAAGTACGACTTCAGTTTAGATTTGAAGTGACCAATGTTTTGTATGTGTTTAATGGTATCTGGTAAGGCATTGTATAGTTTGTTACTAGGATGGATAAGGCTGTTTTGAAATAACTTTGCGTTGGCACGTTGAACATGTACATTCAATTTTTGTCTTGTATCATAGCTGTGTATTGTGTGATTTTGAGTGATGTGTGATCTTTTTGTATGTAAGTTTTCCTTTAAGTACATTATATTTTCAAGTATATATATGCAAGGAAGCGGCAGGATCATCCTTTTTTGAAACAATGGTCTACATGATTTGCGATTATCTACCCCTTCCATTATTCTTATAATTTTTTTTTAGTTTTGAATGTTTTGATGGCATCTCCAGAATTTCCCCAGAACATAATCCCATACTGGAGGTGAGAGTGTACAACTGCATAATATACACACTGAAGGGTGTTGTAGCTGGTACAATTTTTTAATATCAGGTAGCCAGTTTGTAGCCTGTAATTTTATTAAGGAGATTGGTATTTGCAATTTTAAACCATTGTCCATTTAAACATATTACATTTAGTAATTGTTTCATTCGATTTAATATAATTTGTATGTTATTAGGCTTGCTCATCTTTCCTTCTGATCACACTCCAGTCTTTAAATGCATAATGAAATTACTACTGCTTACATTGTCATGTAGAGTGTCTTTAAAAATAGTCTTTTTGTAAACAGCTGTCTCCACACATAATTTCATGAAGATGTTTCTTTGCATCTGATGCAAGTCCCTTCTTACTAAATCAATTCAGGTGTTGTCTGTGCATAGGAAACTAGCGTTCTCATAATTTTTGTCATCAAAGAAGATTCATGTTTTTAAACTTTGAACAGAAGCATTATAATCTGTGATTGTTTTCTTGAATTTCACTACTCACGCAAGACCTGTTCACCAAATCAAATCTCATAGGTAAAGTCATCCTTATCACATTTGTATTCAACAGGTAACTACCAATTTCTTTTAAAGATGGACTGGCCTCATTGCGATAAACATTATTAGAGCCCCCTGTGAAAATAACACATTCACTTTTAGTAGAATTGGCACATTCTTTTTCTATGCTGCTTATCTCATTTTTTAACTTTGCCCCAGGTTTAACACTCAAGGTCTGTTTAGCAGATTTTGATAGAAAATTTGAAACACTGTATGTGTGCCTCTCATTCAATTTTTGACTTTGGTCCCATCATATAGTCATTCTTGTGTCACTGCAGAACTGTTGTTTGCAGATCTTGTGTTTAGTTTTGAGGAACCATTTGTTTTAGTTACAATTTAGATAAGTGTAGAGCATTATTCTTTACCTACACAATTTTTGTTTCTAAATTGTTCTTTCCTATTTTTTTAGGTGTAGCATATTGTCATGAATAGGGAACCAAAGTGAGCAAAAACCATCGTAAGAAATTTGATGAGGCAATAGTCGAGCACTCAAGCAAGCAACAGGCATCGAAACGGGGCCATGTACTCGTAGTGTCGCCAGGGCAGGCGGCCTTCAAGGAAGCGAGTATGGACAGACACGAGTCTTGTGGCACTGAATACAGCCCTCTGGACAGCGACAGCTCCCAGGTACATATGCCAGGTCAAGCGAGACTGCAAATCACAAGGACACACCAGTGGAATCTTTTGAAAGGAAAATGAGGGTGTCAGCTGCAGGAAGTGACGCAGGAAGTGCACATCCCTGGAGAGTATTTATACTCATTGCAGTGAGCCAGGGGTCAGTCAGAGTCATTCAGAGCTGCAGTCAGGAGCAGTTCATTGAACATCTCGTCACAATTCTTCAGGAGCAAAGAATGTGGAAGAGACATTGTTGTGTGATGGAGTAGGAGTAGCTGTTAGTAGAAATCTGGTAGAGAGACTCAGATGGTATTTGTGAAACACTACACCTCTCTAAGAACTTTACTTCCATCCCTTGCATGTAACCTGTCAAGTTGCTTGACAAAAATCTATCAGTATTTGCTTATTATCATCCTTGTTCAGGCATTTAGCATCTACTGAAGGACCTACAAGCTCTCCACATGGCTCTGTAGTTGTAGGTAACTGTCTCGTTCTCATTTCCCTCTCAAGGAAGTAACATAGGAACAAACAGTTTTTTGATGCCAGGTGTGCAGTAGCTGAGGCAGTTAATCAACTATCCACATCATAGGAAATTGGATAGGTCGGTTAAAGAGTACTGCTCATTAATAGATAGTGTCCCTCAGTTACAGTCTGTTGTAGCCTCTGAGTTAATGGGATAGCAAAAGAGGGAATTTTTGTAAAAACTCTGCCTGAATTCAGGCAGAAGCTAATGATTTTGGGACTTGTAGCCAGGAGCCAGTTTTCCCACACAGCAGTGCAGACCTTCACGAGTAGCAGTGCAGATCTCTGCCAGGGCTTCTGTACAGTATTTGTTGAGAATTATCAAAGCAGATGAGCAACTCATTAATATGCTTGCAACATGTTTGCTAGTCACCAGGGAAAGTCAGAAATGACAGTATACTGGGGTTCCAGGATTAACCAATTATGGTTCCAATTCAGGGAAGCTACTCGAAGAGTACTACAGGCTCCCAGTTTACAGGGCGGTTACACATTAATCGAGAAGCCGGGTCGAGCTCTGTTCATACAGAGGTTGTATGATGAGGGCATAAAAACTGTAGTTAGGGCGAGGGAAGAGGAAATCACATTATCCGATATGATACATATCGCATCTGCTTAAGAAAGTGCCATTATGTCCCACAAGGAAAAACCAATTTGATAAAGTACCTTTCAGTCTCTCTCTGAACAAACTAGCAGTACACAGTATTGAGACAAGTTTAGGAATAAATCTGTCACATGTTTTAGTTTCAGAATGCCAGGTCACATGTTCACATGTTGAGGGAGTGCCAGAATGCATAGGTGGTATTCGCAGTAGAAGCAAATCTGGTAATGGAACATAAAAAGTAACCAGGTCCAATAGATACAAAATTGTGTAAGGCCACTCCACTCCTAGTACCAGAAAAATATGCAACATGCTATTTACCAGAACATTCTGCAGCTCACACTGAATACAGAGACATTGTCTGCTTTAAATGTAATCAGTGGAGACACTCTACTTGAATGTGTTCAGTGAGCCCCTGGTTAACTCCCAGAAAACAACAGCCAAGAGGAAATTAATGACAGATACAACAAAGCAGCCAGTGACACAGTGAAATTATAAATATATATATATATATATATATATATATATATATATATATATATATATATATATGAAAGGATTTCAAGGTAAAACATATATTTCAAGGAGTAGAGAATGACGTGGATATTCTATTCATGGGGCTAATTGGTTAAGACTTTATGCAAAAACACAGAGTCATAGGGGACTATGTAAAGTAAATGATGTACATTCATGGGGAAATTCAAACACGAGGTGGACATGCGGTGAAATCGTAAGAACAAATGGGTCACCCCATGTCAAGTTGCCTGTATTTTAATAAACTTCCCACTTTACCATCTTCAGTTTTGATGAAATTTTTGCAGGAAATTCATATAGGGCTTAAATGAAGCATGACTAGATTACAGCTCCATAAGTAATGTGGTTGGGCCACTAGCCACCTTTTTTTAAAGGCTGATGTTTTGATTTACTGAATTAAATGTATAAATCATCACTTTGTTTTATAACTGCACAGTATCTGAGAGACCTGTCATGCTGAAACTTGGTGATCCTGATAAAAGTTTGAGTATAACAGCTCAGTTGTAGGTAAAATTAAGGCAAATTTATCATAATGTGCTATCAAAATTGCTCATAAATCTTGTTGTAACAAATTTTGACTATCTTCATCAGCTTGTATCAACTGAAAGAATAACTTTCTGAAGCTGTTTCCTTACTCATCTACATCCTGTCAGCATGTCAAAAAGCTCTGCAAGTGGCACGTAGATGGCTCAAATAATAAATGAGTTATCTAAGTTCAAAATCTACTCAAAAATTAAATTAATCAATTTTTGCTCACTTTCAAGAGGTGATATCACAAGAGGAATTACTCAAATATGCTTTTTCTGCCACCTCTGAACTCGCTATGCTGGATCAAAAAAGTTATATTTATTTTTGAGATATAGCAATTATGAATAAATAAACTTATATTTTTGGTACATTGAAAAATACAGTCACATACTTGTGTTGATCCATGGTGGTTTTGCCACTACTGGTCTTACTCTTTATAGTTCCCAAATCATAATATTTTCATTCATTAATTCAGTTGCTGAAATGTGTCATTATTAACAATTACAGTTGTTTATAGCAAGCTATAAAATTGGCCCATTCTTGTGGCTGAGCTGGAATGACAGAAATAATATGTTGATCTGGAATCCAACAACCACAATACCTTGCTGGCCAGTAGAATGAATGTGCAGGTTTATTGTTGTGCATAAACTGACTAAGACATCATTTTCTTCATCTGAAACTTCAGAGATATTACCAACCCTCCATTTTCCATCATAAATACCAGCCATATATCGGCCTGTTTGTAAGGCTGCAACATTTCTGCGAAAAACTTTTTGTTTGACTGTGGTAAAAATTTGCCATACAACATTTGTATCACTGGAACCTACTTTTCACTTAATGGTACAAAGAGGAGATTCTTTCTTGTTCCTGAAGCAGTGCAGCCATTTTTTAACTTTTCTTGCTGCTCAGTTTTCGATGATTATATTTCTTATTTTGCTACATAAATAAATTGGATCCCATTGATATTCTTTGTGCAGTATTTATACATACCAGTTGCTGTCAAAATGTTGTCCTCAGTTGGCCTTTGAAGGCGTGCTTTTGCTGCTGGGCACTTTACAGTTCCCCCAACTGCATCACATGGAGGATTTACATGCCTTATAGTAAAAAAGTTCCATTCAGCTGAGATTCCACCATCACTTTGAATGTGGGAAAGATTGAGAAATTTTTTTTAAGTTTTCAGGCTGTGCTGCTGACCCACCACTGAAGTAGTAATCATGTGTGATTTTTCAAAGGCGATTTTCTATTGATTTCATAATAAAAGTATGTACAGTGATTACGTCATGCTTCAGTCTGTTGACTACTACACAGCAGCTGATGTTATTTCTGAAGTGCAAAAGAAATGGCTGTAAATTTGCTTCACTGAAAATCTTGATCTGCATCTTGGATAATGAGCGAATAATTTTCAGCAAAATCCATTGATATGATTAGTTCAGGTGGCTTGAGTTGGTGCTTTGCAGTATAATGATGAGTGGAAAGTTTGTCAGTTTTTGAAATCAGATCTTCAATACAACCCTCAGAGGTCATCTGCTTGGTTTCTAATGTATCTCTATGAGTGTGCACCCACTGTTTGAACTCAATGGTATCATCTGGATCACTGTCTTCAAAACTACTTTCTAAAATCTCTTGCAGATGTTCTTTTCCTGGACAGATTCCACACTGATGAATCATGCAGTCTTTAGATTCCAAATCTAACACTGTTTTGCCAATCAGGCTCTTGTAATCTTCTTTAATTGGACTACTTGCAAATATCAATTTTACATTTGGTGTAAAGTGCAAACACAGAATGAGTGGATTCCTGTGGTGATTCACCATTTTGGCCTGAATTCACAAAATTTGGAAAATCCTATTTCAATTCCATGCTGAAGTTGATATGCTGCAAACATTTCTTTCAGATTATCCAGAAGAAGGTATTTTTGGTTCAATACTTCGTTTCCATCTATTCTAATTAATACACAGTCCTACAGTCCTTTTTACATGGGAAAATTCGGCTAAGTTTTTCATTTTGAGACAATGTTACCCTTCTTTGTTTTACAGCACCTGGAATCTTCTTGCCACAGCTGTTCTTTAGCAGAGCTAATACACTATTTTCTGCCTTTTGTTTTCACCACCCTTTCTGAAACGCCAGATTCTTGCAGTGTCTCTTTTACAGTCCAACTTAGAGGTACTACTGTCAAAATCTGAAATTTTTCAGGTTACCTTGATAATTACAACTTCTTTACAGATATAATCAGCTGTTTATAAACTGCTTGTACAAGGTGCCTGAAAATTTTTTGGGTCAAAGCCTCCAGCAGCAGCAGTGTTATTCACAATTGCCTCTTGAATTTTGCTTAATTTTTCATTTCGTATAACCTTCGGCATTCCTCATTGATACACCCTGAAATTTTAGAGGGCAGTTAGGCTTGCATCAAGTGATTCTGCTGGGTATAACTCTGCTTCATCTTCTGAATGGGAAGACGATGACAGATTTTTCTGCTTTTTTTGCTGGAAAGTTTTTCTACAAGTTGGACAGACCTTCTGACCAGATTTCATTGCTGTTTGTCACAGCTTTCAATCGCTTTTCTGTTTCTGCATGAACAATCCATAAACCTATTTTTTAAGAATGGTACTTTGCACCAAGAGGGTTACAACACGATTTCTGTAGAAATTCGTACTTGTCCAAAAGTATTGCTTTGTGATGAAAACTTATTTGTGCATTTTCAGTAAGACAGGTTTCACTTCTTTGGTATAGTAATTCTTGTTGTTCTACTGAAAATCCTTTGACATATTTGAAGCCTTGTTGATGTATGTATATTTTCAGATGACACGTAGGATTATCTACATGGAACAGAAATGTCTCTGATAGCCATTAAACTACAATTGAATATTTACTTCCCATTGTCAGACACCTTGAAATAATTCATGTTTATATAGTAATGTTAATAGCCTTCATACCATTTAAAAAGCATACATTAAATCTTAACATTCTTCACTACACAACAGTGTGCTTCAGAATCATTATTGAAGAATGTTTTTAAACTGCATTGTTGCCACTAAATTTGTCTGTTGCTAACATAAAAACAACTTCTTCTGATCAAATAAAATTAGCTCTTTTCAATGGTTCCCATAAAAAGTAGATCTGCATGATCCCTTTCGAGATATGACCTTTTGAAAATTTGCCAAAATTGACTAATTAAATTTTTAAGTAGGCTTTCAACTTAGATGACTCAGTTATTATTTGAGCAATCTATGTGCCACTTGCAGAGATTTTTGACAGACTGCAGGTGAGTAAAGAATCTGCTTCTGAAAATTATTGTTCCGGCAGATAAAAGCCAATGAAATACAGTCAAAATTTATAATGACAAGAATTACGAGCCACTTTAACAGCACATAATTATGAGTTTACCATGACGTGATCTTTAGTTCTAAAACTAAGCTATATACCCTAAAAGTTTCAGCATGAGAGGTCTGTAGATACTGAGCAATGATAAAAGGAAGTTGATGATTTATTCCTTTATGTTGCAATGTCAAAAAACCAGCCATTACTGAAAGATGGCTAGTGCCCCAACCATACTACTTATGGAACTCAAATCTAGAAATGCTTCATCTAAGCTCTGTGTGTACATGCTGCAAAAATTTCATTAATATTGGAGACAGTCAAGTGGAGACCTTTAAGCCACTTGACTTGTAATGACTAGTTGATGTCACAAAGTCAAAAAATAATTGTGTACAGACTATGGGAGCTGTAAGCACACAAAACAGAGCTATGAACATGGTAGAGGTCTGTTCAACTGAAAATGGAACTTTGATGTAACAAGCAGAGAAGTCGAAAGGAGCCCGTAATGTCAGTCACTGCACAACAAGGTCAGGTACGCGACCTGCCATGGGGAAGATGCCACCAGACAGAATAATGGTGTTTCACCTGAGGACATAGAAACTAGACTCAACAAAAGTTTCTCACAATAACAGAACCAACCTGACAGAAGTAAACTCAGACCCAAATGGAGCCATGAGCCGAGAAAGTTAAAAACAGCCATGATAGAAAACAGGGTTAGTGGCTGCAGATCAGAAGAGGAAGGAATGAGAAGTAGTTGACACCATAACAGGGGAAAGTACTGAAGGAAGAAGTCTACAAAATTGGAGTTATAAATGTGAAGGTACCATGACAGATGTAGGGCAAGTACAAGAAAAAATTGTCAAATGATTGACACAATTATGCAAGTAATGGAAGCAATGGTACCCTGGCAAGAAATACAGACAGGGCTGTATGTCCCACAAGCATTGGTGCAAGTGGAAAATGGACAGTGTCAGAGGAAATGATTATTAATGGGTGACTGGTTAACTGGAATGTGATTCGCAAGTAGAAACTAGGGGGAAGTAGCCAGCGTGGAATTTTGCAATCTACTGTAAATTCTGTGTGCCACAAAACTTTCCGAGTTGCCATCCAGTCTATTTAAAATTAGAAAAATTGATTATAAGAAAAATAACTGAATTAATCACTGAATTGGTAAGCATTACCAACGTGCTAATATTAACAAAAGGATCCAAATGAATAGACAGAATGAGCATATGGGAACACTTTAATTACACATAATAACTAATTCAGAGCAATCAGGAGCTTAAACTTAAACAAACAAAAAAAAAAAAATATGAGGTACTCAGACAAAGATCTAGAAGTATAAAGCCTACCAGTTGCACTTTAGAAATACCAGGTTGGATGTATTAGAATAATCTTACAACAGGGGAGGTGTTCGTCTGAGAACAGTAATTACAGTTTAAAACAATTCATTCAAATAAAACATCATATTAAAAATTCATGAAGTTATTTTAAAGTACAATATGATGTTGCCTGTTATTTAATTCTTTATCTCACTTATACTATCATTATTATTACATCATATTAAAAATTCACGAAGTTATTTTAAAGTATGATATGATGCTGCCTGTTATTTAATTATTTACCTCACTTATACTATTATTATTATTAATGTTGAGGTATACTGCAGTGATAAATAAAAAAGGAAACCTTAGGCATGCATGGAAATGTCACATGGGTAGTTCACACAAAAATACTACATGATTCACACATACACAAGAATAGAGATAGAAAGAATTTTGCTCATGACAATAAGTCAAAGGTTCAGAAATTCATCTTCATCACTGTGATTTAATTATTGTGAATACAAACATTATGGAACACTTGCCAATGAAGAAATTTAGCCAGCTGTTGTGGCCGAGTGGTTCTAGGTGCTTCAGTCTGGAACCGTGCGACCGCTACGGTCGCAGGTTCGAATCCTTCCTCGGGCATGTTAGTTAGGTTGAAGTAGTTCTAAGTTCTAGGGGACTGATGACCTCAGATGTTAAGTTTCATAGTGCTGAGAGCCATTTGAACCATTTTTTGAAGACATTTATCTGCACCACCTTCTCCATGAAACTAAGCTACACTTCCATGAAACAACCCCAAATGCTGTGAATATTCAACAACAAAGCAAAATCATGTATATGAAAACTTCCAGAACATAAAATATGTAAATGATATAGGCACAAAGAGCAGTAAAACATCAAGTGGAATTAATAATAAAACTTATACAAAAAGGGACAGAAATTACACACAGTGAAATTAGCACCATATGGTATAAACAAAGCTACACAACCTTAAAACTGAAATGAAATGAAAAGTAGACAAATTGAAATACACTCGTGAGAATAATTTACCAAATGTTCTGGTTACACAAAGAAAGGACTGGAAAAACTTACTAAATACACAAAATATACTCATGACTAAGCTCTGAAAAATGTAAGAAACTGAGAGCACACTCAACCTGCAACAAACTTTCCCCATGTAGCCAGAAGAGGCTAGACACTACTTTCCACCAACAACTTAGCTACTGTCAAATGACTACCAAAATGGTACATTCTCTTTGCCTGGACAAGGAAGGCTACATTGGCTACTCTGTTACTACCAAATCAGACAGCCAGATGCTCTGTTGCTACCACATAACAAAAATATGCATCACACACACTCACTCACTCAAGCATACAGAGGATAAAGAGAAGAAGAAATTTTGGAAGCACAAAATGTAGATAACATACATAGGACTGGAGAAATCTGTATTTTAATGTAGCCCTATACCACTGAATACGGATAAACATGTTGATTCATTGTAAACAGCACAAAATACAAGTTAAATATTATGAAACAGATTGAACAGATAAGTTCCAGTGATTAATATGCAAGGGCTGAAAGCAGACAAAATACCACAGATAGGAAAAGAAGAAGTGAAAGTCAGACAAATCAGAAGTGATGAAAGTGTAAGCAAGTCAAGTCTAAGAGAAAATCTTAGAGTAGACCACCTCTTTGTTGAGGTAACATGAGAATTACAGGAATAGGTAAATGCCCATAATGATGTGTTCCATTCAGATGGAGATTAGTTAACTTATGCAGCAGAAGTGCTGAAGCACTGAATAACACTGCTGCCCAAATGTGAGAATACTATAATCAATAACTGACTGTATTTTGTCCCACAAGTGATATGAAGGAGGCCTTGCAAAAAGAATGTTGAAAGAAGACATAATAATTCCAAGTGAAAGTGCTTGGAATTTTTTCTCATTATATTATATAAAAAGATCTATGTGAATGTAAATCGCAGATGGTGAATAGTAGCTGATTACTAGAGCTTAAATGACATTTTGTTGAATGCAGTATACCATTACCAAGAAGAGATGACATTTTTGATAGGTTAGGCAAGGTAAAATATTTTTCAAGTCTTGATTTGACTGAAGGATCTGACCAAGAGCTACTAGATGAAAGGTATGTGGATAAGAAAGCATTTAGCATTTAGCATGCCCTGTGGGCATTACAGTAACTGTCATATGCCAATGGTACTGAAAATGACACCTAGCTCCTTTCAAAATTAATGAATTCCATTTTAATAGGTCAACTGGGAGAAAAAGTGTTCATTTACTTGATGATAGTGCAGTTTTCAGACTGTCTTTGTAAAAACACAATAGCAGGCTAGAGGAATTATTCAAAATACTGAGGAAACAAAAATTAAAATTAGGGATTGACAAATGCAAATTTCTGCGGAAATAGGCGCCATTCCTATGTTACGTACTCACAATCACCTGGTTGATGCTTCAGACCACTAAACTCTCTGTGGTAGAGAAGTATCTGTAACCAAAAACCACAGTGCAATTAAAAGCATACCTAGAACTTGTTGGGTACTATGGATGGTTTATCCATAGTTTCAGTGAAGTGGCAAAACTGTTGTATAACCTACTGAAGAAAGAGATAGCACACAATTGGTGTGCTGCACAGCAAGAAGCATTATGCCACCAGTACTGTAATACCCAGACTTCAGTAATGAATTCATTGTAATGACAGACATGAGCCAGAATATGATGGGAATGCACTTGGCCAAGGTAAATTAAGTAAAGACTTTTCAGTGGCTTATATTTCTAGCACTTTAAATAAGTGTGAAGAAGGACACAGTACAAGAAAACAAGAAATGCTAGCCATATGTTTGGCAGTGAAATGTTTAAGACCTTATGTATTCAGTAGCAAATTCAAAGTATTTACTAACCATAAGCCACTGACATGGATCAGTAGGGTCTCCAATCCACCATCAAGGTTAATAAAGTATCAGCTGAAACTGGGGGAGTATGACAATGAAACTTTGTTTAAAGAGGGTAAAGAAGCTAGACAGCAGATGCTTCATCCAGAATATGAGAGGTACAACTGGTAAATGAGACAGAGGACTATTAGAGAAAAAACCTGTGAGGTGGGTACACAAATGCTAAATGAGGAAAAAATGGTGCAGGAATTATTCAAGGCAGAAAAGGATAGGAATCTGAAAGAATGTCTAATTTACCAATAGGAAGACATCAAGGGGTATGCTGTACTTATGAAAGAATTTGAAAGTATCATATTTCAGAAGATACTAAATTGTGAAAGTTTTTGGAAAATTTGAAAGACATAACTGAAGATCCAAATGTCTTTTGACCTGATGATGACACCAGAAAATTTTTGAACTTTGTTACATTGACACCGTCAGACCTTTAAATGTCACGAATGATGGAAACTGCTGTTTGTTAAGGTTCCAAGACGAGCTAACCAAATTTGTAGGGGCAGAACTGATAGAGTGGCAGGACACTGATAACGTAGTGAATGTAGTAGTAGGGAGAATAATATTGATATTTGGTATTCCCATAGTACTGCTGCGCGATATGGGTAGCAGTTTCATTGGAGAGACAATGAAATCTGTTTGCAAGTTGTTATGCATAGAGAAAACACAGAGTACTGCCTATCATCTGCAAACTAATGGAGTACTAAAGAGAACTCACTGCACATTAACGCAAAATTTGCAAACATTTCGTGAACAGGGCACAGACAGAAGGGGGCTCTTTAATTCCATATACTGAATTTGCATACATCACCACACCACACAGCTCAACTGGACACATACCATCTGAATTATTCTTAGGACAGATGTGTAGTATACCAGAAACATTGCAAAAGAATCCTGTAGATGTGATATTTAACCACAATGATTATGTCTTACAACTGAAATACCAAATGCAGTACATGCACCAAGGTGCACAAAAGAAGAAGATAAAGTGCAAGGAGAAATATGAATAACAATACTATAGACACCATCATCCAGTAAATTTGTGACCAGGAGATAAAGTACTATTATACAATGAGAATGTATGCAGAAAACAATGCCACAAACTAGATAGCCAAAGGAGAGGCCTGTACTTGGTAATGGAGGTAAACAATCCTGATGCATAAATATAAAAGGAAGGCATTACATGAAGGTTCATGCAAATCATCTTAAGCAGTTTTCTAATTATAGGAAAAATTACAAACAACATGTACATCACGATGGTGATGATGACAGTTTTGCTATGACAGGTAAGTTCTCTGGAGAGACATCACAAAATATAACTTGTCTAATTTAAGTCATTGTCTGTGTTGTGGGTTGGCAGGAGAGCCAACACCGGTTTTGATTGGTTGGTTGGTTGTGTTGGGGAAGGAGACCAGACAGCGAGGTCATCGGTCTCATCGGATTAGGGAAGGACAGGGAAGGAAGTCGGCCGTGCCCTTTGAAAGGAACCATCCCGGCATTTGCCTGGAGCGATTTAGGGAAATCACGGAAAACCTAAATCAGGATGGCCGGACGCGGGATTGAACCGTCGTCCTCCCGAATGCGAGTCCAGTGTCTAACCACTGCGCCACCTCGCTCGGTACCGGTTTTGAGAGGAAGTCGAAAGGCACCCGTTTTAGCTCACGTAGGCTGGCGTGAGGTCTGGAACAGGACAAAGAAATTAGACTTTAGCAAACAACGTACATAGCTGCTGGAATACTTAACTTTAATCCATAAATAGTGAACATCCCTCTTGACGGTACATTGTTCATAATCTCAATAGTAACGTAATGGCGCCTTGCTAGGTCGTAGCAAATGACGTAGCTGAAGGCTATGCTAACTATCGTCTCGGCAAATGAGAGCATATTTTGTCAGTGAACCATCGTTAGCAAAGTCGGCTGTACAACTGGGGCGAGTGCTAGGGAGTCTCTCTGGACCTGCCGTGTGGCGGCGCTCGGTCTGCAATCACTGATAGTGGCGACACGCGGGTCCGTCGTATACTAACGGACCGCGACCGATTTAAAGGCTACCACCTAGCAAGTGTGGTGTCTGGCGGTGACACCACAGTCTGGTCTTCATTATGGTGTGTGTGACAAGCTAACTTTAGTCACTTGGCTTGTAGTTAGTTATCTTACTCTTAAGGTTATAAAGATAAGTTTGAACAAATAGCCAAGCAAGCTGTCATATTTTTTGAACAAAAATCTACCTTCATTAACATGGGTAAGGCAGAATGTAGCAGAACAAGACATGCACTACAATGGCCCACAGGCCAAATAGAGTGATCCCAGGAACTACCTCGCCAGCTAGGCACACATGAGAATAGACCCAAGCGAGGTGTATGAACTTTGTAGGTGAGGTCAGTAAAGTTCTGTTTGGAACATGAGATGAGGAGCATGCCACATATTTCAAAACCAGAATAGATGCGTAGGAAGAATAACAATGATCTTTTCAAAACTATGTAAGGAACAAGCAACAATTGTCAAAACAACCCTCAACAGTATAAATCAAATGGTGGGCTCAATAGAAAAAAATGAGAAGGTCATCACAGAGAGTAGAGGACATAATCTAAAAATAGGAGAATTATAAGGGCCATCATACTAATCATCATGAATGAGTGACTGATCCAGCTTACCAGTATCTTTAATGAGTTAGAATGGGAGTTGGAATTGTTAATCACAGCTATTGTAAATGCTCAGAAGGAATTCCTTGAACCTCACATAATCAATCCAATTCAAATTGGTAATTATCTAGAGCCAATTAAAAATCACATAAAAGATAAAAGATTTTCTACTGGACTGAAGGAAGACAGTGGGTACCAGTTATTGCAACTAGTTGATTTAGATGTATTTGTAGTGGTTAATATCTTGAGTTAAGTCCTCAATATTCCATTAGTTGATAGCAAGCCAAATACTAAGTATAAAATATATCCTTTACCAATAGAAATAGATTCTACAAAACATTCGTTCATACGAATTAATCCAGAAGAGGACATATTAATCACAGCTAGTGCTAAGCAACAGTATGCCAACGTAACGACCAGTTACTCTGCAAAAGAACAGGTGTAAAACAGAGGATATGTAAGCAAATAATTGTATTACTATTGACCTATGACTACAAAATGTGTGAGGTGAGAGAGTTGCAGCAAACTGGAAAAATATCACAGGATTTTACACAGAACATAGTTATACTAAACAAAACTCAATGGACACAAACACAAAGCACTGAATGAATTTTTGTTGCCCCATAATATTAGGGCTTAATGATAATCTGAAATGGACAAAAGCCATATAAGGTAGTCCTTAGAAACACAGGAAAATTGAGGTTTTTAGACAAATGTGGGGGCTGTAGAGTCCAGACACTTTTCCAAGCAGAACATACTGTTAGAACCAGCATACAACAAGATGACATCAACATAATTTAAGAATAGATTTAGACTGTTGTACATTAGATAAGGAAAAGAAAAATACACCCCACCTCAATTTTAATTTACCTCTTGATTGTGTGGTGGGGTGGCTGGGTTATTTGAAAGTGACTGGCTATAAACTGGATCAACTCCAGGATGAGATTGAGTACCAACAGGCAGCTGTGTTTGGAGGCTGATCACTTAACTCTCACTCAGTATGGAGATACACAGGCTCAGGCACAGGCATAATAATAATGATGTGTTGTATGTGTGGTTATTGTAAACATTGTAGAGACTGCTTTAAACTAGGACAAAGGACTTTTGAGGATGACTGCTGTGGCTGGGTGTGTGTAAGTGAGAAACATGTGGTGTAGATATGTTGAACCCTGTGCTTACAACAGATAAGTGACATGACTGGTGTAAATAAAGCCTTAAGGCCATAAAAGACTGTAGATGTAAGATGCAGAATAGTTTGTAAAAAGAAATGGTTGGGTAATGCTATGTATTGTTATACAGATGTGCATGTTGTTTTCAAGAACTGTGAGAGTTTACATGTTATAATATTAAAGATGTTCCACAAAGAGGAAACACAAAAAAATGTAAAATGATTGGCATGTATCTAAGAAGGAAATAATTGGAAAGTAAAAGTAGGAGGAGAAGAAATCTTTTGGAATACTACTGGGGTGGCAAGTTTCATGAATAGGGATTCAAAGCAAGCAGAAGTGCTTAAAATGAATTTTATGAGGAAACAGCGAAGCCCGTAAGCAAGCCGAGGGAGTTTGTACTTGTTAGTGCTACCAAGGCGTGTGGCCTAAAATGGAAGTGGATATGGACAAACATGAATCTTGAGACACCTGCATACCACTCTCTGCATGGCAACAGCACCAGGGCACAAATGTCAGGACTAGCTAGAATGGAAATCAGGAGATCATAGGATCACATACATGTGATCTGAACACACAGTTCAATGCCCTTGAAGAGAAACAAGTGTGTAAGCCCTGGGAGGTGACACATGAAATGCAAATCACTGTAGAGCATTTAAACTGGGTGTTCTAATAACCCAGGGGTCAGTCTGAGCGATTTGGAGCCCGAGTCAGCTGCAGTCAGTCAGTTCTCCTGTCGCAATTCTTCAGTAGCAAAAAATGTGCAAGAGACATCGCTGTGCGAAGGAGCAGGAGTAGGTACTAGTAGAAATTCAGTAGAGTGCCTCAGGTGGTCTTTTTGTAACAATACACATCTGTCTCATCAGTGCAACATGCAGAGTACCTTAACTGAAAAAACTTAGCAGTGTTTTGCTTATTGTATTCCCTGTTCAGGCATTTTAGCAGCTGCAGATGGATGCATGATCTCTCCACACATTTCTGCAGTCACAGGTAATTGTCCTGTTTTCAGCTGCCTCTCCAGGACATGATAACATTTCTTGTATATATATGAGCTAAATGTTTTAAAACAGTTATTTCTGTTCACGTTTAAACTATATTGCATTTTTGTTCTAAAGCAGCACATTTCATTTGTAGTGCTCCATTATCACCCTGTAACAACTGAATTATTGAATCCTTGTCTCTGATAATGATCATATACTTTTATCACAAATTTTTGTTACATAAGCATCTGACAATCATGAGTAGTCCACAAAATTTTCAGTTTATTTTGAAAGAGTTTTCTGAAACCAACATTTAAAACATTTGCATTGTACACCTTTCCTTGTATTGCAAATTCCAATTGTTACTAAATTTTACGTTACTTGTATTGGAGCAATTTATACCTAACTGTCCCATCAATGCCATTTTGAAAAAGCCAACTAGTGACATAAAGTATTACACATTAATGCCATCGTTCTTCCACAAACGCAGTCTTACCTCCATAACAGCAAGCAGAGGTACTCAATACAGACTCTACCACAGGCATTAAAGCAGAATGCAGGAACTTAACATGCAAAGTGTCACAGGGATCATTATGAGACCCACACTATTTTGTAACCTATTCCAATGACTTTAAATTTCAGTTTGAAATTGTAATGTTTGCTGATGACACCAGCATGCTAATCAAGAGTCCAAACTCAACACTGGCAAACGCAATGCAGATCATACCTTTACATGTAAATAAGTTATTTGCAGCTAACAGTTTAAGTCTGAACATCACAATGACACACATTATGAAATTTCAAACAAACAACAAATACTTTTTAACACCACAAGTACACATTAAAGGTCTTACAGTGAATGAAGCACAAAGTGTAAAATTCCATGGAGTCCAGATGGATAAAAGTCAAACTGTAGCCAACACATGAATATACTAATCAAGAAACTGAGTTCAGTATGTTACGCCCTTAGAAGCATCTCCCATTGTATCGACATAAGGACCAGAGTGTTGGTTTATTTTGTATGTTTTGCCTTCCTGCTGTGTTATAGAATTATCTTCTGGAGCAGTGCACCTAAGGTACATAACATCAAACAATGGGAACTACAGGTTGCTATGAAGTGGTGTTCTGTCCCCAACTCAACTTCCACAACACCTTGGTCCATCCCTCTGTCACTCTTAATCCCAACACCTTGCCACATGGATCATATCTCTGTGCAAGACCCAGGTGCAAAACCTGTCCAATACATCCACTCAGCACTTCAATTCCAGTCTTGTCACAAGTTTATCATATCCCATCAGCGGTTGGGCCACCTGCGAAAGAACTATGTCATATACTTGCTCTGCTGGAATCTTTGCATGGGTTTTAATATTGGTATGACTACCAACCAGCTTTCCATCATGATGTATCACCACTGCTAAACTGTGGCACAACATGCAGGTGAAAATAACATCTCAATTTCAGTGGCTGCTTCGCTACCCAAGCCATCTGGATCCTGTTTTTCACCACCAGCTTCTCTTAATTGTGGGGGTAGCAGTGATACTTGCAACACATTCTTCGCTCTTATAATTACCCTGGCATCAGTCTACAGTAATTTGCTGTCCCCACAACCTCCAACCAACAGTTTCCACTCCCTCGTCCCATCACCTCCTCCCCATTCTTGTCTCCCACCCTGCCTGTGGGCCCTCTGCCAACAAACTGGCCCATCTTTCCCCTTCCCTCCTTTCCCTTTTTGCTCTGTTTCCTCACCTCCCCACTTCCCTGCCCCACAGCTTTCCAACACCGTGCCTGTTGGCATTATAATCCCTGTGCACACTGTCGGACAGCATTCCTCTCTCCCCTCACCCATACACTGCTACCCCTTAATTTTCCACACCCCCTCCAGACTGCTGCTCCATCCCATGTGATAGCTGCATTCAGACCCGAGCAGCTGGAGTTGGTACTCATGTGACATATTATTTCTTGTGTGAATGAGCGGTGTGTGTTACTCTTTTTCTGATGAACGCGGTGGGCAAAACTTACGTGTATTGAGAAGGGAGTGAGACAGGGTTGTAGCCTATACCCAGTATTATTCAATCTATATATTGAGCAAGCAGTAAAGGAAACAAAAGAAAAATCAGTAGTAGGAATTAAAATACATGGATAAGAGATAAAAACTTTGAGGTTTGCCAACGACATTGTAATTCTCTCAGACAAAGCAAAGGACCTGGAAGAATAGTTGAACAGACTGGACACTGTCTTGGAAGGGGGATGTAAGATGAACATCAACAAAAGCAAAAGGAGGATAATGGAATGTAGTCAAATTAAATCAGGTGATGCCAAGGGAATTAGAATAGGGAATGAGGCAGTTAAAAAATAGATGAGTTGTGCTATTTCGGAAGCAAATTAAATGAAGATGATCAAAGTAGGATATAAAATGTAGATTGGCAATGGGAAGAAAAGCATTTCATGTAGAAGAGAAATTTCTTAACCTGGAATATAAATTTAAGGGCTACTAACTTTTTTTCCAAAGTTATTTGTCTGAAGTGTAGCCATGTATGGAAGAGAAAGATGGACGATAAATAGTTTAGACAAGAAAAGAATAGAAGCTTTCGAAATGTGGTGCTACAGAAGAATGCTAAAGATTGGATGGCTATTCATGTAACTAATCAGGAGATACTGAACAGAATTGGGGAGAAAAGGAATTTGTGGCACAACTTACTAGAAGAAGAGATCAGTTGGTAGGACACATTCTGAGGCATCAAGGGAGCACCAGTTTAGTATTAGAGGGAAGCGTGGGGGTGGGGGGGGAGGGGGGGTTAAAATCATAGCAGGGGACCGAGAGATGAATATACTAAGCAGATTCAGAAGGATGTTGGTTGCAGTAGTTGCTCAGAGATGAAGAAATTTGTACAGGATATTGTAGCATGGAGAGTTGCATTAAACCAGTTAACATTGACAAAAGGTTTCTATAACTTTACAAATGCTATAAATGTAGGTCTGCCTTTCCTTATTGTATCTTATAATTTATGAACCAGAATTTTTTTTAAAATAAGATTGAAGAACTGTTGAGCATCTTACATGATGAAAATTCATCAATAATTGTATGTGACAACTTTAATGTCAATATGTTGGTAGATAGTTGATTTACAATTAAATTCCTCTATGTTCTACACAGTTTCAACCTACATTCTAATATAAACAGTCCTACAAGTGTAACAAACATTTCAAAAAGCCTTATAGATAATGCATTTTCAAATACAGAAAGCCCAGATACAGAAGTTTTGAATATTGACCTATGAATATCTGATCATAACACACTTATTATTAAGGTGTTCACAGTCCAATACACACAAAAAGAGTACGTCATATGTATAAGAGAATTCTCTCTCTCCCAAAAACTGCAACCAGATAGGTTTCACACTGACTAACCCATCTTGGGCAGAAGTATTGTCACAAACTGATACAGATGCTGCATACAATGTTTTCTCCTCTCTTTTCATGACAAACTTTGAAATGTGTGAGGAGTATTACCAGGTTGGTTGCACCAATGATCACACCAATTTACCAATAGTTCATTTATTAACCTTAACACATACAATGATCACAAAGAACTGAACTGAACATGGTGGAACAGCCAAAGATAATGCTTAGAGTCCAAAGATGAATGCATATCGATGTTGGTGGGTCCGCGGGAGCTGGACCATGGTCAGCTCGACAGCGTTGTCGGGGAGCTATGTGGGTGGATGTCATGAAGGAAGGTTCAGCCACTGGACCTGGAAGCCGTTGAAGAAAGCCGGGCGTCATACTAGGTGTGCTGGTCGAGCGGCAACAGGTAGGCCGGCAGTTTGTGGGTGGAACAGAGCGATGACGACGATGTCTCCGGTGGGCATGGCGAACACAAGAAGCATGTCCAGGTCTACATCGAAGGGGAGGGGAACACGTTTCACCAGCTGGCAGGGAATGGCGGAGGTTGTGTCATGAGCACTGGATGAAGCAAAACACACAACGAACAGTGTATAATCGCACAGTATTATTGAGATGTCATGGATTATGTTCAGGGGGATAGGCACAAACACCTCGAGCGAGGGCACGTTCAAGATGGGGGGGGGGGGGGGCGTGAGAAACCTCGACAGGGCAAGGCAAGCGACGGTGGAGAGGTCGAAGGGCCCGGCGAAGGGCCCGGCGGCGAGGCCATGATCGTAGGTAAGATCGACGTGAGGAGCATGTTGTCACTCGAAGGAGTGCGTGAGAGTAGAGGGCGAGGTTAGAGGAGAGCTCCACGATTGGAGCTGGAAGTTACTGGATCAAGTGTGTAAGTCCGACATGGACGGAGTGGTCGGAGGGTCGTTTGCCACGACAGTGAGTGGAGTGGTCATGGCCTGAAGGGGGGTAGAAGAAGGCTCGACTTGAGCGGACTTAAGTCTGTTGAGAGAGACTGTAACAGCTGAATCTTTCATCTGGATGTCATAGGCGTTGGGTGAGCGCCAGAGAAATCGGTACGGGCCGGTATATGGAGGTTGGAGGGGAGCACGGACAGTGTCATCTCGGAGCATGACGTACTCACAATTGTCCAGAGATTTTGGGATGCGAGCCTTAGGGCGGGAATGGCTGGTGGGCGGAGAAATCATACCTACCGCTGGACCATCAACAAGTGTCAGTTGCGAACCATTCGTCGAAACATCATCGATATGGGTTTTTGGAGCCGAAGGCCCACTTGTGTATCCTTGATGACTGCACGACACAAGGGTTTATCCTTCGCCTGGGCCGGTCAACACTGATATTGCACTGTTGGTGACTGGAAACATGTTGCCTGGTCAGACGAGTTTCGTTTCAAATTGTATTTAGTGGATGGACGTGTAAAGGTATGGAGACAACCTGATGAATCCATGGACTCTGCATGTCAGCAGGGGACTGTTCAAGCTGGTGGAGGCTCTGTAATTGTGCATATTTTTGGGAGCATTGTATAATCAGTCGGGAAACCTCAGATCAAGCGGATATTTGGCTTTGCTGAAGTTTAACCTTCCGAAGAAGTAACGGAGCTCTTGGATTATTAAATGCAGGTTCGTATCCAGTCTTTCGGAAGTTCCCTTCTGATTAACAACTACGCAACATATCGATGAATATCATTAATTCTCAAATGTCAAATACACACCTTTTGTATGAAGGAGCAATATATATATTTCCCTTTTAATCGTACAATTTCGTCTCAGTTATCTTTTGTCATAAATCCCAATATTCAGATTACAATTCTTCAAACCAAACTCAGGCTAATCGGTACGAAGACAATCTGGGAAGCTTTTTTCTAACAACCACCAGAGAGAGTACTACAAAGAGTAATTATGCGCTCATGGCATAGCTCTTGTATGAAATTACTTTGCGCATGGATTCTACGAGTATGAATATAGAAAATTAGTAAACGTCATTCAAGGGTAGTATTGTATCAGAATAATTCATCGAATATAAAGAGATATTACAAGTTCCAGTCATTCGATCAGGAAAGAGGTACACGGCTCGTGTTGTCTGCAGTTCAGCCATGCCTAGATGGTCAATACTGCGGTTAAATCGTGTCCGCATTGTTACTTTGTGCCAGGAAGGGCTCTCAGCAAGCAAAGTATCCAGGTGTCTCGGAGTGAACCAAAGCAATGTTTCCAGAATGAGATTTTCACTCTGCAGCGGAGTCTCGGTCGGGCACACAGTTTTAATCTGCCAGGAAGTTTCACAAAGCAATGTTGTTCGGATATAGAGGAGATACAGAGAGACAGGAATTGTCGATGACATGCCTCGCTCAGGCCATCCAAGGGCTACTACTGCAGTGGGTGACCGCTACCTACGGACTATGGCTCGGAGAAACCCTGACAGCAACGTCACCATGTTGAATAATGCCTTTAGTGCAGCCGCAGGACGTCATGTTATGACTCAAACTGTGCGCAATAAGCTGCATGATGAGCAACTTTACTCCCGACGTACATGGCGAGGTCCATCTTTGCAACCGCGACACCGTGCAGCGCAGCACAGATGGGCTCAACAACATGCCAAATGGACCGCTCAGGATTGGCATCACGTTCTCTTCACCGAAGAATGTCGCATATGCCTTCAAGCAGACAATAGTCGGAGCCGTGTTTGGAGGCAACCCAGTCAGGCTGAAAGCCTTAGACACAGTGTCCAGCGAGTGCAGCAAGGTGGAGGTTCCCTGCTGTTTTGGGGTGGCATTATGTGGGGCCGACGTACGCCGCTGGTGGTCACGGAAGAAGCCGTAACGGATGTACGATACGTGAATGCCATATCGGCAGCATACTGGCGAGGCATTCGTCTTCATGGACGACAATTCGCGCCACCATCGTGCACATCTTGTGAATAACTCCCTTCAGGATAACTACATCGCTTAACTAGAGTGGCCAGCATATTCTCCAGGCATGAACCCTATCGAACATGCCTGGGATAGATTTGAAATGGTTGTTTATGGACGACGTGACCCACCAACCACTATGAGGGACTATGCCGAATCGCTGTTGAGCAATAGGACAATCTGGACCAACGGTGCCTTGATGAACTTGTGGATAGTATGTCACGACGAATACAGGCTTGCATCAATGCAAGAGGACGTGCTATTGGGTATTACAGGCACCGGTGTATACAGGAATCTGGACCACCACCTCTCAAGATCTCGCTGTATGATGGTACAACATCCAATGTGTGGTTTTCACGAGCAATAAAAAGGGCGGAAATGATGTTTATGTTGTTCTCTATTCCAATTTTCTGTACAGGTTCCGGAACTCTCGGAACCGAGGTGATGCAAAACTTTTTTTGCTGTGTATATTTTCAAGACGAGCATTTCAGTATTTACATCTAATAGATCACACGCTTTTTTTGTCGCATTACGCTGGATGTGATTGATCGTCCAAAAGCAGTTTAAACACAGAATCAGGCTTCCATTATTTACATTTGCGTTGCCTGCACACTATGCAGTCACGTTCTTTACACCTAATTTATGAAAATCAGTAGACACTTGATTAGACTGTGAACTCGATTGCCTGTTTCATCAGCTTGTTCAGTGAAGTCTATAAGCCTATTTTTCATCTCCTCCTCAGGGCCAAAATGCCTTATAACCAGAGGGAATATCTCACTGTTTTTTTGGTTGCAGGCGTGAGCTGCAATAGAGAAGAAGTTGCTCAATTTAGCTGAATTCTTCAAGACATCAATGAACTTGTGAACAATTTTTGCAGCCAAAACCTTTTTGACAATAGCTTCTGCCTTACTTCCACCACATGTCATATTCTTAGTTAAATCAGAGTCACGGAGAAATTCCTCGGGAAATTCATTTCTGCAATCCATACTTCTGCAACTGATGTTATATCTGAAAGTATGAGAAACTACTGTTAGCTCACAAGCAACGTTTTTAATGTCCTTGCTGCCATAAACAAAATATTTCACTGAATCTGAGGCTGCCTTCTCTTCTATACAGGTATGTTGGCTGCAGTCGGCAGTACGCCAATGGGCGGTGCCGAAGTCACACTTACGTAGCACACGATAAGCGTGCGCGATTCAGTTGAGAAACAAATAACGTAACGAGTCTCTTTAAACATTAATGTCTCTTTCGTGAGTAGTTGTTGCTTCCGCAGCTTATTTATACCATAGCTGCTAATGGCTAACAGTCGAGCGCATCCACCATTTGCCAGCATAGAATAGGTGTACAGACATACTGAAGAGCCAAAGAAACTGGCACACCTGCCTAATATCATGTAGAGGCCCCATGCAGAAGTACCGCAACACGACGTGGCATAGACTCGACTAATGTCTCAAGTAGTGCTGGAGGGAACTGACACAATAAATCCGTAAGAGTATGAGGGGGTGGAGATTTCTGAAGAACACGTTGCAAGGCATCAAAGAGGTGCTCAATAATGTTCGTGTTTGTGGAGTTTTTTGGCCAGCGGGAGAGTTTAAACTCAGAAGAGTGTTTCTGAAGCCACTCTGTAGCAATTCTGAGCGTGTGGGGTGTCGCGTTGTCCTCCTGGAATTGCCCAAGCCCGTCGGAATGCACAATGGATATGAATGGATGCAGGTGATCAGACAGGATGCTTACGTACGTGTCACCTGTCGGAGTCGTATCTAGACGTATCAGGGGTCTCATATCACTCCAACTGCACACACCCGACACCATTACTGTTCCCTGCTAATATCGGGGTCCGTGGATTCATAAGGTGATCTCTATATCCATACATGTCCATCCGATTATTACAATTTGAAACGAGACTCCTCTGACCAGCCAAAAGGTTTCCAGTCATCAACAGTCCAATGTCGGTGTTGACGGGCCCAGGCGAGGCGTAAAGCTTTGTGTCGTGCAGTCATCAACGGTACACGAGTGGGCCTTCGGCTCCCAAAGACGTATGGATGATGTTTCGTTGAATGGTTCGCACGCTGACACTTGTTGATGGCCCAGCATTGACATCTGCAGCAATTTGCGGAAGGACTGCACTTCCGACACGTTGAACGTTTCACTTGAGTCGTTGTTGGTCCCGATCTTGGAGGATCTTTTTCCGGCCGCAGCGATGACGGAGATTTGATGTTTTACCGGATTCCTGATACACTCTTGAATTTGTCGTACGAGAAAATCGTCACTTCATCACTACCTCGGAGTTGCTGTGTCCAATCGCCCGTGCGCCGACTATAACACCACTTTCAAACTCACTTAAATCTTGATAACCTTCCATTGTAGTAACCGATCCCACAACTGTGCCAGGCACTTGTTCTCTTAGATAGGCGCTGCCGACCGCAGCGCCGTATTCTGCCTGTTTACATATCTCTGTATTTGAATACACACGCCTATACCAGTTTCTTTGGCGCCTCAGTGTATATGTATATAGGCGGGGAGCATGTCTTATTGCTCAACATGAAACCGGGCCGGTCACGTATTTTTCGACGACGTTGCTTGTCTAGTTTTCAGTGATAGCGAAATTTGAATATCACAAGTATTTGCCTTATCTGTCTGCGGTATTGCACGTTTGAACTTTAGTAATAGATAAGCTAAAGCATAGCCGTTGCTACGGATGTAAAGAGAAGGATGTAAAAGAAGTACCAGTTACTTTTCATAGGTATTTTCAACAAATATATAATTGTAATACGTAGTTCATCATACTGATATGAGGCACTTTATACACTGAAAAATATCGAGGCACGGTATTGTGAAGTCTTATATGGTAAAGAGAATTTCTATGATTTAATGTCCACGTTTTTACGAGACAAGTGCCAAGGAAATTTGCAAATGTGTTTGAGTAAACTACCAATAAGTGTATACCTATTGGTTTTATATTAATTTGAAGATAAGATTTATACAAGACAGTCCTCCAATTTATGCAGGTCCTCAAACGCGTCTGTGCATCTAAGAATTTCTGCATGAGAGCTTCCTATACCATGCCACTGCAAAGTAATTAATTAGAACACATTCGACAATATGAATCAGTGCTACACACAACGCAAACAAAACTCTTTGGCTGTCACTTCTTTTATTTTTCCAAAATTCGAGTACTGAGCTTGCCATACGTCAAACGGATATCAACTGCGTTTTTAAAAAAATAGGAACCCGCATTTTTATTACATATTCGTGTAGTACGTAAAGAAATATGAATGTTTTAGTTGGACCACTTTTTCGCTTTGTGATAAATGGTACTGTAATAGTCAAAAACGTATAAGTACGTGGTATCACGCAACATTCCGCCAGTGCGGACGGTATTTGCTTCGTGATACATCACCCGTGTGAAAATGGACCGTTTACCAATTGCGGAAAAGGTCGATATCGTGTTGACGTATGGCTGTTGTGATCAAAATGCCCAACGCGCGTGTGCTATGTACGCTGCTCGGTATCCTGGACGACATCATCAAAGTGTCCGGACCGTTCGCCGGATAGTTACGTTATTTAAGGAAACAGGAAGTGTTCAGCCACATGTGAAACGTCAACCACGACCTGCAACAAATGATGATGCCCAAGTAGGTGTTTTAGCTGCTGTCGCGGCTAATCCGCACATCAGTAGCAGACAAGCTGCGCGAGGATTGTGAATCTCAAAAACGTCGGTGTTGAGAGCGCTACACGAACATCGATTGCACCGGTACCATATTTCTATGTCTCAGGAATTGTATGGAGACGACTTTGAACGTCGTGTACAGTTCTGCCACTGGGCACAAGAGAAATTACGGGACTATGACAGATTTTCTGCACGCGTTCTATTTAGCGACGAAGCGTCATTCACCAACAGGGGTAACGTAAACCGGCATAACATGCACTATTGGGCAACGGAAAATCCACGATGTCTGCGACAAGTGGAACATCAGCGACCTTGGCGGGTTAATGTATGGTGCGGCAATATGGGAGGAAGGATAATTGGCCCCCATTTTATCGATGGCAACCTAAATGGTGCAATGTATGCTGATTTCCTACGTAATGTTCTACCGATGTTACTACAAGATGTTTCACTGGATGAGGGAATGGCGATGTGCTTCCAACATGATGGATGTCGGGCAAATAACTCGCGTGCGGTTGAAGCGGTATTGAATAACATATTTCATGACAGGTGGATTGGTCGTCGAAGCACCATACCGTGGCCCGCACGTTCACCGGATCTGACGTCCCCGGATTTCTTTCTGTGGGGAAAGTTGAAGGATATTTGCTATCGTGATCCACCGACAACGCCTGACAACAAGCGTCAGCGCAATGTCAATGGATGTGCGAACATTACGGAAGGCGAACTACTCGCTGTTGAGAGGAATGTCGTTACACGTATTGCCAAATGCATTCAGGTTGACGGACATCATTTTGGTGATTTATCGCATTAATGTGGTATTTACAGGTAATCACGCTGTAACAGCATGCGTTCTCAGAAATGATATGTTCACAAAGGTACATGTATCACATGAGAAGAACCGAAATAAAATGTTCAAACGTACCTACGTTCTGTATCTTAATTTAAAAAACCTACCTGTTGCCAACTGTTCGTCTAAATTTTGAGGCATATGTTTGTGACTATTACAGCGCATTTTTCACAAAGCGAAGAAAGTGGTCCGACTAAAACATTCATATTTCTATACGTACTACACGATTATGTAATAAAAATGGGGGTTCCTATTTAAAAAAACGCAGTTGATAACCGTTTGACCTATGGCAGCGCCATCTAGCGGGCTAACCATAGCGCCATCTGGTTTCCCCCTACAAGCTAGACGAGTTTCGTTCTTTGTAGTTTTTTCGTTTGATGCTTATTTCGTGAGATATTTGGCCCGGTCACTATCAATGGACCACGCTGTATGTGTTTGTCTGTAGTGTATGGTTTCACTTTTATAATGAGATGGCGAAAAAGTGTGACAGGTATTTTACTTGTCTACACAGAGCAGAAGGGCAGATAACTGAAAATAATAATGGATAATCAGGTGGTGGAAATCGCTTGCCGTGTTTACTGCAACAATTTCATATTTCTAGATGCGTTATTTTTTCGTGACACTTCTGCGCCGTCTGTAGTGTCATTGTGATGCAGTTAAGTAGAACAGAGACCGAAAATTCGAATTAGTCCAACACAAACCGTAAAAAAAAAAAAATTGGAGGCTGTCACTTCTTATCCACTTACCGAAAAATCGTAAAAAAGGTGGACTCATGATACTGTGACGAAAGAGCAGAGCAGTAGTTATTTTTCTTCACATCTTTCAAAATGGTTTCGAACCTGCGACCGTAGCGGTCGCGCGGTTTCCTGACTGAAGCGCCTAGAACCGCTCGGCCACACCGACCGGCTGAATTCTGTTGTAAATAAAACATCGTTCACAAGACACCAATCTGTGGTAATGTAATGTGTTGTAAGCGCCAAATAGTGCTCCTGATTATGCGAATCAGTCCACATATCAACTGTCGCAGCACATGTTTTATTAATAACTTCCGCAATAACAGAAGGCATTATGCTGTTTCGCATTGCATCAGCTTGTTCTTTGACATGTCTGCTTATAGTAGAGGGATGTGGCGTGACATCTGCCACGTTAACTTCTCCATAATGCGCACCTAGATGTATCAATTCTTGGCCTAGTTCTCTGAAACCTTCACCGGAAACAGCATTAAAAGGTCTCATATCTTTAGCACAGGTTGCAACACACTTTGCTCTATTTTTTATTACTGCCGGTATCCCTGAAGGAGCTGTATCTTTGTGAGGTTTCTTGCAACTGTGTTTCTTTAAATGAGTGGTTCCCGACTGGAAACACAATAATGTGGAGCAGTTTATGCACGATACGTACCCAGTAGACGCACAGTTTTCGTCTACAACCAACAGAAATGTACTCCATACTTGGCTTTTCTACCTTCTTCAGTGTGTAAACATTGGTTTCAATCTTGCGTCTTACTGCACTGGCTTCCTCGCGCTGCATGATAACAGAGAGAGAGACACACCACGAGCGAGAAGCCCGTACTGGCTGCAGTCTCACGAGGATAATGACACATGTAATGTGTTTGAAGTTACGTGCTACGTATTCGGTCACAGCTTCTATGCTCGGTCCCTAGAACTAGTGCGGGCAGCCTATCCAGTTAGGGTGTGCTCGCCCCATTTAGTACAGGGCTATTACAAATGATTGAAGCGATTTCTTAAATTCACTGTAGCTCCATTCATTCACATATGGTCACGACACACTACAGATACGTAGAAAAACTCGTAAAGTTTTGTTCGGCTGAAGCCGCACTTTAGGTTTCTGCCGCCAGAGCGCTCGAGAGCGCAGTGAGACAAAATGGCGACAGGAGCCGAGAAAGCGTATGTCGTGCTTGAAATGCACTCACATCAGTCAGTCATAACAGTGCCTAAGGACTGTTCAACAAAGATCCACCAACTGCTAACTCCATTCAGCGATGGTATGCGCAGTTTAAAGCTTCTGGATGCCTCTGTAAGGGGAAATCAACGGGTCGGCCTGCAGTGAGCGAAGAAACGGTTGAACGCGTGCGGGCAAGTTTCATGCGTAGCCCGCGGAAGTCGACGAATAAAGCAAGAAGGGAGCTAAACGTACCACAGCCGACGGTTTGGAAAATCTTACGGAAACGGCTAAAGCTGAAGCCTTACCGTTTACAATTGCTACAAGCCCTGACACCCGATGACAAAGTCAAACGCTTTGAATTTTCGGCGCGGTTGCAACAGCTCATGGAAGAGGATGCGTTCAGTGCGAAACTTGTTCTCAGTGATGAAGCAACATTTTTTCTTAATGGTGAAGTGAACAGACACAACGTGCGAATCCTCACGCATTCGTGCAGCAAATTCGCAATTCACCAAAAGTTAATGTGTTTTGTGCAATCTCACAGTTTAAAGTTTACAGCCCCTTTTTCTTCTGCGAAAGAAACATTACAGGACACATGTATCTGGACATGCTGGAAAATTGGCTCATGCCACAACTGGAGACCGACAGCGCCGACTTCATCTTTCAACAGGATGGTGCTCCACCACACTTCCATCATGATGTTCGGCATTTCTTAAACAGGAGATTGGAAAACCAATGGATCAGTCGTGGTGGAGATCATGATCAGCAATTCGTGTCATGGCCTCCACGCTCTCCCGACTTAACCCCGTGCGATTTCTTTCTGTGGGGTTATGTGAAAGATTCAGTGTTTAAACCTCCTCTACCAAGAAACGTGCCAGAACTGCGAGCTCGCATCAACGATGCTTTCGAACTCATTGATGGGGACATGCTGCGCCAAGTGTGGGAGGAACTTGATTATCGGCTTGATGTCTGCCGAATCGCTAAAGGGGCACATATCGAACATTTGTGAATGCCTAAAAAAACTTTTTGAGTTTTTGTATGTGTGTGCAAAGCATTGTGAAAATATCTCAAATAATAAAGTTATTGTAGAGCTGTGAAATCGCTTCAGTCATTTGTAATAACCCTGTATTTTGTGCTCGCTTACTTGTTCATGCAGGACTCTACTCTTGATCGTCTATGAGCCATCCTGCACTTTCTACACTGTGCAAATCTGCTGGTGATGCCGAGACGTATGTTTTAAGGGTTGATGTTACGCCGACATTGCGTGTACGGTCGATCTCAGACCCACTGAGTTCACAGCGTATCTCTTCGAACAGGAATACTAAAGCGTTACATGTCAGTTTGGATCCTACTGTATAGCTGCCGTCAGTTTTCTTGAATGACCACTCTAGATATATGAACTCTTGCATGGAAGCGTGAGTGTGTCATGATGCTGGATGACAATCCTGATTCCATCGTTCTTGTTAAACGTGGTTGAAGCGTAAGGTTTATGAGAGAAGTATTCCTGACGTATAATTATCTCATCATACTCTACCGGACTGGTTACATTGAGTAAGGACGTCATTGCGCGGCATCAGGCCAACTGAAGTGGCATGCTACGGACTGCGTGTACTTGTTTCATACCGTATGCCCATCCTGCCTTAGATGTAATCGTACAATGATTTCCTCACTGTGAAAGTCATCGAGTTGACTGTTCTGGTTCACAATACGCAGCTCCAAATAGTCCAATGTCTGAGCTCTCACTGGAAGGTATATTGCATTGGCAAGGGTCTCAGCAATCTTATACCCCGTTGCAACTGCGGGGAAGAATCCGTAAATAGTGTGAATGAGACTATCGTTGAGATAGGAGTTGGTTGCAGTGTTACACTCGACTCGGATTGTGTTGACGGGGAGTGTGTCCACTGTCTGGTCTGACTTGTAAAATTTACTTGGATCCTTTTTCAAACTCTGTCCTTTTGTGAAACCCGACAGGCGCCCTATTGAACCTTTCTTGTCAAAGTCAACCGTTGCATTTACAGTCCTTATTTCAGATTTAAGTGTATTGATGTTTGCACGTAGTTCAATACCTTTCCCTGACTCTTTTAAGACTTCGTTTAAATCGTCGATATTGTATGGACCTGGTTCTATTTCCACAATATCTTTTTCACCATTAATATCCAGATGCAGTTTATTGTTAGTCTCAGTGATATTTTGGGTGCTGTTGTACGTCTCCAGTCCAATCAGTGCAATACTCCATTCACCAAAGCTCAAATCAATTGGCAGGAAGTAATTTGCACACAATACAGATGATCGTTTTCTTAACGTCAAAGTATACGACATTGCATCTGAATCTCAACTGATGAATTAATGTTTAAACCTCCTCCTTATATGGCATGCATCTTCTTCTTATTCTTCTTTGTGAACGTCCAGAGAAACATGATGCATAGATGTCCGCAGAGGTGTGTATTAAAGTCCTGATAGCGTAGATATCGGAGGAAGACGAAGGTAATGAGAAGTAGTAGAAATGGGAACAGTGAGAAACTTAACATCAGGATTGATGGTCACGAAGTCAGTGAAGTTAAGGAATTCTGCTACCTAGGCAGTAAAATAACCAATGATGGACGGAGCAAGGAGGACATCAAAAGCAGAATCGCTATGGCAAAAAAGGCATTTCTGGCCAAGAGAAGTCTACTAATATCAAATACCGGCCTTAATTTGAGGAAGAAATTTCTGAGGATGTACGTCTGGAGTACAGCATTGTATGGTAGTGAAACATGGACTGTGGGAAAACCGGAACAGAAGAGAATCGAAGCATTTGAGATGTGGTGCTATAGACGAATGTTGAAAATTAGGTGGACTGATAAGGTAAGGAATGAGGAGGTTCTACGCAGAATCGGAGAGGAAAGGAATATGTGGAAAACACTGATAAGGAGAAGGGACAGGATGATAGGACATCTGCTAAGACACGAGGGAATGACTACCATGGTACTAGAGGGAGCTGTTGAGGGCAAAAACTGTAGAGGAAGACAGAGATTGGAATACGTCAACAAATAATTGAGGACGTAGGTTGCAAGTGCTACTCTGAGATGAAGAGGTTAGCACAGGAAAGGAATTCGTGGCGGGCCGCATCAAACCAGTCAGTAGACTGATGACCAAAAAAAAAAAAGGGTAGATAATTGTAGAGCACATGTCTTCTGTGAGTGAAGTATCGTTGTAATTCTTCTGGTGGTTGCAGGTTACCAAATGAGTCGAAATAGTAGACAGTATCCGCATTTTTCCTAACATGTGACAGCCGGGGCCTCCAGCAACATCTAAATTCACAATACCGCATTCACCAGTTTTCCACATAGTCTTCGGTAATGTATCCCACATAATCACACCACGGAATCTTGGTATCTTGAATTTGTCTCTAACAATCTTAAGGAGACCTGTATTTGTGAGGGGTCTATCTGGTAGGACGGCTAATGGGCTTTTTTTTAATTAATGAATTGACCAAGGCCCTTCCTGTATGGTTTCAAGTATAGTCCCTTTCCGATGGCTGCAGCTTCCATCGTGCGATTATGTCTTCTTGCCTCTTCTAACTGTGCTTGGGAGTTTTGCGCGTTCTTGACCGTTCGAGCAACTGCTGCGGCACCACCGGCGAGCGAACCTACCACCGAGAGCGCGGAGAGGGCTGGGATGAGAAAAGGGATAAAACCGCCGGATGTCTTGGGTATTGGTAGAACTCGAGGTGCTTTAACGGATCATCTTCTTCTTCTTCTTCTTCTTCTCCTTCTTCTTCTTCTTCTACTTCACGCATCTTTCTGCTTGAGTGCGTTTTTAGCTGCATTCATCGCTGCCAGGGTACAGTTCTTCAAACAGCTCTGCTTCCTACCCCTGTCCTTCTTCTTGTTTGGTGCACAAAGTGCAGCATTCATAACTCGCTTGAAATTCATCATTCCTAAACTCGACTTAATTTTTCCTCGCATGGTTTCATCAACTGCAAATGCTGCGATGCGTTGACCTGTACCAATATCCTTTCTACTCTGTATCGCCTCAGCCTTATCAGCTAAAATCCTATCAGCAATGTGACGATTTGGTAGATCTTTATTTGTAGCGTAGGCAATGTCGTGTTCCAAACACGCTTCATCGAGCAGATTAACCCCCTCATCACCTCGAGCCAAGCGTTTCTGAAGCTTTGTCCCAGGTCCACAGTAGTTACACCCAGGGATGTGTAGTTCCACTGGCAGTTTGTCTAGAATACCACCACCTCCTCTAATGCGTCTCCTACCACGCATATTATGCTACTGCGGTGGTTGTGGACTATGCACGGCCATTATACAGCAAATCGTCGGCATCAATCCAGCTGTTTTGTGTAGCAGGAAAACAAAGCCATTTCACTAGTGTTTTATTTCCACGACATCTTATGACTCTCTCCACGAGAGAAACATCCGGTTCTGAGCTTTTCTGCATCTCCTCAGTGTAGAACCAGCCTGAAATTTCTTCAGCTTCACTATTCTTCAATATATAAATTCTAGGATTCGTTCGTTGCACCTTTGAAACTGTAAATATCTCAGTTGACCAGTTCGGTAGGTATGATTTCTCAAATGCCGTCTTGCGTTTTGAGAAAGGCACCAAATCACCTACATTAAATTTCTGCTTCCGTGGATCCAGCATCTTAATGCGATAGTACAGCGTATCCATGAGTCCATTATCAAGAACATCGATTGCTCTCATTTTTATTTTGCTATGTTTGGTTCGATTCTAGAGAGAAATTACACTACTGGCCATTAAAATTGCTACACCAAGAAGAAATGCAGATGATAAACGGGTATTCATTGGACAAATATATTATTCTAGAACTCACATGCGATTACATTTTCACGCAATTTAGGTGCATTGATCCTGAAAAATCAATACCCAGAACAACCATTTCTGGCCGTAATAACGGCCTTGATACGCCCGGGCGTGTACAGGTATGCCCATGCATCTTCAACACGATACCACAGTTCATCAAGAGTAGTGACTGGTGTATTGTGACGAGCCGGTAGCTCCGCCACCATTGACCAGACGTTTTCAATTGGTGAGAGATCTGGAGAATGTGCTGGCCAGGGCAGCAGTCGAACATTTTCTGTATCCAGAAAGGCCCGTACAGGACCTGCAACATGCGGTAGAGCATTATCCTGCTGAAATGTAGGGTTTCGCAGAGATCGAATGAAGGGTAGAGCCACGGGTCATAACACATCTGAAACATAACCTCCACTGTTCAAAGTGCCGTCAATGCGAACAAGAGGTGACCGAGGCGTGTAACCAATGGCACCCCATGCCGTCACACCGGGTGATACGCCAGTATGGCGATAACGAATACACGCTTCCAATGTCCGTTCACCGCGATGTCGCCAAACACGGATGCGACCATCGTGATGCTGAAACAGAACCTGGATTCATCCGAAAAATGACGTTTTGCCATTCGTGCACCCAGGTTCATCGTCGAGTACACCAATGCAGGCGCTCCTGTCTGTGATGCAGCATCAAGGGTAACTGCAGCCACGGTCTCCGAGCTGATAGTCCGTGCTGCTGCAAACGTCGTCGAACTGTTCGTGCAGATGGTTGTCGTCTTGCAAACGTCCCCATCTATTGACTCAGGGATCGAGACGTGGCTGCACGGTCCATTACAGCCATGCGGATAAGATGCCTGCCATCTCGACTGCTAGTGATACGAGGCAGTCGGGATTCAGCACGGCGTTCCGTATTACCCTCTTGAACCCACCGATTCCATATTCTGCTAACAGTCATTGGATCTCGACCAACGCGAGCAGCAATGTCGCGATACGATAAACCGCAATCGCGATAGGCTACAATCCGACCTTTATCGAAGTCGGAAACGTGATGGTATGCATTTCTCCTCGTTACACGAGGCATCACAGCAACGTTTTGCCAGGCAACGCCGGTCAACTGCTGTTTGTGTATGAGAAATCCCTTGGAAACTTTGCTCATGTCAGCACGTTGTAGGTGTCGCCACCGGCGCCAACCTTGTTTGAGTGCTCTGAAAAGCTAATCATTTGCGTATCACAGCATCTTCTTCCTGTCGGTTAAATTTCGCGTATGTAGCACGTCATCTTAGTGGTGTAGCAATTTTAATGGCTAGTAGTGTATTTCTGAGAGGATGTCTGTCCATTTGTATGAGGCGCGGAGGTTGAAACGCATCCACATTTGACCTTTTATTGTTATTGACTCCTCGATACTTGCCTTCAGGTGAGTTAATGTTAAGTAGTGATGTATTCCGTAAAGCTGCACCACGGTCTTGAAATACCTATTGTAGAACTCCCCATTGTGATCGGTTTGGAGGTTGTCTGGGCATCGATTCGTCCCTGTCTGCAGTAAACGCTCAAAAACATGGGTGGCATTTCGACCCGTTTTTGTTTTGACAGGTGATGCCCAGGCAAATCTGGAGTATGTATCAATAACCATTAAAATATATTTGAATCCTTTTTTCTCGTGTGGATATTCCCTCATATCTACAAGATCAGCTTGCCACAAGTCATTCAACACTTTAATCACAACATGCGCTGCAACCATCGTCAGAAGTGTCCAGACTGGATGGAAATGGAAATGAGCGTTTGGCGTCATTGGCCGGGAGGTCCCTCGCGGGGCAGGTCCGGCCGCCATATCGCAGGTCTTATTACATTCGGCGCCACAATGGGCGACCTGCACGCCGGATGGGGATGAAATGATGATGAACACAACACAACACCCAGTCCCTGAGCGGAGAAAATCTCCGACCCAGCCGGGAATCGAACCCGGGCCCAGAGGACGGCAATCCGTCACGCTGACCACTCAGCTACTGGGGCGGACTCCAGACTGGATGAGGGAGGGTTATGGTCTGGGGAATCTTTTCGTGGTGTTCCCAGGGTGATATCGTCGTTCTGGTAGGTACGATGGGTGAACTCAAGTATGTATTTATTGCTGGGGACCGCGTCCATCCCTAACAATTAGTTCACGAGCCCACCCGAAGCATAAACAGTTGGGAGAGCATACTAGACTTCTTAGCAATCCTGAAGAAATAGGGAGTATCATGACGAATACAGAGATTAGCGACCACAAGGCAGTTGCTGCTAGGCTGAATACCGTAACACCTAAATCCATCAAAAACAAACGCAAAGTACGTCTATTAAAAAAAAAAAAAAAAAAGAAGTTGATAAAAATACTCTTAACGCCTTTCTAAGAGACAGTCTCCACTCCTTCCGATCTGATCATGTAAACGTAGAAAAGATATAGTATTGAGATAGTATTGACGGCAATTGAGAGATATATAACACATAAATTAATAAGTGATGGTACTGATCCCCAATGGTACACAAAACGGGTCAGATCGCTGTTGCTGAATCAACGAAAAAAGCGTGCCAAATTTATAAGAACGCAAAATCCCCAAGATTGGCAAAGTTTTGCAGAAGTTAGAAAGATAGCGCGTACTTCAATGCGAAATGCTTTTAATAATTTCGACAGCGAAACTCGGTCTCGCAGTCTGGCAGAAAATCCAAATAAATTCAGGTTATGCATAAAGCACACCAGTGGCAAGACGCAATCAATACCTTCACTGCGCGATAAGGCGGAGTTATTAAACACTGTTTTCGGAAACTCCTTCACCAAAGAAGATGAAGTAAATATTCCTGAATTCCAATTAAGAACAACTGCGAAGCTGAGAAACATAGAAGTAGATATCCTCGGTGTAGCAAAGCAGCTTAAATCAATAAAGTCAAGGCTTCCGGTCCAGATAGTATACCAGTCAGGTTCCTCTCAGAGTATCCAGATGCAATAGCTCCATATTTAGCAATTATATACAACCGCCCGCTCACAGAAAGTTCCGTACCTAAAGACTGGAAAATTGCTCAAGTCACACCAATACCCAAAAAGGGAAGTAGGAGTAATCCGCTGAATTACAGGCCCATGTCACTAACGTCGATTTGCAGTAGGGTCTTGGAACTTATACTGTGCCTCGAAGGAAACGATTTATTGACGCACGGATTCAGAAAACATCGTTCTTGTGAAACATAACTAGCTCTTTATACTCATGAAGTAATGGGTGCCATCCACCGGGGATGTCAATTTTATTCTATATTTTTAGATGTCCAGAAGGCTTTCGACACCGTTCCTCACAAGCGTCTTCTAACCAAACTGCGTGCCTACGGAGTATCGCCTAAGTCGTGCGACTGAATTCGTGATTTCCTGTCAGAAAGGTCACAGTTCCTAATTTTTTAAAGACAGAAAATCATTGAGTAAAACAGAAGTAAAATCCGGCGTTCCGCAAGGAAGAGTTATAGGTCCACTATTGTTCCTGATCTATATTAACGACAGAGGAGACGATCTGAGTAGCCATCTTAGATTGTTTGCAGATGATGCTGTCATTTATCGTCTTGTAAAGTCATCAGATGACCAAAACGAATTGCAAAATGATTTAGATATCTGTATGGTCCGAAAAGTAGCAATTGACCCTGAATAAGGAAAAGTGTGAAGTTATTCACATCAGTACTAAAAGAAATCCGCTAAATTTCGATTACACGATAAGTCACACAAAGCTGAAGGCTGTAAATTGAATTAAATACTTAGGGATTACAATTACAAATAACCTGAATCGGAACGATCACATAGATAATGCTGTGAATAGAGCAAACCAAAGACTGCGATACATTGGCAGAAGACTTAGAAGGTGCAACAGGTCTACTAAAGAGACTGCTTACACCACGCTAGTCCGCCCTATTCTGGAGTATTGCTGTGCGGTGTGGGATCCGCATCAGGTGGGACTGACGGATGACATGGAAAAAGTACAAAGAAGGGCAGCTCGTTTTGTATTACTGCGAAATAGGGGTGATAGCGCTACAGGCATGATACGTGGAGTGGCAATCATTAAAACAAAGGCGTTTTACGTTGCGACTGGATCTTCTTATGAAATTTCAATCATCAGTTTTCTCCTCCGATTGTGAAAACATTCTGTTGGCACCCACCTATATAGGGATAAATAATCATCACGATAAAATAAGAGAAATCAGGACTCGCACAGAAAAATTTAAGTGCTTGTTCAAAAATATGGCTCTGAGCACTATGCGACTTAACTTCTGAGGTCATCAGTCGCCTAGAACTTAGAACTAATTAAACCTAACTAACCTAGGCACATCACACACATCCATGCCCGAGGCAGGATTCGAATCTGCGACAGTAGCGGTCGTTCGGTTCCAGACTGTAGCGCCTAGAACCGCACGGCCACTCCGGCCGGCTAAGTGCTCGTTTTTCCCACGTGCCGTTCGAGAGTGGAACGGTAGAGAGACAGTTTGAAGGTGGTTCATTGAACCCTCTGCCAGGCGCTGTATTGTGAATAGCAGAGTAATCACGTAGATGTAGATCTACATGCAGACTGTTTTCTCCTCACCACAATGGCATCTATCAGCAGGACAATGCAACGTGTGACAAATCTGGCAGTGTAGGTGGCTGGTTCATAGAGCTCCAGGGAGAGTTTACCGTACTCCCCTAGGCACTGTGGTCTCTGGATTTAAACCCAGTCGAGAAATCCTGGGACCACATCGATCAGGCTGTTCGTGCCTGGGAATCCTCATCTGAGAAACCCACCACAGATGGCCACAGCACTGAAGTTGCCACGCCTCCACATCCCAGTCAATACCCTCCATAACCTAACTGATTCCCTTCCTTAATGTCCCCACTGCAAAGGTGGTTACTCAGGCTCTTGACAGGTGGTCGCATTAATGTGACTGGACCATATGTTATACAATTTTTCTGTCTGATTCTCGTCTCAAGAACACATATAAAATCGGGAGGCAAGGTTTTCATATATCTTAATTTATAGCTTAACTTCGTAATAAAATAAGTGCAGCATCACAACCTCAGACTGTCTTCTTTATTTTTTTTTAAATCGCCATACTATGCACTGATAACAACCCACGCCCTGATAACTGGTTGCTTACTGCAACGTAAGAACGTAGAATCATTCCCTGGAAAGCTGACGAAATTTCGCCATGACATCATCACTCGCTGGCCGATCGCACGTGATAGGCCCACGTCAGCATCCAAAGTGTGCGACCACCTGCCCGTGTGTGCTCGCGCGCCTCATTCACACTCACGTGTGGGGAAGGCCACCAGATAAGGGCCCATTCGACCAGCGGGGCGGCCCCAGATAACGGCCGCTCTGAACAGCTGGGCAAGCGTCGCCGCTCGCCGTCCAATTCAGCCGAGTGCGTCTCAGGGAGCAGGTCAGGCTGTGTCGAACCTGAGGAAGGAGCAGGAACGCCGCACTAAGTAAGTACACCTCCTAGCTGTACTTTGCTCCACAAGGAGAAAAACCGAGCATTTGAGATGCCGAAAATCACGCAATTCGCTACAGTAAGAGCTTTTCTTTATTGTATTTATTTACTGTCGAGCTGTCCAGGCATTCATCCATTTACACAGTGTGATTCAAAAAGACGATTACAATGTGACACGGCACATCGGGCGTACAACAAGGATCAGTTATCACATTGGAACCGGAGGTCGCAGAAGCCATCCGGGGCTAATAAATGGTGTTGTGGTTATTTAGTGACACGCTACAAATCGACGGTCACTACAGGAGACGCTCAAAATTTGGTCCACATGCATCGAACACGATTGGCATCGACGCCGAATCGAATGGCGCACTCTCTCCAAGATACCTGGTGTATCTCGAAGACATCCTACAGCCGAAAAGGTCCTTCAGAGACGTAACAGGGGTTTCGTATGAGGGTCACTCCAAAAGAAATGCACACTTTTTTTTTTTTAATCCATCTTTTATTCTACATGTTTGAAAGTCTTACAGTGTGTAGATACATCCTTTAGGAACAATATTTTCATTTCTCCACATAATTTCCGTCCCTCTCAACTGCCTTACGCCATCTTGGAACCAGCGCCTTTATGCCCGCACAGTAAAATTCTGGACCAACCTGTTGGAGCCACTGTTTGGCACCGTGCACAAGGGAGTCATCATCTTCAAACCTTGTTCCACGAAGAGAGTCTTTCAGTTTCCCAAAGAGACAATAGTCGCATGGAGCCAGGTCAGGACTGTAAGGTGGGTGTTTCAGCGTTGTCCATCCCAGTTTTTGTGATCGCTTCCACGGTTTTTTGACTGACATGTGGCCATGCTTTGTCTTGCAACAGCAAAATATCCTGCTTTTGCCGATGTGGTCGAACACGACTCAGTCGAGCTTCAAGTTTCTTTAGTGTCATCACATATGCATCAGAATTTATGGTGGTTCCACTTGGCACGATGTCCACAAGCAAGAGTCCTTCGCAATCGAAAAACACCGTAATCATAACTTTTCCAGCAGAAGGTGTGGTTTTGAATTTTTTTTCTTGGGTGAATTTGCGTGATACCACTCCATTGATTGCCTCTTCGTCTCTGGTGAAAAATGATGAAGTCATGTTTCATTACCTGTCACAGTTCTTCCAAAAAATTCGTCTCCACCATTCTCTTACTGTTCTAAAAGTTTGTTGCATACCGTTTTTCTTGTTTCTTTGTGAGCCACTGTCAACATCCTGGGAGCCCACCGGGCACAAACCTTTTTTAACGCCAATACTTTCAGTATCCTGCAAACACTTCCTTCCCCTATCCCAACGTAGCATGACAATTCGTTCACTGTGATACGTGTGCCAGCACTCACCAATTCGTTAACTCTCCGCACATTGTCTGGAGTGTGTGCAGTACGAGGCCTGCCACTGCGAGGACAATCCTCAATATTGCCGTGCCCGCTTTCGTCACGTAACCTGCTTGCCCACCGACTAACTGTACTGCGATCGACAGCAGCATCTCAACCTCTTGTGGATGTTTCCCACTGTCTCGTTTTCACAGCACAGGAATTCTATGACAGCACGTAGCTTCTGACGAACGTCAAGTTCAGTAGCCATCTTGAAGACATGCTGTGACGGCGCCACTAACGGGAACAGGTTGAACTAAGTTTTAAAACAAGTGGGAAGGATGTATCTACACACTGTAAAACTTTCAGACATGCAAAATGAAAACTGTGTTTTCACAAAAGTAGTGTGGATTTCTTTTGGAGTGACCCTCGTACATAAGGCACAAAGGAAGAAATCGATTATAGACTCATTGGGTGATTGTGATGGCGATGCAGCTGGCTCACCTCGACCTGCAGATGCGCACTCAACTGCCTGCTGAAACGCTCGGGTGCACCGTTGTGCTGCAATCGAATGCGGTGACGAATAGGCATCTGCACACCATTCATCCTGCCAGCCAGAACGTTTCGCAGGAATACGAGATATGTGCGACTGTCAAGTCGGTCCGGGAGAACATACGGCCCAATGAAATGCAACGGCCTCTCCTTACCGTAGCGCCCTTTCCTGGCGTTTGCGACCCGAGGTTCCTATGTGGATTACTGATCCTTGTCGTGTGCCCGATTTCCCCTGTCAGTTTGTAAACGTTTTTCTGAATCGTGCTGTGTAGTAATACGTTTACAAATTGTATATTCAATTTTATATACCCCTTTTGACTTCACTGGCAGCAGTGGTAACACCGGTTTCCGTCAGATCACCGAAGTTAAGCGCTTTCGGGCTGGGCTAGTACTTGGATGGGTGACCATCTGGTCTGTCCAGCGCTGTTGGCAAGCGGGGGTGCACTCAGCCCTTGTGAGGCAACCTGAGTAGCTACTTGACTGAGAAATAGTGGCTCCGGTCTCGTACACTGGCATATGGCAGGGAGAGAGGTGTGCTGACCAGTTGACCCTCCATATCCTCATCCAGTGACGCCTGTGGGTTGAGGATGACACGGCGGCCGGTCGGTACGGTTGGGCTCTCATCGCCTGTTCCGGCGGAGTTTTGACTTCACTCTGGTTACATGTTGAAACATGTAGACGGACATTAACATTTATTTAGAGGTGCTTCTGAAGGGTAATTGGGTCTGATTGCTCGGGTGGCCAGTGAGATTATTTATCGAAATTTTTCCCTGTCCAGACCCATATACTTGTTTTAGTGTTCACCCTTATCAGTATTGTATGTCAGACAGTAAAAGACTTGGACGATGTGTTCAACAGAACAGATGGCGTCTTGAAAAGAGGCTATCGGATGAGCCTCAACAACTAGACCAGAGCGAGTAGCGATCACACTCTGAAGGTTCCGTGCAAATTCGATTATGTATACAGATATTAGTAGTTATTTTTGTTTCGTGTGGCTCAATGGGATGCCACTTCGGTGACTTGCGTGTCCCTAACCCAAATGGTGCAAATGGCTCTGAGCACTATGGGACTTAACTTCTGAGGTAATCCGTCCCCTAGAAGTCAGAACTACTTAAATGTAACTAACCTAAGGACGTCACACACATCCATGCCCGAGGCAGGATTCGAACCTGCGACCGTAGCGGTCGCGCGGTTTCAGACTGCAGCACCTAGAACCGCTCGGCCACCCCAGCCGGCTCCCTAACCCAGCCCAGTTATCGAACGGGGGAAAGGGCACCTACAGTTTAGCGTGGAAACCGAACCACGTCCTGTTTCTGGTGGCTCATCCAGGCGTTGAGATGTGAAGAGTCTAACTTAAAACGACGACTGGTAAAAAAAAAGAAAATCAGCTGGGCGTAGTGGCCGAGCGGTTCTAGGCGCTACAGTCTGGAACCGCCCAACCGCTACGGTCGCAGATTGGAATCCTGCCTTGGGCATGGATGTGTGTGATGTCCTTAGGTTAGTTCGGTTTAATTGGTTCTGAGTTCTAGGGGACTGATGACCTCAGAAGTTACGTCCCATAGTGCTCAGAGCCATTTGAGCCATTTTTAAAAAAAAATCAATGATCAGACCGACATTCGATGCCTCGGTCTAACGTCGTCCCGGCACGCGCTTTACCAGCCTTTTTTATTTTTTTCCCCCTCTGTTTTCGGCAATTGTCCTTCAAGTTTATCGTTGAATACTTTACTCAGTAGACCACCAGAGCCTACATATCTGCAGATAGTCCACCTATCAATAGACTATAATAAATGAGTTTGCGAGTATCAAAATGCGTAACAAATATTTCGTGTATTTGATTGCCTTAGCTTAGAATACTACATTTTTCACTCTGCCAAGGGACTGTAGAGCTTAGTATTTGATATACATCTACCTGGATACTCCACAACTCACACGTAAGTGCTTTGCAGAGTTCGTCGAACCACCTTCACAATAATTCTATATTATTCAAATCTCGAACAGTTGTTGTTATTGTTGTGGTCTTCAGTCCTGAGACTGGTTTGATGCAGCTCTCCACACTACTCTATCCTGTGCAAGCTTCTTCATCTCCCAGTACCTACTGCAACCTACATCCTTCTGAATCTGCTTAGTGTATTCATCTCTTGGTCTCCCTCTACGATTTTTACCCTCCACGCTGCCCTCCAATACTAAATTGGTGATCCCTTGATGCCTCAGAACATGTCCTACCAACCGATCCCTTCTTCTAGTCAAGTTGTTCCACAAACTCCTCCCCAATTCTATTCAATACCTCCTCATTAGTTATGTGATCTTCCCATATAATCTTCAGCATTCTTCTGTAGCACCACATTTCGAAAGCTTCTATTCTCGTCTTGTCTAAACTATTTATCGTCCATGTTTCACTTCCATGCATGGCTACACTCTATAAAAATACTTTCAGAAAACGACTTCCTGACACTTAAATCTATAACAAATTTCTCTTCTTCAGAAACGATTTCCTTGCCATTGCCAGTCTACATTTTATATCCTCTCTACTTCGACCATCATGAGTTATTTTGCTCCCCAAATAGCAAAACTCCTTCACTACTTTAAGTGTCTCATTTCCTAATCTCTCAGCATCACCCGACTTAAATCGACTACATTCCATTATCCTCGTTTTGCTTTTGTTGATGTTCATCTTATATCCTCCTTTCAAGACACTGTCCATTCCGTTCAACTGCTCTTCCAAGTCCTTTGCTGCCTTTGACAGAATTACAATGTCATCGGCGAACCTCAAAGTTTTTATTTCTTCTCCATGGATTTTAATACCTACTCCGAATTTTTCTTTTGTTTCCTTTACTGCTTGCTCAATATACAGATTGAACAACATCGGGGAGAGGCTACAACCCTGTCTCATTCCCTTCCCAACCACTGTTTCCCTTTCATGTACCTCGACTCATACCTCGAACAGCGTGTGTAAAAAACGAACACATATGCCTTTCCGTACGAGCTCTGATTTCGCTTAGTTTATGATGATGATTGTTTCTCCCTATGTAGGTCGGTGTCAACAAAATATTTTCGCATTCGGAAGAACAAGTTGTGTACTGATATTCCGTGAGAAGATTCCGCCGCAATCAAAAATCGCCATTGTTTTAACGATGTTCGCCGAAAATCCTGTGTCATGTCAATCACACTCTCTCCATTATTTCGCGATAATGCAAAATGTGCTGCTCTTCTTTGTACTTTCTCGATGTACGCCGTCAATCCTATCTGGTAAGGATCCCACACCGTGCAGCAGTATTCTAAAAGAGGACGGACAAGCGTAGTGTAGGCAATCTCCTTAGTAGGTCTGTTACATTTTCTCAGTGTCCTGCCAATAAAACGCAGTCTTTGGTTAGCCTTCCCCACAACACTTCCTATGTGTTCCTTCCAACTTAAGTTGTTCGTAATTGTAATTCCTAAGTATGTAGTTCAATTTACGGCCTTTATATTTGACTCATTATCGTGTAAGCGAAGTTTAACGGATTGCTGTTGACACTCATGTGGATGACGTCGCACTCTTCATTATGTAGGTTCAACCGCCAATTTTCGCACCGTACAGATACCTCTTCTGAATCGTTTTGCAATTTGTTTTGATCTTCTCATGACTTTACTAGACGATAAATGACAACATCATCTGCAAGCAGCCTAAGACGGCTGCTTAGATTGTCTGATAAATCGTTTATATAGACAAGGGGCGGCGGGGGGACTTTAACATCACCATGGGGAACACCGGAAATCACTTCTATTTTAATCGGTGACTTTACGTCAGTTACTGCCAACTGTATCTTCTCTCACAGAAAACCACGATATTCCACAAGCACGCAATTTCTCTACAAGCTGCTTGTGTGGTACAGTGTCAAAAGCCTTCTGGAAATCTAGGAATACGGAATCAGTCTGAAATCTCTTGTCAATAGTTCTCATAACCGTGTGTGTAAAGAGCTAGTTGTGTTACACAAGAACGATGTTTCGTAAATCCTTGTTGATTATGTATCAATAGATCGTTCTCTTCGAGGTAATTCATAATGTTCGAACCCAATATATGTTCCAAAATTCTGCTGCATATTGACGTTAATGATATGGGCCTCTAATTTAGTGGATTACTCCTACTGCCTTTCCTGAATATTAGAGTGACCTGCGCAACTTTCCAGTTTTTGGCTGGGGTTTTTCCGTCGAGTGAGCAGTTGTATGTGATTGTTAAGTATGGAGCTGTTGCATGAGCATACTCTGAAAGGAACGTAATTAGTATACAGTCTGGACCGGAAGACTTGCTTTTATTATGTGATTTAAGCTGTTTCACTACTCCGAGGATATCTACGAGTGAGTTACTAATAAATTTCAACCTTATACCTGTACCCATTACTGAGAAGAAGAGGTCTTAACAGTGCAACAGACACACAGATGGTAGTAGTAGCAGTAGTACAAGTTTAGACCAGTTTAAAATAAGCTTATTCATATACTCATACATTTACAGACTTCTAGTTAGAGACAATCATTAGATTTACTCCTGGTATACAATTTTTTTTACAAATAACTGGTTAAATAATTTAATGCCACTCTCTTCACTCATATCTCACTATCAGTCACTGCACACACTATACACACATTGTTTCACAACACTACACTCACTACACACACACACACACACACACACACACACACACACGCACTGGTGATCTCTGGGCCATTTTCTGTACCGTAACTTCCCCTTTGCTGTCCTGAAAAACTGAGTCAGCACCCCTCTATAATGAGTGAGATGTTGAGCCCAGAAAGAGAAAGAGGTGTTAGTATTGTACTATGCATAGCTTGCGGGTAAGCATTTCTAGCAAAGGAAAAAAGAAGGAAATAAGCATAGTGTGAAGGTGTTATGTGGAATGTTGGATGTATTATAATCATTATTATTATTTATTTGTATAACTTTTTTTTACCAGACCCCTACTCTGTTGTCATTGTAGTGGAACTGAGGTATGTAAGTGTTTGAGAGGAATTATTAATACTTGCTGTTATCCATGTGTTTTGAGAGGTGTTGATACAGACATGCATACTTGTGGAAATGCCTTTTCAAAGTTCAATTTAAATAATGTGGAGAATTTAGAGAATTTCATATTCATTTTAGTTTCCTTATACACTTCATCCCAGCTTTGCTTTGCTAGTTTCTTCGAAAAATCTTTTACTTTGATATCTGATAGATGTAGTTTGTAGGCTTGTAGTCTAGGGAATAATTCGATGCCTGATTTTACCGTTGTTATTTGACAGAGATAGTCTCATAGTCCGAGATTTTTTACGGCTACGTCACACTTTTCCCTGTCCATATTTGTGGCCACATGGTTAATTATTGATGTAGTCATTGTAGTGGCCCTCGTTGCGCTATTGACCAATAGGGACATGCCAAAACTTTGAAGGATATTTATGAGGGTGCTGCTCCATTCATTTATGATATTAGTGTTGATGTTAAGGTCCCCACACACAATTATGTTGACCTTTGTACTTGTGCCTTTATCTAGAACTTCTGCTAACATATTGAAAAAAGTGTCCACACTACCACTGGCAGATCTATACACACAAAAAATGATTAATTACTTGGTGATATCAAGTCATGTTGAAAAGTCTCTGTTGGATTCCTTTCATATTAATTTCTTAAATCTGTTGTCATTTACGGCATAAATTCCTCTTCTAAATCTACTGTGGTGTTTCTGACTATCTGGGAGGAGACTGAGCAGTGAAACGTGTTACTTTTACACATAAACAAGAACGACCTGTCACACTACTACACTTTAAAACACAGTTTATATCTAATTCATGTCACACAGTCTCATACGGAACCTACATCCGCTTTCTTTTATATACTGTATATGATAAGATACTGTCATCCCCCTTCCCTTCTGTGTGAGAGGATGAATGAGCAAATGTATTTCTAGTTGCATGCTTGAGGGTAGCAGACAAGCCTGTTTGCTAGAGAACAGTAGGACCAAAGTCGGAACAGGTAGCTACGCTTTCTAAAAGCAGAGAGGTTTCAATTCTTAGTATGGTCCTGTCCGTCTCTTGTCATGTTGGTATAGGAAGCTGCCCCTCTGGCCACTTCCGTTTGTATTTGTGAGGCACCCCTCAGGTAGGAGCCCAGGTCAGTCTGTCCGTGGCGAGCGTCTGAAGTGGTAAGATCTTCGGCTAAGAGCGTCTCTGCCAAGTCCGTAAGACGATGGATTTCTTAAGTTGAGCCTAACTGAAAATTTAATCACCTTTATTTCAGGTTTAGCTCTAAAATATCTAATGTTATCTTAAATTGAAACGCAGTGTAATTCGAGTGTGAAGTTCAGAAATCTTCGGGTAGTTGCTTTATCACTACTTTGTGAGTAAAGTGGAACCACATGTTGATCGGTAACTCTAACTAAGATCGTCAATCTTAAATGCGAATGTGCGTGAGATTATAACGTCTCGTCTTGACAGTATTTTTCAATATAGCAACTTTTCTTTATGTTCAACCCACGTGGGGTGTACACTCCTGGAAATTGAAATAAAAACACTGTGAATTCATTGTCCCAGGAAGCGGAAACTTTATTGACACATTCCTGGGGTCAGATACATCACATGATCACACTGACAGAACCACAGGCACATAGACACAGGCAACAGAGCATGCACAATGTCGGCACTAGTACAGTGTATATCCACCTTTCGCAGCAATGCAGGCTGCTATTCTCCCATGGAGACGATCGTAGAGATGCTGGATGTAGTCCTGTGGAACGGCTTGCCATGCCATTTCCACCTGGCGCCTCAGTTGGACCAGCGTTCGTGCTGGACGTGCAGACCGCGTGAGACGACGCTTCATCCAGTCCCAAACATGCTCAATGGGGGACAGATCCGGAGATCTTGCTGGCCAGGGTAGTTGACTTACACCTTCTAGAGCACGTTGGGTGGCACGGGATACATGCGGACGTGCATTGTCCTGTTGGAACAGCAAGTTCCCTTGCCGGTCTAGGAATGGTAGAACGATGGGTTCGATGACGGTTTGGATGTACCGTGCACTATTCAGTGTCCCCTCGACGATCACCAGTGGTGTACGGCCAGTGTAGGAGATCGCTCCCCACACCATGATGCCGGGTGTTGGCCCTGTGTGCCTCGGTCGTATGCAGTCCTGATTGTGGCGCTCACCTGCACGGCGCCAAACACGCATACGACCATCATTGGCACCAAGGTAGAAGCGACTCTCATCGCTGAAGGCGACACGTCTCCATTCGTCCCTCCATTCACGCCTGTCGCGACACCACTGGGGGCGGGCTGCACGATGTTGGGGCGTGAGCGGAAGACGGCCTAACGGTGTGCGGGACCGTAGCCCAGCTTCATGGAGACGGTTGCGAATGGTCCTCGCCGATACCCCAGGAGCAACAGTGTCCCTAATTTGCTGGGAAGTGGCGGTGCGGTCCCCTACGGCACTGCGTAGGATCCTACGGTCTTGGCGTGCATGCGTGCGTCGCTGCGGTCCGGTCCCAGGTCGACGGGCACGTGCACCTTCCGCCGACCACTGGCGACAACATCGATGTACTGTGGAGACCTCACGCCCCACGTGTTGAGCAATTCGGCGGTACGTCCACCCGGCCTCCCGCATGCCCACTATACGCCCTCTCTCAAAGTCCGTCAACTGCACATACGGTTCACGTCCACGCTGTCGCGGCATGCTACCAGTGTTAAAGACTGCGATGGAGCTCCGTATGCCACGGCAAACTGGCTGACACTGACGGCGGCGGTGCACAAATGCTGCGCAGCTAGCGCCATTCGACGGCCAACACCGCGGTTCCTGGTGTGTCCGCTGTGCCGTGCGTGTGATCATTGCTTGTACAGCCCTCTCGCAGTGTCCGGAGCAAGTATGGTGGGTCTGACACACCGGTGTCAATGTGTTCTTTTTTCCATTTCCAGGAGTGTACTTTGTGAGACCAGTACCACGTGCTTATACAATTGTTTGACGCATCAGGTTAATAGTAAGACGATAGTAACCAGTTCGAGGTTTTTCTTTTGTAAATTGCTTTTCGATCTAATTTATTTTAATTATCAAAATTATTGTGGAGTTACACTCTTTGTGCAAACCAAGTTGACCACGTGAAGCATGTGGTGTAAGCAACAAAGTAGCCCTCAGCTGTTCTTTTCGGGAAGATTTCACAGAGAGTTAGTATGAATTTAGTATACCAGTGTGTGGTAATTTCATGAAGGACAGGATTGCACTACGAACGTAACTTCTTTGGGTGAAAATTGAATCGTTTGGTTGTGGTTAATTTCCTCTTGCATATGTTTCAACGTTCCTCGTGTGTTATTTTATGAATGCAGTGTTGTATGCAGTCTCCCAATCTTGGCTCCATATTTGATGTGTTCCGTAAGATTACAAACTCACATTTTCACAGTCCTAAATAAGGCACCAGCTTAGTTGTGACTCACGTTTAATAAGCTGAAATGTCAATAATCAATGTTAAAATAAATTTCCAAATATAAACTGATTTATTTCTTTTTATTTAAATTCTCTTTTATATATATATATATATATATATATATATATATATATATATATATATATATATATATATATATATAAAAAAGAGAATTTAAATTGCATTACTGAGCAACTGTTTCACCAGGTATCCAGTCTAGCTTACCAAATTCCCAACCAGACTAACATTAATTATAATCTTTTAATAGTCATACGACAACCAGTAATATATATATATTTGGTAAGCTAGACTGGATACCTGGTGAAACAGTTGCTCAGTAATGCAAGGTTAACTTCCCCGGACAGCTCACAGCTTTTAACCCGCTTTTATTGTCTATCAGCACCTCTTTCATAACAAATTAAAGCAACAACATTACAATGTTAATTCAATAACTGATATTTCTTAAGTGTTGGTCTTCACTTACTGTACTGAGGTCATTCTTGATTTGATCTGTGTTCCTTTTCTGATATAAATTCATGATCCTCCACCCCTTGAAGCAGTTCTGCAGTAAGAGTTTATCATTTCACTCAATGATAACACTACATGTTGGAATTCTGTCTCTCTACACCAGTGCTCAGTAACACAAACTACTGTGCAGTTCAAAGATTGTAATAGTTGTATTTTATTTTTTATTGATTGCATGTTTTGATGGAGGATTGTGAAATGCCCCATGTTACTCTTTCGAATGGTTTGCCTTTCTTTGTGACATCTGGTATGTGTGATATTTGAAGTGGTAAAATCTGTCTTGTGAGTGATTGTTTCAATATTTTTTAAACTGCTGGAGATACTTTCTTTAGGCAGGGGAACCCGTTGTCTGGACAACATAGTTACCCTATAAGGGTTCCCTTTTTATCGTGTGAAGCACTAAAATTTAGCCAGATAACGCTTAGGGAATTAGATTAACAAACGAGATGTTAGAAGTAGTAGACCAATGCTGCTCTTTAGGCACCAAAATAACTGCAGATTGTCGAAGTAAAGAGGACATCAAATGCCGACCGGGCGTAGCATGAAAACAGTTTCTGAAGAACAGAAATTTATTAACGTCAAATATAGATTTAAGTGTTGGGAAGTATTTTCTAAACGTATTTGTCTGGATTGTAGCCTCGGACAGAGGCGAAACTAAGCAATTGAGTCAAGAACAGAACAGAAACTTTGGCATGTGGTGTTACAGAAGAATTCTGGAGATTAGATGTGTAGATTTAATAAGTGATACGGAAGTACTGAATCGAAATTCGGTTAAAAGAAATGTTTGGCACAATATAATTAAAAGAAGGGATCGATTTATGGAACACATTGTGAGCCATCTAGAAATTGTCAGTTTAGTATTGTAAGGAACTGCAGGTGGTAAGAATTGCAGAAGAAGGCTAGGAGATGACTATAGCAAGCAGGTTCGGAGATGTGTAGGTTGTCGCGACCATACACGGATGAAGATGCTGGTACAAGAGAGAATAGCGCGGACAGCTATGTCAAGCTACAATGAGACTTTCATTTGCTTTCTGAGCAAGGATTTTTCTTGTTTTCTCAGTGATTATAATATTGCTGTCATCAGCGAAGAAACTGCTATAGGCGTGCGTATTCAAATATACGGATATGTAAACAGGCAGAATACTGGCGCAGTTGTTAGATCGGTTACTGCTGCTACAACGGCAGTTTATCAAGATGTAAGTAAGTTTGAACGTGCTGTTATAGTCGGCGCCAGAGCGATGAGACACAGCGCCTTCGAGCTGGCGATGAAGAGGGTATTTCCCGTACGACCACTTCATGAGCGTACCGTGAATATTAGGAATCCGGTAAAACATGAAATCTCCGACATCGCTGCGGCTGGGAAAGGATCCTGCGAGAACGGGACCAACGACGACTGAAGAGAATCGTTCAACGTGACAAAAGTGCAACACTTCCGCAAATTGCTGCAGATTCAAGTGTCACTGTGCGAATCATTCAACGAAACATCTTCGATATGGGCTTTGGGACCTGAAGTCCCACTCGTGTACCCTCGATGACTGCGCGACAAAGGCTTTATCCCTCGCCCACCGAGCGAGGTGGCGCAGTGGTTAGACACTAGACTCGCACTCGGGAGGACGACGGTTCAATCCCGCGTCCGGCCATCCTGATTTAGGTTTTCCGTGATTTCCCTAAATCACTCCAGGCAAATGCCGGGATGGTTCCTCTGAAAGGGCACGGCCGACTTCCTTCCCCATCCTTCCCTACTCCGATGAGACCGATGATCTCGCTGTCTGGTCTCCTTCGCCAAACAACCCAACCCAACCCCCTCGCCTGTGCCAATCAGCATCGACATTGGACTGTTGATGACTGGAAACGTGTTGCCTGACTGGAGGAGTCTCGTTTCAAATTCTGTCGAGCGCATGGACGTATATGGGTATGGAGACAACCTCATGAATCCGTGGACCCTGCAAGTCAACAGGGGACTGTTCAAGCTAGTGGAGGCTCTGTAATGGCGTGGGGCGTGTGCATTTGGATATGGGACCCCTGATACGTGTAGATACGACTCTGACAGGTGACTCATACGTAAGCATCCTGTGTGGTCACCTGCATCCATTCAAATCCCTTGTCCTTTCCGACGGACTTGGTCAATTCCAGCAGGACAATGCGACACCCCACACAGTGTGGCTCTAGAAACACTCTTCTGAGTTTAAACACTTCCGCTGGCCACCAGACTCCGGAGACACGAATGAACATTGTTGAGCATATCTGGGATGAGGTGCAACGTGCTGTTCAGAAGAGATCTCTACCCCCTCGTACTCTTACGGATTTATGGAGAGCCCTGCAGGATTGAGGCTGGCAATTCCCTCCAGCACTACTTCAGACACTGGTCGAGTCCATGGCCCTTTTGCGTGCTCGCGGGGGCCCTACACGATATCAGGCGGGTGTACCAGTTTGTTTGGCTCTTCAGTGTACACCATAACAACATTTTCAAATAATATCAGCAATGGGAATGAAATTGTCCCTCTGCAGTGGTGTATGCGCTGATATGAAACTTCCTGGCTGATTAAAAGTGTGTGGCTGACACCGACTCTAGAGGGCGACTCACGACCCGACCTCACAGCTTTAATTCCCACCTTCCACTCCTGTGAAGTTAGGAAGCTAGCAGAGGGTGTTCTGGCGGAAGTAAAGTTGTGAGATCGCGCCACGAGTCGTCCTTGCATAGCTCAGTCGGCTCGCCGGCACGCTAGCTTATCGTGTTCGGTCAGAGGCTTACCTGTCCGCTGCAACAAAATATAATCTGAGTGAATGGGACAACGATGAATTCGAACGGGGTTATGCGACGTCCGCTCCGAGCAAATGCAACGAACAACAAAGTACAAAATGAGATTAAAAAACAATAAAGTCGGTAGAGAACTAGCTTGCGAAAGGCAAAGGTGCCGAGTTCGAGGCTCGGCAGGGAGACCAAGGCAGTTCCAATCTCAATGACATTTTTACTTTTATTTTTATTGAATACATCGCTATGCGGCACGTAGTCCATGAGCCGGCCGGTTTCTAGGCGCTTCAGTCTGGAACCGCGCTGCTGGTTCGGTCGCAGGTTCGAAACCTGCCTCGGGTATGGATGTGTGTGATGTCCTAAGGTTAGTTAGGTTTAAGTAGTTCTAAGTTCTAGGGGACTGATGACCTCCGACGTTAAGTCCCATAGTCCTCGGAGCCATTTTTGCGTAGTCCATTAAAACAGGCACGACTGCGTCACCTCACACTTCCATACACAGTTGTTTGCTGTCCAGTGATTCAGATTCAAATGGTTCAGGTGGCCCTAAACACTTTGGGACTTAACATCTGAGGTCATCAGTCCCCTAGACTTAGTACTTAAACCTAACTAACCTAAGGACATCACACACATCCATGCCCGAGGCAGGTTTCGAACCTGTGACCGTAGCAGCAGCGCGGTTCCGGACTGAAGCGCCTAGAACCGCTCGGCCACATGTTCAGTGATTCTTAACCGCCAAGTTGAAACTTATTTCAGTCCCTAAACTAGTACATACACATACAGACGACTTAAGACAATTTACTAATGTCATATATTATGCGCCGGCCGAAGTGGCCGTGCGGTTAAAGGCGCTGCAGTCTGGAACCGCAAGACCGCTACGGTCGCAGGTTCGAATCCTGCTTCGGGCATGGATGTTTGTGATGTCCTTAGGTTAGTTAGGTTTAACTAGTTCTAAGTTCTGGGGGACTAATGACCTCAGCAGTTGAGTCCCATAGTGCTCAGAGCCATTTGAACCATTTTTGAACCATTTGAACCATATATTATACGGTATGATTATTTAGTATTTAATGGGTTATTCGCCAATACTAAGTTAATCAAGTGTTTTTAATGTTAAGGAAAGAAGTATTCCATATCGGCCTAATTTTTTTTTATTACTGGTGTGCATAATGGTGACTAACGTAGAGAGCAGAGAATTTGCAACCGTCAGTGAAGTTAACTGGTAATGTTGCTATACAAAATACAACATACATAAGGATAGAACATTAAAGTAAATACACTAAAAAGCCAAAGGAACTGTTACACCTCCCTAATGTCGTGTAGGGCCCCCAGGAGCCCGCACAAGTGCCGCAACACGACGTGGCATGGGCTCGGCTATTGTCTGAAGTAGTGCTGGAGGGAACTGACATCATGAATCCTGCAGGGCTGCCCATAAATGCGTACGAGGGGCTAGAGATCTCTTCTGAACAGCACGTTGCAAGGCATTCCAGATACGCTCAATAATGTTCATGTCTGGGGAGTGTGGTCGGCAGCGGTAGTGTTTAAACTCGGAAGAGTGTTCCTGGAGCCACTCTGTAGCAATTGTGGACGTGTGGAGTGTCGCATTGTCCTGCTGGAATTGATGGACATGAGTGGATGCAGGTGATCAGACAGGATGCTTACGGACATCTCACCTGTCAGAGTCGTATCCAGACGTATCAGGGATCCCATACCACTCCAACTGCAAACGCCCCACACCATTACACAGCCTACACCACTTGAACAGTCCCATGCTGACATGCAGGGTCCTTGGGGTCATGAGGTTGTCTCCCTACCTGCACACGTCCATCCGCTCGATACAATTTAAAACGAGACTCGTCTGAGCAGGCAGCGTGTTTGCAGTCATCAGTAGTCAATGTCGGTGTTGACGGACCCAGGCGAGGAGTAAAGCTTTGTGTCGTGCAGTCATCCAAGGTACACGGGTGGGCCTTCGGCTCCGGAAACCCATATCGATGGCGTTTCGTTGAATGCTTCGCACACTGACACTTGTTAATAGCCCAGCATTCAAATCTGCAGCAATTTGCGAAAGAATTGCACTTTTTTCACGTTGAACGATTCTCTTCATTCGTTGTTGGTCTCGTTCTTGGAGGATCTTTTTCCGGCCGCAGCGATGAGGGAGATTTGATATTTTACCGGATTCCTGATATTCAGTATACAGGGTGTTAATAAAAGGTACGGCCAAACTTTCAGGAAACATTCCTCACACACAAAGAAAGAAAATATGTTATGTGGACATGTGTCCGGAAACGCTTACTTTCCATGTTAGAGCTTATTTTATTGCTTCTCTTCAAATCACATTAATCATGGAATGGAAACACACAGCAACAGAACGTACCAGCGTCACTTCAAACACTTTGTTACAGGAAATGTTCAAAATGTCCTCCGTTAGCGAGGATACATGCATCCACCCTCCGTCGCATGGAATCCCTGATGCGCTGATGCAGTCCTGGAGAATGGTGTATTGTATCACCACCGTCCACAATACGAGCACGAAGAGTCTCTACATTTGGTACCGGGGTTGCGTAGACAAGAGCTTCCAAATGTCCCCGTAAATGAAAGTCAAGAGAGTTGAGGTCAGGAGAGCGTGGAGGCCACGGAATTGGTCCACCTCTACCAATCCATCAGTCACCGAATCTGTTGTTGAGAAGCGTACGAACACTTCGATTGAAATGTGCAGGAGCTCCATCCTGCATGAACCACATGTTGTGTCGTACTTGTAAAGGCACACGTTCTAGCAGCGCAGGTAGAGTATCGCGAATGAAATCATGATAACGTGCTCCATTGAGCGTAGGTGGAAGAATATGGGTCCCAATCGAGACATCACCAACAATGCCTGCCCAAACGTTCACAGAAAATCTGTGTTGATGACGTGATTGCACAATAGCGTGAGCATTCTCGTCAGCCCACACATGTTGATTGAGAAAATTTACAATTTGATCACGTTGGAATGAAGCCTCATCTGTAAAGAGAACATTTGCACTGAAATGAGGATTGACACATTGTCGAATGAACCATTCGCAGAAGTGTACCTGTGGAGGCCAATCAGCTGCTGATAGTGCCTGCACACGCTGTACACGGTACGGAAACAACTGGTTCTCCCGTAGCACTCTCCATACAGTGACGTGGTCAACGTTACCTTGTACAGCAGCAACTTCTATGACGCTGACATTAGGGTTATCGTCAACTGCACGAAGAATTGCCTCGCCCATTGCAGGTGCCCTCGTCCTTCTAGGTCTTCCCCAGTCGCGAGTCATAGGCTGGAATGTTCCGTGCTCTCTAAAACGCCGATCAATTGCTTCGAACGTCTTCCTGTCGGGACACCTTTGTTCTGGGAATCTGTCTCGATACAAACGTACCGCGCCACGGCTATTGCCCCGTGCTAATCCGTACATCAAATGGGCATCTGCCAACTCCGCATTTGTAAACATTGCACTGACTGAAAAACCACGTTCGTGATGAACACTAACCTGTTGATGGTACGTACTGATGTGCTCGATGCTAGTACTGTAGAGCAATGAGTCGCATGTCAACACGAGCACCGAAGTCAACATTACCTTCCTTCAATTGGGCCAACTGGCGGTGAATGGAGGAAGTACAGTACAAACTGACGAAACTAAAATGAGCTCCAACATGGAAAGTAAGCGTTTCCGGACACATGTCCACATAACATATTTTCTTTCTTTGTGTGTGAGGAATGTTTCCTGAAAGTTTGGCCGTACCTTTTTGTAACACCTTGTAGACGTTGCCGGCCGCAGCGCAGTATTCCGTCTGTTTATCTGTCTCTGTATTTGAATACACATGCCTATACTAGGGTGACCAAACGTTCCGGAAAACCAGGATTGTCCCGGTTTTCATCCCGGAATTCAGTTTTTAAATACATTTCGTGAAACTTTCTCAAATTTTTGGGATTTCGCTATATTAAAGGAAACAAAACACAAGAAATTAATATAGTATTTTAGCTTATTTGTCTAAAACCTCCATAGTCCCATACTAGTAATCACAGTATCAGTATTGATACACTCAGGCAACAATTTACTTTGAGCGGTACTTCGGCCAACAAGTAGTAAGTTGTATTATTGTAACAGAGCTATGAAACCGTCCGATTGTCGCGCCACTTACTCACACACTCATTGTCAACCGGTGTAGTAGTTGATGTTTTGTCAGACAAACTGCAATATTTTTTTCTCATATTAGTGGTATCAATGGTGCAGTACCGTGAAACGCAATGCCGAAACGTGCCTGCAAGTTCAGTGACTGTTATTCCAAGGAATGCAATTTCATTAAGAAAGGTCGTTTTGATTACGATGCAGAGTGTTCCGTATGTAACTGTTTTATTAGCATAAGTCATGGTAGACGTTTCGACATAGTTGATCACATCAGGTCAAAGAAACACATTAACAGATACAGTGCACCGAGCTGCAGTAAAACTCTACAAAATTATTTTGTGAATCATGAGTCAAGTGAAGAGACGAAAGTTCGAGCAGCAGAGCTTACACTAGCCTACCACACGGTAAAACATCACCAAGCTTATAGACCTAGTGATTGTACTAATAAGCTTAACAGCATTATGTTTGATGATTCTTCCATTGCAAAAAAGTTTAGTTCAGCAAGCACTAAAGTGTCAGCCTTAGTGAAAGGAGTTATTGCTCCCCAAAGTGTAAAGGAAAGCCTTGAATACATCAAAAAGTCTTCTTCTTACTGGATACCCACTGATGCCAGCAATCATAAGGCCACTAAAATATTTCCGTTTGTTGTTCAGTTTTTCGATATTAATCAGGGAATCCAGACCAAACTTTTGAAGGTGAGTTCCCTATCTAATGAAACATCTGAGGAAATTTCAAGATTTTATATGAATACTATCGAAATGTTTGATCTTGAGAAAAATAAATGTGCAGCATTTTGTGGATACAACACCAACACAAACTTTGGTGGTTTAAAAAGACAAGGCAAATGCAACGTATTCACCAAATTAAAGGCAACATTGCATGAAAACATTGGAGGCATAGGGTGCCCTACACATGTTTTACACAACAGCGTGCAGACATCTGCTGACAGTTCAAGCTGTGATGTTGAAACTATCGTCATTAAGGTATACTCACACTTTTACATACATACTGCTAGAACAGAGAGGCTTAAGGAGTTCTATGATTATGTGGGAACTGAATATATGAATGTAATGTGTCACTCGAAAACTCGCTGGTTATCACTGTTTCCAGCAGTTGACAGAGTAATCCCCCTGTTTGAACCGTTAAAAGATCTTTTCCTAAATGAAGACAAAGCCCCCAAAATATTGGTTCAGTTTTTCAGTAACCCTTTAAGTGAAGCCTACTTATGGTTCATTCGCAGTCAGCTTAGCACTTTGCACCATGGGATACAGGAAATTGAGGGAAGCACAAAAAGTGTAATAGAGGTAAATGATGTATTGAAAAATACTCTGGAAACTGTTACTAAGAGGAGAGAACAGCAGTTCATTTCTTTTAATGTTAAATCTGTCCTTAAAAGAGTAGAAGTATCAGAAGCAGCGGAAAGGAGTTTTAGAGAAGAAGTTAACAAGTTTTATGACACTTGTGTAGAATATCTCAGCAAGTGGAGCGCCTCATATTTACCCTCATCGCCGGTGTTTGATTGGATGTTACTGAAGAGAGTGCCAAAATGGGAAAGTGTTGAAGAGACAGTTTCTTATTTGAAGAGTAAAGAGATTGAAATCGATTATTCTATTCTCTTTGATCAGTTCGGCATACTGACAAATTTTGTTGAAGAAAGTCTTCACAGGTGGAATGAAGAAAAAAAAACACCATTGGAATTTCATGAGAAGTGGGCGAGTTTTTTTTAAATCTGTGACTGTCTTCAGCATTACTCTGAGTTGGTAATAATTGCAAGGTATTTATTTGCAATCCGAGCCCATAACGCCAATGTGGAAAGAATATTTTCGTTCATGAATCTCCAGTGGACTGATGAAAGAAACAGAATGGAGGTGGACTCTCTTGAAGCAATCCTGCAGATCCTGTACAACTACAAAATAGACTGTGCCGAGTTTTATCACTGTGTCTCAAAGAACAAAGACATGATCAAGAAGGCTGGAGGCGGTGAAAAATAGCCTTTTCTCCAAGGATACTCAATTCCATCTACAAGTGCTCAGTAATATTAAAGTTCATGTTAATATTAATTGATTAAAAGTTGAATGGCTGTAAAATTTTGTAAAATCGTAATACATTTCTTTATTACTGTATACGTTTATTAAATGTCATTAATTATACAGATAATCTAGATTATATCAATCTTTTGTATCCTCTTATTAGTTATAATATTTGGGTTAGCAAAATGTATCAACAAAACATTAATATTTAAAATTAAGAAACCTGGGTACATGGGGAATGAGGTGTCCATTGGCACCCGGGTGAGTGTGTCCCGGTTTTCACTGAAAACAATTTGGCCACCCTAGCCTATACCAGTTTCTTTGGCGCTCCAGAGTAGATGTAGATACAGAAGTGTGCGGACGAGGCTGGAGCGCGTGACGTGGTACGAGGTTGGGTCCCACAATTAGCGACCGTCGCCCCGTGGCGTAATTGTCTAAAGATAGAGCCCGTGTCACCGGTGCGTACGCTGGGCTATCAGCGCACGTCGTGATAAGCCAGGTAGACAGTCGCACACCTGACGCAGCGCCTCCTTCCTGCGTACCCTGGGGCCGTGCTAGACACGCATCCATCATCAGAGCCCGGATTCTAATGACTAGTCATATTTTGTTTTCTCGAATCTCGTCCGACACAGAGCGGAATGAAACATCACCGTTCCGATACAATTAGTCCGTTCCAAGCACATGTGGACGGAAACAGCCTTATTTTGAAACAACGATACAGTTTCTGTGTCTGGCTCGAGATCGAATCTGGTCCAGTTGTCCGAGACAGGGGCGGAATGAAACACCACTGTTTCGAAACAATGAACCGTAGCCGTTCCGAAACATTGAATCAGTTACACGTATCGAAACACAGAAACAGTGGCCAAGTCTAGTTTGAATACAGCCTTTGCCTTGTGAATTTTAGAACAATTTATACACAAATCCAGGCATTTTAGTGTCGAAAAATGTATTATGATTGTGCATATAAAGTCATATTTCAACAAATTTTAGTAATAGGTCGTATTGCGCCTAACTTTTAATATAATAGGTTACATTTCCGTCAATTTTTGCGAAAAATGCGTATACCGTTTTTCTCGTATCTTACGGGACACGCGAATAAGAAAATGAATATGTTGCTCACGAGACAATATTTAACGCGCTATTATGAAAGATAAACGGATAAATTAGTACACAGCTTTATTTCACAGGACTGTAGCATAAAATCGGCGTACACAACAGTCGTTTCGCGAACATAAAACGCTGTTGCGCAGAGTCAAAGACCTTGTAAAAAATAACTAGACTCACTGATGGCGCTGCAGTCGCGGGATAATTTGAACCTTCGGCTGGACGCCATTATAGTGGTTGTAGTCTCATGTGTTGTGTAGTATTGTTGTTCATGAAGACCCTGATTCAACGTTGTATATTTGTTGGGGCGCACATACAGTATTTGTTACTCGTAAGTCTACTGTCTGTACGTTCCAATCAACAGAAGTACAATGGTGAAGAGTTGTGCAGCGATTAATTGTACAAATAAATTCGAGAAAGGAACGAATATTACATTTCACAGATATGTGAATATTTTAAGTTGTTTTGTATGTCAGTGCACTTACTTAATAAATGATTTTGTAACACGGTATTAGCATAATGCCTGTGCATGTATTTGCAGGTTTCCTTTCTCAAAACCACAGCTGTTACAAAAATGGTTACAAGCTGTCAGAAGGCAAGATATCCGACCGACAGAATACCATTTTATACGTTCTGATCATTTTGAAGAAAGTTGGCTGATCGGTAGTGTTTTCATGGTCTGGATTAGGTTGAAACTTGATAATTTGGTCGTGAGTTGCCAAAGCAGAAAGTGTAAAACTATCACTTAGGCGTCTTGGCAGTTTCGTATTTCACGCAGTAAATGCACTGCTTCCGTGTCGTGTGACTTCCATACTTTTCAATTGGCTGAGGACAGCCATAGCTGAAGACAGAAAAGCCACCACGAACGGAACTGGAGGTGGGAGCAAACTGCAGAAACAACGGATATGCTACTGGGACTCCCACATTCCGTTAGTATGGGTAATATCCCATCCTGCTAATTTCCATGCACACGAAGGGAATCATTGTGGATAATAGGCACAGTGCTAGAGACTCACAAATAACGCCAAATAATTCGAATAAATAACAAAAAAATTTTGTCTTTCAAGGTGTTTCGAACCGTTACTATAAATTCACCATGCTTCCTAGTCCTTCCCGTTCACCATTACACTATCAGATTGCTTGCAATTATACGTACATCAAATTTATGTATATGTCTAATAACTGTCACTCTATGCCTTTTTTTATTCAAAATGTTGTAGCCTTACTTACCTTTCTTAATATGATTACTGTACATGAACAGAGAAGCGTATGTTATCAAAAAGTGTAATTTAACTGAAACGTTTTCACATATTTATTATTTTGAATGTGAATAGTATGCGTTGTTTTATTGTTTGGTTAGTGTTTATAAAGCAGATATTACGCCATTTCGGAATATGACGGTCAGCTAGAAACGAAGCTTTATTTTCGGATATCTTAAGCTTCATGCTATTGCTTGTCAAAAAGATTTCGACACTCTTGAAAGTGTTTCATGAAGTGGTATGTCAAATGTGTTTCAGTACCTGTGCCGAGCCCGAATCTCGTCCGACACAGAGCGGAATGAAACACCACTGTTTCGATAAAATTAGCCCATTCCAAGCACAGGTGGACTGAAATAGCCTTATTTTGAAACAACGATACAGTTTCTGTGCCTAGCTCGAGACCGAATCTGGTCCAGTTATCCGAGACAGGGGCGGAATGAAACACCACTGTTTCGAAACAATGAACCGTAGCCGTTCCAAAACATAAATCAGTTCCACGTATCGATACACTGTATCGAAACACAGAAACAGTGGCCAAGTCTAGATTTAGTACAGCCTTTGCCTTGTTCAACACGCCTAAAGCAAAGTGCTCCGACAGCGTGAAGTTGCGAGGATATGTTCCTGAATCTGGAGAGAAGTTCTTTAATATTGATGGGAAAACATTATTTTGTAAACTGTGTGAAGTTCAAGTTGGTGCAGAAAAGCACTTTAATGTGCAACACTGTAATACCGCTAAACACAGCAGCTGTATGAAACGAAGTGCTGAAAATAACAGCAGGCAAACGCTGTTATTTGGACAGACAGGTTAATCGTCAACCGTGCAATCATTCTGCAAGGATTTGTGTGAGATGATGGTGTCCTGCAAACATACCATTGGAAAAGCTGAAGAATCCACGCTTCAGACGGTTCTTGGAGAAGTACACAACACATCCGGTCCCAGATGAATCTACACTGAGAAAGAACTAGTGATACGTATGCTACAATGATGTGCTCAACAAAATACGAATTACTATTGCTGAGCAAAAGATCTGACTGTCGATAGATGAAACTACGGATATTAGTGGGCGATATATTGCAAATGTTGTTGTTGTTGGTGTTCTAAAAGTTGATGACGCTGGATATATGTTCCTACTAAAGTGTCAAGCTCTAGATAGAGTAAGCAATTCTACGATTGCTATTTTGTTTGACAGCTCTCTGAAGCTACTGCGACCGGATGGTGTGAAAAGAGACAACGTTTTGCTGCTTGTAACAGATGGTGCTTCATATATGGCTAAAGCAGCCAAAGGGCTTCGGATTCTCTACCCCAGTATGGTGTACGCCACTTGTCTTGCACATGTGTTGCACAGAGTTGCCGAAGAGGTGTGATCAAGTTACCCTGACGTGCACAAATTAATTTCCTCTGGCAAGAAAACCTATGTGAAGGATCCGCTATGGGTGCAGAAATTCAAGGGACAAGCACCTTCAACGACCCTCCCACCTAAATCTGTTCTTACATGATGGGGTTTCTGGCTTAACGCTGCTGCGTATTACTGCACCAACTACACTCAAATGAAGACAATCTTCTGTGAGCTTGATAGCGATGGATCAAGTGCTATCAAAATTCTAAAAGAAGTTTTTACAAATATATTGTCTCGAAACTTGGCATACATCAACGCCAATTTTTCAGTGATATCAAAAGCCATCAAACGATTGGAAACTGTTGGCACTCAGCTATGTGAGGCCCTGAGTATTGGGCAACATGTACAGAGGGAGTTAGGTCGAGCTCGTGGTCATGTGACTGACAAAGTGAAAACCAAATTGCAAAGTGTTCTCCAACGGAATCCTGGATATTCTACATTGTGCAAAATTAGTGACAGTCTTTCAGGGAATGCCGCAACATTTGAAGATACTGAAACAAAGCTGACCTCCAGTGACCTGGCTGCCTTCAAATACGCTCCAGTGACGTCTTGTGAAGTAGACAGGAGCTATCCTCAGCGACAAATGTAGATCATTGACGATGGAAAACCTGAAAATGCACCTCGTGACCCAGTGCAACTTTGCAGATACTGAAGATTGACATACGGTATTAAATAATGTGAAACGCTTTAAATACTATGTAGAAATAAAAACATTGTTTTACTGTTTCGGTAGATGATTTGTTCACTGTACTTTCTGTTTAGAAAATAGAACATTCAGACATTCAAAAATAAGTGCAAATCAGCCACAAACCCTACAGAAAGAAAGAACTGTTGTTGTTGTGGTCTTCAGTCCTGAGACTGGTTTGATGCAGCTCTCCATGCTGCTCTATCCTGTGCAAGCTTCTTCATCTCCCAGTACCTACTGCAACCTACATCCTTCTGATTCTGCTTAGTGTATTCATCTCTTGGTCTCCCTCTACGATTTTTACCCTCCACGCTGCCCTCCAGTGCTAAATTTGTGATTCCTTGAGGCCCCAGAACATGTCCTACCAACCGGTCCCTTCTTCTAGTCAAGTTGTGGCACATACCCCTCTTCTCCCCAATTCTGTTCAGTACCTCCTCATTAGTTATGTGATCTACCCATCTAATCTTCAGCATTCTTCTGTAGCACCACATTTCGAAAGCTTCTATTCTCTTCTTGTCTAAACTATTTATCGTCCATGTTTCCATGTTTCACTTCCATACATGACTACGCTCCACACAAATAGTTTCAGAAACGACTTCCTGACACTTAAATCTATATTCGATGTTAACAAATTTTTCTTCTTCAGAAACGCTTTCCTTGCCATTGCCAGTCTACATTTTACATCCTCTCTACTTCAGCCATCATCAGTTATTTTGCTCTCCAAATAGCAAAACTCCTTTACTACTTTAAGTGTCTCATTTCCTAATCTAATTCCCTCAGCATCACCCGACTTAATTCGACTACATTCCATTATCCTCGTTTTGCTTTTGTGGATATTCATCTTATACCCTCATTTCTCTGCCTCGTGATGACTGGGGGTTGTGTGATGTCCTTAGGTTAGTTAGGTTTAAGTAGCTCTAGGGGACTGATGACCATAGATGTTGAGTCCCATAGTGCTCAGAGCAATTTGAACCATTTGAACCCCCTTTCAAGAAGACACTGTCCATTCCGTTCAACTGCTCTTCCAAGTCCTTTGCTGTCTCTGACAGAATTACAATGTCATCGGCGAACCTCAAAGTTTTTATTTCTTCTCCATGGATTTTAATACTTATTCCGAATTTTGCTTTTGTTTCCTTTACTGCTTGCTCAATATACAGATTAACATCGGGGAGAGGCTGCAATCCTGTCTCACTCCCTTCCCAACCACTGCTTCCCTTTCATGCCCCTCAACTCTTATAACTGCCATCTGGTTTCTGTACAAATTGTAAATAGCCTTTCGCTCCTTGTATTTCACCCCTGCCACCTTTAGAATTCGAAAGAGAGTATTCCAGTCAACATAGAGACTCAAAAGCTTTCTCTAAGTCTACAAATGCGAGAAACGTAGGTTTGCCTTTCCTTAATTTTTCTTCTAAGATAAGTCGTAAGGTCACTTACAATATCTTGAGAGGTGAATTTTGTATTAGTTTATGGTGAATAAAAAATTAAATACACAAACAAGAATGCTTTAAATAAAATTCAGTTAAGTCACATTTTATTTTTAAGGTCATATTTATGTAAGTTTTAGGTCATAAATGCTTGCATATTTCACTTTTTTTAGGTAATTAAAATCCGGGCACTATTCATCATAAGAGTAAACCTGCAACATGCATTATTCCGTGTTTGCTTGAATCTCACTGGATTTCGTTTCACGTGGAGTGGAAGCAAAGCTATGACCAGTACAGTCAAGTACGATCATAAGGATATGTTTTATGCTGTGTTACACGCAGTGATCTCTATACAACCTGGATGTAGAAGTCTGGTCTCTGAATACAAAACTGCAGCGTGTCTGCAAATACACGTGCTTTGCATCGTCCGCTATATTGTAGTTTGGCAAACGAATTTCCATCGGTCTGTATGTGACAAAGAATTGCAGACTGATTTCTTGTTTTGAACTTTATGTTAACATATGATGTAACAGGTTTATGAGAGAGAGTAATTGAAAAGTATTTGCTTTTGGTGTTCTAGTGACATTTCATGGCAGCCATGTTGTAGTTTGGGAAGAAACGAAATATGACCATCTATGGCTGGCACGATAGAATGGCTGAAGTTCAACATCCAGGTAGCATAGAGATCACTGGTTACACGTACATAGAGCGAGCGATAATGCGGGACAATAGCTTTACCGGCGCATTGAACTTTGACAGCAGTGGCCAACCAGCGGTCCAACTAACCTACAATGGTGTCAGCAGCTGCAGTTCAGACTTAAAAAGAGAAACAGTGTAGTTCCGATGTCATTTAAATTTTAAAGAGAATGAAGTAGTATTCAGAGAAACTCCAGCACTACCGCGCGCTTCTTAGCTGACCAGAAGAAATGCATTCATTCTCACCTGACATAATATTCTGGTTACAAACAAGAGTGATGAAAATTTCTGACTTAAACAGAGGGTAACTTTCCTGAGTGAGCTGTGTGTAATGTAAAAGCATACAGCAAGGATCTCACCGTACTGTTGAATACTGAAGCCACTGAAGGTATTACTCACAGTCAGTCGTCTGGTAATCTCTTAGCTCCTTCCTTATCCGAATCCGAGAAATACATTTCAGTTCTGCAAGTGTCACCTGCTAGCATAACGAGTCTATCAACAACAGAATCCACGAAGCCAACCAGTTTTATGACGAGCCGTTCTACGGGGCGAAAGTTATTTAAACCGACAAACTCTGGGGGGTTGCAGGGGACATCAAAACAAATATTTTTCCATACCGTCATTTTTTCCTGTGAGGAGTATTCAAACCGGTACATGGAGACTTCTCTGGCATCAAATTAATTAAACCAACAAACAATTTTCCATTTTTTTTATGACCAAGAGACAACACATTAACAAAACCCAATCTAAATTACAGTAGATTTTCAAAAATGCCTCTATTGACACGTAAACAAAGGTTACACCGTTGCATCATGTTTTGTCTGACAAGGGCAAAAACCCCAGGAGTATCCTGAATTGTTCCCGCTGCTGCTACTATTCGGGAAACCAGATCCTCTTCTGATGCAACAGGAGTTGCGTAAACAAGGTTGCGCGTCTCTCCCCACACAAAAAATGTCCAGAGGGGACATATCTGGGGAACGAGCAGGCTATGTTACAGGACCGCCTCTGCCAATCCACGTTTCTGGGAACCGTCGGTCCAGGAATCGACGCACACGACGACTGAAATGTGCCGGCGCCCCGTCATGTTGGAACCACATGCGTTGTCTTGTAGGTAGCGGGACGTCTTCCAGCAATTCTGGCAATGCTCTGGCGAGAAAATTGTAATAGTGCCTGCCACTTAATGGCCTAGGCAGCACACACGGCCCAATTAAACAGACCCCAACAGCATCGACACACACATTAACGAAGAACCGCACTTTATGAGCTCTAGTAACTGTGGCATGTGGGTTATCCTCACTCCAAACATGCGAATTGTGCACGTTGAAGACTCCATCGCGCCCGAACGTTGCTTCATCGGTAAACAACACACAGGATGGAAATGTAGGATGCATTTCACACTGTTCCACGTACTACTGCGAAACTGTGCTCTGGGTGGATAATCAAATGGTTCCAGGTCGTGGACACGCTGTAAGTGAAATGGACGTAACAACTGCTCTCGAAGGACTGTTCTTACATTCGTCTGATTCGACCCCATGTTTAATGCAATTGCACGAGTGCTGATTGAAGGAACCCGCTCCACATGCTGCAAGACAGCTTCCTCAAATTGCAGCGTTCTTACCGTGCGACGGCGTCCCGGTGCAGGTAATTTCACGCAGACGTTGGTACACAGCAGCAGAGGTCGTACGATGCGGGACGCGGCGATTGGGATACTGTTGTTGATAAACACGCTGTGCTGCTCGTCCGTTGTGGTGCGCTACGTAGTACGTATGTAAGTGTACTCACTCCAGGTGTATCGCTCCATTAGTAAACAGAGACAATACACTACTACACTGGTGGACAGCAGTTGCCTACAGCTGAAGAGGGTAATACGCCCTCTAACAAGAGCGTAATACGGCCTCCACCGGTTTAAATAATCCTCATAGGAAAAAATGACATTAGGGAAAAATATTTGTTTTGATGTCCCCTACAACCTCCCAGAGTTTGTCGGTTTAAATACTTTTCACCCTGTATATCCCGACAGTGTTCGGCAGACACGTGAAAAAACTGCGTGCGTTAGTTCCAGGACGCCTGGCAACTTAACTACCTTATTACTTTTCGGGCCAAATCCCGCAACTAGGCTCCAGATCAGTTCTGTTGAGTTCGCATTGTAATAGTACAGCAGCAAAAGTAAAAAAGCAGCGCTTGTATGGTGTGCTCGATGCTGCGGAAACGATTGTTTTTCATGTTTCTACGATACTTATCTACTTCTGTGGTATTAAGTGATGGACACAGTCAAAATAAAGAGGATTAATTTTTTTTTTCATTTTTGCCCTAAAAATTAAATTTTTATGTTTCCTTAATTTAAGCAACTTTTATGAACATTCACAGAACATCGATAACAAAGAATTTGTATTTGAAATGAAAACAGGAATTCGCATATGTAATTAGAAACAAGAAGACGTGCATTATTCATGAAAAATGATAATGAGTTTTATAATTACGAGATGTAGGTATTTCAAATTGAATGGAAAAAAATTATAGTTGGGACATAAGGGATCGCGAACCATTAACTGTATTCGCTCCTTCCATTACACTGCCGACTGCGCTACACGTACGATATTGGTTTGTTTACCAGTAGCTGGCAAAACTTCAAAGCCGATTATTTATGACAAACATTAAGAACAGCCTGTTTCTCAGCGCTTTTTAACCATATTCCACACGCGCGTCTCACCACGGAACAGAAAGCAACCTCACCCATTTTCTCATACTGCGCGACAATCAGAGCACAACGCTGCAGAGGCTTGTGACTGTACACTATATTTGAAATAAAAACTACGTAGTTAAAGTGCGAGTAAGAAAAACGTTGATGTCTGTTAATACATTCAATATCTTAAATTTTCATTTAACGTAACTTAGTAATAATACACTACTGGCCATCAAAATTGCTACACCACGAAGATGACGTGCTACAGACGCGAAATTTAACAGACAGGAAGAAGATGCTGTGATATGCATCTGATTAGCTTTTCAGAGCATTTACACAAGGTTGGCGCAGGTGACGACACCTACAACGTGCTCACATGAGGAAAGTTTCCAACCGATTTCTCATACACAAACAGCAGATGACCGGCGTTGCCTGGTGAAACGTTGTTGTGATGCCTCGTGTAAGGAGGAGAAATGCATACCATCACGTTTCCGACTTTGATAAAGGACGGATTGTAGTCTATCGCGACTGCGGTTTATCGTATCGCGACATTGCTGCTCCCATTGGTCGAGATCACTGACTGTTACCAGAATATGGAATCGGTGGGATCAGGAGGGTAATACGGAACGCCGTGCTGGCTCCCAACGGCCTCGTATCACGAGCAGTCGAGAAGACAGGCATCTTATCCGCACGGCTGTAACGGATCGTGCAGCCACGTCTCGATCCCTGAGTCAACAGATGGTGACGTTTGCACGACAACAACCATCTGCAGGAACAGTTCGACGACGTTTGCAGCAACGCGGACTATCAGCTCGCAGACCATGGCTGCGGTTACCCTTGATGCTGCATCACAAACAGGAGCGCCATCGATGGTGTACTCAAAGACGAACCTGGGTGCACGAATGGTAAAACGTCATTTTTTCGGATGAATCCAGGTTCTGTTTACAGCATCATGATGGTCGCATCCGCGTTTGGCGACACCGCGGTGAATGCAGATTGGAAGCGTGTATTCGTCAACGGCGTACTGGCGTATCACCCGGCGTCACGGTATGGGGTGCCATTGGTTACACGTCTCGGTCACCTCTTGTTGGCATTGACCGCACTTTGAACAGTGGACGTTACATTCCAGATGTGTTACGACCCGTGGCTCTACCCTTCATTCGTTCCCTGCGAAACCCTACATTTCAGTAGGATAATGCACGACCGCATGTTGCAGGTCCTGCACAAACCTTTGTGGATACAGAAAATGTTCGACTGCTGCCCTGGCCAGAACATTCTCCAGATCTCTCACCAATTGAAAACGTATGGTCAATGGTGGCGGAGCAACTGACTGGTCACAATAGGCCAGTCACTACTCTTGATGAACTGTGGTATCGTGTTGAAGCTGCATGGCCAGCTGTACCTGTACACACCATCCAAGCTCTGTTTGACTCAATGCCCGGGCGTATAAAGGCCGTTATTAGGGCCAGAGGTGGTTGTTCTGGGTACTGATTTCTCAGGATCTATGCACCCAAATTGCGTGAAAATGTCAGTTGTAGCATAATATATTTGTCCAATGAATACCACTTTATCATCTGCATTTCTTCTTGGTGTAGCAATTTTGATGGCCAGTAGTGTATGTCTAATACATAAGTATGACCTACTTCCAAGAGCGTAACGAGGCCAATTTACGTGTGGTACGGCTTCTGACCAATCATCGGGTTTGTGTTTGTTTACAGCAGGTTTATTCTTATGATGAACGGATAATATACATCCTGCGTGTATTTGTGTCTCAATTGTATCAAATACAGAGCCTTGGGAAATTTCACAGCCGATTTTTTTCTGTAAATTTATGAAAAACGTTAAGCACAGCCTATTTCTCGGCAGTTTTTAACCGTGTCCCGCACGCGTGTTTCACTACGGAGCGGGAAGCAGCCTGAGCCATTTTCGTAGTGTATATAAACAGCTCGGCAATCAGAGTACAGGAGTACAGAGACGGTGACTGAGGCGGTGGCGGGTACGGAAAAACCTCAGGGAGGGGGCGCCATATATATCTTGAGCTGCCTTTACTTTTACCGTAATAAAAAATTGTAAACCCCCATGCATAGTTTAAGGAAATTTTATTTAAATTTATTATACACATATACAAGACAATGCCATCCTATAATTAAAAAATTACAATTGTCCTTCTCTTCCTTAAACGATGAATTCTATGGGCCTATTCTTCCTGCCAAATTGGTTAATTACATCGTCAACAGGACAGTCAACGTCAGGGTGAGTGTTCAACAGAGCAAAGCCATTAAGTTGGTCCTGCTTTATTGTCGACTTCAGCCATGTCTTTGTACGCCGCGATGTTGAAAAGCTTGTTTCTACTGTAGCAATAGATGCAGGTACACAAGCAAATATTTTGTACAGCGTGTGCAAAGTAGGACGGTCAGATCTAGATGGTTCAGATGGCTCTGAACACTATGGGACTCAACATCTATGGTCAGCAGCCCCCTAGAACTTAGAACTACTTAAACCTAACTAACCTAAGGACACCACACAACACCCAGTCATCACGAGGCAGAGAAAATCCCTGACCCCGCAGGGAATCGAACCAGGGAACCCGGGCGTGGGAAGCGAGATCGCTACCGCACGACCACGAGCTGCAGAGAGTCAGATCTAGGACAAACAGACAACGGTTGCGTAACAGAATCACGATCATTAAGGGCGTTTATGCTCGTTTGCTTGTATTGAAGAAGCTCTCCCATTAGTCTCTGTTTAAGCGCAAAGAGTGATTCTTCTTGAAAGAACGGTAGTTCAGTTAAGCACTGATTCAATTTACGTGCCAGATCATTACCGTCATGTTTCAGCAGTTGTGTTGAACTTCAAATGATACATATTTTCTCCAGCAAAACGTTCTCTCGTGTCAGTCGTAACATGGGCCAGTGTTGGAATAAAAGCAGTTCTTTTCTAATATGTGGTAGCAACGTCATTATGACCGCAGTTTTCCCTGTGTCTTTGTCTGCCTGTGAGACGAGGAACACTCGTCTCCACGTCTTAAGGCCCGTTTCACACTGGGACACTGGTGATGGTCACCAGTGACGGTCACCGGCAATTGTGATGAACACTCCTGGATCACCGGTGTGCGACACCGCAGGTATCGCCAACTGATTAGTTAGTGAAATGGACTCGAGCGAGGAGGAGGAGAATGAAGACAAAACGTTCATTACACTTACATCCACGGCTACAAGGTCGGCTGGAGCAAATATTGCTTTACAATCTTTATGTCGATCTGAGACAAGATGAGAAGAAGTTTTTTCAGTATTTTCGGATGTCGAAAACTTCATTTGATGAACTGCTAGGAGAAGTGAAATAAGAAATCACAGGAATGGACAGTAATAATTTGACTGTATTCTTCGGACCATAAGGCGCACCTTAAGACGATAAGAGGCATACTTAATTTTGTTATGAAAATTTTGAAATATAAAGTTTTCTTTTTTAGATTTCTGCTTCATTCGCCGTTTACGGGGGGAGTTTATGGTCTCCACGCTCATCTATTTTGTATTTTGTTCCTTCTTATCGCATTAAGACTGCGTAAAGATACACTTAATACGAGTAAATACAAAAGAAAAGGAGTGAGGGATACAAATGAGCTTGAAGGTTACGATCCTCCTAGCCTTTACAGGCGTAGCAACTAAATTTTGCTACTCTTCTATGGTCCAAAAAATAAGGTATTAAATTTGAAAGACAACAAGCGACCTACCAATTTCGTTTTTTTTTCATCCACGCCCTTCTCAATGAAATCAGGAACAAACTTCGTTATAATTTCTTGCCAAGCATTCTTTTTCACCACTCTGTTGCTGTAGTCATCGATTTTGACATCCCAAATAGCAGGACGACTTTCTGCTTCACTTATAAAGTCTTCCGCGTTAATCAAATCTAAACTCATGGCTACAATATTTACAGTATAATGGACAATGAATGTTTCAAGTCATTATCTCAAAAGTGACTGCCGTCTGTTGGCAAATCTGCAGCGCTGTGTCTGCGACCTGTGTCCCAGTGCGAACCCTCCAATCCAAACTAATGCACGTCCGGCGGTGACTGCTGTGAATACAGTGACCTCCGTAACTGCCTTCGTCTCTTCAACAAAGTGGCTATCACCGTTAGCTCTCATGCCTTCGTACACCTTGGGTGTCGAATCTAATTTTGCTTTTTGCCATGCCAATGTAAACTAGCTTCCTATTCGGCGAATAGTCCGTATTTATAGCGCTACGTATCGACCGTTCTCTGTACAAGAAAACAGTAGAACATTCGCGACTTTTCACGACAGGTGCCAGACGGAATAACGTATCGAGATCGCTAGAATGGCTGAGACTTTTCTCGTAGATATGTGTAAGCTGTCTATGTGCCAGACAGAAAGGTATAAATACGATGACGTGGACGCGCGTGCTACATGGGAAAGTACAACTACTCGACAAGCCGATTCAGTCGAGTCGACTGACGAAAGAACAAACGAATAGCGTGCGGGCTGACACTGGTGAGGTCAGCGCGGGTGGCAATGTGGCCAGGGGGGGGCGGGACGCCCCACAGTGGGGGGGGAAGGGGGGGCACAGAATGCCGAATGGCGAGGGGCGCCCCGCAGCAGGGGGTGGGGGGGGGGTGGGGGGGCGCCCCGCTAGGCGTGCTACCCATACGTATCCGCCACGGGACTGAAAACGATTTTTCAAATAATAGCTGCAAGCTGCAGAGCTAAACCGAGATTAAGTAAACCTTGATGGCTGTTAATACATTACAATATCTTCTACTTTCATTAACGTAACTTAGTAATAAGATATCTAATACGTAAGTAGGACCTCCTCCCAAGAGCGTAACGACACTGGTGTACGTGTGCTACGGCTTCTGACCAATCATCGCGTTTCTATTTGTTTATATCAGGTATATTCTTGTGATGAACAGACTACAGCCACCACATTGCTGTTGCCAACTTCACCCTGAACACTGGTTTGAGGCACCTCTCCATGCTACTCTGTCCTGTGCAAACCTCTTCGTGACTCATTTCTTTTATCGCCACACTGCTTAGATGCGACATGCCACAAATCTCTCGCTCGCCTAATGAAATTGTCATGGATATTAATACACTACTGCCCATTAAAATTGCTACATCAAGAAGAAATGCAGTGACAAACGGGTATTCATTGGACAAATATATTGTACTAGAACTGACATTTGATTACATTTTCACGCACTTTGGGTACATAGAGCCTGAGAAATCAGTACCTAGAACAACCACCTCTGGCCGTAATAACGGCCTTGATATGGCTGTGCATTGAGTCAAACAGAGCTTGGATGGCGTGTACAGGTACAGCTACCCATGCAGTTTCAACACGATACCACAGTTCGTCGAGAGTAGTGACTGGCGTATTGTAACGAGCCAGTTGCTCGGCCACCATTGACCAGACGTTTTCAGTTGGTGAGAGATCTGGAGAATGTGCTGGCCAGGGCAGCAGTCCAACATTTTCTGTATCCAGAAAGGCCCGTACAGGACCTGCAACATGCGGTCGTGCATTATCCTGCTGAAATATAGGGTATCGAAGGGACCGAATGAAGCGTAGAGCCACGGGTCGTAACACATCTGAAATGTAACGTCCACTGTTCGAAGTGCCATCAATGCGAACAAAAGAAGACCGATACGTGTAACCGATGGCACCCCATACCATCACGCCGGGTGATATGCCAGTATGGCGATGACAAATACACACTTCCAATGTGCGTTCATCGCGATGCCGCCAAACACGGATGCGACAATCATGATGCCTTAAACAGAACCTGGATTCATCCGAAAACATGACATTTTGCCATTCGTGCACCCAGGTTCGTCGTCGAGTACACCATCGCAGGCGCTCCTGTCTGTGATGCAACGTCAAGGGTAACCGCAGCCACGGTCTCCGAGCTGATAGTCCATGTTGCTGCAAACGTCGTCGAACTGTTCGTGCAGATCGTTGTTGTCTTGCAAACGTCCCCATCTGTTGACTCAGGGATCGAGACGAGGCTGCACGATCCGTTACAGCCGTGCGGATAAGATGCCTGTCATCTCGACTGCTAGTGATACGAGGCCGTTGGGATGCAGCACGGCGTTCCGTATTACCCTCCTGAACCCACCGATTCCATATTCTGCTAACAGTCATTGGATCTCGACCAATGGGAGCAGCAATGTCGCGATACGATAAACGGCAATCGCGATAGGCTACAATGTGACCTTTACCAAAGTCGGAAACGTGATGGTACGCATTTCTCCTCCTTACACGAGGCATCACAACAACGTTTCACCAGGCAACGCCGGTCAACTGCTGTTTGTGTATGAGAAATCGGTTGGAAACTTTCCTCATGTGAGCACGTTGTAGGTGTCGCCACCGGCGCCCCCCTTGTGTGACTGCTCTGAAAAGCTAATCGTTTGCATTTTACAGCATCTTCTTCCTGTCGATTAAATTTCGCATCTGTTGCATGTCATCTTAGTGGTGTAGTAATTTTAATGGCCAGTAGTGTAAATGGTTCCCAGCCAATTCTCTGTCAGCCCTTCATCCACCTCGCTTACATCACTTCGCTACCTGTGGTTCTACAGGACCCGGTCATCGCGCATGCATCATAACAGGTTTTCCGCCTCGCATCGTTACTAGACCTTTGCATCATTCTCATTCGAGATCGACTGTATTTGAAATGTAATATAAAAACGTCAGCCGGCTGCGGTGGCCGTGCGGTTCTAGGCAATTCAGTCCGCAACCGCGGGACTGCTACGGTCGCCGGTCGGAATCCTGCCTCGGGCATGGGTGTGTGTGATGTCCTTAGGTTAGGTAGGTTTAAGTAGTTCTAAGTTCTAGGGGACTTATGACCTAAGATGTTGAGTCCCATAGTGCTCAGAGCCATTTGAACCATTTTTTTAAAAACGTCAAATGAGTTTTAAAAACCGTAAGTACTTTTATCAACTGTATTTTACAAATCCTCGTTTGTTATCACTTATTTTTATGTAAAAATCGCGACTATCGTCTACCTACATATTTTTTACAAAATCATCTCTTATTGTCACCTTTTACACGTTTAAATATATTTAAATGCCGTTTCTGTAACCTTTGACTGAGGAGCGTTTTTCGTCCGCTGCCAACTCTTCCATGCTGTGGGGAATTGAAACAGCAGTAAACAAAAATTAATTTCTCTGTCACTAAACTCTGAAAACACATATAATACCCAGTTCAGAACTTTTAAAAGGTTTCCTATCAGTACATGCGTAAAGTAGGAGGGCAAGCAGATAGAAGAAGTCGACAATGTTATATTCTTGTGATTATAACATGATAATAAATGGGCACTATACGATCAAAAGTATCCGGACACCCACAAAAACATACGTTTGTCGTATTAGATGCATTGTGCTGCCGCCTACTGCCAGCTACTCCATATCAGCGACCTCAGTAGTCAACGGACATCGTGAGAGACCAGAAAGGAGTGCTCTGCGGAACTCACTGACTTCGATCATGGTCAGGTGATTGGGTGTCACTCGTGTCACACGTCTGTACGCAAGATTTCAACACTCACAAACACCCCTAGGTCCACTGTTTCCGATGTGATAGTAAAGTAGAAACGTGAAGGGACACGTACAGCACAAAAGCGTACAGGCCGACCTCGTCCGTTGACTGACAGAGACTGCCGACAGTTCAAGAGGGTCATAATGTGTAATAGGCAGACATCTATCCAGACCATCACACAGGAACTCCAAACTGCATCAGGATACATTGTGTAACATCCCCTTTGAAAAATTATACATGACTGTGCTTAAACTGACACACAATATTTTTAGCGCAATGCAATCTGACTTTCAAAAATCCCTACAAAAGAATGGCCCTGACTAACATTAACCTATAGCTTTAACAAATCACTTACGTCACCAAAAATCTTCGTTACTCGAACTACTGCAATACAGCGAGCGCCACTACTGCCAGCTAAATAAAAGATTCAAACTACTGAAGGCACTAACTACTGATAGGCATAGTTAGCAAATGAAAGATTTTGATAGAGAACAAACAATGTATTTAGCTTGATAGTGTTCAAAAGTCATAATGTATATAGCACTTCATGACACCCAGTCTTACAAATTTCAAAATTCCGCCATTTCTCTCGCCACATCCACCGCTGCTGGCGGCTCACCTCCAACTGCGCAACGCTATTAACATCCAGCTGCCCAACACTACAATGGCAGACAACAATGCAAACTAGCCACAGACTGCACACAGCACAGCCAGTGATTTTCATCAGAGCGCTACGTGGCGTTACCAATATAAAAAACCTAAACAGCCTACTTACAATTGCAAGTACTATGACAGTTAGGCGGGAGCTGAGAAAACTTGCATTTCATGGTCGAGCGGCTGCTCATAAGCCACACGATACGACGGTAAATGGCAAACGACGCTTCGCTTAGTGTAAGGAGCGTATTTTGGACGATTGCACAGTGGAAAAACCTTGCTTGGAGTTACGAATCACGGTACGCAATGTGGCGATCCGATGGCAGGGTGTTGGTATGGCGAATGTCCGGTGAACGTCATCTGCCAGCGTGTGTAGTGCCAACAGTAAAATTCGGAGGCTGTAGCATTATGGTGTGGTCGTGTTTTCCATGGTTGCACTATCACAGCACAGGCCTACACTGATGTTTTAAGCAGCTTCTTGCTTCCCACTGTTAAAGAGCAGTTCGGGAATAGCGATTGCTTCTTTCAACGCGATCGAGCACCTGTTAATAATGCACGCCCTGTGGCGGAGTGGTTACAAGACAATAACATCCCTGTAATTGAGTGGCCTTCACATAGTCCTGACCTGAATCCTATAGAACACATCTGGGATGTTTTGGAACGCCGACTTTGTGCCAGGTCTCACCGACCGACAGCGACACCTCTCCTCAGTGTAGCACTCCGTGAAGAATGGGCTGTCATTCCCCAAGAAACCATCCAACACCTGATTGGACGCCGGCCGGAGTGGTCGAGCGGTTGTAGAAGGTTCAGTCTGGAACCGCGCGACCGCTACGGTCGCAGGTTCGAATCCTGCCTCGGGCATGGACGTGTGTGATGTCCTTAGGTTAGTTAGGTTTAAGTAGTTCTACGTTCTAGGGGACTGATGACCTCAGATGTTAAGTCCCATAGTGCTCAGAGCCATTTGAACCATTTTTGAACCTGATTGAACGTATGTCAACGAGAGTGGAAGCTGTCATCAAGGCTAAGGGTGGGCCAACACCATATTGAATTCCGGCATTACCGGTAGAGGGCGCCACGAACTTGTAAGTCATTTTCAGCCAGGTGTCCGGATACTTTTGATCACATAGTGAAACTGGAGGAGCGTACCACAGGACTGCTGAAGCGCCTCTATTTGCTATTCGAACGTTATCAGACATAAGGGGTATAAAAATGAGCCCACTTTCTTTCCATAATTCCATATGAGTGATTTTCCCGGAAAACTCATCAAGCCAAGCCAAAATTTTCCGAGCCCAAAAGCGTGCAATACGAATTACTTGTGGTGTGAAGTCAAGAACGCCCTGGAGAGGGCTGTTTAAGGAACTGGGTAAACGAGCTACTGCTTCCTCAGTTATTTAATCCTTCATGAAATTTGTCATTACAAAATGTATGTTTCTTTTTTTAATCCAACACATCAGTTCGAGGAATCAGTAACAGAAACGAGAATAGCTTTCACAAAGATTTAAAGTCACTTATTCTGGTTCAGAAAGGTCCCCACTACTCAGCGATACGCATTTTAAATAACACGCCAGCAGCCATAAAACGTTTAACTAACGATAAAGTTCAGTTTGAGAAAAGTCTAAAGGATTTATTGGTGGCCGATTCCTTTTAATCCATTGGTGAATTTTTTAGCAGGGCCAACTGATGTGTGTGTCTTATTAATAAAATCACATAATATGAATATTGCATACAATCTGACTTCAGTACACATATTGTGCAGTAATGCAATCATTGTAAATCAATGTTTTTTTTTTTGCTTTATTATTTATTTATCTGATGATGCGTGGCTATAATAGCCTATTTGTCATCATACGCACTTAAGTGCATTGAACGTTTACTATTTGGTGAAAACGTTTTACAGCCTTTTAAATGTGAACATCCTTAAGATTTTTATTTATTTATTTATTTATTTTTTCTTTTTTTTTTTTTTTTTTGCACCCATTCCACATCAAAAAGGGCAATTTCATTTGGTATATGTGGAAAATGTAAAGCAGCTTAAATCACTTAATAAACGCAACGCCCCCGGTCCAGGTCGCATACCAGTCAGTTTCCTCTCAGAGTATGCTGATGCAATAGCTCCATCTTTAGTAATTGTACACAACCGCTCGCTCACAGAAAGTTCCGTACCTAAAGACCGGAAAATACCAATACCCAAAAAGGGAAATTGGAGTAATCTGCTGAATCCCAGTCCCATATGACTAACGTCGATTTGCAGTAGGATTTTGTAACATATACTGTGTTCGAATATTATGAATTACCTCGAAGAAAACGATTTTAAAAAATGCTTCAAATGGCTCTGAACACTATGGGACTTTACATCTGAGGTCATCAGTCCCCTAGAACTACTAACCTAACTAACCTAAGGACATCACACACATCCATGCCCCAGGCACGATTCAAACCTGCGACCGTAGCGGTCACGCGGTTCCAGACTGAAGCGCCTAGAACCGCACGGCCACACCTGCCGGCGAAAACGATTTATTGACACATAGTCAGTACGGATTCAGAAAACATCGTTCTTGTGAAACACAACTAGCTCTTTATTCTCATGAAGTCATGAGTGCTATCGACCGGGGATGTTAAATTTATTCCATATTTTTAGATTTCCAGAAGGCTTCAGACACCGTTCCTCACAAGCGTCTTCTAACCAATCTGCGTGCCTATGGAATATCACTTCAGTTGTGTGACTGGATTCGTGATTTCCTGTCAGAAAGATCATAGTTCGTATTAATAGATGGAAAGTCACCGAGTAAAACAGAAGTAATATCCGGCGTTCCCCAAGGAAGTTGTATAGGCCCTCTATTGTTCCCCATCCATATTAACGACAGAAGAAAGAATTTGAGTAGCTCTATTAGATGGTTTGCAGATGATGCTGTCATTTATCGTCTTGTAAAGTCATCAGATGACCAAAACGAACTGCAAAATGATTTAGATAAGATATCTGTATGGTGCAAAAAGTAGCAATTGACCCTGAATAAAGACAAGTGTGAAGTTATTCACATGAGTACTAGAAGGAATCCGCTAAATTTCGATTACGCGATAAGTCACACAAATCTGAAGGCTGTAAATTCAACTAAATACTTAGGGATTACAATTACAAATAACCTAAATTGGAACGATCACGGAGATAATGTTGTGGGTAGAGCAAACCAAAGACTGCGATTCACTGGCAGAACACTTAAAAGGTGCAACAGGTCTACTAAAGAGAGTGCTTACACCACGCTAGTCCGCCCTATTCTGGAGTATTGCTGTGCGGTGTGGGATCCGCGTCAGGTGGGACTGACGGATAACATGGAAAAAGTACAAAGAAGGGCAGCTCGTTTTGTATTATTGCGAAATAGGGGAGATAGCGCTACAGGCATTATACGTGGAGTGGCAATCATGAAAACAAAGGCGTTTTACGTTGCGACTGGACCTTCTTATGAAATTTCATTCACCAGTTTTCTCCTCCGGTTGCGAAAACGATCTGTTGGCGCCCACCCACATAGGGAGAAATGATCATCTCGATAAAATAAGACAAATCAGGGCTCGCACAGAAAAATTTAAGTGCTCGTTTTTCCCGCGCACCATTCGAGAGTGGAACTGTAGAGAGCTTGAAGGTGGTTCATTGAACCCTCTGCCAGGCACTTTATTGTGAATAGCAGAGTAATCACGTAGATGTAGACGAAGATACATTAGCATATCTGTCGTTATTTTGTGCATATTTGTTGTGTGTTTTTGTTTTCTGACATGTTCCATATCCCAAAGGATCGCCTCAAATATGGTTCAAATGGCTATGAGCACTATGGGACTTAACTGCAGTGGTCATCATTCCCCTTGATTTAGAACTATTTAAACCTAACTAACCTAAGGATATCACACACATCCATGTCCGAGGCAGGATTCGAACCTGCGACAAAGGGTCACCTCACTTTGGACCAATTGGAACGAGAAGCGCATCTCATGTGATTTCTTATGGCCAGTGGAAAGAGTGGCCGTGAAGGTCGGTGGTCGTCAAACCGCATGCCACTCTCGAGCGTGGCTCTTCCGCAATGCCTCTGCTACACGTGGGAGAACAGACGACAGTTGATGGTCGAAGCTATCGCAATAGCAAGCAGAAATCCACTGATACCAGTATTACTAGCCCCTGCTTTGATCAGAACCGAGGTGGAATCTTCCTACACGTCGGTCAGGGGCCTGAAGGTGGCGTAGTAAATAGCCGGAACTGGTAGCCAAACAAAGTAAGTTTGGAAACTAGACAGCTGAAAGGTGTTTGGTAGGCGGGCGGACATTTGCCACGACTTCACCTGCTCCCTTGTCTCCCCCTCCTCCTCACCCCCCCCCCCCCCCCCCCGCGTAGTAAAGGTACTTACTGAGCCTTTCCGCTCATTTACTAAAAATAGGACCAGAATCTCTTTGGATTTTCCGCCACATTTCTAGAGATACTTTCGTTGTGGAAACTATTAAATGCTTCTCGCATTGAAATGGACACCGAATTTCGAGCCTCAGTAAAACTTCGCCAATCTTGTAGATTTTCCGTTCGTCTAAATTATACTTGCCTTTTTCGGTGCTCCTGGAGGAGCATTCTGTCGTGTTTTGTGTACCATGTGGGATCAATTCCGTCTCTTATTAATTTATTTGGTATGAATCTCTCGAGTGCTGTTGATACTATTTCTTTCAATTTCAGCCATATATGGTCTTCACTTACATAGTTTGGAAGGATTGGAGACTGTTTCTAAGAAGTCAACCGAATGTTTAGCTGCTTTTATAAATAGATATATCTCGCGTTTAGTTTTGGTGAATTTCTTTGTTACGGAATTGAGCCTCGCTACGACTGTGTGTTCACTAATTCCTGTATCCGTCGTGATGCTCAGGATTATTTGTGGCTAAGAGTTCAAGTGCGTTTTCGTAACCATTTACAATTTGAATGGCCTCGTGAACTAATTGTTCAAAATAATTTTAAAAAGACCATTTAGAACAATTACGGAAGTTGTTGTCTATCTACAATAGGGTCTGAAAATGAATTTTTGACAACATACGGAAGGTAGATTGAAGTCACTGCCAACTATAATCGTATGAGTAGCGTACCTGTTTGTGGTGAGACTCAAGTTTTCTTTGAACTGTTCAGCAACTGTTTCATCTGAGACCGGTGGTCAGTAAAAGGAGCCAGTTATTAATTTATTCCGGTTGTCGAATATAACCTCCGCTCGTACTAAGTCACAGGAACTATCTGCTTCAACGTCGCTTGTGAGCTGAAACACACATTACATTATTTTTCCTTAAGTTGTGCTTCTTGTTTCTGTTGTAGTGCAGATCATTACAATTACGGCTTTTCCCCCCAAAACCTAGGATGCTTTCTCTGTGACCCTGTAAATACCAGAGCTAAACACTGTAGAACAACAACGTACGTTACAAGCATAGCATTCTGTGTTACTTCATTTCCTTATTTCTAACATTTTAATTGTACGTCGACTTTAGATGACATGTCAATCATAGATGTTCTTATTTCTATTTAGTGAACGTATTTTCAGTCATATTTTGAACATTGTCCCGCTACGCTATTAACTAATGTTTCGACGCAATGCTCAAAAATGGCTCTGAGCACTATGGGACTTAACATCTGAGGTCATCAGTCCCCTAGAACTTAGAACTACTTAAACCTAACTAACCTAAGGACATCACACACATCCATGCCCGAGGCAGCATTCGAACCTACGACCGTAGCGGTCGCGCGGTTCCAGACTGATGCGCCTAGAACCGCTCGGCGGGGATATCGGATTTTAGAGAGTGAATTATTATCGAGTATGTCGTTCTTCTTTTCAAACATTCACATTTCCATTTCTTCTTTCCTTATTGTCTTTTGGGCATGCAGTTGTAGTAATTAAAGTAGGCACAAATGCAGTGATCAAAAAGAAATCATTAGCGTACATTCGTATTCTCTTTACATCCTTCCTTTCTTGTTGCTCCCCTGCCGATGGACTGTTTCTATCGCAATCAATAAGCGTGAAAGGAAGCTACCGTACAGACAGAGAGATCTATATTTACTTGTTACATACTGACATAATCGTCGGTATTGCTTTCGTTTCCCAAAAGTTATAAATATTTCGGTTTCGGAAAAGAAGCTCTGTATTTCGCCAAGATGTCGAAGAAGAAGGTCGCTTGCGTACTTGTTGTATCGAGTAAGATGTGGAGACGGCGGTTTGAAAGCTGACAGAAGTAGATGGCTCTGAGCACTATGGGACTCAACTGCTGTGGTCATAAGTCCCCTAGAACTTAGAACTACTTAAACCTAACTAACCTAAGGACAGCACACAACACCCAGCCATCACGAGGTAGAGAAAATCCCTGACCCCGCCGGGAATCGAACCCGGGAACCCGGGCGTGAGAAGCGAGAACGCTACCGCACGACCACGAGATGCGGGCGACAGAAGTAGAAGGAAGGGCGTCCCCTACCTGAGGGATCGCTACTCAAGCTACCTGGCGAAGGGGCAAGTGTGGCAAATGTCCGGCGTGGCAAATGTCCGGCATTCGTTTGACATCCAGAAACGTGGGTTGTCAGAAGAATTTATCTTTGACAAGGGTATTCACTATCGGAACTAACGAACGCTAGGTGGATCAAAACATTTTATTTCACTGTAGACGTGAAGTTTCATCAAAATCCGCTTAACCGTAAAGTACAATCGAAAGAAAAGACATTTTTTTCTATCTTAGAAGAAGTTACTTCATTCGAAAATAAATAATCTCTTTTTGCTATCGATTTTGAAAGATAAACTGTGATTCACTTTCGAAGCGTGTTGCTACATCTTCAAGAAAATAACTCTGATCCTGACATTTCCTACTCAGAGTAATACTTTTCTATACGAAGCGAGCTTTCCACAGTACGTTTCACTAATTCAGATGCAGCAAAGCGATGTTTACCTTTGTCAAAAATAGCATAGTGCTACTGTAACAGGATTAAGTTTTTCTCTCTCTAATATTTACATAGGCAGTTGGTGGATATAAAAAAAAAACAGTTATTGAGTTCGAAATTTTAACGTTTTTGTGCTGATGGAGAAATATTAGAGAAAAAGAAGGGTGACCTTAATTCGGAGCAGAAGTGGTCTTTGAATGACCTGGAGAAGGCAGATATCTCGGTTTTTAACACCTGGAACAGCATTCCTGACTTATATAACCAAGTGACAAAAGTATGGTTTGTCTTTCTTGTCTTATTAGGTCTACATATTCATACAAACTGAAGCCGACCTCGGGGAAGATCAGTTTGGATTCCGTAGAAATATTGGAACACGTGAGGTAACACTGACCCTTCGACTTATCTTAGAAGAAAGATTAAGGAAAGGCAAATCTACGTTTCTAGCATTTGTAGACTTAGGGAAAGCTTTTGACAATGTTGACTGGAATACTCTCTTTCAAATTCTGAAGGTGGCAGGGGTAAAATACAGGGAGCGAAAGGCTATTTACAATTTGTACAGAAAGCAGAGGGCAGTTATAAGAGTCGAGGGGCATGAAAGGGAAGCAGTGGTTGGGAAGGGAGTGAGACAGGGTTGTAGCCTCTCCCCCATGCTATTCAATCTGTACACTGAGCAAGCAGTAAAGGAAACGAAAGAAAAATTCGGAGTAGGTATTAAAATCCGTGAAGAAGAAATAAAAACTTTGAGGTTCGCCGATGACATTGTAATTCTGTCAGAGACAGCAAAGGACTTGGAAGAGCAGTTGAACGGAATGGACAGTGTCTTGAAAGGAGGATATAAGATGAACATCAACAAAAGCAAAACGAGGATAATGGAATGTAGTCGATTTAAGTCGGGTGATGCTGAGAGATTAGGAAATGAGACACTTAAAGTAGTAATGGAGTTTTGCTATTTGGGGAGCAAAATAACAGATGATGGTCGAAGTAGAGAGGATATAAAATGTAGACTGGCAATGGCAAGGAAAGCGTTTCTGAAGAAGAGAAATTTGTTATAAATTTAAGTGTCAGGAAGTCGTTTCTGAAAGTATTTGTATGGAGTGTAGCCATGCATGGAAGTGAAACATGGACGATAAATAGTTTAGACAAGACGAGAATAGAAGCTTTCGAAATGTGGTGCTACAGAAGAATGCTGAAGATTAGATGGGTAGATCACATAACTAATGAGGAGGTATTGAATAGAATTGGGGAGGAGAGGAGTTTGTGGCACAACTTGACGAGAAGGAGGGATCGGTTGGTAGGGCATATTCTGAGGCATCAAGGGATCACCAATTTAGAATTGGAGGGCAGCGTGGAGGGTAAAAATCGTAGAGGGAGACCAAGAGATGAATACACGAAGCAGATTCAGAAGGATGTAGGCTGCAGTAGGTAGTGGGAGATGAAGAAGCTAGCACAGGATTGAGTAGCATGGAGAGCTGCATCAAACCAGTCTCGGGAGTGAAGACCACAACAACAACAACATTCACACAATCATTTTCAAGCCTGAACCTTATCAAGAGTAAACTGAGAAATCGTCTTATTGATGGGAACCTGGGATCGTACCTAAAATAAAAAAATCAATAACAACTTGAAGCCCCGAAATTTTCCAACTGCATGCAAGGCTATTGTTCACATTAGTGTTTGTCAGTCTGGAAAATGGAAATGTGTGTGAAATCTTATGGGACTTAACTGCTAAGGTCATCAGTCCCTAAGCTTACACACTGCTTAACCTAAATTATCCTAAGGACAAAAACACACACCCATGCCTGACGGAGGACTCGAACCTCCGCTGGGACCAGCCGGTTTGTCAGTCATTTTCTTGATTTGATTTCACTAATACCTCACAGTTTGATATTATAGTAAACAATGTCTTTATTGAGTCTGATACCCAGTTTTACTGCGTATACCTGTGGTTTAACTAAGACTTTAAATTTTAAGTAATATAAAATGTCGTGCGACTAGGGCCTCCCGTCGGGTACACCATTCGCCGGGTGCAAGTCTTTCTATTTGACACACTTCGGCGACTTGCGTGTCGATGGGGATGAAACGATGATGATTAGGCTCAAAATGGCTCTGAGCACTATGGGACTTAACATCTAACTAACCTAAGGACATCACACACATCCATGCCTGAGGCAGGATTCGAACCTGCGACCGTAGCGGTCACGCGGTTGCAGACTGAAGCGCCTACAACTGCACGGCCACAGACGCCGGCGATGATGATTAGGACAACACAACAACCAGTCCCTGAGCGGAGAAAATCTCCGACCCAGTCGGAAATCGAACCCGGGCCCTTAGGATTGACATTATTTTGCGCTGATCACTCACCTACCGAGGGCCGAAAAAATTTTAAGTAAAGTGTGTTTATTCAATTTTGCGGAACAGTTTGGGGTATAAGAAGATCTAGTGTCGAAGAACATTCAGAAAAGTATGTTGACAGAGACGAAAGAAGTACACAATAAGCATGTGGATGGGAGATATGAAAGGAGTCCATCTCAGCTTACGTACCTCAGTAAGATTCAGGACGTTTTTAGCAAAGGCTATCTAGGGAGTATACTAATTATGTTAATAACAATGTTCCTAGCTATATAGTTTAAGTTTTAGAAAAATTGACTGTCAATGAAAATTTCAGACGTTCTACTGTTGATACTTGACTCTGTTGAGTTCGTCGACCACTGTCTAGATGCAGTTTTTTTTTTTTTTTTTTTTTAAGTAAGTGTGTGGCGTAACAAAAGAAGCGAATACAAAATCTGAAGATCCAGTCGTTTGGAAAGCACCCCAGTAAATCATTTTTATTGAAAAACACGCAAGAAAATACATTCGTATTGATAACAAGGTTAACAAAGTAGAAGATAGCGCACCCTGCTAGCCGCACGGTCTAGCGCGCTGCTTCCCGAGCGGGAAGGCGTGTCGGTCCCCGGCACGAATCCGCCCGGCGGATTAGTGTCGAGGTCTGGTATGCTGGCCAGCCTGTGGATGGTTTTTAGGCGGTTTTCCATCTGCCTCGGCGAATGCGAGCTGGTTCCCTTTATTGCGCCTCAACTACACTATGTCGGCCATTGCTGCGCAAAGACTGTCTCTACATACAAGTACACCACAATTACTTCAAATGGTTCAAATGGCTCTGAGCACTATGGGACTCAACTGCTGTGGTCATCAGTCCTCTAGAACTTAGAACTACTTAAACCTAACTAACCTAAGGACATCACATACACCCATGCCCGAGGCAGGATTCGAACCTGCGACTGTAGCAACAGCGCGGCTCCGGACTGGAGCGCCTAGAACCGCACGGCCACCGCGACCGGCCACAATTGCTCTGCCACCCAAACATTTGGGTTTACACTTATCTGGCAAGAGACATTCCCGTTGGGGAGGGAGGGGGGGGGTGTCCACTAGAGGTCGAACCGAACAATAACCCTGTGTTCGGTGTGGGGCGGCGGTGGGGTGGGTGGACTGCTGTGGCCTGTTGTGGGGTTGTGAACCACTGAGGGCTACGGCGGGACGAAACCTCTCCGTCGTTTCCAGGTCCCTGGTTCAATACACAATAGACAAGTAGAAGATTTCATACAAAAGCTATTACGCAAACTATTCGTCCACTCACGTTTCTTGGCATTTAGAGCCTCAAAACGTAGTATAAATTACGAAAATTAATATTTAGAGGATCCTGTAGGCATAGGATGAACAGACGTCCGGATTAATCCGGACATGTCCTCCTTTTTGGCTCTTTGTCCGGGGTCCGGGCGGATTTTTACAGTGTCCAGCTTTTTCGCAAAGTTGAGCGTAATACAGTTAAATTTACAGTTCGTCCCGTTCTATTGCTCTTTTCGTAAATACTTTAACTATTGGCACAGCCCTACAGTCTGGAACCGCGCGACCGCTACGGTCGCAGGTTCGAATCCTGCCTCGGGCATGGGTGTATGTGATGTCCTTAGGTTAGTTAGGTTTAAGTAGTTCTAAGTTCTGAGGGACTGATGACCACAGCAGTTAAGTCCCATAGTGGTCAGAGCCATTTGAACCATATTGGCACAGCCTTCGTGATAACCACGCACGAAGGCGGTGTTAGTAGGTGGCACCAGGATCGTCGATGTCATCGTTGATCGACCTATAAGCGAATGCAAATATCGATTATTTAAAATTTTCGTTTCGTATCTTCTCCTTGTATTGTCTTGGCTTCCTGTAGTGCACGTGTGATTTGTGAGTGTAATTTTTAATCGACTGAGTTACGTAAAATATTGGGCTATGCCTAAACGAAAGTGTACATTTTCTGATGTCCTTTCCTGCAAATTTCCGGCTTTAAGAAAGGGAGAAATGAATTTGAAGCGGAATGTAAGATATGTGGAGCGTACGTCTCAGTGACCAATAAAGGTAAGAAATAACTCGACAGATTAACTTTCATGGTTTTATTTCATTGTTTCATACTCATTCAATTTATTTGTATTCGGAAGGTTAAAGTGCAGTTTAGATGTCGTCAGCTGCTGCTTGAATTGTAGATGTTGGTTGCGGTGCGTCGAATGAAGGGAGGTGAATGGTCTTACGTTTCTCGCTTTGTAAACAATTCCGTGTTGCTGACGTAACAAAACAATTGACGCCACAGTGTCACCACAATCAATGTTTTTAATTTTTTTTATATTGCTCAGTTAACCACCACCTGACCATCAGTAACAATTAACTACTATAGTTCAATTCTTTTATCTTGGCGGTTCGCGCATGCCCGCCCGGACGCGGGAGATTGCTGCGTGCCAGTTGCACACGACGCACGCGCCAATAGAAGCAGCGCCATAGTATAGTATAGTTGGCAAACTTACGTTTAGGTGGGAGCGTGCGGTTTATGAAGTAAAGCCACCACGGCCGCATTAAGCCTTTCGCTGCTACAGACACGTGCTCCCCGCATTCCGCGCTGTGCGCCATTTTGTCATCACTGCACTGCTCGCCTGTGCAGACACAAGGTGTTCCGACTGCTTTGACACACTTATCATTCGATTCCACAAACTATTTGGCCGAAAAATTAGATTTTTATACATCTTCTTGACTGATACCTTCCCATCATAAATGACTTAATTTTGTTTCGATGTTCAACTCAGTTATTGAGCAGCATTAAATGTAGTAAACCATTGCACGAAATTTTGAAGAGTTTGCAGAGGTAAAAGTCCATAGAGTATACTTTCCGTATGGTCGATTTTAGTTGCCACAATGTTGAGAATGAAATGTGGACAAGATACCTAAATTTCATATAAAATTACTACATGTAATGCTGCATAATAACTGCGTTGAACATCGAAACAAAATTAAGTCATTTATGGGAGGAAGGTATCAGTCAAGAAGATGTGTAAATATCAAATTTTTCGGCCAAATAGTTTTTGTGAAATCGAATGATAAGTGTGTCAAAGCAGTGGGAACACCATGTGTCTGCACAGGCGAGCAGTGCAGTGATGACAAAATCGCGCACAGCGCGGAATGTGGGGAGCACGTCTCTGTAGCAGCGAAAGGGTTAATGAAGAGACAAAGCACTAGAAATTTCAAAAAAGTTGCATTCAAACGAATATAATTCGTGAAGTAAGGCACTTCGATATTGTTTTTAAATAATGAAAATATTAAGCAGCGCACAAGCGTAGAAGCCCAACACCTTAACCGTTACGCTAACGCAGCTCGTCTGACTACAGAACGCCAAGAGGAGTGTAACAGGTCACGCAAAATACTGACAAACACTGTTGGTATGACTATGAATTACTCACGCTTCGTCGAAGTACAATAGGAAATAAACAATTACTGCTGTTCTTTATTGCGAAAAAGCGGTTCGTGCGATTGATACAAAACACCTTTCCTTGCTATCGCCTGAATTAGGAGTCTTATTGCTTGTTTGGTTTAATTAATTAATAGAATATGAAGCAGCTGGTATAAAAAATGCTTTTTCCAAACTTTCTATAAAACAAAGTCTGCTATCAAGACATTGCTTTTGTTCTATTACTTTATTTATGACTGAACGCTTCTAAAACTGAAGACACTCGTCCATGCTATGCACTGCAGTCGAGATCTGGCAACGTCGTTCTCTGTTCATTGGCTGACTGTGTTTTGTGACGTCAGATGCGCAGAACGAACCTAAACTCGGCCGCCAACATATATGACACGCACTTTAGTTTTACCGGTAATTCCCGGCAGTCACGCGACTTGCCCAAAACTGACGGGTGGTGTCCACATCTGCAGTTGACCTGTTTGATGTGTCCTCTTTTTTCTAATTTTGTCCTCCATTTTGAAGTTGTTTGTCCTCCTTTCTAAACAATTGCATCTGGTCACCCTTCCTATTCAGTTGTTACTGCCTGCAGTCGTCTGGGCATAGAGCCGACTAAGTTTCCTGTCACAGAGGATGGAATATTGTTCAGTTTCCTTGAAGATCTTGCTGTAACTCTTTGTTGTTAGAAATTTGTCTTTTTTGTATGTTCCCTTCCAGCAGTTTCCAAAGGTGTTCAGTGGGGTGAATGTGTGGGCTGTGAGGAGTGGTGTTGGGCTGTGTTGGTATTCTGTACAGCAGCCACCTACTCGTATTTGTAACTCTACGCTTCGGCTCGTTGCCCTGTTGAGAGATGTAACTTCCTTGGAGACCTAATTTTTCAACACCGTCATTTAGATTTTTCTTTAAGATGTTGATACAGATTTTGTGATACATCGTACCTTGTATGAAATGCGGTTTCCCAGCACGTGTAGCACTCGTCGGCCCTCAGCGATCTGCGAGCCCCCACCGCGTTTCACCGAGCGCACGGGGCTCTGCGACAGCATCTCAGTGTTTTTCTTATGCCACACCAGTCGCCTGCCATTCGACCTGGGTATTTAAGGGGAGCACACCCTGCCTATCTAAACCATGTTAATTTAGGCAAGTATTTGACCCATTTCTGAAAAAACTACTTGATGCAGGACCTTAATATTTTTACTGTATGTTACACGATGCTAATAGAGTCAACTGTACTAAAATCTACTTTATCCATTTTATAGTTTTTAAGAAATACTTTTTTTAAATTTATTAACAAAAAATACACTCCTGGAAATTGAAATAAGAACACCGTGAATTCATTGTCCCAGGAAGGGAAAACTTTATTGACACATTCCTGGGGTCAGATACATCACATGATCACACTGACAGAACCACAGGCACATAGACACAGGCAACAGAGCATGCACAATGTCGGCACTAGTACAGTGTATATCCACCTTTCGCAGCAATGCAGGCTGCTATTCTCCCATGGAGACGATCGTAGAGATGCTGGATGTAGTCCTGTGGAACAGCTTGCCATGCCATTTCCACCTGGCACCTCAGTTGGACCAGCGTTCGTGCTGGACGTGCAGACCGCGTGAGACGACGCTTCATCCACTCCCAAACATGCTCAATGGGGGACAGATCCGGAGATCTTGCTGGCCAGGGTAGTTGACTTACACCTTCTAGAGCACGTTGGGTGGCACGGGATACATGCGGACGTGCATTGTCCTGTTGGAACAGCAAGTTCCCTTGCCGGTCTAGGAATGGTAGAACGATGGGTTCGATGACGGTTTGGATGTACCGTGCACTATTCAGTGTCCCCTCGACGATCACCAGTGGTGTACGGCCAGTGTAGGAGATCGCTCCCCACACCATGATGCCGGGTGTTGGCCCTGTGTGCCTCGGTCGTATGCAGTCCTGATTGTGGCGCTCACCTGCACGGCGCCAAACACGCATACGACCATCATTGGCACCAAGGCAGAAGCGACTCTCATCGCTGAAGACGACACGTCTCCATTCGTCCCTCCATTCACGCCTGTCGCGACACCACTGGAGGCGGGCTGCACGATGTTGGGGCGTGAGCGGAAGACGGCCTAACGGTGTGCGGGACCGTAGCCCAGCTTCATGGAGACGGTTGCGAATGGTCCTCGCCGATACCCCAGGAGCAACAGCGTCCCTAATTTGCTGGGAAGTGGCGGTGCGGTCCCCTACGGCACTGCGTAGGATCCCACGGTCTTGGCGTGCATCCGTGCGTCGCTGCGGTCCGGTCCCAGGTCGACGGGCACGTGCACCTTCCGCCGACCACTGGCGACAACATCGATGTACTGTGGAGACCTCACGCCCCACGTGTTGAGCAATTCGGCGGTACGTCCACCCGGCCTCCCGCATGCCCACTATACGCCCTCGCTCAAAGTCCGTCAACTGCACATACGGTTCACGTCCACGCTGTCGCGGCATGCTACCAGTGTTAAAGACTGCGATGGAGCTCCGTATGCCACGGCAAACTGGCTGACACTGACGGCGGCGGTGCACAAATGCTGCGCAGCTAGCGCCATTCGACGGCCAACACCGCGGTTCCTGGTGTGTCCGCTGTGCCGTGCGTGTGATCATTGCTTGTACAGCCCTTTCGCAGTGTCCGGAGCAAGTATGGTGGGTCTGACACACCGGTGTCAATGTGTTCTTTTTTCCATTTCCAGGAGTGTATTAAATTTTTTCTGCAGAAAATATTTTTTGTGAACTTCCTAATGGGGGAACATCTGTGGTCATCAGTCCCCTAGAACTTAGAACTATTTAAACCTAACTAACCTAAGGACATCACACACATCCATGCCCGAGGGAGGATTCGAACCTGCGACCGTAGCGGTCGCTCGGTCCCAGACTGAAGTGCCTAGAACCGCTCGGCCACACCTGCCGGCAGATTCTCTCTGGTTTCAAGCAGCTAACAGAAGCGGTAAAGGCTGCCAGTCTTGCTTGCAAGATGAAAGCAGAGCTGACCATTTGCAGCATAGTCGACCGATTGCGGACCTCTGGTACAGTCGAGTGGAGGGTCTGTATCAGACGGTTCTGCGACCGTGTAGGCTGCAGATTCCTCGACTTGCGCCAAAGTGCTTTATCTGAAAACTACCTTGAGCAGTTAAACAGAGAGCCGACTCTTGGCGATATTAGGCCTTCTGGTGCCAAACAGACCAGAACTGTTTGAAACAGTTAACGCAGAACAGGGACTTAGCGACCATAAAGCGGTTACTGCGTCGATGATTTCAGCCGTAAATAGAAATATTAAAAAAGGTTGGAAGATTTTTCTGTTTAGCAAAAGTGACAAAAAGCAGGTTTCAGAGTACCTGACGGCTCAACACAAAAATTTTGTCTCAAGTACAGATAGTGTTGAGGATCAGTGGACAAAGTTCAAAACCATCGTACAATATGCGTTAGACGAGTATGTGCCAAGCGATACCGTAAGAGATGGAAAAGAACCACCGTGGTACAACAACCGAGTTAGAAAACTGCTGCGGAAGCAAAGGGAACTTCACAGCAAACACAAAGTAGCCAAAGCCTTGCAGACAAAAAAAAAAATTACGCGAAGCGAAATGTAATGTGAGGAGGGCTATGCGAGAGGCGCTCAATGAATTCGAAAGTAAAGTTCTACAGTATGTACTGACTTGGCAGAAAACCCTAGGAAATTTTGATCTTATGTCGAGACACTCTGTGACCAAAATGGTACTGAAACAGAGAATGATAGACTAGGCCGAAATACTAAATGTCTTTTTCCATAGCTGTTTCACAGAGGAAGACTGTACTGTAGTTCCTTCTCTAGATTGTCGCACAGATGACAGAATGGTAGATATCGAAACAGACGACAGAGGGATAGAGAAGCAATTAAAATCACTCAAAAGAGGAAAGGCCGCTGGACCTGATGGGATACCAGTTCGATTTTACACAGAGTACGCGAAGGAACTTGCCCCCCTTCTTGCAGCGGTGTACCGTAGGTCTCTAGAAGAGCGTAGCGTTCCAAAGGATTGGAAAAGGGCACAGGTCATCCCCGTTTTCAAGAAGGGACGTCGAACAGATGTGCAGAACTAAAGACCTATATCTCTAACGTCGATCAGTTATAGAATTTTGGAACCCTTATTATGTTCGACTATAATGACTTTTCTGCAGACTAGAAATCTACTCTGGAGGAATCAGCATGGGTTTCGAAAAAGATGGTCGTGTGAAATGCAGCTCGCGCTATTCGTCCACGAGTCTCAGAGGGCCATAGACACGGGTTCACAGGTAGATGCCGTGTTTCTCGACTTCCGCAAGGCGTTTGATACAGTTCCCCACAGTCGTTTAATGAACAAAGTAAGAGCATACGGACTATCAGACCAATTGTGTGATTGGATTGAAGAGTTCCTAGATAGCAGAACGCAGCATGTCATTCTCAACGGAGAGAAGTCTTCCAAAGTAAGAGTGATTTCAGGTGTTCCGCAGGGGAGTGTTATAGGACCGTTGCTATTCACAATTTACATAAATGACCTGGTGGATCACATTGGAAGTTCACTGAGGCTTTTTGCAGATGATGCTATGGTGTATCGAGAGGTTGTAACAATGGAAAATTGTACTGAAATGCAGGAGGATCTGCAGCGAATTGACGCATGGTGCAGGGAATGGCAATTGAATCTCAATGTAGACAAGTGTAATGTGCTGCGAATACATAGAAAGGAAGATCCCTTATCATTTAGCTACAACATAGCAGGTCAGCAACTGGAAGCAGTTAATTCCATAAATTATCTGGGAGTATGCATTAGGAGTGATTTAAAATGGAATGATCATATAATGTTGATCGTTGGTAAAGCAGAGGCCAGACTGAGATTCATTCGAGGCATCGTAAGGAAATGCAATCCGAAAACAAAGGAAGTACACTTGTTCGCCCACTGCTTGAATACTGCTCAGCTGTGTGGGATCCGTACCAGATAGTGTTGATAGAAGAGATAGAGAAGATCCAACGGAGAGCACCGCGCTTCGTTACAGGATCATTTAGTAATCGCGGAAGCGTTACGGAGATGATAGATAAACTCCAGTGGAAGACTGCAGGAGAGACGCTCAGTAGCTCGGTACGGGCTTTTGTTTAAGGTTCGAGAACATACCTTCGCCGAGGAGTCAAGCAGTATATTGCTCCCTCCTACGTATATCTCGCGAACAGACCGTGAGGATAAAATCAGAGAGATTAGAGCCCACACAGAGGCATACCGACAATCTTTCTTTCCACGAACAATACGAGACTGGAATAGAAGGGAGAACCGATAGAGGTACTCAAGGTACCCTCCGCCACACACCGTCAGGTGGCTTGCGGAGTATGGATGTAGATGTAGATGTAGGGTGCTTGGATTACGGATTCCGCCGAATAGGTCAGGTGTCCACTATACGCAGGAGGCGGCTACAGGGGTAGCGGGGGCTGTGTGGCGTGGACTGGGCGGGTTTTTTAGGTTAGAGGGTCTCAGAGGAACACAGACAGGGCTCCAGTCACAAAGGGTACAGGCCGAACACAGGAAGGACGTAGATACAGGAACCATTGGTATAACAGTTGTAAATTGTCGTAGCTGTGTTGGGAAAGTGCCAGAGCTCCAAGCACTAATAGCAAGCACTGATGCTCAAATCGGCGTAGGCACTGACAGCTGGCTAAAGCCGAATATAAGCTCAACCGAAATTTTTGCGAAGAACCTAGCGGTGTTCCGAAAAGATAGGCTAAACATGGTTGGCGGTGGCGTGTTTGTTGCCGTCAGAAGTAGTTCAATTTGTCGCGAAACAGAAGTAGATAGTTCCTGTGAGCTTGTATGAGCAGAGGTCATTGTCGGCAACCGGAATAAAACAATATTTGCATCCTTTTACCGACCTCCTAATTCAGATAATACAGTTGCTGAAAGGTTCAAACACGTACCCGACTCATACGATAATAGTTGGTGGTGACTTTAATTTACCCTCGATATGTTGGCGAAAATACATGTTTAATTCTGGAGGTAGGCCTAAAATATCATCCGATATTGTGCTAAACGCATTCTCTGAAAATTATTTCGAGCAGTTAGTTCATGAGCCCACGCGAATAGTAAACGGTTGTGAAAACACACTTGACCTCTTAGCAACAAATAATGCTGAGTTAATAACGAGCATCAAAACCGATTCAGGAATTAGTGAACACAGGCTTGTCATAGCGAGATTGAATGTTGTAACCCCAAATCCTCAAAAAATAAACGAAAAATATACCTATTCAAAAAAGCAGATAAATATTCATTGCTTGCCTTCCTGAAAGACAATCTCCACTCCTTCCAAATTAGTGATATAAGTGTAGACCAGATGTGGCTTGAATTCAAATAAATAGTATCGGCAACAGTTGAAAGATTTATAACAAATAAATTAACAAATGACGGAGCTGATCCTCCTTGGTACACAGGACTGTAGCAGAAACAACGAAACAGACATGCCAAATTAAAACAGACGCAAAATACCCGAGTTTGGCAATATTTTACAAAAGCTCCAAATTTAGCGCGGACTTAAATGCGAGATGCTTATAACAGTTTCCAAAACGTGGCAGAAAATCCAAAGAGATTCTGGTCGTACGTAAAGTATGTTAGCGGTAAGAAACAATCAATGCCTTCTCTGAGCGATAGCAGTGGAGATACTATAGAAGACAGTGCTGCCAAAGCAGAGTTACTAAATACAGCCTTCCGAAATGCCTTCTCACAAGAAGACGAAGTTAATAATCCAGAATTCGAATCCAGATCAGCTGCCAACATGAGTAACGTAGAAGTAAATATCCTCGGAGTAGTGAAGCAAGTTATATCACTTAATAAAAGCCGGCCGCGAGTGGCCGAGCGGTTCTAGGCGCATCAGTCTGGAACCGCGCGACCGCTACGGTCGCAGGTTCGAATCCTTCCTCGGGCATGGATGTGTGTGTTGTCCTAGGTTAGTTAGGTTTAAGTAATTCTAAGTTCTAGACCTCAGACGTTAAGTCCCATAGTACTCAGAGCCATTTGAACCATTTTTGAACTTAATAAAAGCAAGGCTTCTGGTACAGACTGTATACCAATTAGGATCCTTTCAGAGTATGCTGATGCATTAGCTCCATACTTACCAATCGTATACAACCGTTCCGTCGAGGAAAGATCCGTACCCAAAGACTGGAAAGTTGCGCAGGTCACACCAATATTCAAGAAAGGTAGTAGGAGTAATCCACTAAATTACAGGCCCATATCGTTAACGTCGATATGCAGCTCGATTTTGGAATATATATTTGTTCGAATATTACGAATTAACTCGAAGGAAACGGTCTATTGACAAACAGTGAACATGGTTTTAGAAAACGTCGTTCTTGTGAAACGCAACTAGCTCTTTATGCACATGAAGTGTTGAGTGCTATTAACAAGGGATTTCAGACCGATTCCATACTTCTGGATATCCGGAAGGCTTTTGACACAGTACCACACAATCGGCTCGTAGTGAAATTGCGTGCTTATGGAATATCGTCTCAGTTATGTGACTCGATTTGTGACTTCCTGTCAGAGAGGTCACAATTAGTAGTAATTGACGGAAAGTCATCGAATAAAACAGACGCGATTTCTGGCGTTCCTCAAGGTAGTGTTTTAGGGCCTTTGCTGTTCCTTATCTATATAAATGATTTACGAGACAATCTGAGCAGCCGTCTTAGGTTGTTTGCAGATGACGCTGTCGTTTATCGACTAATAAAGTCATCACAAGATCAAAACAACTGCAAAACGATTTAGAAAAGATATCTGAACGGTGCAAAAATTGGCAGTTGACACTAAATAACGAAAAGTGTGAGGTCATGAGTTCTAAAAGGAATCCTTTAAACTACGGTACACGATAAATCAGTCAAGTATATTGTAACTACAATTACGAACAACCTAAGTTGGAAGCAACACATAGAAAATGTTGTGGTGAAGCATAACCAAAGACTGCGTTTTATTGGCAGGATACTTACAAAATCTAACAGATCTACTAAGGAGACTGCCTACACTACGCTTGTCCGTCCTCTTTTAGAATACTGCTGCGCGGTGTGGGATCCTTACCAGATGGGACTGACGGAGTACATCGAAAAAGTTGAAAGAAGTGCAGCACGTTTTGGATTACCGCGAAATAGGGGAGAGAGTGTCACTGAAATGATACAGGATTTGGGCTAGACGTCATTAAAAGAAAGGCGTTTCTCGTTGCGACGGAATCTTCTCACGAAATTCCAGTCGCGAGCTTTCTCCTCCGAATGCGAAAATATTCTGTTGACACCGACCTACATAGGGAGAAACGATCACCACAATAAAATAAGGGAAATCAGAGCTCGCACGGAAACATATAGATGTTCGTTCTTTCCACGCGTTATACGAGACTGAAATAATAAAGAATTGTGAACGTGGTTCGATGAACCCTCTGCCAGGCACTTAAACGTGATCTGCAGAGTATCCATGTAGATGTAGAAGTGCCTGGCAGAGGGTTCATATAAGCACCTTCACAATAATTCTCTGACATTCCATTCTCGAACAGCGCGCGGAAAAAACGAACACCGAGATCTTTCCGTGCGAGCTCTCATTTCCCTCATTTATTATGATGATCGTTTCTGCCTATGTACACTATGTGATCAAAACTATCCGGACACCTGGCTGAAAATGACAAGTTCGTGGCGCCCTCCACCTATAATGCTGGAATTCAATATGGTGTTGTTCCACCCTTCGCCTTGATGACAGCTTCCACTCTCACAGGCATACGTTCAGTCAGGTGCTGGAAGGTTTCTTTGGGAATGGCAGCCCATTCTTCACAGAGTGCTGCACTGAGGAGAGGTATCGATGTCGGTCAGTGAGGCCTGGAACGAAGTCGGCTTTCCAAAACATCCCAATGGCGTTCTGTAGGATTCAGGTGAGGACTCTGTGTAGGGCAGTCATTGCAGGGATGTTATTGTCGTGTAACCACTCTGCCACAGGCCGTGCATTATGAACAGCTTCTCGATAATGTTGAAAGATGCAATGTAAGAGCCTACGGAATATCAGACCAGCTGTGTGGCTGGATTGAAGAGTTTTTAGCAAACAGAACACAGCATGTTGTTATCAATGGAGAGACGTCTACAGACGTTAAAGTAACCTCTGGCGTGCCACAGGGGAGTGTTATGGGACCATTGCTTTTCACAACATATATACAGGGTGTTACAAAAAGGTACGGCCAAACTTTCAGGAAATATTCCTCACACACAAATAAAGAAAGGATGTTATGTGGACATGTGTCCGGAAACGCTTAATTTCCATCTTAGAGGTCATTTTAGTTTCTTCCACCTACGCTCAATGGAGAACGTTATCATGATTTCATACGGGATACTCTACCTGTGCTGCTAGAACATGTGCCTTTACAAGTACGATACAACATGTGGTTCATGCACGATGGAGCTCCTGCACATTTCAGTCGAAGTGTTCGTACGCTTCTCAAAAACAGATTCGGTGACCGATGGATTGGTAGAGGCGGACCAATTTCGTGGCCTCCACGCTCTCCTGACCTCAACCCTCTTGACTTTCATTTATGCGGGCATTTGAAAGCTCTCGTCTACGCAACCCCGGTACCAAATGTAGAGACTCTTCGTGCTCGTATTGTGGACGGCTGTGATACAATACGCCATTCTCCAGGACTGCATCAGCGCATCAGGGATTCCGTGCGACGGAGGGTGGATGCATGTGTCCTCGCTAACGGATGACATTTTGAACATTTCCTGTAACAAAGTGTTTGAAGTGACGCTGGTACGTTCTGTTGCTGTGTGTTTCCATTCCATGATTAATGTGATTTGAAGAGAAGTAATAAAATGAGCTCTAACATGGAAAGTAAGCGTTTCCGGACACATGTCCACATAACATATTTTCTTTCTTTGTGTGTGAGGAATGTTTCCTGCCGGCCGCGGTGGTCTCGCGGTTCTAGGCGCGCAGTCCGGAACCGCGCGACTGCTACGGTCGCAGGTTCGAATCCTGCCTCGGGCATGGATGTGTGTGATGTCCTTAGGTTAGTTAGGTTTAAGTAGTTCTAAGTTCTAGGGGACTGATGACCACAGTTGTTAAGTCCCATAGTGCTCAGAGCCATTTGAACCATTTTTTTTAATGTTTCTGGAAAGTTTGCCATACCTTTTTGTAACACCCTGTATAAATGACCTAGTAGATAGTGTCGGATGTTCCATGCGGCTTTTCGCGGATGATGCTGTAGTATACAGAGAAGTTGCAGCATTAGAAAATTGCAGCGAAATGCAGGAAGATCTGCAGCGGATAGGCACTTGGTGCAGGGAGTGGCAACTGACCCTTAACATATACAAATGTAATGTATTGCGAATACATAGAAAGAAGGATCCTTTATTGTATGATTATATGATAGCGGAACAAACACTGGTAGCAGTTACTTCTGTAAAATATCTGGGAGTATGCGTGCGGAACGATTTGAAGTGGAATGATCATATAAAATTAATTGTTGGTAAGGCGGGTACCAGGTTGAGATTCACTGGGAGAGTCCTTAGAAAATGTAGTCCATCAACAAAGGAGGTGGCTTACAAAACACTCGATCGACCTATACTTGAGTATTGCTCATCAGTGTGGGATCCGTACCAGATCGGGTTGACGGAGGAGATAGAGAAGATCCAAAGAAGAGCGGCGCGTTTCGTCACTGGGTTATTTGGTAAGCGTGATAGCGTTACGGAGACGTTTAGCAAACTCAAGTGGCAGACTGCAAGAGAGACGCTCTGCATCGCGGTGTAGCTTGCTGTCCAGTTTTCGAGAGGGTGCGTTTCTGGATGAGGTATCGAATATATTGCTTCCCCCTACTTATACTTCCCGAGGAGATCACGAATGTAAAATTAGAGAGATTAGAGCGCGCACGGAGGCTTTCAGACAGTCGTTCTTCCCGCGAACCATACGCGACTGGAACAGGAAAGGGAGGTAATGACAGTGTCACGTAAAGTGCCCTCCGCCACACACCGTTGGGTGGCTAGCGGAGTATAAATGTAGATGTAGATGTAGAAATCTGGAATCGCAACAGTTTCAACGCGTGACTTGCAATTGCGCCGCGTCGAGTGACGTCGTTATGAGATAACTGGACGGCTCGCTAGCCTTGGCGGAAGCTGACCCTGAGCGAGGTGTTGAGTCGTCGCTGCCCGCGCATGCGCAGTGCGCAGCCGGGCTGCGCCGGGCGCTTCAGCAAGAAGGCAGTTGCGACGTGCACGTTTATCCCAGTGCGCAGACTACAGAGATGGCGGCGGTCGCCGTGTGATAGGGCCGTCATCTATCTGCTGTGTATCTACGCTTCGTTGCACCACGGTAAGGAAAATCATTGAAAGCTAAGCTCGGTTTACCGGAAGCGATCACAAGCTATCGACAGGGGATGTCAAATTGATTCCATATTTTTAGATTTCCACAAGGGTTTCGACACCGTCCCTCACAAGCGACGTCTAACCAAACTGCGTGCCTATGGAATTTCGCCTCAGTTGTGCGACTGGATTCGTGATTTCCTGTCAGAAAGGTCCCAGTTCGTAGTAATAGACGGAAAGTCATCGAGTAAAACAGAAGTAACATCCGGCGTTCCCCAAGGAAGTGTTATAGGCTCTCTATTGTTCCTGGTCTATATTAACGACACAGGAGACAATCTGAGTAGCTCTATTACATTGTTTGC